>NW_026947486.1:119931311-120644751 GCF_034190915.1 Cavia porcellus | reverse complement strand
GGGAGTCAGGCAACGAGTCCCACCCCCTGCCCCCAGGCTGTGTCTGAGCAGTGCTGGGCACCTCTGTCCCCAGGGACGTCATGCAGAACCACCTGCTGCAGATGCTGTGTCTGGTGGCCATGGAGAAACCTGCCTCCACGGACTCCGATGATGTCCGAGATGAGAAGGTGGGTGTGAGCACCATGCCTTGGGACGGCCCCAGCCAGAGCCTGCCTCAGCACACAGGACTTACTTTCCCTGCCTTTCCTGCTTCTCCAGGTCAAGGTGCTCAAGTGCATCTCTGAGGCACAGGCCAACAACATGGTCCTGGGCCAGTATGTGGGCAACCCCAGTGGAGAGGGTGAGGCCACCAGAGGGTACCTGGATGACCCCACGGTGCCACGCGGGTCTAATACCGCCACCTTTGCAGCTGTCGTCCTCTACGTGGAGAATGAACGTTGGGATGGTAGGTGACCCTTCTGGGGCCTCGCATCACAGGGCTGGGCATTCTACTTGGGCTGGCCCCATCCTTAAGTCACCCTGTTCCCTAGGGGTCCCCTTCGTCCTGCGCTGTGGCAAAGCCCTGAATGAGCGCAAGGCTGAGGTGCGGTTGCAGTTCCGAGATGTGGCTGGTGACATTTTCCACCAGCAGTGCAAGCGCAACGAGCTGGTGATCCGTGTGCAACCCAACGAGGCTGTGTATACCAAGATGATGACCAAGAAGCCAGGCATGTTCTTCAACCCAGAGGAGTCTGAGCTGGACCTCACCTACGGCAACAGATACAAGGTGGTTATGCATGTGCACAAAGGGGGGCAGGGTACAGGGGACACAGCTGTCACTGACTCCTCGGAGGCCCCACAGGACGTGAAACTCCCGGACGCCTACGAGCGCCTCATCCTGGATGTCTTCTGTGGGAGCCAGATGCACTTCGTGCGCAGGTGATGGGGGTGCCAGGCGTAGGGTGGTGTTGCCCCCGTGTGCTCCCATACCCAAAGGCCACACATCTCTGTCCCCTCAGTGATGAACTCCGGGAGGCTTGGCGTATTTTCACCCCGCTGCTGCACCAGATTGAGCGGGAGAGACTGCAGCCCATCCCCTATGTCTACGGCAGGTGAGGGCAGAGTAACAGGGTCCCAGATGGGGGTCCCCATGTCTACAGCAGGTGCGGGCAGGAGTGGGGGTGGTTAGGGTGGGCAACTCTCATGTCCCCCTACCTGTCCTGTTTCCAGCCGAGGTCCCCCTGAGGCAGACGAGCTGATGAAGCGAGTGGGTTTCCAGTACGAGGGCACCTACAAGTGGGTGAACCCCCACAAGCTCTGAGCCCGGGTGCCTGCACTCCTCCTCAGCCTCCCAGTGTCGAGAGGACTCTGGGACCACAGGCTTGGCCACCCCCTCCCACCCTTCACCCGCCACCACTGCGCCAGCCACAGCCACATTCCTCCCACTCCACCACCACCCCCTCCTGTTCCACCCCAGGAGGAAGGAGGAGGGGGCATGGCCCAGCCAGTTAGGGACAGGGGAGGAGCTTCAGGAAGCTCCTCAGAGCGGAGCCCCCAACTTTCCCAGTCCCCAGCTGAGAGGACCTTGGCCAGGCTACCAACTGCACTCCAAGACGCCACCTCCCTGCCCACCATTAAACCTCAAACAGCCCCACGTCCCTCCGTTGTTTCTTCCCTGCCACTATCACTTGTTCCCTGTGTCACCCACCACCCTCCCATGGCACAGGGTTACCACCTGAGTGTTCCGTGACCCTGTCAGTGTGTTCCACCCCACAGGTGTCCATCACTGAGACCAGCTTCAAAGACAGGGACAGGTCATAGTTGAGTTAGCTGCCACCCCTTCAACTGCCTGTGCTGGCCTTTGCACAGCCACAACCCTGCCCTTCATAGTCCCTTGAGGAGACACTGCCAGTCTACAGAGGAGAAAGAGGTGACAGATTCTGAGGAAAGGGAGTCAGAAGTGACATTCTGCGTCTGGGTAGCCCTGTCTCTCCCTGGTCCTTCCTAGGCAGCCTTGACAACACCCCAGCGTGGTACTCAAGGCAATGTGTGCATGAGGGGGCCAGAGTCAGGGTAGGGAGGGCCACCTGCATGTGTCTCCATCGGGAAGCACTTGCTGTCTGCACACACCACTTCCACCCAGTCACATTTCAAGGCTCCTGTGAGTGCTCTCAAGGATCACTACGACTCCTCCCGGCCCTGTCTAGAGCCAACAACCCTGACGTGGTCCCTGAGCTTGTGGCCTAGGCCTGGGGCACAAGGCTCACAGGACGAGGGTCTGAGGGTGGGCCGTCTAGGAGCAAGCAAACTAAACAGTCATGAGGTCAGCCTGCTCCTGGCACAGGATCTGGCAGCAGGCAGCAAGTTGGCACCAGCTCGGAGCTGGCCACGTCATCATGTGCATGGTTGAAGTGAGGTCTTGGGGCTCTACTGGTGCCCCTGGCTCACCTCAGTAGCTGGGACTACATGTACGCATGACTGCAGCCCACTGTCCAAGGTTTCCTTTTTTTTTTTTTTTTTTTTTTTTTTTTTTTTTTTCCTTTGAGACAGGGTCTTGCTAAATTTTCAAGGCTGGGCTTGAACCTGCCATCTTCCTGCCTCAGCTTTGTGAGTGCTGGAATCACAGGCGTGCGCTACCACGCCCGGCTAGGGCTTTTTGATGCATCCAGGCCTCTCCTTAACCTGCCACAGAACCCGGCTGCCCTCACCCCAGGCTGGAATGACAACATGGAGCTGGGGATGCCAAGGAGTTGGAGGCTTGTGCCCAGGTCCCTACCAAAGAAAGCCATCGAGAATGAATGAGCTCCTGGAGGCTGAGGCAGGAGGAGGGTGACAGGAGGCCAGCCTGGGGCAAACTAGGGGGACCCTAGAGTAAAATGAAGGGAAGCACAGCAAGAGTTTTCAAAATGAGAGACCATACTTTTGGGTGGGCATGGTCCTTCCTGTTACACAAGCTAGGAAGCTGTTGGGTGCTGCCCTGCTCCACAATGCAGCTGTGAAGGACAAGGACACGGCACCCTACAAGATGATGGAAGGAGACAGCTGTCCCGGGGGTGCCCCACACTACCCGGGTGCCTTGCTCAGGAGAAGCCATCTTGTATTGGTGTTCTGTCCTCAGAAGGAACCCTGAACTCTGGGGGAAAGAGGAAGATGGGAGCACAAGAGGGCCAGCCCCGCCCTGGGAGGGGGTACTCTACTTTTCAGACAGCCCTAGGAGAGCAGCAGCAAGAGGGGGAGTCCAGGAGCATGGGGGACAGCTCGCACTCCCCTGGGTGCCTCTGGTGACTGCGAGGAGGGTCTTGTTGAGTTGGTGCAACTCTGTAGCTTAAGACAAGAACACTGAATTTCGACTTGGGCTCTGCCAGAGAGGCACAGGCATGTGGTAACCAGGTGTCATCTCACCTCTGGATGAGTGGATTTGACCCACGCTGGGGACACAGCAAGTAGGGCAAGGGGCTGTGAAAGGAGGGCGCCCTCCCAAAGCATCCACTGTAGCAACTTCCTGAGGCAGTGTTAGGGCACCGCCCTCCTCAGCAGATTGGCCCCATGGGTGGAATGCATAACCAGTGGGCTCCCTGGGAGGCTGGGCCTCACATCCCAGGCTTTGATGTGTCTGGGGGCTGGGCCCCAACTCCTTCCTTGCCCCCTCTGCCTCCGGCCTTTTGGTCTCCCAGTCTTGGAGCTGCAGGAACCCCAATGAAACTGGTCCCCTGTGTGTTGTGGGTGTCAAGGGTTGGGTCCCAGCTACAGGAAGATGACTGCCACAGAGTCCAAGTCAAGACAGCTGGTACCACGTATGGAGCAGAAACAAGCTGGTGAAGTTGAGGACTGTCAGCAGTCACCTCAGGTGTGGGTTCCCACATGACACTCCAGAAGCACCAGTAGAGACAGATCACACTGGAACTGAGACAGACACCAGACCCATTCAGTAGACCCCAAGATGCCGCCACAGCTGTATAGCAGCACAGGGACCCTGGGAAGAATGAGAGACCAGTAAAGTTGTTTGAAGGTCACTTGCACTTTAGGTCATTGTATTTGGATACAGTGTGGCAACTCCCACCAGAGGTCCCTTCCTCCAAAGTGAGGTAAGAGCCACAAGTCCCAGTGAGGGCACCAAGTGCCATGTCTGCTCCACAGCACCTCCCTGGGGTGGGGAGGGAGGCCAGGGTGCCACCGCTGCACTCCAGGCGCACACTGCCAGGCACAGCGGAAACGCATCTGCACACATAACTGTTCACACATGTTCTTCTCTGAACCAAACTTCCATCAGAAATGGGAGAATGATACACTAATTAGAAATAATAAACAACAAGCTGGGTGTGGTGGCGCACACCTGTAATCCCAGCACTCTGGGGAGCTGAGGTTAAGAGAATTCCAAGTTTAAGCCCAGCCTGAATAATTTAGCAAATTAGCAAGACCCTGTCTCAAAATTAAAAAAAAAAAAAAATCCAGGTGTGGTGGTATATGCCTGTACAATCCCAGCACTCCAGCAGGCTGAAGCAGGAGATGAATCACAAGTTTGAGGTCAGGTTATCTTGGATCTAGAATGTCTGCCAAAAGTCTCATGTGCAGAGGTGGGGCTTTTGGAGGGTGACCTTGTCACGGGGTGCTATTGTCATCAGTGGATTCGCCCACCGAGGTGTTCACAGTTGAGTGTGCTATTGGGGGTGGCAGATGAGGAGGGTCACTGGGCTATGACCAAAAACGGTGTGTTCCTGTCCCTGGCCCCTTCGTGCTCTCTGCTTCCTAGTTGCCATGGGTGGGCAGCTCTCCTCCCTTAGGCCCATTCCCCATGATGTCCTTCCTTGGAGCCAAGCAACCATGGACTAACCCTCTGAAACTGTGAGCCAAATAAACCTCTCCTTTATGCTGTGGTGTCTGCTGTTGGGGATTTTGTCCCAGCAATGGAAAAACTAATACACTTAGACTTTGCCTCAAAGTAAGATTTTAAAATGACTAGAGATGTAGCTCAGTGTTAGGTAGCCTAGCATGTATGAGGCCCCGAGTTCTACCCTAGAACCACAAAAAAGAGGGAAAGGGAAAAGTTAAGATTCCTCACCCAGAAAGAAAGGGTGTCCTTTTGGGCCCTCATGGCCCATCTCCTGGGTTGGAGAGGGAATCTGCTTGCACACAGGCCAGTTTGCTGCAGCTGTGGCCCTGCCAGCACTGAGTGCAGGAGACACCAAACAGTGGCCACTGCTTTGTCCTCTTGGCCTTGGAGCAGCAGCAGCCAGAAGAGATTGTCCTTCCTGTGCTACTAGAGAAGCCTATCAAACAAGCCCCAAGGTGATACCCAGGACCACAGCGGGGCCAGCAAGCTCTGGCCAGGACATTCCCAAGAATCAGTCCAACTGGCTCAGGTTTCTGTCAAAGCATTTACAACGCCAAATCTTTAGCTAGCTAGAAACATCCCTTCCAAGGTCATTACCTTCCCACAGGCCTACTCTTGGCAGGCAGCCAGCCCCAGGCAAGGGGAACAGGAAGTACTTCCCAGGTCCTGAGCCCTAACAGCTGCCCAGCCTGGGCGGTGGAGGGATGCAGGCCTACCACAGAGGATACACTGGGTCTCACTAGGTCACCTAGACTAGCTCTGAGCTCATGGGCTCAAGCTACACTCGGCTGAGTATCTTGTGAGGACCTTCTGCTGCTTCCTATCAAGAGCCCAGGGTCACAGGCACAGCCCAGAAGGTGTGGGCACTGGGCCCTGAGATGGGTTAATGGGCACAGTGGGAAAAGACAAAGTCATAGACAGGGAAGATGGCATCATCTGTAAGCCCAACTAGTCAGGAGGCTGAAGCGGGCATCACAGGTTTGAGGCCAGCCTGGGCAATTTAGTAAGACTCTGTCTCCAATTAGTTAATTTAAAAGTGCTGGGGATAAAACCCGTGCTCTCCAGATTCAATCCCCAGTACTGAAAAGAAAGGAGGAGGGAAAGAAAGGAGGGAAAAAAGTCATGTCAGGATGTCTGCAGGGAACAGAAAGTGTAAAAAATGACACAGGCAGCTGGACATGGGGGTGCACACCTGTGTTCCCAGCACTCTGGGAGGCTGAGGCAGGAGGACTGGAATTTTAAGTCCAGCCTGGGCAACTTGGTGACTTAGTAAATTTTTAAAAGAGCTCAAATTTTTTAAAAAGAGCTGGGAGTGTTCAGTATGCAGTCCCTGGATTCAATCCCTAGTACCCACAGTCCCCAAAAAAGATATTTAGAAGAGTACAACTTTCCTAGGCATAGTGGCACACACCTGTAATCTCAGCACTCAGGAGGCCAATGCAGGAGGATTGCTGTGAGTCTGAGGCCAGCCTGGGCTATGTGGTGACCTCAAGACCAGTCTGCACTACATAGTGAAAACCTATCTCAAAAACAAAAAAAAGGGTGCAACTTCAAGACACAAAGTAACTCATGTGTACACTCCATACCTTTACTCCCAAGGCTTTATTTTCTTTTCATTAGGTCCATCAGAACCAAATTCCTCAAAGATACCATAACTCTATAAATTAATCTAGTTGATAAGGTAAAGCATAGCCACCTGAGCCTAAGACATAGGAAAAAGGGTTCAAAGAAGTTTTTAGGAAAATGTCCTGGACCACCCACTTCCTCCAAGACTACTGATAGATCCCCAAGCCCACACCAGGGCATCTCTGCTCTAGGAGTGTGCTTCTTGCTGCCTAATAAACCAGCCAATGTGACTGGATTCATAACCTATGCCGCTGGCTGAGTTGAGGTCCCCAGATCCCCTTGGAGTGACACTGGACTGGCTTAATAGCAAGTTAGGCAATGCCCAAGAGAGGGTTCATGAACTAGAAGACTGCACTCTGGCGAACTTTTGCATCTGCAGTAACAGAAATAAAAAGTGTGAGAGGAACAAGGCCACCCTTAACAAAGAGAGGGCCCGTTTTCACAGGGTCCCTGGGGTAGCATAGTCACAAAGTTGCTCAGATTGGGTTTCAATTTGAGGTCGTCCTGACTAAGCCTCCAAGAATGCTGGGAAAACAGGGATGCACCACCACACCTAGCAAAGATTGATTTTTCAAAGAAATTTCTTCCTCTTGAAAGATATAGATCAGTGGCCAATTAGTCCTTGGAGACCTCATGGCACTACTCTGCTACTTACAGTGACCTGATCCTTTGATGAGAGTCAAGGGTTACAGAGATACACATTCCACCCATTGCTAGAAGAGGCCAGGAGAGTCGGTCCACCTTGCCTGGGTCAGAGGTTATAGATTCAGGGCCAAGAATTTTATCCATCTCTTCTCCTCATGAAGGTTCCTGTTCTACCTCAAACTAGAAAATGGTTCTGAAGAAAATGCTAAATAAAAATAACAGGAAGCCAGACAGGGGAGTGCACACCTGTCATTCCAGTACTCAGGAGGCTGAGGCAGGGGACTGCCTTGAGTTTGAGGCCAGCTGGGCTATATAGCGAATGCAAGGCCAGCCTGAGTTACATAGCAATATCCTGTTTTTAAAAAAAAAAACTTTCTTAAAACACCAAAAAATAAGCAAACAAATAGAAGGCAGCAGGACCTGAAGGTACAAATCTATCATCTAGACACTCAGAGACTGAGGCAGAAGGGTCCCAAGTTCGAGCCCAGCCTGAATAACTTAGTGATTTAGGGAGACCCTGTCTCAAAATTTGAAAATAAAAAAGAAAAGGTGGATGTGAAGCACTACATTCTATGTATAGTACCAGTGGGGAAAACCCCTAGAATTTCTTTTCCTCTACATGGCGCATAGAAACCCTTTATTCCAAAGCCAGCCATAAATAATCTCTGAAGAGATTAAGGTTGGGGCTGGGGATTTAGCTCAGCGGCATAAGTGCCTGCCTTGCAAGCAGGCAGTCGTGAGTTCCATCCCCGGTACTGATAAAAACGAAAAAGACAAAACAAACAAACAAACAAGAGATTAAGCTTCTCCTACCTTGACATCTTGGAGCTAGCCATAAAGAAATTCTCTAACCATTACGGGTCCAACCCTGCCTGTTGTGGTTGGCCAGCCCCTCAAGTGGGGACTGAGCTACATCCCCAGCTCTATCTGGTATTTTGAGACAGGGTCTTGCTAAATTGCCCAGGCTGAGACTGAAGTTGCAGTCCTCTTGCCTCAGCCTGAGTGCTAGCATAAGAGGTGCACATTATAGTACTTGGCACAAATGCTCCTTTCTGACAAAAGAACCAACTACAGCAAACGTTTATTTGCTGTATGTAACCTGTGCTGTTGATGCAAAATAAAACACATCTTCCCCAAATTCCTTTCAAGATCAACATTACCAAACTTGATTTTCTGGGCCAGGGATTTAGCTCAGTGACATAAGTGCCTGCCTGCAAGCACAAGGTTGTGAGTTCAATCCCCGGATACCTCCCTCCCCCAAAATCAATGAGTTGATCTTCCTTAGAGTACAGTTATTTTTCGCAGGCCTTCGGCCCACAGCTTGCATGGCTTCTCTGGGGAAAACAGGGGAGCCACGGCCCTTCTGGGACCTTGCTGAGGCAAGATTTCATTGCCTGCTTCGAGCGAGACATAAACAGGAACCGCCTGCATGGCAGATGCCAGGACCTATCAGGTACAAGTGTGTGAGGACTCAGGGAGTTCTACTGGGTCCTGTGGAGGTGGGCACGGTGCCCACAGTTTGGCACCACAGATCCCTAAGAGGCCCCCAAATTCGGTGACCAAACCGACCAAACCCGGTGACTGTACCGGAAGGGCACTGCATGTGAGTGTGTGTGCACCTCCTCAAGGTGTTATGCTGTGTCCCTGATGTTCTGGATTATTTTGGGGGACAGAGGTGGCTGTAATTGCAATCGGGCGGTCAAAGGATCCAGAGATTGCCAGGGCGGTCAGGGTGCACTAGGGGGTGAGAACTCAGGTCGGTGGGGCAGCAACAGTTTTCACGCATGCGGCTTCTGGACAGAACGCATCCTGGGAAGCAAGGTGGCCCAGGCTCAACGTGCTTGGCCCTAGCCCCTCAGATTCTGCCGCTTTCCCCACTGCTGTGCCGCATTCCTAACCCGGCGCGCGCAGCAACTCACGTTTCCTCGCTACTACCCAGATGCCCCGCCTCCCCCGGCCCCCAGCACGTGACCTCAAGTCAGAAAGCCTGGAAACTGGGAGCTCCCACCCAAGAAGAGCCCAGGGTACTTCCGGGGCGGGGCACGCGTGGGCCAGGGGCGGACCCGACGAGGTCCCGCCTACTCCACGGCGCCCACTGACGCGTGGTAGAGGCGGGGCCGGCTCAGAGTCCTCCTCCGCGTCCCTTGGTGGGGCGGGGCTGAGGAGCCGCGGCCCCTCCCTGGGCCGCCATTGCTTGGGCCTACCGGGCTTCTGGCATTGAGCTCGCCTCCCTTCGCTGGGCTGAGGGGCGCCCGGCCCGCCTAGTACTCCCCTGCCAGGCCCTCGTCTCCCCGCGGCCAGGCGAGTCCCTGCCAGCCAGCCGCCCTCTTCCGCCTTGGGAGTGACCCGAGCACGGGAGAACCACTGCACAGTCCCATCCTGGAGGCTTCTATGGGCCGATCGTGAGCCGCCGGCTTCCCGAGTGCTTGGAGAAACACGTAGCACTGATCGTGCGCGCCCCGCGCAGGGGGTCAGCACAGGCTCTCCCCTGACCTCACTCAACCCTGTTCTGCTTCGATCCCCCTAGAGCGCACGGTCCCCAAACTGTGCACCCGCCGGCGATCCCAGCCCAGCGGGAGACGTGGACATGAGGTTGGCAGGTGGGTGGCTTCCACAGCGCACGGGGAGGAGGCCCAGGTGTCCTGACTTTGTGTCAAGAGGACCCCGGACAAGCCGCTGGCTTTCCACACTCACTCTGTGACCTTGAGCAAATCCTTTCACCCCTGAGTACTTCAGCTTCCCAGGTCGTGAGATGTGCGATGTGCATAAGAGTAGCTGCTTGGCCAGTGAAGTGCGACTGAGGCCCCCGGAGGCCTGACAGCTGGGGAGAGGTGGAGAGGCAGGTGCTGGAGATGCTGGGTGCTAGCCAGGGCAGCTCAGGTGTCACTGCTGCCTTTGTGTGGCGGCGGGGGGCGGGGACGGGGGACGGGGGAAAGCTGGGGTTGAAGTGGAAAGTAGCACCCAGACTTGGAGTACAGATCTGCTAGGGGAGTTGCCTGACCCGTATCCGTATCCAAGTGGCACTGGAAAGTTAAAAACGCTAAGAGTGTGGGTGCTGAAGAAGTCAGGGCTTGGGCGAGAAAACAGTGAGTCATTGCTCCATTGCTCCGTGGGGTTGTCTGACGACCTAGGTGGAGGAAATCACCAGAAAGGGCAAACGTGGAGACAGGCAGCCCTGCCATACCAAGCCTGCTTCTGTCTAGCTTTTAGACGTGGAGTAAATCATCAAACCATGCAATGTCCAGAGACATTGGGTGAGGACAGCATGCCATCCTGGAAGCAAGCAGTAAAAGACTTGTATTAGGAAAAGGATGTGGGCAGCCCACTGTGAGGTCAAGGAGGACAAGAGCCCACATGACCAGCATGTGACACCATGAAGATCAGGGCTGACCTTGGCCCCAAGCCATTTGTTTGGGGTGATTGGGCCAAAGCCCGATTGGAGCTGGCTGGGGAGAGGGTGGGAGGTGAGGTGGCCGCCAGGCTAAGTGTAGAAGACTCTGAAGGACCTTGACTGGGAAGGAAGTTGGAAAGGGAGAGAGGATGGGGTATGGCCTGGGAAGAGTGCTTTCCAGCTCTGCTTTCTCACTATGGAGATGTCAACAGCCCAGAAGACAGCAAAATGGAGAGCAGGGTCTCCACTGCTGGAAACCAGGGAGGGAGGGGAGCAAGGCCCTGGCTGGCAGCAGGTGTAGGACTGGGCTCCCCATCTGCACTGACCTGCAACCCTGGGGGCAGTGTGAGGGGAGCAGGTGGTGGCTAGGATACAGATAAGGCCCAGGGCCTAGAGGCAGAATGTGCCCTGGTAGAGGATGGGGCTCCTTCCCAGGCCTGTGGGGTCCTGGAAGCCTTCTTAGCTGGCCAGCAAGAAGAGAATTGACGGGCAGCCCTTAGGCTTGGGCTGCGCTTCCTCCTCCTGATGGAATCTACCCGCCAGAGCTTGGTGGATGGCAGGGGGGTCACCCTGGAGTTCGCTAGTGCCTGAGGTGGTCCTTGCTGTGTCTGTCTCACCCCAGGCCCCCTCCGCATTGTGGTCCTAGTCATCGCCGTGGCTCTCACCTGGATCGTCATCAGCATCCTCCTGGGTGGGCCTGGCAGTGGCTTTCCTCGAATCCAGCACCTCTTCAACAGTGAGTGTGAGCCCTCAGGCTTCCCTGGGGGATCCCTTCTCTGGCAGGCTGTACTCCACCTGTCTCCTGGTAGCAAATGCCACCTTCCTCCTGTCAAGCAGGTATGACAGCCTGACAGGTAGCACCTTGAGTTCCAGTCCTGTGCCAAGGGGATATCAGTGAGGTCCTGGAAGGCACCCTGCAGGTTCTCTGCAGGGCCCTCACTGGAGGAGGGGCCTCTTCTTCTTGTGTCTACGGCTGGGTCCCCAAAGTACTCAATGGCTCCAATATCCCCCTTCCAGGAGCAAAAAAAGGGGTATTCAGTTTTGCTTCTGAGTCTCTTAGGTGTAAGCAGTGAGGCCTGGGCCCAAGGCCACCACACTAACAAAAACAACTCTCCTCCCACAGGCCCAGAGAGCTCTGCAACTGCAGGTGAGGCTCTGTCCCCACCCCACTCCTCCCCTGCATGGCCCTCAGGGTAGTGGTTCTCTCCTCATCTCCCCAGGCATAGCAGCCAGCTCCCCACCACTGCCACAATGCACAGTGCAGGGGAGGGCAGTGAGGTGCAACAGGCAGCTGGCAGGGATTGGAAGGGAAGGGTGCTGCCCCCTTAGCCAGCCAGCCATCCCACCAAGAGGCCTAGGATCTCACCTCTTTACTAAACCCTCGACTGGCCACACCTTTGCTTGCCTTTTTGCTAGAGGATATTATCTCTCTCTCTCTCTCTCTCTCTCTCTCTCTCTCTCTCTCTCTCTCTCTGTCTCTCTCTATGGCACTAGGGGTCTGGGAATGGAATCTAGGGCCTTGGAACTGAACTACACCCACAGCCTTGTTCATTTGTTTGTTGGTTGGTTTCTGTGTAGCAGTCCTCCTGCCTCAGCCTCCAGTGCTGGGACTACAGTCATGCACCACCATGCCCAACTTTATTCTTTATTTTGAGACAAGGTCTTTCTTGCTAAACTGCCCAGTCTGGACTCAAACTTGTAAACCTCCTGCCTTAGCTTCCCAAGCCCCTGCACCTGGTTGTTTTGTTTTCTTTCTTCAGACAGGGTCTTGTTCTTTAGTCCAGGCTGGATTGGGATTCGCTATTGTAGCCTGGCTGTCGACCTCAGGATCTTCCTGCCTCAGTTTCTTGAGAGCTGGTATTACAGGGGTGTACCATCACACCCAGCTACTGTACATATATTTCTTTTTGTTTTTTTTTTTTTGGTACCAAGGATTGAACTCATGACCTTGTGCTTGCTAGCCAAGCACCTAAGCCACTGAGCTAAATCCCCAGCCTACATACATATTTCTGCCAACCCTCTCTGACACAATCTAGGCCCTTTCTGCCGTGCATCTGAAGATACTACAACCTCTGCCCATTACCTAGTCCCAAAGCCAGAGCCATGAAGAAGCACCCTCCTTCCTGACCCCAAAATGAATTTCAATGTCCTGGGGCTGCTGTAACAAAGACCCATCACATGTGTGGTGGAGCAGCAGGTTCCCTTTTGCACAGTTCCCAAGGGCAGAAGGGTGAGGTGGAGATGTTGGCAGGTGGCACTCTTGTTCATCTAAAGTTCCAGGGGAAGGGCTTGGATTTGGTGCAGATCTTCGAAGCTTTGGGGTACACTGAAGCTTGTAACTGCACCACACTGGTCTCCACCTCCCTGTCACACAGCGACCTCCTTGTTTGTCAATTCTGCCTTTATAAGGCCTCGGCCTGCTGCAGTATGACCTCATCATTACTAATTCATCTGTGGAGACCCTGCTTCCAAACAAGGCCACATTCTGAAGTGCTGGGAGTTAGGATTCCAGTGTTTCTTTCATTGTTGTTGTTGTTCTTGGATGTTTGAGACAGGATCTTGCTATGTAGCCTAGGCTGGCCTCAAACTCACGGCCATCTTCCTGCCTCTGGCTCTCGAGTTCTGGGATTACAGTGAGGCCCCTGTACCCCACTTCCATCGGATCTTTCATAGAGATACAGTTCAGAGCACAGCAGAGGCCATCCTCCTGTCCCCATCACTGCATGGACTTGGGGACCCAGTCTTTGGGCTCTGAGCCTAGTTTCCTCTGCCCCTGTTTTGTTCCCGCCTGTGCATGGGCTGTAGCCAGCCCTTGGCCTCCTGGATGGCTGTCACCTGGCCAGTAGGCCAGTGTCTGTTGAAGTGTTTCTTGCCTTGCCCCGAGCCACACCTTCCTGAACTGGTTCCCTGCTCTGTGGGTACCTATTCCTGCCCCCCACCATAGATCTGAAGTGACTCGGCAGCCAGGTCACTGGGTCACACCTTTGTCCTTGCTCAGAACCACGGGCCAGGAGATACAAGTGTGGCCTACCCCAACCATGTCCCGAGGAGCACCTCGCTTTCCGAATGGTCAGTGGTGCCGCCAACGTCATTGGGCCCAAGATCTGCCTGGAGGACAAGATGTGAGCTCAGGGACCACAGGGCAAGAGGTGGGGTGGGCCTGCTGAGGAGGAAAGAGTCCATGTGATCGTGGTGGCCTCTGTCCCCTGCCAGGCTCATGAGCAGTGTGAAGGACAACGTGGGCCGTGGACTGAACATTGCCCTGGTGAACGGTGAGTCCCCAGAGCACACCAACCTTCCTTCCTTGTCCCCATATAGCTGCTGTGTTTGCTGGGCACCCCTCCAGGAGCTCCCAGGGCTATTGAAAGGATCCGCACAGAGGTGACCCATGGACAAAGCGGGCAGCCACGTGCAGAGCCCAGATTAACACTAGCTCTGTGGCTTTGGGTGGGCTGTAGCTCTCTAAACAAAGAGATGGTGGGGGTGTTGCATAGCTCTAGAAGCCGGCTGAGGTGGTGCACATCTGTTACCCTAGCACTTGGAAGGCTGAGGTGGGAAGATTGCCATGAGTTCCAGGCCAGGCTGAGGTACATAGTGAGTGCAAGGCCAGCATGGACTGCACAGAGTGACCCTGTTTCAAAAAGCCAAAAATGAAACAGAGTAAAAGGAACTTTTGGAAGAGTTGCAGCCAGTTGCTACTGGTGCCCCTGAGTGGGTGGTGAGAATGGCCCCTTGGTCACCCAGAAGGTCCCCTTCTTCCTCTTGATGCAGGAGTGAGTGGTGAGCTCATCGAGGCCCGGGCCTTCGACATGTGGGCTGGAGGTGAGTGTGGCCAGCACCCTGTACCCTCTGTGGCCTGGCCTCAGGGTGGGGGCGGGCCACCAGCCAGGACACAGGCCAAGCTTCCTGCCAGCCTTTCCCTCGGTGGGGCCTTTCCTCAATCTGGGTTTGGCTATGTGGGGAAAGACCACACGGACAAGCCTAAAGCCCTGTGTCCTGTGGGCCACGCATGTCTCCAGATGTCAATGACCTGCTAAAGTTCATCCGTCCACTGCATGAAGGCACCCTGGTGTTCGTAGCATCCTATGACGACCCAGCAACCAAGTAAGTAAGCATCCAGGGGAGCCAAGCAGGGGCCTGCAGAAGCAGCCTGTGCCCACCTGTCTTCTGGCTGTGCGGCAGGATGAATGAGGAGACCAGGAAACTCTTCAGCGAGCTGGGAAGCAGGAATGCCAAGGAGCTGGCCTTCCGGGACAGCTGGGTGTTCGTGGGGGCCAAGGGCGTGCAGAACAAGAGTCCCTTTGAGCAGGTACAGTAGCAACCCTGCCCTCACCCCCCAGCTACCCCTGCAGTCCACACTAGGATTTAGCTTCTCAAATGTGTTTTACCCTAGAGGGTCTTTTGTTTTCTTTGTTTGTTTGGGTTGGGGGGGGTGATTGTGTTTTTTGTTTGTTTCTTTTGATTTAGGGCCTCACTGTATAGCTCAGGATGGCCTTGAACTCATGGTGATCCTCCTGCCTTAGCTTCCAAAAGGCTGGGATGACAGGCCTGTGCCACTAGACTCAGCTTCTAAGCTGTCTTAAAGTGGCAAAGTTTGCACACTGACAAAGTCACAACCAAGAATCTGTCCTCCCCAGTGACTCCAAGGTGCTCAAGCCCGCCTGAGTCTTTCAAAGCCCTGGAGTCCTTGGTCTGCACCGTGCTGTGCACTCTGCCCTCCAGGGTCATGCGTGTGTCAGGGCCAGTGCTTGGGCTGGGAAGCAGGAGAGCCCTGGGTGCCAGCCTCACTGGGGAGGCTTCTGGCCCAAACTAAGGCATAGCACCCCCAAACTCTGCTCCTCACAATGCATGAATACATTCCTAGAAAGCTCTGGCAGATAAAAAAGCAGCTTGACGTATTGGGTGAGGTGGTACACACCTGTCATCCCAACACTTGGCATGCTGAGACAAGGATGATCACCATTAGTTGGAGGCTAGCCTGGACTACATAGTGAGAGCCTGTCTCAAAAAGCCAATAAATAAATGAAAAAGGTAAAGGCAAGCTAAAGCTGCCCTGCTCTAGGCCTTGCTCTGGCTGCAGGTGCCCAGGCTCCCTTAGCAGGAACCGTCCTCCCTCTCCCCGCACTGTTCCCTCCTTGGCAGTGCCAGCCCAGGCGCCTACACACAGGCTATCCCTGTCCTTGTCCCATCCCCCAGCACGTGAAGAACAGCAAGCACACCAACAAGTACGAGGGCTGGCCCGAGGCGCTGGAAATGGAGGGCTGCATCCCACGGCGCAGTGTGGCCAGCTAGCATGGGGGCCTGGCCCAGCCAGGGCTCTGGCACAATCATACAGCCTCCAGGTACACTTGACATGGGAGCCCAGGTACCTCTGTCTTCCCAAAGCTGCCCTTGGGGCCTGTGTCTCCCAGCCTTTCCCCTCCACCCGAGGGCCCAGCTACAAGAGCCTTGGGTGCCCACCCCTGTCACCAGGGTAGCCACCTGGTAGGTGGTAACCTCTCACAGGACAGCGCCATCCAGGGCATCTGCACCCCGCCCCACAGTAGGAGGGGCCCTGAAGCAGTCTCCGGCACAGTGGATGGCAATGGCGTGCAGTGAGGGGGCTGCCTGCCAGGTGGCCTCTTGAAGAACCTGTGGTCCACAGCAGAGTCAGGAGGCTGAGCAGATGTCCTGTATCCCCAAGCCTCATATCTACCCCCATAGGGATGGGAACCAATGCTGAACAGCTCCAGCTCCAGCTGGCGCCATTCAAAGCCAGGACTGGACATGTGTGGCCTTCAAGGACTGGGGCAGGAAGTGAAACTGGGAGTATAGTTGGTATGTTCTGTCATCCCAGCACTGGGGAGGCTGAGGCAGGAGGACTCCCATGAGTTTGAGGCCAGCCTGACTACATAGTGAGACCCTGCCTCAGAAGACCAAAAATAAAAAAATAAACAAAACGGAGAGTGCAGCAGTATCTGGGTGTAAAGAAGAGAAAATGAGCCAGGCGTGGTGGCTCACACCTATAATCCCACCATTTGGGAGGCTGAGGCAGGAGGATTGTTGTGGGTTGGAGACCAGCTTGGGCTACACAGTGAGCTCAAGGCCAGCCTGAACTGCATAGGGAGACCCTGTCTCAAAAAGACGGAAAAAAAAGAAGATCATCTGGACTTTGCAGACAGCAGCAGTCAGGGCACTGCAGGCATCCTAGAGGTCGCAGTGCCAGTGCTGATGCCTTAGGAGTCCTGCTGTGGCAGCAGCAGAAGCGTTCCTAGCCCCAGGGAAAGCAAACCTCAAGGAACAAAGCCAGGTGTTGCAGCACAGCCTATCACCCCAGCACTCAGGAGGCTGGGGCCCAGAGGCTCATGAGTTTAATGACATCTTGGGCTACGTACCAGGACTGTCTCAGAAAACAAAGATGAATGTCCAGTTAGAAGCCCACCAGGGAAGAAGTGGCTCAGATGCGAGACTGCCAAGATAAGGCTCAGTGGGGCGTGCTTGCCTGGCATGTGTGAGACTCTGGCATACCCAGCCCCACCCCTCCATAAATAAAGAAATAAAATGAAGCCCAGGAAGTGAGGAGGGCTCACCTCTGAGCTGGTGCCTTCTAGAGACTTGTTCTTTTCAGAGCTAGGTTATGGTCACAGCAAAATGGAGCTCCTAGTTTCCGGTTGTGGGCTCTGAGTTCTAAACAAACTGTGCCATAACATCCTTTTTCCGTTGAATTATCCAGTGCTCCACATTCATAAATCTTCCTACAGAGAACCCTTCCTCTCCCGACTGGAGAGAACACAGCTCCCTCCAACCCTTTGCCTGGCTCGCTGGCTGGACTGCCCAGCATCCCTGAAGCTGCATAGGCACCACCACCCCTCCACGCATGTGCGCACACACACACACACACACACAGGTTGAAATGAACCTGCTTTGTTCTCCATCAGTACTTCAGTTATACCTCAGCCTGGGTGTGAGAAGCTGGGTGAGAGGATTCCATATTATTCAGTGCCGGGCTACCAGGAAGCAGAGTGAGAAAGGGGAGGCCGGGAGGCAGAGGCACCCTGCAGGCCATGCCCAGGTCCCATTTCTTCTGACCAGGCCCTGCCTCCTACCAGTGAGAAGAGAGGAGCCAGGAGGCAGAGTCATCCTGCAGGCCATGGCCAGATCACGCCTCTTCCGACCAGGACCCCCCTCCCAACAGCGTGTGAGCCAGGTGACCCAGTCACCTTAGGAAGGACCCTGTGAGTACACAGGCTTGGGGCACCCAGGTGGAAACCAGAATACGCAGGTCAGCAGTTTGGTGATGGATGACCTGGACTTCATTAGGTTTTGCTGCTAGGCTCGGCCAGGCAGCCCAGACAAGTGCTGCAAGTGTTCAGCCTTCTTCCGTTGGCCCCTGTGGCTAACGAACATCCCTAGGTGCCTATGTGGGCCAGCAAACGATCTCACACTAGGGAGGTGTGAGACAGCAACGGTGCTGGCCCTGCCCCGCTGGGAGTCAACAGTGTCACACAAAACAGCCAGGCAGCTTCATTTCCCACTTGGCCCAGCCAGGCTTAGGTTGTGCCAGTTCCCAAAGTCTACCCTGAGCACTTAGTACACCTTGAGGTACAAGTGCCAGAACCCAAAGGGAAATGGGCACAGGAAAAGGAGGCCATCGCTGAGTATGGTGGCCTGAGGCAGGATGATCTTCAAGAGTCCAAGGCCAGCCTAGGCTACAAATATAGTGAGTTCAAGGTCAGCCTGAACTACATAGTGAGAACCTTGTCTCAAAAAGCTTTAAAAAGATTTCTGGGAAGATGGCCTAGTGAACAGCAGAGAAATGGTCTCTCTGATATGTGGTGTCCAGATGTTAGAATGTAGCAATGTGAGGAAGAGGAGGAGAGAAGGCTCTGAAGTGAGAATTGAAGCCCATGGGGAGAGGAAAGAGACGGAGACAGAGACAGAGAGTGTGAGCTCAACTCAGAAGAAGGCAAGCAGCACTTTCTTTGAGCCCTGACTCACCACATGGGAGAGTCAGGTCAAACCTGAAGACACACAGGGACTACTGGTGACCCCAGAGGCCTCCCCGGAGAGAGATGCACCAGTGGAACAGGGCAGTGGACTCAGCAGACTGCAGTAGCTGGTGAGTTACTTGGGTTCAGAAGGCCCCCTCAAGAGGGTGATTGGCTGGTGGCCGCCTTGGAGAGCTGGGCTGGGAACTCAGCAGCTGCGGGCTGGCTCCATCTAGTGGCTCGCATTGTCAAGGTGAGGCCGAACCCAGTTCAAATCATCGGGAGGTCAAGGAGCCCAGTTTAAGACAGCAGGGGAGCAGAGTTCAAGGTGACAGGAGGCAAGAGGAGTGTTACAGGCTGAACAAACCAAGTTCTAGCCTCACAACCAGAAACTGACGTGAACTTCAGTGGAACTAAAGGTGCAAGCCTGGGATTACCCGCTCCCCACCCATAAATCTGTACATTGGCTTGGTGGGATTGATCAGCACAGATCTGGGCTGTCTGCCCACTCTTTCTATCAGTGATGACAAAGACACACCCTAAAGTGGACTTTTTTTCTTGTTTGCTTCCTGTTGTAGTCAGGGCTTGTACACAGAGAACAATTCAGACCAGGACATGGAGTTTATAATATTTTTATAATGGCCACCAGAAGTTAACACAGGAAAATGCAGGAAATCCATCTGCAACACCAACGACATAGATTATTTAGTCAAGAGTCTAAACCCCACGGCAATGTCCCACATGAGTCCAGATAAAAACCCAGAGCTCAGAACAATGCCTCCACGAGTCCAACTGGAAGTCCAGAGCCCACAAGAAGGACTCACGCCAGTCTCTTTTACGGATTCGTGCTGAGAAGACCCAAGGGTCAGCGGTGGAAGCCAGAAAGTCTATGCCAGCAGGATGAAAGAGCTGTGCCAGTGGGATGAGGGTTCTACACTGGAGCTAAGAAGTCACACTCACAACAAAGAGCGGGGCTGTCCTGAAAGGCACCACAGCTGTTGTCAGCGACACGGAGGCCCCGAGCTCCTCTGACAAGCACAGTCGGGTACGTGCCAGGAAGCAGCGTGACGAGTTCATCCTGGAGACCAGGCAGCACATGTCTTCCCCTCCAGAGCCAGGAAGCAATGCTCGATGTGAAGACCAAAGCTTCTCCAGGAGAGCCAACAGCTCAGACAGCAACTCATAGGAGAACCCACAATGCCTCCTTAATGCCTCAACCCTCCACATCTCCCTTCTTCTCCACCTATTTATCCTGGCAACCCTCCTCAGGTGGAGCATCTTCTCTCAATGCATGCTGATGTAATCCAGCTGGCGTTAAGTTGACCACCAGTTTTCAAACCATAACACTTCCCTTCTTCCCCACCTTTTCTTTTTTGTTTTTGGCTTCTTTTTTCTTGATCTTGTTTTTATATGAGTGCAAATATTGTTTCTAGGTTTCTTATTGTTACTGTTGCTTGTTCTGTTCTTGTTTTTATTTCTTCCTTCTCTTTCCTTCCTGTCTTCTTTACACTTTCCCAAAGTGTGATTTTCCTTTGTCCTCTGGCCTTGCTTCTAATCTCTTCTTTTTCTATTTCTGTTTTTCTCCAAATGCCTTTTGAATATTTCCCCTCGCAACAGCAAGCAGAAACACGAAACAATACCCAGGATTGGAGGCAGATTTATTTTATGTCAATTGGCACTGATCGGGATCACTTCCAAAATATCAGACCCTGGTCTCTGGTGGTCTGGGGCTTATGTGGGATAAACAAGAAGGAAGCACAGAGGCAGAACGGCCTGTCAGGTGGGGATTGATTTATACAATGTGCGTCCTAGCGACCAGCTATGCATCACAGTGACCAGCTGTTTCTAAGAAACAAAAGGAACAGGAACAGGAATTGGAAATATTACCTGGGCAGCAAAGAAACCGAAGTATACTGGCAGAGGAGGCATTTTCTATTACATTTCCCTCCTCTTTTAGTCTTCCTGGCAAATCTTTGCTGGGTAAATTATATGTGACCTATTGAGACAACGCCCAACTCGAAGCAATATCACTGGGGGTTGTAAGCAGCCTGAAAATGCACAAAAATCAAGGGGAATAGGTACAGAGAAATTCTGTGAATGGTATCCTCAGGCTTCAGCTGTGTGTGAACTGCTCAGTGTCCACAGTGAACAGAGTAGGGCTTTGAGTGTGTTGTTTGCTCAGAGTAAAGTCTGGAGGAGCTGTCCAGGTAAACTCTCAGCATATCCAAAGCTGGATTTCTGAAACCTGTAGAGAGAGTTAATATGCATCTGGATTATAGGTGTGTACGGGAGTGTCTACAAGTATATCTGATCTTTTAATTAAACTTTATGGAGCTAGTTACAAACTGTTCCTGTAAGGTTATGTTTTATTTTTTTAACTTTTTAGAGTTTTGTGGCCTGTAGGATATACATAATTTTTATTTAGTTATCTCTGCTACAAATGCAGCTCCATTGTCACCACCAATGATCAGGGGTAGACTATATAAAGGGATGATTTTTTTACAGCAGGACCCTACAAACTTTTATTTCCCTTTTTAATGCAGAGAGGGAATATCTTGGGCCAGCCTGAGTAGTTGCATAGAAGTACCAACAGATACCTGTTAATCCTTATGAGACTTTACTTTAGTGAAATCTATCTGTATGTCAGGTGAAGATAGGGTTGGTGACACAGATGTTAAAGATTAAGCTGTCTGCCAGGGTGTGGTGCCAGCGCTATGGCTTGAGCTTGCAGAACATACTGTGGGGGACAAGTCTGGCTCTGATTCAGATGGACCTGGGATTCCTGGGCACAGCTTTTCTGGCTGGGGTTGACGTTTGAGTCAATTGGATCCCTGTAGGGAGCTTAGGAACACAAGTTTGGCATTGTTGGTGACAGGTTTCCGAACAGTAGTGGGAAGGAGTAGCAGGAAAGCTTTGCCAAATAGCTGTGTCCAAGGTGACCACAGCATATCTAGCCCTTCAAACTCCATTCCTATGAGAGCTACTTCCATCCATAAAGAGGGTGTACTCAGTGTCCATCAGGGTTGTATTTTTCAGTCATGGTCTGTTGGATCCAGCTTGGTGGGCAGACATATGGCAGGACTGATCAGTCCACAGTTATTCAGGAAGTCCAGTATAGCATGTGGCACTGCACAATTTGTCTCAGCCTAAGGTGAGCTTGTCAGCTCTCTTGACCAGAAGGACAGTGGCTGTTAGAGCACAGGGGCAAAGCGGGGGAGGCAGCCCTTAGTGACTGGATCCAAGTATTTGCACAGATAGACCACCAGGTGCTCCACTTGCTTGGTGGCTGACAGTCTGAGTAAGCATCACTGTTTTTGTGAGATGAAGGATCCAGCAGCTCCAAGAAATTTGTGGAGTTTCTTTCTTGTGACCAGTTTCTTCCAGATACTGCAGCAGAGCTTTTGGGTCTTTCCAGCAGGCAGATTTGGTGTCATTAATCAGAAGAACAGTCATAGTTTTGCTAGGAAACTAGTGAGGTCAGCTCGGAGATCTTCTACAAAAAGGGTAAACAAGTTTTTGAATCTCTAGGAGATTGAGTCCGGGTCAGTTGGCTTTTGAGTCCCAAACTGGGGTCTTGCCATTCAAAGGCAAAGAGGAGCTGGATGACAGGGACAACTCATAAACAGAAGAAGGGATCTTTTAAATCCAGGCAAGTGAGCCAAATGGCATCTGTAGGTAGCAGCCCAAGAAAGGTGTATGGGTTGGGAACCACAGAGTGTAAGGTGATTAACGGTCTATCAGGATCTTGAACTGCTTTAGTTGGCTATGGTGTGGCTGGAGCATGGTTGGTGGTCAGGCCCAGTGGTGTCTTATCTCATACCTCTGGGAGGAGAGTTTTCAGAATTTCAGTATTGTGATTATCTGTCTCAGGTTGATGCAGGCATCATCTTCCTCTCAGGGAAAGTACAGGATTAAACAAGAGGGAGGTTGTCTGGCTTGGTGACAGGAATTGTTTGGTGCAAGTTCTCTTTTGTCTACCAGGAAAGTCATAGGTTTGCCCCCAGCTTTTGTAATGACTGTGCTCTCTCAGGGGCCCAATTTCATAGAGCTCAGTCTGTCCTATCCATCCATGCCTGACAGGGCAAGGAGAGGTTCAGGTTGAGATGGATCTGCATAGTCAGGTTTCATTCTATCTCACAAATGGAGAGGACATTTCTCATTCTCTCTCTCTCTCTCTCTCTCTCTCTCTCTCTCTTTTTATTTTTTGGTACTGGGGATCAAACTCGCAACCTCATGCTTGCCAAGCAGACACTTACACCACTGAGCTATACCCCTGGCCCCCCTTTCTCTCTCTCTCTCTCTCTCTCTCTCTCTCTCTCTCTCTCTCTCTCTGTACTGGGGATCAAACTGAACCTCACACTTACCAAGCAGGTGCTTAGAATTTATTTTTTGTGTCCATAACCCTTATAACTCATAGCCAGAGGGTTGTCCATCAGACTGGATTTTTTCATGGACATCAGGTGCTTTTCATTTATCAGGTTTCTGGGTAACAGTCTTTGATGGGCTTTTTGTCCCCTCTCTCTCTTTTTTTTTTTTTTTTTTTTTTTTTTTTTTTTTTTTTTTGTCTTTTTCCTTTTTATCGGTACCAGGGATCGAACTCACGACTGCCTGCTTACAAGACAGGCACTTATGCCGCTGAGCTAAACCTCCAGCCCTATCCCCTCTCTTTAATGTCTTTGAGAAGTGCTTGAGTAATTTTATGCTTCTAGACAGGGCAACCTTTGGAAAGTCCACAGCAACTCATTTGTCAGAGCTGACAGTCCAAGTTTCCTTCAGTCAGAATGTGAAACTCAGAAAGAATTGTTGATATTCATCTCAGGTGGGTGTTAGATAATGCCATCTGACCAGGATAAATGCATCTGGAGGGATCTTGCTGAATGCAAGCAATGACTGATAAAACTGGAAGTGGATCAATTGGCCAGAATTAGATAAGTCAGGAGTAGGGGGCGAAACCATGACAGCCAACAAGGGTGCCAAGGCAAAATTCTCAGAAAGAATGGGCCTCTTTTTTTCCCTTTTTTTCTCTCTTTTTTCCTTTTTTTTTTCTTTCTTTAAGATTCAGGGAATAGTCTGGTTTCATTTTTATCTCTGTAATGTCAGAAAAGCCCTTTTTCTTGCAGTCAGGGACTGTGGGTTTGACTAATTAGTTCCCATCTCTGACTTCCTATTTACATGTCATATGCCCTTGAATGGTGGTGCAACAAACAAAGGGTGGGTGCCCTCAGAAAAAGACCATTCAGATGCCTACCTGGCCAGGCCCCTCACAAGGTTTAGGTGCAACTTAGCTAAGGAGGGTGCCAGGCCTCCTTTATGCCAAATGTTGATTACCACAGAACCACAGGTGAGGGCCTAATCAGCCACTTCAACAAGCGCTTCTCAGTCTTGGTGCACAAGCAGAGCAGCCTATTGCTTACACTTTTAGTTTCATTCACTCACACATTCATTTAACAGGTTCTCAGAGTTTAAACATTTCAACCCCCTTCCCTCAAGGATGGTCCTGACTAATGAGAATTAATCAGACTCTCCTTCTGCTTAAGCTGAGCAGGACTGACAGACAGACTAATTGGGTGCCCCAGGGATCTTACCAGAATCAGGCAGGCAATAGGTGTACAGACAGACAGACTCTGTCCTCCTCCCTTTGGGGTCCAATGTTAGCTGCTGAGGGGAAAGTCAGGAATCCTCCAGACCTCCAAAGGGACTCAAGAAATCTCAAGGGTGCAACTTCCCATCAGGATCTGAAGATGTTCTTATTCTATCCATGAGGGACATGACCAGTGACCAAAGAGGTCAGTATGGTTGGTGTTATGGTCTGTGTCTGGATGTTCCCCCAAAGCCTCATGTGGTCATGGGCCAGGCTTCTAGAGTTTGTGACTCATTCATGGTCCAATGCTGTGAATATGGGTGTGAGTGCTACATCCACCCTGGGGTGGGAAGCCTGCTTACCATGTAAGGGAAGGAAAGAGGCTTCTTCTATCAATCCTCCATTTTTACTCTTGTTGTTTTTGCTGTTTTCTGCTGCCATGAACTGTTGCTCTCTGCCATGCCACCCTGCCTTGGAGCCAGCTAATTATGAAGTGAAACCTCCACAAACTGTGAGCTAAATAAATCCTTCTTTCCTTAATTTTGGGCATCAGGTGTTTTGTCTCAGCAATGACAGAAAAGTAACCAATAGAGAATTTGGTACCAGAGAAGCAGGGTTGTTGCCATGACCATACCTAACCATGTGGTTCAAGAACCTTTTGAAATGACTTGTGGAGAGTTTGGAGAGGTCTTGAGATGTTTCCTGAAAGAGTAGAGATGGAATGCCTTAGGTTATTCTGTACAGGAGATTCTGCTCAGAGTTCAGAAGCCTAGAAAGCTGATAAGAAATCCTGCCAGTGAAGACCAGAAGTAGGGGGCGAAACCATGACAGCCAACAAGGGTGCCAAGGCAAAATTCTCAGAAAGAATGGGCCTCTTTTTTCCCTTTTTTCTCTCTTTTTTCCTTTTTTTTTCTTTCTTTAAGATGCAGTGAATAGTCTGGTTTCATTTTTATCTCTGTAACGTCAGAAAAGCCATTCTGCTGGGAAGAAGGACTGTATTGGTTTTTAGACCCCATACAATATATTTTATGGCTTGGCAGAAAGTTTGTCTGCATTTTGTTTGTTCAGACTTTGCCTGAGACTGAGATTACAGGCAGCAGAATAATTACCCTGACAGAAGAAGTTTCAAGGCAGCCAAATGTTAAGGCTGTGGCATGGCTATTGTTTGGAGCTTTGAGCCAGATTTATGTTGGGAATCAAGAGCAAATATTTGAGCAGAATGATTTAAAATGTGAGTTTGTTCAAAATGGAAGCTCCAGTAAGGCTATGACCTGCAAAGATAGAGCTGAGGAGATCTGGATTGCTGATAAGGAACAACAGAATATGTAAGATAGCCTGAGGTCATCACAAGAAGCAGCAAGTCTCCACCATTTCCAGACTCAAAACTACAAAAGTGAAAGGCTTTGCTTTAAGGAGCAAGCTTCAGAGTACCATGTTCTGGAATGCAGCAGCCACATTATGTTCCAGAATGGCAGCAACTACACCAAGTTCCAGAATGGTATCAGCTTAGAGAATTTGTTCCTCAGAATTAGATTCAGGACTCCAGAAATCCAGGCACTTGACCCCTATGGCCAAGAGAGAAGAAAACCTGGCTATTTCTCTAGCTGTCAGCAGACCTTGGCATCATCCATGTGGTACTGGTTTTAGTTGCATGCAGAATGCAAGAGTTCTGGGTTTAAAAGGCTTCCAATCAGATTTCAAAAGAAATCCTGTGAGGCCAGGCAGTGTGCCCCTGAGAGGGCAGTGTGTGAAGCTGTGACTGTGTAGCCAAAGGTGCAGTGGAAACTCCAGAAGTTTGGAGAACTCAAGAATATGGATCACCTGAAGAAAACTGCAAGGAGGAAACAGAGTAGTGAAAAGCCATGAGAGCTACAGCCACCAGAAGTGCTGTAGAGGTAGAGTCATCCAAGCCCTTTGGAGCTCACGATTTGCTACAGGTTGCATCAGATGCTGCACATGAAACTACAGGATTTAATATTTGCCCTGCTGGATTTTGGACTTGCTTGGGTCCCAATCCTTTGTATCCCCATTTGTACCTTTTGAAATGTTAATGTTTACCTTGTGCCATTGTATATTGGAAGTGTTTAACTTTTTTTCATTTGTACAGAGCCTTGTAGATAAGAGTTTGCCTTAGGCCTCAGAGGAGACTTTGGACTTGGACCTTTCGGCAATGCTGAAAATGTTAAGGCTTTGGCAACTCTTGGAGATGGACTAAATGTCTTTTGCAAAAAGGATGTGCATGAGTCTTTGGGAAGCCAGGGATAGAATGTTATAGCTTATGTCTAGCTATCTCCCCAAAGCTTCATTCAGCCTTGGGAGCAGGATTCTAGAGTTTGTGATTCATGGTCCAATGCTGGGATTACGGGTTTGAGCACTACATCCACCCTAGGGTGGGTGTCCTACATAAAATATAAGGGACAGAAAGAATCTGCTCTTTTACTTCCCACCTTTTGCTCTTGCTGCTTCTGCTGCCTTGAATAGTTGCTCCTGTGCCTTGTCACCCTGCCTTGACGCCAGCTGATTATGGACTGAAACCTCCACAGACTGTGAGCTAAATAAACCTTTCCTCCCTTAATTTTGGGTGTTGGGTATTTTGTTCTAGCAATGAAAGTAAAGAAACCAAGACAGTTGGTCTTCCCAGCTAATCTACCAAATGTAATAGCAAGCAGAAACACCAAAATGACACTCAGGATTTGGAGGCAGATTTATTTTACATTGATGGGCACTGATCAGAATAATTCCCAAACTATAAAGTCCCAAAGGCTCAGGGAGGAATGTTTTTATGGCATTGAAAAGGGAAGTACAGAGGCAGAGTACTTGGCCATCTTTGATTGGTTCTTACAATATGCATCAAAGCGACCAGCTGTGCATCACAGTGAACATTTGTTTTTAAGAGACAGAAGTAGCAGGAGCTATTACCTTGGCAACTAACAAACTGAAGTATACTGGTGGGGGAGCACTTCCTGTTACAATGGTAAAATTACCATATTTTTAAATTGTTTTATTTTTTAAAAATTTCAAAACAAGTGTTACGTTTTTTGTCTGGATGTCCCCCCAAAGCCTCATACAGGCATGGGGGCAGGGTTCTAGAATTTATGATTGATTCATGGTCCAATGCTGGGATTGTGGATGAGTGCCATACCCACCCTAGGGTGTGGCCCTTTTCTTATACATAGAGTCTTCTTCTCTGGCTCCTCTCTTTTTGCTCTTGTTGCTTTTGCTGTCTTCCACCACCATGAACTGTTGACCCTCTGCCATGCCACCTTGCCTTGCAGTCAGCTATTATGGACTGAGACATCCACAAACTAAGCCAAATAAACGTTCCTTCCAAACTTTGGGTGTTGGGTATTTTATCTCATCAATGAGGAAAAGGTAACAAAGTCAACAAGATACAATTCTCAGATGAAGAAATGCAAATGGCAAATAAATACATGAAAAAATGCTCATCATCTTTGGTCATTAGAGAAATGCAAATTAAAACCACACTGAGATACCATCTCACTCCTGAAAGAATGGCCAGGATCAAGAAAACCAACAACAACAAATGCTGGAGAGGCTGTGGGGAAAAAGGAACTCTCCTGCACTGTTGGTGGGAGTGTAGACTGGTACAGCCTTTGTGGAGGTCTGTCTGGAGGTTTCTCAAAAAGTTGGGACTGGAAATCCCATTTATTCCAGCTATTCCACTTCTAGGCATATTCCCAGAAGAACTGAAAGCATCATACCACAGGGATATATGTGCACCTATGTTTATAGCAGCACAATTTGTAATCGCCAGATCTTGGAAACAACCCAAGTGTCCATCAACTGAGGAATGGATAAAAAAGTTGTGGTATTTCTATACAATGGAGTATTATTCAGCTATAAAGAAGGATCGCATTGAGATATTTATCAATAAATGGGCGCAGCTTGAGACCATACTCATAAGTGAAATAAATCAATCTCGCATGTATGAATACCAAATAGTTTCCCTAATGTAATGATTCAAATATATAAAAATATGTGATAATCATGATTCCCCATTATGTGGCCTTGAAGCCTTATAAAATTTTCACTTATTAATTAGAAAGGCTTTATTCTGGGCTTCTTGATATGGAAATATTTGAAGCTATAGTATATGAAGTTTTATCCAAATATTTTAAGGAAAAAGACAGACACTATGGTAACTACTATTCTTTAAAAAAATTATTTAGCTATTTCTTATGTTTATTTTAATTAAGGGAAAAATTTTTAAAATTAGGATATATAATAGTAACTCTTTTCGATCTCCTATTAACTTGTTTTGAAGTCCTGTAATACTCCCACGATCTTGTTTTGACTGATTAGACTCTGTTCCATTCTGTGCGATAGTAGCAAGTCTGAGGGTATAGGCAACTAATTTGAAGGCAATAAGATTCACTAAGATGCCCATTCTGGTTTGACTATTGTCTCCTTTGGAAGTCCTGTAATGTTTACAATGCCTAAGTTTTATTGGTCTTGTTCTCCACTGTGTTGTCCAACTTTATAATATCTAATGAGATAGACAATTCCTTTTAAGGAAACAAGAGACAACGTTGATAACCATTGTTAATAACCTTGTACTCTGTTCTACATCATGTGCTATGTCTATCCTTGGTTTTGACTTACAGCTTTGTTTTGCCATATTTGACTTTACTCTCCCCCCCCAAAAAAAAGTAATAAGAACTAAGGAGTAATAAAATCCAAAATGTGTAAATTTTGTTGTAAAAAAGAGAGGGAGGAAAAAAAAAGAGCTCTAACGGATATAACAGCAAGTGTGTTTAGGGGTGTTAAACAGCTGACTATATTAATGTTTTTGGATCATTGAACACAGCTGTTTGCAGTCTCTCTGTTTGAATGTCTACTTTGTATTCTTTGATACTGAGATTTGAGCAAATATTTCCAAGATGATAATATGTAATCTATTAACAGGTGATTTCTTACTGTTATGTTTTTTTTTTTGTAGCTCTGTATTATGTGTAACCTTACACTGCTTTGTTTTGTTTTGTGTTTTTCTCTTTTTCCTCTTAAATAAAAAAAAACCAAAGTCAACAAGATAATAGGAGAGTAACAACGGTTAACACATTGGATGTGGTTATCTTTAAATTACTCAGAGTATAAGATATAGACATTTAATTATACAAACAATATTAGTACAAATCTTTATTTTCAGTGAACTAAGAGAAATTAGTATTATAACTATCTTAACTATCTTGTACATACACACAGACACACACACAGGTATATATATATATATATATATATATATATATATATATTTGCTTTTCCCTTCCTTATTTTCTCTTTTCTTCAATCTCAGTTTTTCTTTCCTTTTGAATAGTTTGTTCCCATTTCACTATATCTATTGCACATTTTGGACCTTATTTACTTTTTCAGCTTCTCACACTAGGGAGATACTATGATGTTTAAATATGTGAGTCTGATTCACTTCACTTGTGAGTATGGTTTCGAACTGCATCCATTTACCTATAAAAGCCTCCAGTTTATCCTCCTTTATAGCTGAGTAGTACTCCATTGTATAAAAATATCACATCTATTTTATTTATTCCATGGTTGATTAGCATTTGGGTTGTTTCCAAGGGTTAGGTATTACAAAATGTGCTGCTACAAACATGGGAGCACATACATCACTGGGGTGTGAGGTTTTTAATTCTCCTGGGAAAATACTCAGAAGGGGGATACTTGGATCAAATGGTTCAAATAATCCTAGTTTTTTGAGGAATCTCCATATTGATTTCCACAGTGGTTAAATCAGTCTAGGCCAGGAATATAGCTTAGTGTCACAACACCCACCTAGCAAGCACAAGATCCTGAATTTGATTCCTGGTTCCATAAATAAATAAATAAATAAATAAATTAGTCTATGCTCTCAGCAATAGTGAAGAGTCCCTTTTTCCCCACATTCTCACCAGCATTTGTTATTGGTTGGTTTCTTGATGATAGCCATTCTTTCCAGGGTGAGATAGAATCTGTGTTGTTTTAATTTGTATCTCTCAAATAACCAGTGATGTTGAAATTTTTTCAGGGCCAGGGATATAGATCAATGGCATAAGCACCTGCCTGGAAAACACAAAGTCCTGAGTTCAATTCCCATACCAAAAAAAAAAAAGAAGAAAGAAATTTTTTCATATATTCATTTCCATTTGTATTTATTCATCTGAGAAGTTTGTATTAATCTCAGATACCCATTTTTGGACTGTGTCTTTAAATTTGGGAGGTCTGATTTTTTTTGAGATTTTTAATATGTTCTCAATACTAATCCTTTGAGGAACAGCTGGTAATCATTTTTTTCCATACTGTTGATTACGTCTTTCTTTTTTGTTTGTTTTTGTTTCTGTTTCTGTTTTTGTTACTGTACCAGGGATGGAACTCACAATATCACACTTGCCAGGCAGGCACTTTTGCCTCTGAGCTAAATCTCCAGGTCTATTGATTGTGTCTTCATTCTGATGGTGGGTTCTCTTTCTGTGCAAAAGTTTTTTAATAACATGAGATTCCTATTGTTGGTTCTTTGTGATAGTTCTTGTGCAATTGGGGTTTTATTCATAGTCTTTGCTTACATCAATGTCTTCAAGAGTTCTACTAATGTTTACAGAACTAGTTCTACTAATATGGAAAAGATGTGGTGATAGTGGACATATTTATCTTGTCCATGATTTTAGAGAGAAACTTTCAGTTTTTGTTCATTTAGTATGACATTGCCTGTTGGTTTATCATAGATGGCTTTGATCAGATTGAGATTAAGACCATCTATTCTGATTTTTCTGCAGGTTTTTTAAAATCATAAATAAGTGTTGACTTTGTTTAATGACTTTCTCTGCATCTACTGAGATGATTGTATAATTTTTTGTTGCTGGCTCTGTTAATATGGTATATTACATTTACTTATTGAGTTGTGTATGTTGAACCATCTCTATGTCCCTGGGATGAATCCCACTTGATCATGGTGTACACTCTTCCTGATGATTTGCTGCAGTCTGTTTATAGTATCTTATTGATGATTTTTGCACTGGTGTTCATTAGGGATATTGGTCTATAGTTCTCTTTTATGGTTGGATCCTTCTCTGGTTTTGGTATCAGGGTAATGCCAGCTCCTGAAATGAATTAATGAATTTGGGAGTATTGTTTCCCTTTCAGTGTCATTAACATGTTTGGGAAGAAGCAGCATTAGGTCTTCACTTAATACAGAATTCAGCAGTATATCTACCAGAGCCAGGGCTTTCCTTCGTTGGTAGGTTTTTAATTACCTTTTCAATTTCATTGACTGATATTGGGTTATTTAGAATTTTTATATCTTCTTGATTCAGCTTTAGTAATTCATATATATCTAGGAATCTGTCCATCTCTTCTGTGTTGTCCATCTTAATAGAATACAGGTTCTCAAAGTAGGTGTTGATGATCTTCTGGCTTTCTGCGGGATCTGTTGTGAATTCACCATTTTCCTTCCTAACTGCATGGGTTTGAGTGTTTCCTTTCCTTTTTTTATAAGGTTGACTAAGAGTTTGTTGTTTTCATTTAATCTTTCAAAGAACCAATTATTGATGCTGGGACTGGGAGGACCCAACAAGAAGCCAGTTAGCCAGTCTTGCTAGTAAACTGCGCAAGCCGCGAGGGTTCCAGGGAGAGAAAAGTCAGACAACGCCTCACCTCAACCTATCCTCGTGCAGGCTGAGAATCAAACCCCCTGCCTCTGCCCCCTCCCATAAACAACCCATTGGCTGGAGCACAGCAACTAAGGTACATAAATCAACTAAATGCTTGTATTGTCTGGTTGATTTTGCAGGCCTAGGAGTAGTGGTCTGAGCATCTCTTGGGAGGATGACCGTATGCAATATAGCAAGTATGGGGGATTTTCCTCTAGCTTGTTTTTGAAGTCAAATACTGTTCTCACTGTTTTGCTTTGTTCTGATTAATTGTTTTGCTTTACTCAATATTCTGTTTTGATTGGTTTTATAGTGTTCTGGTTTTGGTTTGATTTTGCTCTACCTGATGGAATGGACAACTACTGTGAAGGTAATGAGATACACTGTGGTAGCTATTGTTGTTTTCCTGGTATCCTGCTTTGAAGTTCTGTACCAATTTTGCTGCCTTGTTTTGATTGGATTTGGTCTGTTTTGCTGGATTTTACTATCTTTAAAATTAAAAAAACACCAAGAACCAATTCTTTGATTCATTCCTTTTTATTTTTTGGTACATTTTAGATATACATGATGATCATGTTGATCATATTATATGGGCCAGTCATGGTAGCTCGTGCCTGTAATCCCAGTATTTGGAGGCTGAGGCAGAAGGGATCACTACAAGTTCAAGGCCAGCATGAACTTCATAATGTAATCTTGTCTAAAAAAATACAAAAAAGTTCATCATATGGAATTTGTACCTGTCTGTAATATGTCTTGTTCCTTGTTTATTCTCATTCCCCTTCTCTCTCTTCAGCCTCTCTTCCCTCCTTATTTACAGACATTTCATTTTTTTTATTTAAAGAAAGACAAAACAAAATAGAAAATGGGCAGAAATAGTACATACTTTCAAAGAAAAGAAATAAACAGTAATAAATCACTAGTTGGTGTATACATATTGTCCCCCAAAAAATAACTGTTCAATGGGGCTGGGGATTTAGCTCAGCGGCATAAGCACCTGCCTTGCAAGCAGGCGGTTGTGAGTTCGATCCCTGGTACCAATAAAAAGGAAAAAGACCAAAAAAAAAAAATAACTGTTCAAGATACACAAGTGGAACATATAAATGGGAATTCAACCAGGGAGACTGCAAATAGTTCTGTACAACTATCCAACAAAAACTAAGCAATATGGCTATCAATCCTATACACTTAGACATGTACGCATTTGTCCATATCTTCAATTACATTGAGACCTAACAAAACTTATTAAAGTCCTTCTGAACAAAGATTAATAATATAGCTGGATTTCACATCATAACACTCTGGAATCAGTACTGGGTACTGCAGTGCCCCTTTCTTTCCTTCAGAGTATTTGTTCATTTCATCATATGTCATAAGATCAGTTCTCATAAACTGTTTATAGGTTTTATACAAGCATGAGTCTTAGCATGTATTTCTATCCTTTCCATATGAGAGGGAGAAACAGAACAAAGCAGGACAGAAATAAACATTTTCCTATAGATACATAAAACTAAAAAGACATATAAAACTGCTGTATAAGGAGTTCTACCATGGTCACTGTGCTGTTTCTTGTTATCATCAACAGAATTGGCTATATCATCAGATAAAGTATAATTGAACATATCAGTACATAACAGGATTAACAGAAATACAACTTTGTAGACAGTGTAGAGCTACAAAAAACAGGTAGTAATCAAATCAGAATGGATATCGTAGCGAGTCATTGTCATTTTCAGTATAGTTGTCTATACTCAACTTGATACCAGCAACCTAACAGCTTTGAATAAAATCTGTCAATAATAAGCAGCAATCAAACAAGTCAGATTTAACTAAGATCATTCATGATACAACAGTATAAGTCATACAGGGATCCTGATTGAGTTAATAGGAAATTAAAGATGACCACTGTGCTGTGTCCTGATATCTTTGGGACAGCTGTCTGTGCCCTCAGATCCAGTGCTTGTATACAAACTAGGATGGAACAAGTTCCAACCAAGCAGAGTGGTGCAAGTAATAGAGGTTTTAATTCCTGATACACTATTAAGCTATATTTTCTGCTGTTTTTTTTGTTGTTGTTGTTGTTGAAGACTATTCCTCTCCTTTACTCCCTCAGAATGAACTGTATATTTTTGGGTCTCCCTAACACTCACAGTTTTTTATTGGGTGGGCAACCTGCGATTTTCCTAAGTGTTTATGAACTTTCTCACTCCTGGGCTAGATTTCTAGTTATATTTCTTCATTTATTGAAGCCTGTCTGTTCAGCCTATCAATAAATACTGGTCTAGTACCCCTATTACTCTCTGGTTCCCTATCACATCGAGTTCCATTTTCTCATGTTTGATTTGGTCCATATAACCTTCTTCAGGCTGATTATATTTCCTATAAAGAGCCTCTCTTTATAGTGGACCCTACCTCTTGATCCACTCTGCCTGTGATTCTCTCTTTTTTCCCTTAAGTTAGTGTATCTAGGCCATCTATATTAGAAATTATATCCAAACTTCTTTGCATCATTTCTGTTGTGCTCTTTTTCTGTCATTAGTTGTCTGTTTGTCTTCACCATTTTGCTTTCTGCTCCATTCATTGTGGCCTCTCTGCCACTGTTTCTGGAATCCTGGTACTTTTCTCTCTCTTTAGAATGTCCTGCAGTATTCTCTGTAGAGTTGGATTGGTGGTTGCGAATTCCCCTAGTTCGTCTTTATCTTGGAAGCATCTTGTTTCTCCATTAATTTCAAGGGACAGTTGTGCAGGATATATCGATCTTGGGTGGAGGTTATTGTTTTTCAAGGCTTGGATTATTTTGCCCCATGCTCTTCGAGATTTGATGGTTTGTGCCAAGAAGTCTGTTGTAATTCTGATGGGTGTTCCCTTGTAAGTGATCTGTTTCTTGTCTCTGACAGCTTTTAATATTCTGTTCTTATATTGGATTTCTGGAATCTTGATTATTATATGCCTGGGTGTAGTTCTATTTTGATTGTAGGTGGCTGGAGTTCTGTATGCCTCATATATCTGAGCATCTTTTCCTTTTCCTATGTTTGCGAAGCTTTCCTTGATTATTTCTGTGAATAGCCTTTCCAGTTCCCTTGTTTGTACCCCTGCTTCTTCATTCACATTCTTTATTCTTAAGTTATAGATCCTCTTGTCATCTTCAACCTTTGTATTGTTACTGCTTGTTTCCTTGTTATTTTTAAGAAGAGTTTCCTTTCATGTTCCCACATTACAAGCCTGTGCTCCAGTTCAGATAATCTATCCTTAGTTTCTTTTAAGCTGTTATGCCAGCTTTCAATAGAGTGTTTAGTTTCTTGGTAATCTCTTTGAACCTGCTTCATGAATTCTATGTTCACTCTATTTTCTCCATCAAACAATTCTCCCCCTTCTTTTTGTTCTTCCATCCTATCATCTGTTTTTTCTTGGGAGGTGCTTAGCATTTCTTTAACTATTCTATTTATATCTTGCTTCACTTGGTTAAATACTTCACTTTTGAACTCGTCTATGAAGTTCCAAAGATATCGCTTTATGTCTATTGGTGCCATGCCTGATTTTGCATGTTTTCTGTCCTCAGTCTCCTTTGCATTTACGTTTCCTGGATCAGTGTTCTCAGGATTGGGGACTGAGGACCCTTTCTTGTTGCCTCCTCTTCTTGTAGTTTTTGTTCCTTCCATACAGGTGTATATAGGAGGCCCAGTTTCTTTCTTTGTCGGTTTCAGTTTGTCTGAAGTGTGCTGACTAGGTGGTCCCACCCACTGCAGTGTCCTAGGAGGTACAGACCCGGGAAGCCTATGATGGTTCCCCCTGTCCAGGTCAACCTACCAAAGGCTTCACTGCATTAGGATGCACTGCCAGTTGCAGGGACTTGATTTGGGCTAGCCTATTGGGCCTCAGTCCGTGGCGTCACCCAGGTCAAGCACTCCCCCCCCAATCCCACTTGAGAGGAAAGTATGTGACTGAAGTCACTGCAGCGCCCTGTTCTGCAGGCCAGTCTGCCTGGTCCCAGAAGGTCCTCTGTTGGAGCCTCTTTGTCTATGGAAAGGTCTTTATTCTTCTCACTCACCACACATCGATGCAGGGTTCCCCACCAGCTGTGCTCTCAATTTGTTTTGCTGATTCCCATTCTCAGAGCGTTCCCATCTCCAGTGAGTTGAAACTAGCGGGCTATCCCGGCTGTGCCAATTCAGGTGTGGCAGCGGCAGCAAGTTCAATCCACGAGTTTAAGTGGAGGCACCGAGACTTTCGCTGTTCCAATTGTAACACCTGAACTGCATTTCCAATTGGTTTGTCTCAGCTTAGTTCATTCCTGGGTCTGCAGGGTATATCTCCCTCTGCTTAGGACTCCCCACGTCACATTGTTCCTGGAATCTAAGCTGGCTATCTCAGAGAGCCTCTGTAGCAGCTATTATCTATCCACCATCTTTTCCCCTCAATCTTACAGACGCTTTGTTTTCATTTTCTTCTTCTGTTCTCTTTTTCTCTTGCACCTGCATTCCCCCTCCCCTCCCTTTTCCCCCTTTCTATTTGAGCATTTTCTCCCCATTTCCCAATATCTGTTATACATTTTGGCACTTACTTATACTTTCAATTTCAGTTTGCATTGTCTCCTGCTTTTTGATCAACTCTAACCAATCATTTATTCTTCTTTGCATTATCTAACAGCTGCTGGATTGATTTCTCATGGTCCTTTGCTATTTTTAAAGAAATATTTCTTTTCCTGATTGCAATCCTGTCCACTATATCTGATACTGTGTTCTCACACTGGCTCATTTTGCTGCATACGCTTGCAATTGTACTGCTTGCCAGGCAGGCGCTTATGCCTCTGAACTAAATCCCTGGCCCACAAGGGAATTTTTAATCTCCTAGATATCTGCTTTAATCTGCTTTATGGAATCCCTTTCTTTCTTATGTTGGGCATTCACGATTTCCATCATTTTTATTAGCTCTTGTATTTTTTAATCTATATCTGCTCTGGAGTCAGTAACTCTCTGTAGTTATCTGAGAATTTATTTCTGATCTGATTTTTTTTCTAGAGCCTCATTCATCTGCTTTGTTGCTTCTGTGGTTTCCACTTCAGATCAGTGGCTTTTGAACTAGTTTACCTCACTGTCCCCTGAATTTTCCTTTGGTGAGCTGTAAGTCAGGAGTTGTACCTTGTTTAAGTGTCTTGTCATTTTCTATTTTTTTAAGTTTAATTCCTGGGGTGGTGCTTAATAACTGCTAATGGCAGGTAGATTTATTGCTAGTATTTAGAACCATTAGAAAATAATTACTTTTCAGAGATATGTTCCAGTGTAGCTGGCTTTTCGGTTTTGAGCCTCTTGCAAGATCCTACCTCTCAGGGCTGAGGATGTAGTTCAGCAGAATAGTGCTTGCCTGGCAAGTGCAAGGCCTTGAGTTTTATTTTCTGCACTCCTTAAAAAAAAGATACAACTCCTCCAATTTATTGAGGATGAGAAGTTGCTACCTATGTGGCCCAGCCTGTGGTTCTACAGCCCTGTCCTGTAATACTGTTTATGAGCCTGAGGCAGTCTCAGTCTTGGTACACCAGGAGGAACAACTGGTTACAACTGTGTCACCTTGGCTAACGTAGGACAATTAGCAATAATAAGAGCATCAAATGACAAACTTTGGTAACTATCAATTTGCCATTTTTAACCCTATGAACTAGGTTCATGGTTATATAATGAAATCTAAAATGAGCCAGAAAATTACATGCAGTGAATCAGCCCTCGATATGGTGATTTTATAGTTCTGGAAACTTTAGCCAGAGCAATTAGACAAGAGAAAGAAATAAAAAGAATAATGATAGGAAAGGAAGAAGTTAAATTATTATTTGCAGATGACATGATACTCTACATAGAAGACCCCAAAAATTCCACTAAAAGACAGCTAGATTGAATAAGCAAATTCAAGCTGGGAATGGTGGCACACTTCTGTAATCCCAGCCCTTGAGAGGCCTAGGCAGTAGAATTGTTGCAAGTTTGGGACCACCTGGGCTACAAAGTGAGTTCAAGGCCAACCTGAACTGTGTAGCAAGACCCTATCTCAACAAGACAAAATAAAGCAATTCAGCAGTGTTGCTGGATACAAAGTCAATACTCAAAACTCAATAGCCATGCCAGGGACAGAGCTCAGTGGCATAAGCGCCTGCTTGGCAAGTGCAAGGTCCTGGAACCAGGAGAGACCTAGAATGGCAAAGGCAATCCTGGGCAACAAAGGCAAGACAGGGGTGTCATAATCCCTGACTTGAAATTATACTATAAAGCTACTGTGAGGAAAAAAAAAACAGCATGGTAGGGCCAGGGATATAGCTCAGTGGCACAGCACTGCCTGACAAGCATGTGGTCCTAAGGCCAATTCCCAGAACAACAACAAAAAAAAGACAAAAACAAAACACAGCATAGTACTAGGCAAAAAAAAAAAAAAAAAAAAAACAGATCCCAGGATCAATAGAACAGATCAAAAGATACAAAACAACTACGACACTCTCAGCCACCTTAATTTTGACAAAGGTGCCAAACACATCCACTGGAAGAAGGACAGCCTCTTTAACAAGTGGTGCTGGAGAAACTGGCTCTGCACATGCCAAAGATTAAAAACTGGACCCAAATCTTTCACCATGTACTAAGCTAAAATCAGAATGGATCAAAGATCTTAAAATTAAAAGAGAAACATTAAATCTGCTGGAAGAGAGAGCAGGTAAAACTCTTGGGAGACATTGGGGATGGCACAGACTTTATGAACAAAACTGCGATTGCACAGGAGCTATCACAAAGGATCAACACCTGGGATCTCACTCTATTGAACATCTTTTGCACAGCAAGAGAAACTACCAACAGAGTGAAGGGACGACCCACAGTGTGGGAGAAAATGCTTGCCATCTGTTCCTCAGACAAAGGATTACTATCTAGAATAAAGAACTTTAAAAATCAGACCCTCCAAATTTAAAGACACAATCAAAATTGAGCATCTGAAATGAATATAAACAGCAAATAAATATAAGAAAACATTTTCAACATCACTGGTCATTTGAGAGATGCAAATTAGAACAACACTGAGATTCCATCTCAGTCCTGAAAGAACTGTATAATCAAGAAATCAACCAATACCAATCAACTGAGGAATGGATAAAAAAGATGTGATATTTCTATACAATGGAGAACTACTCAGCTATAAAGAATGACCAGATTGAGACATTTATAAATAAATGGATGCAGCTTGAGACCATACTCATAAGTGAAATAAATGAAACTCACAAATGTAACCACCATATTGTCTTCTTAGTGTAAGAAACTGAAAGAGTAAATAAGATATAAAATCTTCAATAATATTGTGAAATGATAGGAAACTGCTCAAAGAGGAAAAAATAACTCAGGGAACAAGAGCAAAGGAGGAAGAGATGTAAAATATATAAATTCATATATATATACAGTTAATATTACTGAGATGATTGTACTACTAATTCTATTAGTTCTTGGAACAAAACAGATAACATCCATAGAATTAGACCAATTTTGCATGACTATTTGGTAATTCAAATAAGACTTATGAAGACAGCTATGCAAAACAACAAAAATTGTTATGTTCTTACCACCTTGCTTTAAAAGCCTTCATTCTTACTGTTTGAGCTCTTAGTTATAGTTATTTATTTGTTGTTTTGTTTTTTCCTCTAATACAGAGAGGATAGATGTACATATATAGGCTTACACATGCCTAGAACTTCTCCTAAAGTGTTTACAAGAGAATTGATTTTTAGTATATGTGATAGTATGAACAACTACACAGAAGAAAATGAGACACTATGGTAGCCATTGATGATTTCCTATCATTTTGATACAAAAGCCAATAATGCTTTTATTCTTGGTGCTGATTGGTTTTAGTCTGTTTTCAATTATTTGATTCTAATACTATGAGGATACGGACAGCTATTTTGAAGAAAACAAGAGACATTGTGGTAGCCATTATTGATTTCCTAGTGTCTGGTCCTGAAAGCCCTTAAGGCACTCATTCTTGTTTTGATTGCTTTTGTACTATCTTGATTTGTATTAACTTACTGTTTATGAAGGTATAGACAACTATTTCAAAGAAAACATTTTGAAATGACATTATGGTAGGCACTGTTGATTTTCTGCTGTCTTTTCCTGAAATCCTGTGTTATTTGCATTGTTTTACTCTGCTCTGCTTTGTTTTGTTTTGTTTTGTTTTATTCTCTTTAAAAAGCAACTTCTCTTTAAGAAAAAAAAAGAAATCAACCAATAACAAATGCCAGCAGGGCTGTGGGGAAAAAGGAACCATTCTCCACTGCTAGTGGGAATGCAGACTGGTGCAGCCACTGTAGAAATCAGTGTGGAGATTTCTCATGAACCTAGAAAGCTAGAGGTCCCATTTGACCTGGCTGTCCCCTTCTTGGTATCTTCCTAAAAGAATTAAAAAGATCATAACAGCAATATATGCACACCTATGTTTGTAGCAGCAGTTTACAATGGCCAAATCTTGGAACCAGTCCAAATGCCCATGAACCAATGAATGGATAAAGATGTGTGGGTTTTGTACAATGGAGTACTACTCTGCTGTAAAGAAAGATAAACTTGAGACATTTCTAGCTGAATGGATGCACCTTGAGACCATATTTTTAGTGAAATAAATCGGACACACATGTTCAAATATTGCCTGGTTTCTATTGTGTGAAAAACTGAAAGTGTAAATAAGGACCAAGATGTACAACATATGCTGAGAAATAAAATAAAATGTTCAAATGGGAAGGGGAATAAGGGAAGGGTAAGGGGTAAAGGAAGGAAGGGACAAGGGAAAATGAAAACAAAACTCCCATAAATAAGGAAGGGAAGAGAAGTTAAGAGAGAGAGGAAGGGATTGGGGAAAAAAAAGAATCAAAACATATCATGTACAGGTACAGATTCCTTATGAGAATGGCACTGATGTGTATATCTAAAACATGCCACTAAAAACAAAGCAAAGCAAAGAACCCCAAAGGCACGCAACCCTCATGCTGATATCCCGCTGCCCCTCTGTCTCTGTGGGAAAAGCTGCCGTGATGAACAGCAATGGAGCCAGTCTTCCAGCCCCCTCTGCTCCCCTTGACCCTGGCTCATGACCCAATTGGTGACTTCTAAGTGGCCTAGTAAGTTTTACTTAACAGTAGCAGGCAGTCCAAGGGTTCAGGATGACAGGTGTGCGCCACCACGCCCAGGCCAAGAATGACACATCATTTAGGTTTTCTTCCCCTGACTCTTCCAGTTGAACCACCCCTTCTCTCTGGCCACTTCCACCCAATCTTTTCTCCCCTACACGCCCTTTGCACATTCTAGTCTTCAGTCATCTGCATGCCACAAGCCCAGCCCCCTCCTGTATCCTAGCTGCAGCACGGCCAGCAAAACCTGCGGGCTCTTGTCAGCAACCCCTCCTCTTCACCCCCACTCCCCCCCACCCCCCCACCCCTGCCACAGCAAGCCCCTCTGCGCATGCACCCGAGAGTAGCCAACCAGCTGCTCATTAGATGTTGTGCGGCTTGCAGCTGGAACATGGTCTCTTTGTAGGACTGAGGAACAACACCCAGCCTCACACTGCCGGCCAGGCACTCTACTTCTGAAACTCCATCTGTGGTCCCACGTCTAGTTTTTTGATTCGTTTTGGGACAGGGTCACATTATGCAGTTCAGGCTGGCCTTGAACGCTTATATAGCCCAGGCTGGCCTTGAACTCACAGCGATCCTCCTACCTCACCCATATCTTGTGTTCGTGTGTGTGTGTGTGTGTGTGTGTGTGTGTATGTGTATGTGTGTGTGTGAGAGAGAGAGAGACAGACAGACAGACAGACAGACAGACAGACAGAGACAGGGTCTTGTTACATAGTTCAGGTGGCATTCAAACTCACTATGGAGCCCTGGCTGGCATCGAACTTGCAGCTATCATCCTGCCTCAGCCTCCTGAGTGCTGGGATTATAGGCATGCACCATCACTCCTAGTGCCCATACCTATTTTTTTATTTTTATTTTAAAGGTAGTAAAATGCAACAAAACAAAACAGACCAAATCCAATCAAAACAAGGCAGCAAAATTGGTACAGAACTTCAAAGCAGGATACCAGGAAAACAACAATAGCTACTACAGTGTATCTCATTATCTTCACAGTACTTGTCCATTCCCATCAGGTAGAACAAAATCAAACCAAAACCAGAACACTATAAAACCAATCAAAACAGAATATTTAATAGTACAAAACAATCAGTGACCGGCGCAGCTCCCCAATGAAACAGGAGACAGGAGATGCTCTTGTGGACGACAGTTAACTGCTGGTTTATTTACGCGGGCTCTGGTTTATATATTTGGCCGTGACCAATCACAGGCTGCCACAAGGAAGCAGGGCGGGAATGAGACGTAGGCTCCGGCTACCATATCCAGCTGTGGCCAATCAGGAGTTGCCACAGAGTACGGAGTGAGCACGAAGTGCGCACGGGTTGGCTAATTTAAAGAGGGACATAGGGCATTGCGGAAGCTGGCGTGGTCCTTAGTCCCAGGTGGGGTATGGTATGTTGAGCGTCTGCGCCCAACATCTCCCCCTTTCTTTATAACTGACGCAGGGTCTCCAGAGGTCGGCGCCCCTCGTGAGGTGTCACGCTGCAGTCATGACAATGCCTCACTACTCGTTGGTGCTCTTTTGGAGGGGGCGGGAGTATTGTTTTATGAGCCCAACCCACATGCTCACCGACATGGGGACCGGGGTGTCTCCTGGCCAAGGACGACACCCCCTGCGATGCTTTGCTCCACACCTGCGTCACAGCATGGCGAGCCATGCTGCCAGGCTTTGACCAGATTCCATGATCAGCAATGCTTGTTTGATACTTTGTCCCTATTCCTTTGTCTGCGAATCCGACAGAGCAGAAGTAGACTGCCGAATGCGGCAAGTGTAGTCATGGTAGCCAGAGCCCCTGTTCCTGCCCATTCCTTTATGAAAGCCAATTGGAGAGTTGGCCCGAGCTGGATCACAGGAAACTCGTCTGAGTCTGCCATAACTGGAACCGGTGCGAACTGGAGTACCTGCATAACAGCTGAAAGTGTACTGTTATCCCAACATTATAACACATAACAGGTTGCGGTGGAGCAATTTAGAAAAGTCATTGGCTGCAAGGACCGTACGAGATGCAAGAAGGAGGGGAAAAGGAGGCTACTAACCAGGGGAGTTGGCCAAGGTGCCATGGTTAATGGGAGTTGTGGGTGTACTTGCTTGGTCTGGCTTGTGAGGCTCCTGTTGGTTCCCCTGTTCTGTGGTTGACGTTTCCTCTGGGTCGGGGTCTGGTGGTTTGCAGGGACATATCAGGCATTCCGGGACCCAGACAGGTTCGCTGCCTTTTTCCTGCGGGAAGATACAGACCGCCCCTCTCGCCCAACTAAGTACTGGGCTGGGGCCTCTCCACACCCCATGCAGGAGGTCTTTCCAGCGTACCCAACCATGTTTGGGTGCGACAGGGTTGGCATGTAGCTGTGCTGGCGTGGATCCTTGTGGGTTGATGTTTACAAAATTGTAAGTAAAGAGGGCAAGATTTAGTCTGGCCCTAGGTGTCATGCCCTGGGCAATACCCTCCTTTTGTTTAAACAGAATAGACTTGAGGGTTTGATATGGCCTAACTTTAATTGCTCTTGAATAAGTTTGGATGCGGCTTCTGCTTTGTCTCGTGGTAGGGGCCACTGATTTATCCAAATGGGGTCATTAGAGACCCATGTCAATTTGAGAGGGGCAGAAGCCGAGTCAGTGACCCCCACTAAAAACCCAAACCTTGCCTCTGAGCACGTGGTTGTGCCTGGATGGGGAAAGGCTTTCCTTGCAGGTCTTTGCCTAATCCTTTGCCTGGTTCATACCCTTGATTTTTAAGAATTCTCCTGGCTGTGTGAGAATATTCATTGCACAAGGTCAAGTCTAGGGCAGAGAGCACTTCTCTCCCCCATAGGGTAACTGGAAGCTGGAGAACATAGGGTATGAATTCTCCTGAGTGTCCCTCATTGTCTTCCCATTTAATTATCTGACTACTAATTTTAGGTGCATGAACTGATCCCAAGCCTTGCAGTGTTTGTTGTGCCGTCTGGGTAGGCCAGGTTAGTGGCCAGTCCTTTTCAGCTATAATAGAGCAGTCTGCTCCTGTGTCTAGCAGTCCGGATATTTTTCGCCCATTGAGTGACAACGTTAGCATGGGGCGCTCATCCAATCTAAGAACGAGGGCGGCAAAGGCTGGGTCTGATGATCCAAATCCTCTGTCTCCTCTAATACCAGACAATGATGGATAATCCCCATGACGGCTGGATAACACTAGCATCTGAGCGATGCGGTCTCCTGCCCCTACAGCTACTGGGCCTTTAGGAGCCTGCATCATCACCTTTATTTTTCCTGTGTAATCAGAATCTATAACACCCGGTAAGACCTGTATTCCTTTCATGGAGAGGGATGATCGACCAATTATCAACCCTACTGTGCCTTCCGGTAAGGGGCCGGACATATCTGTCTCTATGGCCTGTATCCCCATTTTCGGGGTTAATACGAGTCCAGTGGTGGCACAGAGGTCAAGTCCCCCTGAACCCGGAGAGGCTCTCCTCGGTTCTGACCTGCCCATGTTGGCATCATTGGCAGTGTCTGGTCTACCATATACTCTCTGGCTGGGTAGAATCGGGGGCCCACCCCCGGGGGGGCCCCCCAATCCCGTTTTTTGGCCTCTCTGGGTTACGGCCCTTACCTGTGAGGGGCAACCCATTTACATCAAAGGTGGAGCGGCACTCCGCGGCGGAGTGATTTCCCTTCTTACATCTGGGGCACTTTCGGTCTTCAGGAGGGGGGGTTGTTCTCTTCCGAGTCCCCAAGATGGACAGTCTCTTTTTATGTGTCCCTGTCTGCCACATTTGAAGCAGCCTTCTTTCGGGCGGGCGCCATTCTGTGGCGCCGCTCTGCCTCCCTGACCTTCTTTAGTTAGCTTCATTAACATGGCTGCCAAACCTGAGTTGGTTAATGGCCCCCTGATCTCCCGACAGAGTTTCATCCATTCCTCAAGAGGCCTATTTTTGTATGGACTAATGGCAGAGCGACATTCTTTAGTACATTGCTCAAAAATGAGCTGCTTAATGAGCGGCATGGCTGTCTCAGCGTCCCCAAAAATTCTCCCTGCCGCCTCCATCATGCGGGCCACAAAATCTGAAAAAGGCTCGCTCGGGCCCTGCAAAATTTTTGTCAAGTGGCCTGAGACTTCTCCCCTAGCCGAGACCCGTTTCCATGCTTGTATGGCTATTCTATTTATCTGTGCATACACCTCTTGTGGAAATATCAGCTGGTTATTGAGATACTGCCCTTGTCCTAATAACATATCCGCGTTCCAGGCGGCCTGATTGTTCTGGGCATTAGCTTGGGCCTGTTCTGTGGCAAGTTCAACATTCCAAGCTTTCCAATCAAGATATTGGCCTGGGCTGAGCACTGCCTTGCACAAACTGGCCCAATCAGCAGGTGTCATGGCGTTTCCTGCCAGGGCTTCTACTAGGGACAGGGTATACGCCCCATTAACACCGTACATGGTGCTGGCCTCCTTAAGATGCTTTATCGCCTTCATATCTATAGGCAGGTGGGCTTTATTTCCCTGAGCATCTACAGCAACCGGAAAAGCCTGGAGAAAATGGCCCAGGCCTCCTGGGTCCTCTCTTTTGACTTGATGCCAAAGGTCTTCCTGGAATGTCCCAGGGGACGTCTGGACCCGTTGCGGACAGCTATATAGCTGATGGCAGGGTCTCCGGTGGGCATGATAATCTGGCGGGTCGGGAGGTAGAGCCATAGGTCTTATACGGGGTGGCCCTGGGATCCCGTACTCGCTTTCATTGACCCATTTACTCTGAGAAATCCTGCGTTGCCGCTCATTTATGGCCTCAGAGTAGGGCCCTCTCGACTGCATGTGTGTGACTTCCCCTCTTTCGGTGGTGTCTGCATCCACCATTTTGTATACTTCTTCTTCCTCCCCCTCATTATCTGACGAGTCCTTTGTTTCTGGGTTGGGTGGGGTCACCTCGCCTGCGGCACTGGGCTCACGAGATTGCTCCCGGGAGGACTCTGCCTGATGGTAACCAAGCGCCATGGCGCCAGCCCTTATATGGTCACGACAAGAGGTGTCTGCAAGGCAGCTTCTCACCACTGCCCAAAGGGGTCTGACTTCTGGCTCCAAGAGGCCATTTTCTGCTGCAAAGTCAAGATCTCTCCCTAATTTATCCCAGCTGGGGATGGTAACGGACCCCGTGGGACCAAACCAAGGTGCTACCTTATCGACCTGATCGAGGAAGTTTTGAATTTGTTCTCGTTTCATTTGTAATCCCTTTTCTCTCAGTAAGTCGCTTAAGGCGACTGACAGTGGCTGAGTAGCCGTGTTACCCATGTTAACCGGAATTTCAAGAGTTTCTTTTTATTTTATATTTTTCTTTTTCTTTTTCTTTTTTTTTTTATACAGGGACAGCTTAGTCCCCGCGCCCCTTTACGGCGCCCCCAAAACCGGCCTCTTTACGGCCCCCGGAACTCTCTTTATGAGTTCCTGACCCTTGCGACGCGTCCGCCCAAGGTTGCCTGATAGCCCCCGCTATCCGGCCCTGTTGCGTAGCACCCGCTACCAACGTTGAGCAGTTTAACCTGTCAGCCCCCGCCCGCCAAGTAGCCCCTGCTATTGGCGCTTGACGGTTTTACCTGTTAACGTCTCTGTTCCGTCGGAGAGAGAGGTTCGTTCCCCGTACTGTCGGAGAGAGGGTCTCAGCGTTCCGGGCTCCCTGTACGGGCCACCAGTGGACCGGCGCAGCTCCCCAATGAAACAGGAGACAGAAGACGCTCTTGTGGATGACAGTTAACTGCTGGTTTATTTACGCGGGCTCTGGTTTATATATTTGGCCGTGACCAATCACAGGCTGCCACAAGGAAGCAGGGCGGGAATGGGATGCAGGCTCTGGCTACAATATCCAGCTGTGGCCAATCAGGAGTTGCCACAGAGTACGGAGTGAGTGCGGGGTGTGCACGGGTTGGCTAATTTAAAGAGGAACGTAATGCATTGCGGAAGCTGGTGTGGTCCTTAGTCCCGGCTGGGGTATGGTATGTTGAGCGCCTGCGCCCAACAAATCAGAACAAAGCATAACAGTGAAAACAGTATTTGACTTCAAAAACAAGCTAGAAGAAAATCCCCCATACTTGCTATATTGCATACGGTCATCCTCCCAAGAGATGCTCAGACCACTACTCCTAGGCCTGCAAAATCAACCAGACAATACAAGCATTTAGTTGCTTTATGTACCTTAGTTGCTATCAAATTAGTCTGTGTTCTGGCCAATGAGTTGCTTATGCGAGGGGGCAGAGGGAGACGGTTTGATTCTCAGCCTGCACAAGGGTAGGCTCAGGGGAGGCTTACCAGAAAGGCTGGCTAGTTGATTTCTTGGTTGGTCCTCCAAGCCCCAGCATTGCTGTTTCTGCTACCTATTTTTAAATAAATGATTTAAAATAAAATTCATGCTCAGTGTTGGGCACCTGCCTACCATATGTAAGGCCCTGAATTTGATTACCAGCAGCACAAAAAAGTCAAATGAAAAATAAAAAATAAACCTGGCACGGTAGCACATGATGGTAATTCCAGCATTTGAGAGGCTGAGGCAGGAGGAGGCAAGTCTGAGGCCAGCATGGGATACCTAGGCCAGCCTGGATACAGAGCAAGGCACTGTTTGGAAAAACAAATAAAAAACATTTGCATATAAACAAATTTATTAAAGCTGTCATGAAGCTGGGTGTGGTGGCACAACCCTGTCATCCCAGCCCTCATAAGGCTGAAGCAGGAGGATCACAGCAATTTCAATTCCAACCTGGACTACAGAGTGAGTTCAAGACCAACCTGTACTACATAACAAGACTATCTCAGAAAAACAAATGAAAACTGACATGATTCTTTATTTGAAAATGCAGATACTACGGGTTTCTATTTTATTTACATGTTCACGACAATGTCTTGAGCACCCCCTGGAGGCAATTATCTGTGACTGTGGGGGCCGCTGGCCCTGCACTAGTCATAAATTACTATTTATCTTTTTACATATTTATTCTGGAGGTGCTGAGAATTGACCTAAGAGGTTCAAGCAAGGTCAACAAGTACTTTATCAGTGAGATGCACTTCTATCCCCAAGAGGTCCCTTTTTATTATGTTACATTTGAGACAGGGTTAAGTAGCCCAGGTTAGCCTCAAACTCAGGCAGTCCTCCTGCCTCAGCCTCCTGAGTGCTGGGATTACAGGTGTGTGCTGTTTTGCCTGACAAGATCTTTATTTTTGGTTGTTTTGTTTTGTGATGATCCTCATGCCTCAGCCTCACAAGTGGTTAGATGACAGGCATGAACCACCATGCCTGGCTACTTTTGGTTTTTGAGACAGGGTCTCAGTATACATAATGTAGACTGGCCTTGAACGCACTATGTAGCTCTCACTGGTCTCAAGGTCGCAGCAATCCTTCTGCTTCAGCCTCCCTAGTACTAGGATTACAGGTCTGTGCCACCACGTATAGCCTTTATTTACTGTATTTATTTTTACTTTGTGCTTTGGGGCAGGGTCTTGCTCAGTTACCAGGCTGGCTTCGATCTTGTAAGTGCTGGGAGAACGGGTGTGCGCCGACACACCCAACAAGGCTCATTTTAGAGTAGCGCGGGCTGATTCCAGTTGCCCAGCAACCTTTGGCTACACGTCCCCTTTAACTGTCCTTTCCACCTCTCCCACCGTTTTTTCTCATCCTTTTGCCGTCTTTTCCATTCCCCTCCTGCCCTGCTCCTTCCAGTGTAGTCCTTTTCTGCAAAGCCCCCGACCGCGCTGGAAGGCAGTGACCACAGCTGGCTGAAGCCAACCACAGTGCCTAGTGCCAAGCAGCCAGTGCAGCGAAGGAAGCGGTGAGCCGCGCGATGTCACGCTCCCAGTCGCGCTTCAAGCGTCACTTCCGGCCGCGACCCTCGCTGGCGCCCGGAGGTGAGAGGATCACGGCGGGAGGGCGGGGTCCTGGTGCGGGCGGAGCCGGGCCGGGCCGGGGCGGGGCCGAGGCGGGGCCTCCTCGGGCAGAGCTCGCCGGCGTCCGCCTGCCTGGCGGACGCCGGCAAGAAGTTGGTGGCCGCGGTAGCTAGAAAGAGCCTTTGGCCGGGAAGGGGCAGCGGGAGGCCCACCCCGCTCGCTCGACAGTCCTCCACCCTGGGCACCGTGGCTCGGCCCGGCCACACCCGGCCGGGAGGGAGTGCCGCTTATGCTCCAGCGGGGGCCCTGGGGTGTCACGAGAGCCCTCCTGCCTCCTGGGCCGCCGGGCGGGTCGTGGGCCCATCCTCTGTCCTCCCACTTCGCGCTCGAGCCCCGGTTGTGTCCCACTTGACAACTGCTGGACTCCCGGACTCGCAGGGCCGCTCACCCTAACCCCTGAACACCTGTGCGGCCCCTCTGGTTGGCACTGCCTGCTGCCTTGGGCTGCATCCGCTCAAACTCTTCCAGCTGCGCACAGAGATGGGTGGCATCGGAGCCTAAGTCCTGACCAGCGACTCCAGGCGACTGCCCCACTACAAGGACCAGGCATCGGTACGCAGCCCCCAGCTTCCTTCTGGACCACTCCTCAGCATAGCTGTGCCTGCCTCTTCCCCCTGCATTTGACTTCTCCCACTCACCCTGCCGGTCCTGCCTCAGTCTTCTGCCAGGAGACACAGGCTGGACCAGGCCTCCAGGGTAAGTCACCTGAACCCCAGGCCAGCAGGGGCCTTGAGGGGAGGGGCGTCCGGGCAACAGCCTTTTGCTGACCCTGTCCTCAGTCTCAGATGTTGGTGGTCGGCAGGGCCAAAGACTGAGCAGGACCTTAGGGCCTCAGGGACACTACAGACAAGAAGCAGCACAGAGGTGAAAATGCAGCATCCAGGTCCCGGTCACTCCAGTTCCAGAAGCTGATGTGACAACAGGGTGTAATCGAGATGCTCCACCCTCTGGAAACCCCCAAGCCCCCTTGGGAGTTTGACGTGTTGGGAGGGCACACACAGATGGAGTGCTCAGATAGGTCAAGCAGCTCCAGGGGCTCAGATTCTGGGGCTGCCAGGGAAGGGTCCCTGACTCTTTTTGTCCTAGTTCTGGCAACTTGCTCAAGGAGAGTGGACCTACTCCCTCCCGGGACCCTGTCTCATCACCACAAGGCAGGCCAGTGTCCCCACCTGTGGCTATCTACTGCCACACAGCTTCCTCAGTTCTTGTAACCTCAGTTCTTGACCTGGCTATCAGCACACCCTGTGTCCTCGGCAGACAGTCCCCCTCATTCCCCCTGGAACCCCAGGAGAGATTTTACCCCAACAGTGGCATTGATGCAGCCCTGCTGTACCTCATTTTTTTTTTTTTGGTTTTGTTTTGTTTCAGTACTGAACATTGAACCTAGACCCTACACACCCAACTACATACCCAGCCCCTTGGTTTATATTTTTGTTTTGAGACAAGGTCTTGCTAAATTGCATAGGCTGTTTGAATTTGCAATCCTCCTGCCTCAGCCTCCCAAGTTCTGGAATTATAAATGTGTACCCCACACCCAGCTGTACCTGCATCTTGTAGCCAGTGGGTAATGAGTTGGTGGTGACAGGACTAAAGGTAGCTCCCTGAGTCCCTTGTATGAGAACATCCCCAAAAGGGCCCTATGGTGGACAACCCCAGGAAAATAAGAAGCTAGAGCAGCTATGAGCAGGATGAATGGGAACATGGAACTATAGGTCCCCTCTCCCAACAGGGCTGGGGGGATTGAGACAGCCATCCCAGGGGACGGGACAGCTGAGTGGCAGCTAGGGCCAGCACAAGGCATTGCTTTTCCACGTCTGAGCTTGGGGCAAGGGTCTTGCTCAGTCCCCCAGTGGTGGGCTTGCAGATACCCCGGCTTCTGGGATCACAGGCACTCAGCTTCACCAGCTGCCCTTCTGTGTCTCTTCCCCCCCTCAGGGAGAGTGCTGCCCCCGAGCAGGCAGCCCAGAACCAGCGCAGCCCATGGACCCTTCTCAGGAGGACCCCACAGCATCTACAGGGGCACTGTCCTGAGCAGTAGAGGGCTGGATGCCACACTCTCAGGCGAGAGCTATGGTGTGGGGCCGAGGCAGGGGTTACTTGGGCCTGGAGGGAGGGTGCTCGGGTGCCGTGAGTGTGCTGGGAGCCATCCTGTTGCTCCTGTGCCTGCCATGGGGGTCACAGGGCACAACTGGTGCGACCCTCGGCACTGCTCTGGGCCACACAGTGCCCCTGGCAGGAGGGCGCTACTTGAGCATTGGGGATGGTTCTGTGGTGGAGTTTGAGTTCCCTGAGGAGAGTGAGGGCATCATTGTGATCTCGAGCCAGTACCCAGGCCAGGCCAATGGGACCCGGCCTGGTCCTACCCTGAAGGTCACGTCCCTGGACACGGAAGTGCTGACTATCAAGAACGTGAGTGCCATCACATGGGGTGGTGGGGGCGGCTTTGTAGTGAGCATCCACTCAGGCCTGGCCGGGCTGGCGCCACTCCGCATCCAGCTGGTGGATGCACGTGAAGCCCCACCTATGCTGATAGAGGAGCGGGCCGATTTCTGCATCAAGGTCTCCCCCGAGGAGGACACCACCACACTCACCACTGACCTGGCCCACTTCTCGGAGAACCCGATCCTCTACCTGCTCTTGCCGCTCATCTTCATCAACAAGTGTTCATTTGGGTGCAAAGTGGAACTTGAGGTCCTCAAGGGGCTCCTGCAGAGCCCTCAGCCCATGCTTCTAGGCCTCCTGGGTCAGTTTCTGGTCATGCCCTTCTATGCCTTCCTGATGGCCAAGCTCTTCATGCTGCCCAAGGCCCTGGCTCTGGGCCTCATCATCACCTGCTCATCACCTGGCGGCGGGGGCAGCTACCTCTTCAGCCTTCTTCTTGGAGGGGACGTCACGCTGGCCATCTCCATGACTTTCATCTCAACAGTGGCTGCCACTGGGTTCCTGCCACTGTCCTCAGCCATCTACAGCCGCCTGCTCAGCATCCACGAAACACTGCATGTGCCAGTCTCCAAGATCCTGGGCTCGCTGCTGTTCATCGCCATCCCCATAGTTGCAGGTGTGGTGATCAAAGCCAAGCTGCCCAAGCTCTCCCAGCTGCTGCTGCAGGTCATCAAGCCCTTCAGCTTCATATTGCTGCTAGGTGGCCTCTTCCTGGCCTACCACATGGGGGTCTTCATCCTGGCAGGAGTCAGGCTGCCCATCGTCCTGGTGGGCCTCACGGTGCCCCTGGTCGGCCTCTTGGTGGGCTACTGTCTGGCCACCTGCCTGAGGCTACCGGTGGCGCAGAGGCGGACAGTCAGCCTCGAGGTAGGGGTACAGAACAGCCTACTGGCCCTGGCCATGCTACAACTGTCTCTCCGCCGCCTCCAAGCTGACTACGCCTCCCAGGCCCCTTTCATTGTGGCACTGAGTGGTACCTCAGAGATGCTGGCCCTGGTCATCGGCCACTTCATCTATAGCAGCCTGTTTTCAGGCCCGTGAGGCCACCACCTTGCTCCCCGCCCACTGTCCCCAGGTTCTTGTGTACCAAAGGCCTTTAGTTCTCATGCACTATGCACTCAGACAAATCCAGGCTTATTTTTTTTACTGGTTTTTATTCTTCAGCTTTTAATGCCAAAGAGGCCATACTGAGTTAGGTTGGTGGGCAGTGCCCAGAAAATATATTTCAATAAAAGAAAGACACAAGCTTGGGGTCCCTTCTAGTCTCTGGCCCTGGGGCCTGTGTGGGCAGGAGGTACATGCCTGCTAAGGTACCCGCAGGGAGGGGGAGTGGCCTTGGGTGGCCAGGCTCTGTCCCTCTGTGGATCTCCACCCTGTTCTATGATGAGGATGGCAGACTGGTTCAAAGGAGGAGGCAGGAAGTCATCTGGCAATGGGCAAGGTTGGCGGGGCTGGGCCCTTTCTGTCTCTGAGATGACAGGGCTTGGCATCGACCCCAGCACACTGCAAGCCCAGGGCAAGCCAGCGTGGCCGCGGGCTAGGGTGACTTCCTGGTCTTTCTCCGGGACCCCAGCTCAGTCCCCATCCAGTCCCGGTACCCTTGGCCCGGACAGTCCCCGCGCGACTGCGAGGCGGGACCTCAGGGCTGCCACTGTCCCGGGCGGGGGGCGGGGCCGGGGCGGGTCGAGGCGTGGGCGCGCCCCTCTTGCAGCTTCCGGCGGCTGCGGGCGGTTCCGGCGCGCGCCCGGGGCGGCGGCGCGCGGCGGGAGGCCGTTGGGTGCGTGGTTGGCCCTGGTGGACGCCGCCGCGGTGGCCATGCAGCTGACGGTGAAGGCGCTCCAGGGCCGCGAGTGCAGCCTGCAGGTGGGGTCGCCGGGCCCAGACCCGGCGTTCAGCCCGGCCTGGCACCGGGAGGGGCCGGGGCTGGGGCCGGGGCCGGGGCCGGGGCCGGGGCCGGGGCCGGGACGTCCGGAGAGCTGCCCTTGGGAGCGGATGCGAGGCGGCAGCTCCCCGGGGCCGCGGGTCACCCCTGCTCCCTCCCTCGCCCGGCCAGGTGCCGGAGGACGAGCTGGTGACCACGGTGAAGCAGCTGGTCTCCGAGAAGCTGAGTGTCCCTGTGCGCCAGCAGCGTTTGCTGTTCAAGGGCAAGGCCCTAGCAGGTACCCCAAGAGGAGGAGCCCGGGAGCACCCCCAGAGGCCAGGGACCGCGTGTGCAGGATGTGCGGGCCTCCGAGCAGCAGCGTGACAGATCCGGGCTCTTAGACCATAGCCCAAGTCACCACCGCTGCCAGATGCACCGCCCTGGCTGCCCAAGGGAAGTGGTGAGGCTTCCAGGGCCACTCCTCCAGCTGTCGGGAAGGAACCCCACTCACCTTTTTTTTTTTTTTTGGCAGATGGAAAACGACTGTCAGACTACAGCATTGGGCCCAATTCCAAGCTCAACCTGGTGGTGAAACCGCTGGAGAAGGTGCTCCTGGAAGAAGGGGCCGCGCATATTGTGGCCGAGCCCCCACCCACACCTGTCTGGCAGTTGGTTGCCAAAGTCCTGGCCCGCCACTTCAGTGCCGCTGATGCCAGCAGGGTCCTGGAACAACTACAGAGGGTGAGGAGGTCGCCTTGACTACCCAGGGCTAGCCACTGCCAGCCCCTCCCCAGCACAGCCCACCTCCCCCAGGGCACCCTCCAATCCTCCTGGCCTTCTCTCCTCAGGATTATGACAGGTCCTTGAGCCGCCTGACGCTGGATGACATTGAACGCTTGGCCAGCCGCTTCCTGCACCCAGAAGGGACTGAGGCTCTAGAGAAGGGGTTCTCCAAATAGCATCCCTGGATGTCGGGGAGGAGCTCAAGGCCAGACCACGGCTGCATGTTGCATTAAATGTGTTCTCACGTTGCAGTTTGGCTCCTGATAGTAACAGCCGGGGCGCACCCAGCGCTTGCTAGGTGCTAGGCTCCTCTTGCGGCCCTTCGCCAGGGTGTTCTCTCCCACTCTCAGCAGAGGTGAGACTCGCAGACACATGGCAGAGGGGCCCAGCAGCAACTCAGAGAAGCGCCTGGTGCAGGGGACTGCGGGCAGGGAGGGGGGCTTTCGGGGTACTGCGTCAATACCTTATGTGACCCTCCCAGGCCCGACAGAGGAGCAGGTGGCCCCTGCTGCCACGGTATGCTCTCCTGACCTCTGCCGTGTCTGGCAGAGCCCTCAGCAAACCTCTACAGGTGCCAGGTGCCGGCCGCCCATGCCCCTGGCCGCTGCAGCTCATGGAGCATGCGCCTGACGGAGGGGCAGCGATCTAGGGGCCAGGGAGTCAGGAAGTCCCACACTCCTGTGGCACAACTTGGAGCAAGTTGCTGTGCCATTTTGGTCACCAACCATCAAATCTGCAGTGAGAACCACTTCTCCACCTGAATACTTTTCTTTCCTCCTTCCCCAGCCCAGGGTGGGAACTCTGCGGGGACCTTCGACCTTGTGTTCAGTGACAAACCGAAGCCAAAAGTGAAGCCATAGCCAAGCATGGGCTAGACAGGGAGTATCCTGACCCTCAGGGACACCGCCTTTCTCTGGGCCCCTTGCTTGGCTTCTCCTGCTGGAAGCCAGTGGTGGTTCTCACCCCTCTGGCAGGCAGGTGACTCAGCGAGACAGAGTGGTGCCCAGCACGTCCCCCGCCCTGTGTCCCCTGTGCACCCCCCTCACTGCTTCCAAGGGTGCTGAGAGCGGGTGAGGGTGTGGGTTGGCAGGCACCAGGATGCCCCCATGAATGCCAGCCCCTTGGTAGAGGCTGCACCTACCTGGGCCTTGGTAAGGTGTCACTGGGTCTCCATGTGGGTGACACCACACAGCAGGGAGCCATTGAGATTGCATAGCTCGTGATGCTGTTGTTTCTTTGCAGTCAGGGAATGTGTTCTGAGAAGAACACTAAAGGTGTGTGTGTGTGTGTACGGGCAACTGAGCCACAAAGAACTCTGTTAGCAAGGCTGCTTTGGAGTGCCAGTAACTGGTTTAAAAGTAAAGGAAACTTCTGGTGAGCCACAGCGGATGAACAATTTGATTAGATTCCCAGCTTCCTCCACTCTGTCTACTTTCTCTGCTTCCTGCTTCATCCCAGGCCACCGCCTCCAAGGAGCGCTTGTTTCTGTGGTGTAGCTTTGTCTCCAATACTCCAGCAAATAAATGCTATTGTTTCACTGCTCGTGCTGCCTTGTGTGTGATCACTCCTGTGGCCAGGAGTAGGGGACCAGGCCAGGGGCTGCTGCTTTGTGCATACACCCACCACAGGAGACCCAAGTGTCCTAAGAACAAGGGCCCCTGGGGAAGGGGAAGCTAGGAGTGCTTCCAGGACCATGGAGTCAGCAGGCTCCCATGAGGAGGGGCTCCTGTACTGCATGGCCTCGAGGACACTTAGCTGGGTTCAGTGATACAAACTGTAATCCTGGGATTCGTGAGGATGAGGCGGGAAAATGACAAGTTCCAGGCCAGCCTGGACTACAGGGCTCTGAAGAAAAAGACTTCCATCTGCGACAGGGAAGCACTGCCCTGTTTAAAGTAGAAACAAACCCTAGACATGGTTCTTGTTCTTCTTCCGGTACTGGGGACTGAACTTGGGGTCTTCACACTGAACTATATCCCCAGTCCATTCATTCATTTTTGAGATGGACCTGCACAGGCTGGACTGGAACCTGTGATCCTCCTATCTCAGCCTCACAGTGTTGGTATTCCAAGCATGGGCCACCATGCCCAGTGTGGCTATGGCTTTTGAGGCCCACCCATCTCTGGGCCAGTGCACAGATGCAGCACTCACTGTGTCTAAATGGCACAACTGGTCATCCTGCCACAAGGCTGGGCCAGGGATTCTGTGGAGGCACTTCAGTGTGACACTCAGGACAAACCTGGGAGCCTGGCGGGGGGGGGGGGGGCAGGTGTGCTACAGAAGCCTGTGTGCTTCTGCTCCCTTGGAGGGATGTGGCTGAGAGAGACCCAGCTAGACCTGGGGACTGGGCATGGAAGGGCCTGGGGCACACACTGGGTACCTGCTGCTTAATGAGTGTCAAGTCACAGGTTCCTCTCTTTGTCCCCACTTCCCAAAGAGCCACACACAGGATCAATAGGGACCAGGATGGGAACTGGGCATGGTGCAGGACCTGAGACTGACCTGTGGGCTGTGCTGCTGTTCCCACAGCTGCCTGAGAAGTGGGGAGAGCAGAGAGGAGGTGGCTGCAGCACAGCCAAGAGAGGACTCTGCATCGACAGTGAGGCTAGCTGGGCATGTGGTGCTACCAGGGGAGGGAGCCACTAGATGGCAGGCTGGAGAGTGAGGGAAGAGGAAGAGATGGCACTGTGACCGGGGACCCTTGTTCCAGGCATAAATGTCCACCTGCAAGTGGCTCTAATCTGCCCATTGGCCCTGCCCTTCAAGACAGTCCCCCAGCCCTAGGGATGTGAGATGACCACACTAACACCAGGAGATGGCAGTGTGATGGCCAGGCCTGCTCAGGTGGGAAATGGTATTCAGAAACCAAGATCTGGCTGGGCTCGGCAGTGCACATCTGTCATTCCAGTACTTGGGAGACTGAGGCAGGAGGATCGCCACAAATTTGAGGCCAGCCTGGGCTACAAAGTAAGTTCATGGCCAACCTGCACTAAATAGCAAGTCCCTGTCTCAAACAACAACAAACAAAATCAAAATGAAAGCAAGGTCTGTATGCAGAATGTGTTTACAGCTGCTGGAGGTGACTGCCCCAGATCTTTCAATGGACAGAGCCTGGAAATACAAAGAGCTTACGAGATCACATGTTCAAAGTGAAACTTTCAGTACTAATTCAGCGTCATAGCTCATTTGCACCTTCATGCCACAGTGACAATTCCAGGTTCCAACACTGATATATTAACTCATCTGACCTACCAAATGGTCTCTCTTAGAGAACACTTTAAAACAGTGTCACACACATACCTCATCCTTGCTATTATCAAAAACAAATATGCTAAGAACAAAGACAGTTCTTGTTCTTAGAATATCTCCCACAAAGATAATATGCTAAGGAAGTGAATTTAAAAGGCATCAAATTAGCTTGGCAAGGTGGAACATATCTATAATCCCAGCACTCAGGAGGCTGAGGCAGGCGGATCATGAATTCAAGTCCAGCCTGGGGAAATTAGTAACATCCATCTCAAAAATAAGCATTTATTTATTTGACAGGGTCTCACTCTTTAATTTAGGCTAGCCTTGAACTCCCTATGTAGTCCAGGCTGGCCTTGAGCTCAGGCACTCCTCCTGCCTCAGCCTCCCAAATCCCACTGGGACTACAAGCATGTACCTCCACACCCAGCTCTCTAAAATAAATGTTTCTAAAAGGCTAGGAATGGGGCTAGAGATTTAGCTCAAACACAAATGCTTGCCTGGCAAGTGTAAGGTCATGAGTTTGATCCCTGGTACCAAAAAAAAAGGCTAAGTTAAATGTAGTTCAGTGACAGAGTTCTTACCTAGCATATACAAGCCCCTGGGTTTGATCGATCCCCAGTACCAGCCAAAAAAAAAAAAAAAAAAAAAAAAAAAAAAAAAAAGGAAGAAAGAAAGAAAGAAAAAAGAAAAGAAAAGAAAGAAAGAAAAAGTTAGGCATGATACATACTTATACTATAATCCCAGCTCTGAGAGAGGCTGAGGAAGGATAATTGCAAGTTTGAATCCTACAGGGGCAATTTACTGGCAGTAAGACCCTGTCTCAAAAAAAAAAAAAAAAAAAAAAAAACAGCTGGGCATAGTGGCGCATGCCTATAATCCCTATACTCAGGAGACTGAGGCAGGAGGATTGCTGTGAGTTGGAGGCCAGCCTAGGCTACATAATGAGATCCTGCCTCAAAAAAAAAACTTCCAAAAAATAAAATACAAAGAAGGGAGAAAGCAGCTCAGTGGTACAGCAGCTTGGGTTTAATCCCCAGTACTGAAAACGGGGAGGGTGGAGAGGGGGAGAGGGAGAGAGAGAGAGAGGGAGACAGATAATAAATTACATTACTTTCTCTGTGGTTTTGTGATAAAGGCTCACCTAATGCTGTTCTTATTCGATTACGGTATATTTTTTAACTCTATCAAATTTACCTTTGTACATGTTAAAAGTCAGAAATACATAAAAAAGCCCTATTCCAAGAAATCCTATAGCCAGCTCAACTCCATATGGAGACTTCTTTCTTGTTTTCAGTACTGGGGATTGAACTCAGGACCTTTACACTGAGTTACATCTCCAAACCTTTACCAAATTTTATTGGCCAGCTGTGGTGGCACGTGCCTCTTGTAATCCCAGTATGTGGCAGGCTAAGGTAAGAGAATTGCTCTGTGCTCAAGGCCCGTCTGAACTGCAAAGCAAAATCCTGGCTCCAAAAAAAATTTTTTTACTAAGTCACTAAAATGTCTGGGCTTGTCTCAATCCTGTGATTTTCCTGCCTCAGCCTCTCCATGTGCTGGTACTACAGGCATGCACCAGCCTGTCCTGCTTGGTAACCATTTGAACTGGTTTCTATTTCATCCTTTTTTCCCCCTGGTTAACATGTAGGCCTGTGGGTGTATGCACTTTACATTTTTTCTCCCACGTAAAAAACATTCTAGAAATCCCGCCTCCTCCCCGTGGTGCTGGGGGCTGAACCCAGGGTCTTTGCACTGAGTTACACCCTCAGGCCTTTTTATTTTGTACTTTCAGATAGGGTCTCGCTCTTGCCCAGGCGAGGTGATCCTCTGCTTCAGCTTCCCAGACTGCTGGGACTGCCACTCCCACCCAGTCTCTTTTGGTTCGTACTACATTGTTGCTTCTTGTTAATGATGCGCAGGGTTAACATGTAGCAGTTTATGTTTCCATTTCTTTAAGCTGGACTTATACACTGCATCCAATAGTTCCCAGGGCAATTGCCACATAAGCTTGGATTTCACTGTTTCATTTTGCAAGGCGGATCCTTTTACAGGCAGCTTTGCTGGTTCTGAGCCGGTGGGGACTTCTACCTACTTCAGTGCTGTTTCACCTGACTTGCCACACACACTACATGGTCCTGTGCACAGGGGACGAGTAGAAAAGAGGTGTCAGAAACAAGATCAACAACAAGGAGGTGAGCAGAGCAAGCACACCACCCCAGAGGGGCAGAAGCACCATGCAGCATGCCAAGAGGGGAGCAGAGCCCACCGAGTAGACAGGGTGGCAGCGGGGACAGGGGCCGACAGCTAGGTCACCTAGGAAAGTGCGTTTGGCCCCCAGTGCAAGGGGCAAACATGTCAGGGATTTTAATGGGATGTGTGTGGTCCATAAGTAACCTTCACTTGAGATCCCTTCTGAAAACCTGAGGAAAACACAAAAAGTACATTAAAAGCACCCCCAACCCCAACCCCCAGAGATCCTGGGTGTTTCTATGTTTCAGGACTGTTGCAGGGTTCCTGTGTGCGCCCTGGATGACATACTAAGCTGGTACTTTAGTGACTATGGTTTTGCACATTTTTTCCACACATTAGAGCCCCCTTCCCACTGCCTGCTATTGCTTGCCGTCCCTGTCACTCTCACTGCTCCGATAGCAAGTTCACCCCCACACAACCCCCTCTGAAGCGCTCCTTCTAAACTGAAAAGTAGATCTATTCGCGGTCCCTGAAAGTCCCAGGCTGGTCAGCGCGGGCACGGGGCAAGGCGGCGTCCTGAAAAGGACTTTGCACACGTCACCCTCCTTCCCTGCCGGCCGCACCGCCAGGCTCCCGCCCTGCGCAGTACACGCAGGCGCCGCTCAGCCTCTTGGGGTCGTGGAGGCGGGGCCTTGGACGGGTACACTCATTGGCCGGCGGGGTCCCCAGGGTCGCCTGGCAAGGCTAAGCGTGTGGAAGGAGAGGCCCTAGCCCAGGGCGGCAGGGTCTGCTCGCGGGCGCAGAGCACGCGCCCTGAGATCGCGTCGCATGTGGAGACAGCTTCTGCAGAAGCTCTGTCCCTCTGTGGTCGACCAGGCCAAAGGTCTCCGCAGAGCTGCCAAGGCGTGCAGCCGCGACAACCCCAGGGCCTGGCTGCGCATGCCCACGCGGGATGGGTTCGTGACTGGGGCGGGGCCTCGGGAGCCTAAAGAGTCCAATAGCTGGCGAGCGGGCCGCTCAGAAGGCGGAGCCACGACGGACATGCTGGCTGCAGGCGCTGGCATGGCGGTGTCTGCAGCCAGTGGCGCTGGCTACGCAGCTCCTGCTCTGACAAATCTGGGTTCGGGCCAAGACCCCGTGCCCGACACCAGCGGGCCCAACAGCACACCACATACATTGTATCCTATGCAAGGGGACGGCGGGAGGTCCAGGCAGGCTGCCCGGGGCAGGATGGGAGCGCGCGTGGTGGGGAGCTGGGAGCCAGTGCCTGGGGTGCTCTGGGAACTGTGGGCGCCCCTAGAAGGGTCAGGCTGGACCGGGAGGGGCGGGGGTGGCCTCGGAGGATCGCAAAGGCCCAGATGGCAGTGGAGGAGCCTTTACTGCAGCCACCAGCGCCCTCAGCGTGCCGTTCCCAACGCCTTTGGACGCAGAAATCGCCCTGGGCTCCCTGGCTCCAGATGCTGAACCGCAACCCGGAGTGATTGGGAAGGAGCTGACAGCCAGCGTCAGCACCCTGGCCATGTACGTGCGATGGACGTGCCCTGGCATGGCCGGAGCACAGCGTCGCAGACCTGTCATCCTGGCGACCTGGGAGGCTGAGGCTGGAGGATCTCGAGTTGGAGGCCAGCGTCAGCATCTCAGGCAGCCTCTCTCTAAAACAGAAAGGGAAAAGTGAAGGGCAGCGGGTGCAGCTTGGCGGTGGAGCACGTCCCTAGGTTGCCTGAGCCCTGAGGCGCCCCCACCCCCACCCCCGTGAGAGGAAAAAATCAGAAGGGGCTGGCAAGGGGGTGACTTGGCTGGGCCAGCACTAGCCAGGGTGCTGTGTAAGTGGGCTTCTGAGGTAGTCTCTTCTGGGGTGCCTTGTGCAGGGTATCCCAGGACTGGGAGGAGGGGAAAGGCGAGGGCTTCCCACTTCTGACATGGTCTTCTCTTCCCTCGCCTTCAGCCGCTGGACCGCCCAGGATGTGCGCCTTCTCCGGGTTTCTGTTCTCAGTTTCCTCGAGCAGCTGTCCCTGGTGGTGCAGACCATGCAGCGCTTCGGGCCCCCTGTGTCCCGCTAAGACTGATGTGGCCTAGGGCCACGTAGAAGCATCTTTCTGTCCCCTCCTGGGCAATGCGTCCACAAGCAATTGCATCTGGACTATGGGAGTTCCAGGGTTTACAGACTCATCCTTGAGTACCAAAGGTCTCCTCATTTTGATCGGTGCTTCAATGAGAATTCTGCAGAGAATAAAGTTGACCTACTGCTTTGTGTCTGGGTCTTTCTATTTCCCTGTCTTACTAGGTGCGGGTCCATTCATTAGTTTCCTTTTTCTTTTTTTTCCACAATGTTACCAAAGAACTTTAACTAAGGTCTGACTGTATTGACCTACCATTGCTTGTCTTTTAATTCCTCAGATAAATTTCCATTTTATGTTTCTCCTTTTTAATTCATTAAATTTATTGCTACATTTCATTTTTTCCAATCCATTTTATCTCAATGAGAAAAATATAAAAATAATAAAATTTGAAAACACATCAGGGGACAACAGCGGTACACATGTTTCGCATTGTCTTCCCCAAATCACTCACCCAGAGGACAAGGCATCTGCATTCAATTGTTAAAACAGTACCAGCTCAAGCCTTTCTCTTCAGTGAACTCAGAGAAATCAGTACTAAAACTCTTAGCTACTTTTGCATATCCATACATATACGGGTACATGTGTTGTTTCTTTCAGCTTCTCACACTAGTGAGATAATATGATGTCTATACATGAATGTCTGATTTATTTCACTTGTGAGAATGGTCTCAAGTTGCATCCATTTACCTATAAAAGTCTCCAGTTTATCACTGTTTACGGCTGAGCAGTACTCCATTGTATAAAAATACCACCTTGTTCATCCCTTCCTCAGTCAATGGGCCTTTAAGTTGTTTCCAAGATCTGGCTATTACAAACTGTGCTGCTACAAAGATGGGTGCACGCACGTATGTCGCTGTGGTATGATGTTTTTAATTTTGGGGGGAAGATACCCAGAAGGGGAACAACTGGATCGAATGGGCGCTCCAATCCTAGTTTCGGAGGAATCCCCGCACTGATCTCCACAGTGTTTGCACAGTCTGCACTCCCACCAACAGAGGCCCCTGCAGCGTTTCTTATTGCTTGATGTCTTAATGACGGGCACTCTTTCTGGGCTGAGGTCGAATCTCAGTGTTGCTTTAACGTGCAGCTCTCGAACGGCCGGGGATGTGGGGATGTTGAACATTTCTTCACGTACTTATTTGCTGCTTGCATTTCTTCATCTGAGAAGTGCGTACTCATCTCAGATGCCCATTCTTGGATTGGGTTTTTAAATCTGAGACAACTGATTTTTTTCTTGAGTTCTTTATATGGCCTGGATAGTAATCCTTTGTCTGAGGAACAGCTGGCAAGCATTTTCTCCCACACTGTGGGTCGTCCCTTCACTCTGTTGGTGGTTTCTCTTGCTGTGCAAAAGATGTTCAATAGAGTGAGATCCCAGGTGTTGATCCTTTGTGATAGCTCCTGTGCAATCGCAGTTTTGTTCATAAAGTCTGTGCCATCCCCAATGTCTCCCAAGAGTTTTACCTGCTCTCTCTTCCAGCAGATTTAATGTTTCTCTTTTAATTTTAAGATCTTTGATCCATTCTGATTTTAGCTTAGTACATGGTGAAAGATTTGGGTCCAGTTTTTAATCTTTGGCATGTGCAGAGCCAGTTTCTCCAGCACCACTTGTTAAAGAGGCTGTCCTTCTTCCAGTGAATGCGTTTGGCACCTTTGTCAAAGATAAGTTGGCTTAGTTGTTTCTGTATCATCTAATCTGTCCATTGATCTTCAGGTCTGTTTTTTTTTTTTTGTATGTTTGTTTGTTTGTTTGTTGCCAGTACCACGCTATTTTCCTCACAGTAGCTTTATAGTATAATTTCAAGTCAGGGATTATGACACCCCTGTCTTGCCTTTGTTGCCCAGGATTGCCTTTGCCATTCTAGGTCTCTCCTGGTTCCAAGTGTATTTTAGGAGTGTTTTCTCTAATTCTGTGAGATATGCTATTGGAATTTTGGTTGGGATTGCACTGAATCAGTGTAATCAGTTTTGGAAGTATGGCCATTTTCACTCTATTGTTTCTTCCTGCCCAAGAGTGTGGGATAGCTCTCCATTTTCTAATGTGCTCTTCAGTCTCCTTTATCGGAGCACTGTAGGGTTCAGTGTAGAGGTCTTTTACCTTCTTGTGAGATTGATGTCATTTTTTTGATGCTACTCTAAGTAAATGGTGGTGTCTCCCTGATTTCTCTCTCAGTGAGTGAGTTATTCATTGATTGATTTTATTCATTGATTGAGTTATTCATTGATTGAGTTATTCATTGATTGACAAAGTGTTGACTTTGTAACCAGTTATGTGACTGAATTTGCTTATTAAATCTAGTAGTCTTTTGGTGGAGTTTTTGGGGTCTTCTATGGAGAGTATCATCCAGTCTGCAAATAATGACAGTTTAACTTCATCTTTGCCTATCATTACTCCTTTTATTTCTTTCTCTTGTCTAATTGCTCCGGCTAAAGTTTCCAAGACTATGTTGAATATGAGTGGAGACAGTGGACATCCTTGTCTTATTCCTGCTTTTAGAAAGAAAGCTTTCAGTTTCTGTCTATTTAGTATGATGTGGCTGTTGGTTTGTCATAAATGGTTTTTATCAGATTGAGATAAAGACTATTCCAATTTTCTGTAGGGATTTTATCATGGATGGGTGATGGACTTTGTCAAAAGCTCTTTCTGCGTGTATTGAGATGATCACATGATTTTCACCGTTGGCTCTGTTGAGTGTAATATGATGTATTACATCTATGGATTTATGGATGTTGAACCATCCCTGCCTCCCTGGGATGAATCCCACTTTGCACAATCTTCCTGACGATTTGCTGCAGTCTGTTTGCCAGTATCTTACTGGGGATTTTTGCATTGATGTTTATTAGGGAAACTGGTCTGTAATGCTCTTTCTTAGTTGGGTCTTTCTCTGGTTTTGGTATCAGGGTAATGCTAGCTTCCAGGAATGAATCAGGAAGTATTGGTCCCGTTTCCATTTTATTAAAGAGTTTGAGAAGTAGTGGTATTAGGTCTTCTCTAAATTGCTTGTAGAACTCAGCAGTGAATCCGTCAGGGCCTGGGCTTTCCTTTGTTGGTAAGTTTTTAATTACATCTCTGATTTCATTTATTCATATTGGTTTATTTAGGATTTTTATGTCTTCTTGATTCAGATTTGGTAATTCATATGTATCTAGGAATCTGTCCATTTTTTCTGTATGTTCCATCTTAGTATAATACAAGTTTTCAAAGTAGGTGTAGATGATCTTCTGGATTTCTGCAGGTTCTGTTGCGCTGTCACCCTTTTCATTCCTAATTGTGTGGATTTGGCTCTTGCCTTTCGTTTTTTTTTTTTTTTTAATAAGGTTGGCTAAGGGTTTGTTGATTTTATTTAATCTTTCAAAGAACCAGCTCTTGGATTAATTGATTCTTTGTGTTTTTTTTTTAAGTCTCCAATGCATGAATTTCTGCTCTGGTCTTTATAATTTTCTCCCTCATATAAGCTTTTGGGTTAGCCTGCTCTTCTGTTTCTAGAAGTTGAGGTTCAACATTGAGTTGTTTATATGTGTTTGCTCTGTTTTCCTGATATGGGTATTTACTGCTATAAATTTCCCTCTTTTTTTTTTATAAATTTCCCTCTTAAGACTGCCTTCATTTGGGTCTCAGAAGTTCTGGTAAGTCGTGTTGTCATTATCATTCGACTGTAAAAACTGTCTAATTTCTTTGGTTGTTCAGCAGGGTGCTATTTAATTTCCATGTGTTTATGAAGTTCTTGTGGTTTCCTGTGCCATGGATTTCCAATTTCATTGCACTGCAGTCTGAGAGTATGCGTGGGATAATTTGAATTCCTTTGCATTTATTTAAGCATGTTCTTCGAGCCAGTATGTGGTCTATTTTGGAGAACGTCCCATGTGCAGCCGAGAAGAATGTGTGTTCTGATGTTGTGGAGTGGAAGTTTCTATAGTCATATACTAAGTCCATTTGCTCAAAAGTTTTGTTCAGTTCTAGTATTTCATTATTGATATTTTGTCTAATTGATCAGTCTTTTTGTGATGGTGGGGGACTGTGGCCTCCCAATACAGTTGTACTAGAGCTTATTTGATTTTTTCATGTCTGCTAGTATTTATTTTATATAGTTGAGTGCACTGGTAATTTTTCTTTTTTGGTACCAGGAATCAAACTCATGACCTCACACTTGCCAGGCAGGTGCTTGTGCCACTGAACTATATCCCTGGCCCCTCACTGGTATTTGTTGCATAAATATTTATGATTGTTATCTCTTCCTCTTGGATTGTTCCCTTTATGTGGATGTAGTGACCTTATCTCTCTTCTTCAATCTTGGATTGAAATTTACTATGTCTGTAAATAGAATAGCTACCCCTGCTCTTTTCTTGGTTCCTGTCACGTGGAATATTGTTTGGCATCCTTTGATGTTCAGCTTATGAATTTCTTCTTGAGCTAAATGTGTTTCTTGTATGCAGCACATTGTTAGATCTTGCTTCTCTATCCATTGTGCCAGTTTGCGACTTTTGACCATTAACGGTGGGTTGAGACCATTAACAATGGTGGTTATCACTGATACATATTGATTTATCCTTGGCATGTTACTTTCCTGTTGGTGGCTCGCCCGCCCCTTTTTTTATCCCTTCCTCTAATTGTTCGCCTTTCCTGGTGGGTTTCTTCTGCTTGTGGTTCATGGAGCTGTGGTCCTGTGGTCCTTATTATTTCTTTCTGGAATGTCCTTCAGAACATTTTGGAGTGCTGGCCATAAATTTCCTCAGATGTTCTTTGTCATGGAAGTATCTTATTTCTCCACCAGTTTTGAAAGATAGTTTTGCGGGGTACACCAATCTGGGTTGAGAGTTGTTTGCGTTTAGAACATGGAATATTTCAGTCCAAGCTCTACTTGACTTGAGAGTCTGTGTGCTGGAAGAGAGAGCAGGTAAAACTCTTGGGAGACACTGGGGTAGGCACAGACTTTATGAACAAAACCGCGATTGCACAGGAGCTATCACAAAGAATCAACACCTGGGATCTCACTCTATTGAACATCTTTTGCACAGCAAGAGAAACCACCAACAGAGTGAAGGGACTCAGAGTGAAGGGACGACCCACAGTGTGGGAGAAAATGCTTGCCAGCTGTTCCTCAGACAAAGGATTACTATCCAGGCCATATAAAGAACTCAAGAAAAAAATCAGTTGTCTCAGATTTAAAAACCCAATCCAAGAATGGGCATCTGAGATGAGTACGCACTTCTCAGATGAAGAAATGCAAGCAGCAAATAAGTACGTGAAGAAATGTTCAACATCCCCACATCCCCGGCCGTTCGAGAGCTGCACGTTAAAGCAACACTGAGATTCGACCTCAGCCCAGAAAGAGTGCCCGTCATTAAGACATCAAGCAATAAGAAACGCTGCAGGGGCCTCTGTTGGTGGGAGTGCAGACTGTGCAAACACTGTGGAGATCAGTGCGGGGATTCCTCCGAAACTAGGATTGGAGCGCCCATTCGATCCAGTTGTTCCCCTTCTGGGTATCTTCCCCCCAAAATTAAAAACATCATACCACAGCGACATACGTGCGTGCACCCATCTTTGTAGCAGCACAGTTTGTAATAGCCAGATCTTGGAAACAACTTAAAGGCCCATTGACTGAGGAAGGGATGAACAAGGTGGTATTTTTATACAATGGAGTACTGCTCAGCCGTAAACAGTGATAAACTGGAGACTTTTATAGGTAAATGGATGCAACTTGAGACCATTCTCACAAGTGAAATAAATCAGACATTCATGTATAGACATCATATTATCTCACTAGTGTGAGAAGCTGAAAGAAACAACACATGTACCCGTATATGTATGGATATGCAAAAGTAGCTAAGAGTTTTAGTACTGATTTCTCTGAGTTCACTGAAGAGAAAGGCTTGAGCTGGTACTGTTTTAACAATTGAATGCAGATGCCTTGTCCTCTGGGTGAGTGATTTGGGGAAGACAATGCGAAACATGTGTACCGCTGTTGCCCCTTATTGTTGTGTTGGCCTTGTCTTGACATTTTAATAATTTAACAATATTAAATATTTTAATAATTTTTAATAATATTTACATCCCTGTATTTTTTAGTCTGCAAATTTGTTTTTGGGTTAAATGTGTTTCTTGTGCATGGCATAATGTTGGGTTTTGTTTCTCAATCTATTCTGCCAATCTGTGTGTCTTGATTGCAGAACTGAGACCACTTACAGTGAGTTATTACTGAAAGGTATCGGCTTATTCCTATCATCGCATCGTTTTCTTATTGCTGGCTTCCTTTTATGACCTTGTGCTTACCTGCTCACCCTTCCTGGCGGAGTCATTTTATTAAATTTATTGGCATTGTTAATTCTTCATTGCCTCTTTCTAGATTAGCTATCCTTGAGAAGTTTTTGCAGTGCTGGTTTGGTGACCATAAGTTTCTTCAGGTGCTCTTTGTGATGAGAAGACCTTACTTCTCCATCAATTTTAAAAGATAGTTTCGCAGGCTATATTGGTTTGCATTGGATGCTGTTTACTTTAAGGCCTTGAAATACTTGACTCTAATCTCATGGCCTTTAGGATTTTTGTTGCAGAATCTGCCAATTCTAGTGAGTTTACCTTAATTGATACAGTGCTATTCTCTAACCACTTTTAAGATTCTGTTCTTGTGTTGGACTTCCAAGGTTCTGGCTATGATGCATTGTGGAAAGGTTCTTTTCTGTTCATGCCTATTTGGAATTCTATATGCCTCACTTATATGTGTTTGTTTTTTTAACTTTACTGGAAAGGTTGTTAGCTCCTTTTAAGTAAATAGGTTTTTATGCCACTTATCCAGTCTTCTGATTTCCTGATTCTAAATAATCTTAGTCTTCTTTTCATCCTCTCAGTGCTGTTGGATCCCTTTCCTGTATTCTGTTGTTTTTGTTATGGCACCAGGGTTTGAGCCCAGGGCCCAGCACATGCTAGACAACGGTGCTTCCAACGCAGCTAAGGGTACAGTCACCTGCATCTGCTCTGTCTTTCTGCTCTGCTATGTCCACACACTGATCATTTCTGCTGCTTAGAGGATTTTTATTCTCCTGGTTTTTCTTTGGCATCTTTTTTTAGACTCTAATTCTTTGCTAAATGGTCGTTCGTGTTATCATTTTGTTTAGCTCAGCTAGGTTCTGTTTTTTTGACACAGGATCTCAGTAGGTTGTTCAAATTGGCCTCGAACTATGCTGCCCAGGCTGGCTTTGAACTCACAGCAGTCCTCCTGCCTCAGTGGGCACACACCACCATGTCTGCTCAGCTAGCTTTCTATTAGTGACTGCTTTAGTCTGTTTGCTCATTTTGTGAAATGCATTACCTGTTTAGTATTTTGAGCTCATCAAGCACCATTTTTTAATCTCCTTCATCATTTTTGCTGTGTGGCTTTGATTTTTTGCCCTCAGCTCCCCACAGATCAGCTTGGATCAAGCTAGAGTTTCTGAAGGCATGTTGCTGTCCTTGTCTTCTCATGGTCCTACTGTTGTTTTGTGCTGTGGGTCTCAGGTCAGTTGTAGTGAAAGCATTTTGTTGCTAATATGGGGATCTTTTTAGTGACTCTTTTTCCAGAGATACACTCTACATGGCCAAGTACAGGCTTAGGCCTCTCTCCCACGACATGGCCACCTCGGTTAATTTGGGGGGGGGGTGCGGTATGATTGACACAGCACTCAGTCCTCCAGAAATGAACTGAAGTACTTCCAGGTGTGATGGCACACACCTGGAACTCCAGCACGTGAGAGGCTGAGGCAGGAGGACTGTTACAAGTTTGAGGCCAGTTTGGGCTCCACAGTGAGTTCAAAGCCAGCCTGAGCTGCATAGTGAGACCCTGCCTCAAAAAAGAAACTGAAGTCTGATAATGACACAAGGGCAATCCAGTTAATGTCATACAGTGAAAATCGATTGTCACGAGTGTGCCACCCTGCAACAGCAATGGGAATCAGCAACAATAGCCAAGGCAAACTGGATGCTGACACAGCACCAGAACCATAAAAGTAAGAGACATAAAAAGAACCAGTGTCCTACGAGCATGTATCAACTCCGCACAATGAACATAATGATTCCGTACTGCAAACGTGTGCCAATAAAATCCAAAAGAAACTGCACAGAAGCTCCCACTGTGCAGCCTTTGGTCCCAGGAGCCAGACGAGCTCTCCAGACTGCTTCGTTCTTTCCCGGGAACTGGGCCTTTTCTCCAACTTCTCTGCAGTTCTGTTTTCCTGCCCACTCCCTCCCATGTCCTGGAGACCTACTTCTTTTTTTCTTTACCCAATTATTTTCAAAATGTCTCAATTCCAGACCCTGAAGAAGGTTGTATTTGCTGCTTTTACTCCACCATTTTTTTTGTCTTTTTCCTTTTTATCGGTACCAGGGATCAAACTCACGACTGCCTGCTTGCAAGGCAGGCACTTATGCCGCTGAGCTAAATCCCCAGCCCCTACTCCACCATTTTAACCTCATTTTTGCACTTCTTACTGAGTCTAACTGGCAGAATCCTGTGTGTTTGGGGGGACATAGCATCGTGTCTGGAGACCTGGGTATGCTCTAAATGAGCCCCACAGTCCATCTGCTGAACATTCCCATCACTTCCCACACTTAGAGCCATTCTGAATTTCCTCTGCATTGAAGCATTTGATAAAAGCCACGCCAAAAAAATTCTCCTACAGAAAATTGTACAGCAGCTCTGGCAGCCTCAGGTCTCCGAGCACCTGGCGGCATCCACAGGAAGCAGAACTGGTGCCTGACCTCCCTCGATTTGGCGTGGGGCAGAGCACACAGGGGTGGACTCTGCAGATCCAGCTTTTGCCCCCTGGAGGCAGCCCTGGGGAGCCTGGAGGAGACTGATCCTCCCTTCTGCCCATCAGGGGAGCTCAGTGGGCACCTGCCTGCCCCAAAGACCAGGCACACAGGGACCCGGCTTCCCACATTGGATCAGGAACCATGGGGCGTGGATACCAGAGAGCTCACCCCACCAAGGAGAAGAGAAACAGGGCGGGGTGGCGAGACTGGACAGACTCCTCTGAGGAACTGCAGACAGCACTGGAGGGGGCAGAGAGGTACTGCTGCCTCTGGACCAGGGTCCCTGGACCCCAGGATGGCTGGTCCCGGCTTGCTGGTCAGGGCCAACTACACTGAGGAAGTTGGGCAGCAGGGGGTGGGGAGGGGGTGCAGGCATGGGGGAGGGGCAGGGCCAGGCCCAAGCCAGGGTCCAAATCCTCAGGTGCCCGGAGAGTGCATTGTCTCCTGTGGGAGACCCTCGGTGGCTCACTCTGTGCATGGGCATTGCTCCACTGTGGGTGCTGCCAGCCACCAGCATATCCCCTTCTGTATATGAGTGGGCCAGCAGCTGGGCCAAGGACATGTGTCAGGGCACACAGTAGGTCAACAAGTAGGAAGTCACTTGGGATGGTGACATCCCACAGAGGACATGTGTTCACAGATGGAGCTCCAGGTGGACACAAATTTAATAAATAGGGGGTCAAGGTATAAGTAGCACACAGGACCAGGCATTTCCGACCCATGGGCATGGGGCCGGGAGGGTGGGGTATTGCTGCTGCTGGGGCAGAGGGTGTTTGGTCCTGTCACCGCCTCCCCCTGCAGGGCCCAAAGCAAGGCACTAAGGAAGGGGCCCAGGTACGCTGGGGGTATTGGCCCCTACAACACCTGGGGACCCAGGCTGGAGCGACCCCTGCCCATGACAGTGGTGGGAGGCCGGCTCAGGGACCAGAAGCCCCCTCCTCATCCATGCCCCCGCCCTCAGCTGCTGCTGGACCCCAGGCTGATGATCAGCTCCAGCTTCTGCCGCAGCTTGTGCTTCGCACAGGAGGCATCTTGGTCCAGGGCGGTGAGGAGCTGGGGAGAGGGGTGCCCTTAGCTGGGCTCAGAGGAGACTCCCCCTAATTCCCCCCCACCCCCACAGAGCACCAGGTCCCCAGCCCAGAAGGACTCTTCCCTAATCTGCTCTCAATCCCCCAACCCACAGCCCCTGCCTGTGCTCCTGGCTGCAGTCTGGCCTCAGCACAAACCACCGTTAGAGTTCACATCTAGGGGTCTCCAGCAGGCTCTGGGCCCCACACAGGGCCTCTGGAGCTGACAGATGGGGCTCACAGCTGGCTTGCTGTTAGGAGGAGGTCTGATGGGAGGCGTGGTCACCGGGTGTGGCCTGGCAGGGTCTGTGGGGCTCTCCTGTCCTCCCTTGCCTCTCTGCCTGCCACCACCAATGGTGAGCGGCTCCTCAGTGGCCAGGCCCTTCTGCCCTGCTGACTGGTGCTGCCTGGGAGCCCACTGACTTTGGACTGAAATGCAAGCTGAAAAAGCCTCTCCTCCTTCATACTGCTGGTGTCGGTGTAGGGCACCGGCTCAGTGAGGAGGAAGTGACCCGCACCCCCTCCACCAGCTCGGGGCGCCCGCTGCCTCCGCCTAGGAACTGCCCTCCCGGCTGCAGGCTGCCATGGGCCCCTCCCGAGTGGCTCGGACGCACTGTGTGCGTGGCCCCCTTCCTGAGCCCACCTGACGCGCCCGCACCTCCCTTGTCCAGGTCTTCTTGTCCTGGTCCTGCGTTCTGAGTTCCCTGGCCTGAGCAGCCAAGATGGAGCTGGCTGCCAGAGGTTCCCCACACTCCGGGCCCCCAGGACTCCACAGGCACGGCTGGCTGCCGCCCCCCTCCCCCGCCCCCTGCCAGCTGCCCAGGTCTGGCACTCAGCAGGGTCTCCCTCCGCCCACCACACCCTCTTGAAGTTCAAGACTGTGTCATCTGTGGCTCGACTCTCAAAGGAGTGGCTCACACCGTACCACACTCCTGCCCCTCCCCGTGCCTGGTGTGGCAGGGAGCCCACTTAGCTGTGGTGCGGCCTTCCCACTTCACTCCCACGTGTGTCCCTGGCACCTGTCCCACCTCCAGCTCCCACAGGTCTGGGCGCCTCCCCTCCCAGCCAGGACGGCCTGGTGCTCCTGCAGACCCCCACTCTCCACGCCACCCCATCCCCAGAGGACTCTGCACCCACAGGCTTTCTTCTGCAGGGCTATGGCCACCCCGACCCTCACCCTGGGGCACAAACCCTGCAGTTACCCCTTGACCCCTCCCTCTCGCTCATGGCCCACATCTGATTTCTCAGCCCAGACCAATCCTCAAGTCCACACTTCCACATGCCCTGCCAATTGCTATCTGAGACTGCGTGCCCCAGGCCCTGCCCCCACCCTCAGCCCATCCTCTCAGGTGCAGCCAGGCCCTGAGTCTAGTTTATTTGTTTTTGTTTTGGGGTTTTTTTTTGTGAGGGGTTGGCAGCACTGGGTACTGGCACTGAGCTGCACCCTGGGCGCTTTACATTTTGAGACAGGGTCTCAATACACTGCTTAAGCTGGGCTTGAACTTGGGTCCCAACATCCAGGAAGAACCTAGGACCTTTCAGGAGAGGGACCACACACACAAGACTGGCTCTGTGTCCTGCATCCCATCTGCCCCTCGTGTGGTACTTTGGTGCTCCACTCTACCCAAGTGCTCCGTGCCGCATGCCCAGGGCCACATGCTGGGGGGGGGCAGTACACACCTCCTGGCGGTACTTGGTGACGTAGAAGTAGAGCTCACTGAGCGCACTTAGGACATTGAAGTCACTGGCGTGCAGACGGGACTGCTCCACCAGGTAGGCGTCCATGTCCTGGTCACTGATGGATGCCATCTTTGCAATGTCCCGGTAGTACCTGTTGGGACCCTGAGTAGGTCAGTTGCACTAACACTGCCTTAGCCAAGCTCATTGCCCTGGCTGCCCCGCTGAGCCCTGGGGCTCTCCCTCCCAGGATGCACCTCTCCACCCAGCTCTTGTAGTTGGGGATGTCCTTGGCATAGAGCAGCTTGTTGGAGGGTGAGTCCTTGCCCAGCCGGTGCTCCGACGTGGAGCACGAGTCCATGAAGGTCTGGGCCACTACCGACAGGCAGGCATCTGTGATGCTGTTCTTGTGGATGTCAAACACAAACTGCGGGTTCTTGATCACATTCACCCAGAAGCGCAGGGGCAGACTGCACAGAGAGACGGACACACAGCGAGGCTCCCAGGGGGCTCTCCTGCCGCCACCTACCACGGCTCACATATGGGGGGCAGCCCACTTCTAGGACTGCGCCAGCACCAGGATGGCTTAGGGTAGCCAGCTAGTCTTGGCTCACTGCAGGGGCAGCCCAAGGCTACATGGCACCTCTGAACTCAAGGGGCCAATCCCGCCACCACTGTGCCACCTGCATCAGAACCCTCCACATGGTCCTGACACCTGAAGCCTCACAGTCAGCACCAGGCCAGCCCCCGCCGCCCACCAGCCTCTCCTGCCCACCCATCCCTGGGGGCTGGCAGTGTTGGTACAGCGGGTACCAGTTGCTCTTCCAGGTATGGCGCACATCAGGGTCGCTGATCTGCCGCTGGTCAGCTTGCTCGTCCAGGAAGTCAAACATATACTTGATGGCCAAGGGCAGTGCCGAGCCCCGGTGGGCTGTGCTGAACACAGTCTCAAAGAGGTCATCGACAAACTTCTGCAGGGTGCCCTGGGGGGAGCAGTGAGGCCGGCATGCTAGGGGGATCTGGAGGGACAGAAAGGCTCTCCAGAGACACGGCGTGCCAGTATTGCCAATGCCACTGAGAAGGGCACAGAAAAAAGTGACCCCTTGCCAGGAAGGTCAAGCCAGACCCAGGGCCAAGGCTGGGCTCACAGGCATCTGGCAGAGGCCACAGAGACCTGCGGCAGGCTCGTACCTTAGTAGCCAACAGGCGTGTCAGATAAATCTCTGAGACCATCTTGCTGCCTCGGTCCCCCTCCCGATGGTCAGCATGGTCATGGTTCTTCACCAGGTGCCACAGCTTGGTGCCCGTTTCCTGGTCGGGCGTGATCATGGGTGCTCGTGAGCGGAGGCTGTCAGGGCTGCTGGTGGTGCGGAGTAAGCTCTCTGGGCAGAAGACAGGTATGAGCCTTAGGCTGCCAGGGCCACTGGCTGTCACCTGGCCTCTTGGCCCACTCCCCACAGGGGGATGCCAGAGAGGCGCGGGGATGAGGACACTTACCGTAGCGGCTGAGGGAGCGAGTGAAGGTGAAGGAGTTGGCCATGTTGTAGGCGGACACTTGTTTGGGCACCAGGGCTACTAATGAACCATCTGTCACCTGAAGGTCACAGAGACAAACAAGAAGCAGTGCAGGAAGCCTGGAGGCCACCGCCGGATTGGGGCAGGAGAAGGGCTCCAGTAAGGACAGAGAGGGGATTCCGGGTGACCAGCTCCCCAGCCCTCACCTGGTAGTGGGCCAGAGAGTTGACCCTCTTCCAGTCACACTCAATCTTGGTGGTGACATCCTCATCCTGGAGAATGATGCGAGCCATGCGGCCCTGGCGCCACTCTGGGGACAGAGGCAGCCCTCAGCACTGAGCCTGCACTTCTGGGGGCACATAGGGGCAGCAGAGACAAGGGCTCACCCAGGTCCATGTCCTCGGCTTTGGGGCGCTGTGAGTAGGGGATGCCCTTGTACACGGCATCCAGCAGCTTGTCTTTGGCCTGGGTAACGCTGTCACAGTTGAGCACCTTCACCGAGACCTGGCTGCCGCCTTCGCTCTCTGGGCACACGCAGTGCAGCGTCTGCAGGACACGGCAGGGTGAAAGGGGCCAGGCCTCCCACCCCACCCCCCCTACCCGGCACTGCGCCCACCACGCACCAGCATCCGGTAGTCAATCTGCTGCCGGATGAGCTTGTCCTCACTCAAGGAGTAGCGGGCCTCGCCCGTGATAGCGTCTATGGGGCCCTTCTCCATCTGCTGCTTGATGGCGCAGTACAGCAGGAAGAGGGGCTCCCCCGCGCATTCCTGTGGTGGTCACACAGCTTGCTGCCCGCCCCTGTGCCCAACAGCAGCCACCCCCTTGTCGCTCACCCAGCCGCCCAGCCCTCAGTGCACCTTCAGAAACTTGTGTAGCAGGAGCGTGAACCAGTTGGTCAGCATCTTCTCAGCCACCGACTCGGTCCTGGGGCAGAGAAGGGACTCAGGCCCGGGGATGGGGGTGGGGCTGGATGGTGGGCGCATGGCCCGAGGTGGTAGGATTCCGCACCTGCGCAGCAGCAGCTTTGGGTGGTTCTTGCTCTCCAGGTTCTTCTCTATGAGGTCAGCCAGCAGTTGCTTGAGTAGCCCGGTGGCATAATCGAGCCGACTCTGCAGTGCCACCATGGTAAGAGAGGCCACAGTGCCGCGGTCGCGCATGGAAAAGCTGCTCTGGGCCTCCAAGGTGTGGATGAAGGTAAGTACAAAGGCACGACTGTGCAGCAGCTGCCCAAAGAGGCGCAGGGCCTTCTCCACGTTGGGCGGAGTCTGGGTGAGGGGATGGGGAGCCTCAGAGCAGAGCAGGCCGGGGCCAGGGCCAGGCCGGGCCGGGGCCGGGGCCAGGGTTGGGTGGGGTGGGTGGCCAGAGCAGGCACTCACATCCAGTTCCTTGAGCACCGGGTGGGCCTCGATGCCTGGGAAGAGCACACGCACGGCATAGGTGCGATAGTCCAGGAAGGGGATCTGCACACCATCCATGTGGTTCGTCAGCTCGTGGATGTCCGTCTGCAGCTCTGCAAAGGCTGGGTGAGGGCGGGGGTTGAGGAGTGAGCCAGATGGGTGGGGGCCTGCTCCCCTACATGCCAACCCCTGCCTCAGCACCTTCCTTGCACTCCAGCGCCACTCGTGATTCCAGGTTGTCCATCTGCAGCTGCAGCCGCTTGAGCGTGCGGTCCGCATCCTGTGTCTTTCGCTTATAGGCAACCAGCACAGCAGTGATGGCCAGTAACAGGAACCCACCACCAACCGCCAGCCCCACCAGGGCCGGAAGGGTTAGTGCCCGTTCAGGCGTGATGTGCAGGGTGCCAAGCCAAAACTCCAGGCCGCCCACCAGCACCTGCGGGGACAGGATGGCATGAGCCAGCGCCCACAAGCACCAAGCTCCCGGTGACCCTAACACACACGCACCATAACAGGCTGGCGGCCTGTCTGGCGGGGCAAGTCACACAGCAGCTGCGTGTCAGACACCGTGAGTGCACACGGCTGGCCCCCGATCAGTACTGTGTAGTTGAGGCGGAAGCTGCCGGCCGCTGCGGGGATCAGATTCTTGCCCTGGAGACGGAGGGATGAAGGACACAGTTGCTCAGGGCCCTCTGCCTCTTTGTTCCTCCTGCCCCACCCCTCCTCAGTGGCACCTTCAGCACAACATGGGATCCAGGCTTGACCTCCAGGACCCCCGAGGGCCCGAGGGGCTCAAAGCTGGGGTCAGGGTAGTAGGTGAAGGAGGAGCGGTTGAGGGAGCGGGCCGTCTGCACATGGTCCAGAAGGAAGCCGAACTCATCTGGATGCTCGCCCTGTACCCGAGGCTGTGGCCGCCCAGGGAAGATGCCAGGGGCCTTACACAGCATGACGGTGTCGTTGATCACCTGGCACGTCTGTGGGGCAGAAGCGAGTAGTACAACACATGAAGGCAAGGGCCACGGGGGCAGGGCGAGGGCAGTAGCCACTCACATTAGTAGTCTCAATGCCACGGTACTTGGCCCGGACCCGGGGCTCCTGGATCGTCAGCAGGTGAGTCCCACTCACGGTGATGGCAGTGCTTCCGCTAGGGACAGGAGTAAGGAACTCAAGCTTAGAAGAGGCATCGCTCAGTGCCCAGGGCAGGGGTCACATCCCAGCCCCTGACCCATTCCCATGCCCAGGGTCTCACTTGACGATACTCCAGGTGGGCTCGAGGCGCGTGACAGTGGGGTCCTGAGTGTAGGTGTAGATGACCCCTGGGCTGGAGATGTTGGCACGATCGATGGTGAGAGTGATGGGGGCCTGACTGGGGCCCAGCATGGAGACAGGTGAGATACACACAATCGCCTCAGCGTCTCTCCTGTGTGGGTGACAGGGCACTTGGCACAGGCAGCCAAGGGCTTTGGACCCTCAGCCACAACCCTGGTGCCTGCCATTGCCCTGCCCACCTGACAAACTGGCACTCGCCATCTCTCACAGTCACCATCACACTGCTGCCAGCATCCAGTGCGTGCCCAGTGATGGTGAGCCGTGTTCCCCCTGAAGCAGGGCCCCTAGCGGGACTCACTCGGTCGAAGGTCGGGGTCTGGGGAAGAAGCGGCCCTGAGGCGGGGAGGGATGGCTCGGCTGGGCCATCCCACACACACCCAATGGGCAGGGGGCTGGGACCAGGAGGGGCCACGCCACACACCACGAAGCTGTACAACTGCTCAGACTGCGTGCGGAAGTCAGCGGAACAGTCACCCACGCAGAGCTCAACAGGACCTGGCTGTGGGCTAGGCACCAGCGACTCCTCCATCTCACAGACAATCCTGTGGGTCAGCGAAGGTCAGGGGCTAAGAGCAATAGGGACAGGGATGGGGACAGGGATGGGAGGCCCACAAGGCCGCACCCACCTCTCGGCGCTGACGTACTCGGTGGGGATGGAGGTGCAGCGCACACCAGCCACCCGCAGGCTGACCTCCCGGGAGGCGAGGCCCAAGTTCTCACCCGCGACGGTGACCCGGGTGCCCCCCTCTTTGGGCCCCATGAGTGGGTGGATCTGCAGAACAGTGGAGGTGAGAGCTCTGACCCAGATTCCCGGTCCCCAGGGGCAGGTGGGGCAGGGCTGACCTGGCTGATGCGGGGGTGGCTGCACCGGGTACCCTTCTGGCTCGGGTGCATCCAGTTGGTTTTGGGGGATGGGCAGTGTGCCCGCAGCTGGCACCTATGCTCCGAGATGCACCAGCCACAGTTGAAGCGAGGGTCGGCTTTGAGGCAGAGGCCACAGCTGGGCCGCTGCGCCCAACACTTGTACAGAAGGGCTGTGGATACACAGGGCACTGCTGATGGAGCAGCCTGGGCAGAGAGGTGGGGTGCGCTCAGGCAGTGCCAACCCTGCCCTGTGCAGCCCTCACCTCGGAAGCTGGGCGGCTTGTCGATGGGGAAGTCTCCATCCCAGACCACAGAGAAGTCCAGTTCAGCGTCACCATACTCATCACCGTCATATGAGTACTGAAAAGATGGACCCGTGAGACCCCACACGCAATGAACAGTCCCTCCTGCTCAGATGCTTCCAGCATGGGACGCGGAAGTCCCCCCAGGCCCCCACAGCTTGCAAAGCTGGGCACTCACTGAGGCATTCTGGCACTGCACACTGCTACTGTTGAAGCGCACAGCGGGCACCCGCTGCTGCCGCCCCTGCACCCGCACCACGCACTCGTAGTTCTTCTGGCCAGACTGCGGCTGCGGCAGGTTCTTGGCTCGAAGGGTGAGGGGCTGCATGACGCCCACAGGGATCACGAGGTCCCCACGGGGCAGGAGTTCAGGACAGCCCTGGGGGGAGAGCAGTGACCAGGCCCACTGACGGTGTGCAGACGGAACTTAGTGACACCCCACACAGCCCTCACACGGCACGCCACACCCGCCTCACCTCGGGGCTGTGGATCCTGCCCTCCTGGAAGGAGCATTCGTGGGGGTGGCTGGTACACACGTGTCGGTACTTACACCAGTGGCAGGGGTAAGAGCCACCCACACAAGACATGCACCTGAAGAGGAGGTGGTGTCAGATGACCACGAGGATCCCACGTCCTGAGCTGTCCTCCCAACACATGCATGCCCAACAACCAAGGGAACTGGTGGCTGGAACCTGCCTGAGGGGGTGGAGCTACACCAGGACAGAAAGTAGGCAGGCCCCTGTGCCCCTGGAGCCAGCCACCCTGTCATCCTGCCAGGGCTCAGGACCGGCACCAGGCCAGGTACTCACGACTGGAGGACACTGCAGTTGTAGAAGACAAAGTCAGCACTTGCAAACTTCACACCAGTCTCCTTGGCAAGCAGCTGCAGCTGCACAGTGTGGGTGGCCCCTGTGGGTGCCCAGGAATGGCCATGACCAAGCCAGGTATAGGAGCCGCACTACCGCTCACCTGGCCCATCCCCCAGCCCACTGACCATGGCCTCTGGTGAGAGCCTGCAGCTCCTGGAGGGAGGGCGAAGGGCAGCGCAGCTCCCCTGAAGCCACCAGGACAGCCTCAGTCTCTGTCACATCACCAAAGGCGCAGCTCACTCCCGCACTGAGGTCCGGCACGTTGTGTAGGGCTACTGTCAACTGGAAGAGGCAGGGGCTCAGAGCAGTGTGCACCTCCGCGATGTGGCCCTGGCATCCTCCATGCCACTCACCTGCACTCCAGGTGACGTCACTGACACGTTGTTGGGCCGGACCCGCACCTGGACACACTTGCTCAGCTCTCTGGCAAAGCCGTGAGGGGCAGAGGCATCTGGACAGGCCCCTTCTCGGCAGCACCTGCACAAGAACCAGAGGGATGGGGACAGACTGCCCAGGTGGCAGCACCAGGCAACTACAAGGTGGGCCTCATCCCCTGGGACCCAAGGGATGTCACTGAAGACACTGATCATTAGCTGGAGACCTTGGAGGAGGGCGCAGCAGGGGAGAAGGGGCCCGTGTCCCTGGAGCACCTCACCTGTGCTGCAGCACACACCAGCCGCAGTGTGGGTCACCCGAGCCCAGGCAGGCCGCGCAGCTCAGGTACTGCTCACAGGTCTCCACGGGCAGCTGGCTCACCTGGGGACAGCCACGTCAGCATGCAGCCGCATCCAGGCCCCCGCCCCCCACCGCCCCGCGGCCCACCTGCTTCTCACTCAGGAGGTAGATGTGCCGGTGGTCCGGGCTGAAGAGCAGGTCTCGCAGGATGGGACTGCCATCCACGACAGTGACTGTCTCATACAGATGGGCATCCTGGGAGCCATCGACCCGCACCTGAGTCACGAGATGGGGGCAGAGAGGTAATGGGGCCACCCTGACACCCTAGCCTGAGGCTGGGCACCAGCAGAAAGATCTCTCCAGCAGACAGAGGCAGCCAGGTTCAAGGGCCTGAGAGCACCATGGAGCCTGGCAGCTCTAGGGCGACAGCCCCATCCCGACCTAGCCCACAAACATCTAGCAAGGCAGGCGTTTTGAAGGGATGGCAGCCGAGAATACGTGGCTTTCAGCTCAGTAAAGTGGGGGACCTGGGTCCTGGTGGGGATCAGGCTCAGTGCCTCGCTTCCCAAGCCTCGCTGGACCCCCAGACTGGCCCTTCCCTTTCTTTCCCTAAGGATGATGCCAGATTGACCAGGAGAGCCGGACAAGAACAGTATCATCACTCTGATCCCTGTCCCTCAGTGCCAGGCTTCCCCAGGCCCAGGATAGAAGCAGCTGTGGACTGGCCTCACTTGTCATGGGCAACATAGCAGCAGCCCCGTTGTCCATGACAGAAAGAACAAGGGATGAGGCTGGGACAAGTGCCCTTTCCAGGAAGGTGATGCCCTGGGGAAGAGCCAGAGGAGGGGAGGGAGCGAGCTGCGGACAAGTGTGTCCTGCAGACAGGGACACTGCACACACAGGGCCAAGTTGGTGCTTGCTCCTTCCTTCACAGCACCCGGCAGTGGCAGCACAGCCTCAACCCTTGCTCTCGTGGCAAGGAGGCCCCACAGTGGGCACTGGTGCCACGGAGAGCCGTCCTGAGACCCCCATCCCCACATGCTAAGAGCCCCTGCCTCACCTTCTTCAGACTGCCACTGCGTGTGCCGATAAACACCACAGAGTGCTGGTGGTAGGTGTAGGCGGCCACACTGGCCATGCCGTCGGTGCTGTCGGCCAGCAGAGGCAGCCCTTCGATCACATGCAGGCCACCCAGGGGCTGATTCAGGACCAGCCCACAGAAGTTTCCATTGATCTGCATGGGCTGGTGAACAGGAAGGCTCTGTGAGGGCTCTTGCCAGGCAGAGGCTGCCACAGAGGAGTGGGCCCAGCCATTGCTGCCCCCACCAAGCCCGACAGAAATCCAGGGGAACGGGGAAGAGGGAAGGCAGGGAGACTCAACATGACACCACACAAAAAGGGCCAGACTGGGCCAGACTCCAGGTGGAGCAAGGAGGGACAAGCTGGGAATGCATGGGGGGTGGGGGGGACACCTGGCAAGACAGACAGAAGAAGGGGGGCAGTGGGGAGAGGCGAGTGGGGCCAGGTGTGCGGCCTGGGCTCACGGTGTTGATGCAGGGCAGCTCCTTGTTCAGCAGCCAGGGGAGGGCCAGCGTGCCCTCTCCGCGGTAGCAGGACTGGATGCGGCGCCGGATGTGGGCATTGATGTTGCTGAGGGTAAAGAGGCAGAGGATGGTTTGCCGAGGTGGGCTCGCCCGGTTCTTCTGGCCCTGGGAGAAGATGGTGAAGAGGACGTCCTCGTCGACTGGCACACCCAGTGCCTGGGCCAGCAGCAGACCAGGTTTGGCCAGGTGGGCGCTCTGCACCAAGCGGTACTCCACGCCGCGCCAGGAGCAGCCGATGGGGAACTCCACGTAGGAGTAAAACTCTGAGTCCCCTGTACACATGCGCACGATCTTGGAGGTGAAGAACTTCTCGCCTGCTGTGTCCAGCAGTGTCTGCTGGGTGTCCAGCTGCAGCGTCAGGAAGTACACGAAGGAGGCACTCACAAAGCCGTAGATGTAGTAGATGTCAAAGGCAGGGTAGAGTGACAGTGTATCAGAGGGGATCTTGATCTGGGAGGACACAAACTCATCCTGGTACACCTGGGAGGTAGGGCAAAGACAGGAGTGAATGAGGGCTGAGGTGCACATTCCCACCGTCCCCCCATTACCCTGGGCCCGCCCCAGCCACGCCTGGGACCCGGGCCAGGAAGGCAGTGGAGGCGGCCTGTAGGGGTTCAAGACGCTGTCTACACATCCATAACAATGCGAAGGAAGGAGGGCATGGGGCTGGGCACAGTCACCCACCAGACTGAACATATCGGCGCTGTCCTCGTCACCGATGAGCTTGCGGGAGCTCAAGGTGGGGAAGTACTCTGACTTGCCATCCACAGCAGTGCCCACGAACAGCTTGCTGGGCCCCTGGCCCTGCTCCACAATAACCCCAGCCATGGAGTCTGGCTCCTGCGCCCCCGACAGGTAGTGCTCCTTCCGGTGGTGTGGTTCCCCCAGCTTGAAGAGGTCATCCAGACGCAGGAACTGGCAGATACCTTGCCAGATGCTGCCGCAGGCCACCAGACGACGGGCTGCATAGTCTATGAGCAGTAACTTATTCACGTTGTCCATGGGCACCAGGCGGTGGGCACACACGCGCATGCTTGGGGGTGGGTAGCAGCGGGCATTGTCCTCCACGGGCCCCGTCACGTGGACCCGAAGCTCAGTCAAGTTGGGGGCAAGCTTAAAGACTCGGTTCACAGCGCCCACAAACACCTCCCCAGTCACTCGGTGCACAGCCAGGTGGGTGAGTGTGGTGTCTGTCACCACAAAGGCACGGAAGGGCCTGTTGCCACCCGAGCCCCCTGCCACTGGGAGAAGGAGCAGCAGGATAAGGCACAGAGGGAACATGGCCAGCAGCCACTGTGGACAGGCCTGAGGAGAGAGGGTAAGTGGGGTTCAGGGGCCCTGGCAGCTGGGCTCTGCACCATGGGACCAGAGTGCTCTCTCCCCAGCATGCCAGAGCCCCAGATGGTGACCGTGGCTGGGTGCACAAGCCAGGGGCCATCAATCACCCCCGCCCCTTCCCTGGAGAGCAGCCAGGAGGCTTTGCTCAGCCGGGCCACGCCCAAGGGGCAGCAGAGTCACCCATAGGAAGGCAGGCAGCAGGGCCTCCGGGAATGGAGCTCCCATCACCACAGAGGGCAGCTGGCCCCAGGAGAGACCAACCACAAGAAAGCCTCAGGCCACAGGTCCCACAGGTGCAGACGGGGCAGGGGAGGCAGAGAGAGAACAATCACATGCTGGGGGTGATGGCTGTGCCATTCCAGAATGGCACTGCCACCAGAAGTCCAGGACAGAGTTCTGGAGAAGCACAGCCTGACATGCTCCTGGCCCCAGCTGCCTGCTTCCCGTAGGGCCTCCACTGGCTGCCCAGGACACACAAAGTGAGTCATGCCTGCCCCCATTCCACGAGCCAAGACAGATATAAGTCAGGCTGTGCTCGCTTGGGCACCAATGGACAGGCACCCAGCCACCCTGCAGACCCAGAGGTAGGGGTGCAGCGGATTTGGAGCTCTATGGATGGGACCCAATACCATCAGTGCAGCAGGCCTTGGGGAGACAGGCTGGGGGGATACTCAGACAGTGCCAGGACTGGCACCCTGCGCCCTGGAGCCACACCCATCCAGCTCTAGGCTGCAAAGGCAGCCGAGGGGGCAAACTCTGCACTACTTTTTCAGTGCCTGAGCCCTGGGGAGACAGGAGGTAACCAATGTGGGGCACGGGGAGTGTGGGGCAGCAAAGCCAGAGGAACCAGAAGAGAAAGGAAAAGGCACCGGCTAGAAAGGGAGCAGGCCCAGCTTGAGGCTGCAAAGTTTCGGCCAAGACTGATCATGTCTCTGGGGCTCTTTTGTCAGCTCTGCAGCCTGGACCCTCACCCGACAGCCAAAGAAAGGAAGGCACAGAATAGAGAGGCTGCATCCTCCCCTCACCTCCTCTGCAGCCTGGGGAAAGAGAGCTCTGGGGAGAGGCTGGAGACAGGTCGGGAGGGCAACCTGGAGAGGCGGGGTGTGCAGCCTGGAACCCCAGTTCAGCCCCCACAGGTGAGTGGCAACCTTACACATCACAGGCACAACCGGCCCCCGCGCGACAGCCTTGCCAGCAGAGGAGGAGGTGACGGGGACAGCTGCACGAAGAGACGCGGCCCCGCGCCCCCCCCCCCCCCCGCTCCCCGCCATGCACGAGCCCAGCTCGCCCTTCCCCTACAGAGCACCCTCAGCCTGCCGCGCAGTCCTTCGTCGCAGGAGGTGTTCGCAGTCATCCTCTGAGGGGCTGCTCCTCTGCTACAAAGGCTCCTAGTGGGCCAGTGGGCTAGCTCAAGGTGGTCGTCCCTACGCGCCCAGGGCACGAACGGCCTGGCAGGCAGGTGCCGGGAGGCAGAGCGGAGCCCGACCACCAAGAGGCCGAGCTCGACCCCCAGGCTGCGCGAGCGCCGGGTCTCTGAGATGGCTCCCCCAGCCAGCCTGGGAGGGCGGCGGGGATGGCGACCACCTACCTGTCCCTCTGCCGCCGCCGGCTCTGGGTAGCTGTCCGCCAGCCACGTGGACGCGCCCCCGTGGCCCACACTGGGCTCCCCCCCGCGCACCCCCCCCGCCGCCAAGCCTCGCGCGCGCGCGCGGGCGCGCCGCCGCCGCCGCCGCCGCCACCGCCGCCACCGCCCACACACTGGGCCCGCCCGCAGCTGCTTGTGCCTTTTAAAGCTGGACCATACCATCGCGCCGGTGGGGGGGCGCCCAGGGAGGGCGGCCAGGCCGCGGAGCAGCAAGACGCAGGAGCCGGAGGACGTCCCTTCCGGGGGCTCGGAGCCTCAGTGCGCAACGCGGCGCCCCGAGCCCTGTGGAAACCCGGCCCGACGGCAGACCCCCTTCGCTCAATGGCCTTGTCCGTGGAGTACCCCCCCCAGCTCCCCACCTCCTGCCTCGGGCAACCCTGGAACCGGTGCGCGCGCCCGCGCCACACCCCCTGGTCCCGCCCTGTCCCTCCCGGCTCTCGGAAGCGCGCCTGGGGCCACCTGCTGGGCTGCTGGCTGGTCCAGGTCGGGCAGGTGCACACAGAGTGGACTCCGCTGTCCACCCAGGACACCCCTGGTGGTCAGTAACGCAGTGTGCGAGCGTCTGGTTCAAGGATTCGAAAGCCATTTACACTTGGCCACCTTCCGAGAACCCTGTGTCTTCTTTTGTCCTCCTGCTTTCTTTTCAAGCAGCTCTGGTGAGACCTAGTTCACCCTAAGTCGCGGTTTTAAGGTAGAGAATTCTTTGGCTCTCACTGTATTGTATTTACTGAGCTGTGCAACATTTACTATCGTCTAATTCCAGAACGTGTTGGTGTCCCTAAAACAAGCCCTGCACCGGGACTGGCACCTGTTTCTGGCCTTTCTGACTGTGGAATCACCTCTTTGGGCATTTCAGATAAACGCAATCACACAATCCGGATGAGTCTTTTGTGCCTGGGTTCTTTAATGATTTCAAGATTCGTTCATATTCATTCATCAATCAAGGCTTCCTTTCTGTTTAGGGCCAAATAATACTCCTCCGCATGGATATGCCACATTTCATTTCTCCACACATCATGTGTTTCCGCCTTCAGGTTGCAGTGCAGAAACTACTGAGAACATGTATGGACAGCATTAATCTGCACGTGTTTGGGTTTGTCTGGGTGTGCCCAGAGGAGTGCACTTGGCCTACTGCTGCTTTTTTTTTTTTTTTTTTTTCTTTAATTGATACTGGGGATTGCATTAGGGCCTTTGCTGTGAGCTACATCCCCAGGTTTTTTGTTTGTTGCTTTTCTTTTCTTTTTTTTTTTTTTTTTTTTTTTTTTTTTTGTCTTTTTCCTTTTTATCGGTACCAGGGATCAAACTCACGACTGCCTGCTTTCAAGGCAGGTGCTTATGCCGCTGAGCTAAATCCCCAGCCACTGTTGCTTTTCATTTTGAGGCAGGGTGTCTCTTAAATCTCTAAACTGCCCAGGCTGGCCTCAAACTTGTGATCCTCCTGCCTTCTCCTCCCAGAGTGCTAGGATACAGCTGTGCACCACCATCCCCAGTTTTCCATAAATTTTCATTGAAACTGGAAATTATGCATCATCTAAAACTGAGATCTCTCACTCTCTGTTTGTCAGCCCACTCAGGAAGCCCAAGGTAGATTTTCAAGGTGAGGTTTCCGGGTTAAAGAATGCACACAACAGCAGGCAGCATGGAGCAGAGCAGGGCGCAAGAGCAGCCTGCATCTTTATTGTTTAATTCTTTTTTTTTTTTTTTTTTTTTTGGTACCAGGGATCAAACTCATGACCTCATGCTTGCCAGGCAAGTGCTTGTGCTACTGAGCTAAATCCCCGGCCCTATTGTTTAATTTTTATACAGGTTGTTATCACCTATTTACTTTTTTTTTTTTTTTTTTTTTTTTTTTGTCAAGACAGAGTTTCTCTATGCAGTTCAGGCTAGCCTTGAACTCACTCTCATTTCATAGCCCAGGCTGTGCTCAAACTCACAACAATCCTCCTGCCTCAGCCTCCCAAGTACTGGGATTACAGGCATGGATCACCATGCCCAGACACATATTTACATTCTTATATAATGCCATAACCATCTCATGTGTGGTGTTTAGTTTGTTTTTATTTCTTGTGCCAGAAATCAAACTCAGACCTTATCCTTGCCAGGCGGGTGCTAAATCCATTGAGCTAACTCCCCTGCCCTGATCACATGTCTGTTTACCTGTATTAAACCATGGTTACATAGCTGTATCCCACTGTGCACTTGCACTTGACAGCAAAGTCACATCCTCAGGGGTCCTTAGATGCCCCTGAGCTTTGAAGCAGTCTGAGTGGCTCCCCATATTCCACCCCTCAAAGGTCAGGGTATATAGATGTACCATTTTACATGTAAAGGGCACAAGTGCTTCCCTGTGCTGCAGTCAGAAAATCAAGAGCCATGTGGTTTTGCAAAACCACTGTTTTCCCTTTGAACAGTTTCATCCATAGCAACATCAAAGCCTGGCGTGTGACCCTCAAGGCCTGGGCCATAGGTTGAGCTTCAGCCTGGAGGGCGAGCTCTGTGGTCCGTGCTCCTAGCAGAACCACCAGTGCTGGCAGCATCCCATTGGCAGCAGTCAATGTTTTCGGTCACATGCTGTTCCTAGTGCTCAGCCATTGCAATGCCTGGTCATGGCATCTGCTAAGTCACTTCGCAGCAAGAGGAGGGGCTCATGTCCTAAACCACGATGGTCTACACGGTCAGCTGTTTGGCCACCCTCCCATACGTCTCACTGTAGATCGGCACCCTAAAAGGCACAGTGCCCTGTCACTCGGCCCAAGCCAGAAGCCAGAGCATCAGCCCTCTCAAGGTGGCCCAACTGTCGGTGCACTCACCCAGAGGCCTTCTTCATGTGTCAAAAGCAATCACACTGCCAGCAACTCTGCGCATTGACTAGACCTGCCTGTTCTGGTTTCAAACCAGTCTGCCATACTGGGCTGGACAGCGACTACTGTCCATTGTGGGGTTCAGTAGTGACTAGCCTCATCAGTGTGTCCAGCATTAGCCAGAAGTCCCTCTTTCTGTCTTGTCTAAGAACTAGGGGCCACATCCTGTAGTCCATCCCAGGCCACGTATATCATGGGACCCAAAGCCATTGCCAGTTCACCTGCTAACAGGCTAGCTGAGAAAGAGGCTGCTGTTGGAGGTATGTCCCCCAGTGCATGACAGTGGGAGCCTGTGCCACCCCACTACTGGGCTGTTCACATCCACACCCAACCATCTATCTGTCCTGTGGTTCTGCCCAGGCACACAGAGCAGTGTGTGCTGCTGCTGTTTCTTAGTCAGGCAGTGCTGGCTCTCAGCTCCCTCCCACCACTGTGACCACAGGTCCACAGGACACTTCTGCTTCCCCTGCTTTTGCCATAGGCCTTGGCCAAACCCACCATCACCCATCCTGATGGTTAGGGTAAATGGCAGGGTTGGGTTGAGAACTTGTAAGGCTTGTACCTGGGCAACCCCTCTTTGAGTCACAAAAAGCAGCTTCTGCTGCATCTGTTCACATGCATGTCCCTGTTGGTCATCTATTATAAAGGGCACAGCAGGGTGGCTCGGTGCAGTACATCCACCAAAAACCTAGCAAGCCCGTATACACCTGTACTTGGTGTACTGTCACGAGTCTGGTTTTACCTGACCATGTAACACCCAAGAATCTGACAGACAGGTCAACTCCCTGGACCATGGCCCACACCCACGCCAGCAGAGCTTCCTTCAGACTGCATAGTGGCCTTCAAATCTGCAGGACAGTCCAGTTAACAAAATATCATCAATATAAAACAGTGATACAGAGTGTGGCCTGGCCCTGGTTGCCAGGTCCTGGGCCACCAGACAATGCCACAAAGTCAGGCTATGCAAATAGCCTTGTAGCAACATCTGGAAGGTCCACTCACTGCCTGCCCTGTCCATTTACCTGCCTGCCAGGTGAATACAAACTGGTTCTGACTTCCAGGGCCAGGGTAAGTCCGTACAGTCATTCACCATGACCCGTCTGGCTTCTGCACGGGTCACACTGAAAGGCTCTGTGCAAGGCATAGCATTCCTGCTTTTTAAACTTGTTTGGTACCGGGGAGTGAACTCAAGACTTCGCACTTGCCAGGCAGGCGCTTATGCTGCTGACCTTAAAGCTCTGGCCCCGGCATTCCTTATGGTCTCCAGGAGGCTGGTGCTGCTTCACACACACACCCGTCGTGGCCTGTGGGAGACTCAGTGGTGCATGGTGTGGATGGCCTCAGACTACGGTTTTTATCACTCAAATTCACAGCTGGAATTCTCCCTGCATGCTTCAAGCCAAGCCCCAGTTGGTTTGTCTGTCCCCAGAAACCAGGGAAAGGTAAACAGCATGCAAGTATGGGGGCAAGTGCCCCACCCCCAAAGTCACCTGGGCCTTTGGTCGGTGATATAGCGACCTCCCTACCCTTCCACACCTGCACAAGGTGACTCCAGTATTATTACTAGCGTTGACTCCATTCCGGTTTCCACCAACACTGGTACATGCTGCACACTTTTGGGGGGCCAGTAAATAGTCAACTCCATATGTGGCCTCTGGTCGCTTGGGACTCCAGGTACCTTGGCCTGCCTCCTGTCAAGGTAAAAGGAAGCCAGCATCCCTTCTTCCTGCTTCGCCACAGCTGCCTTGGCCATCAGCAGGTCCTACTGCACAGGGCAGGACCGCCTCTGCCAGTCGGTTGGAGACACCCCAAGGCAGCCTGTCTGACTCTCTGTGGCCGGGCCGGTAGCCAGCAGGTCTGCCCAGATCTGGCACTGACACCCTTCAGCAGCCTCACAGCCTGTCCTTGGGGGGTTGGCTCTGCTTGTCTGGTGCCCCCGCCCCTGCTTCTTTTTCTCCTTTGCTGGTGGCTTTTATAGATCTTGCCTTGCCTTGGCGTTTCACTTCCGCATCTCCCAGTCTGGCCAAAGCGCCCACAGCATTGTGGGTTGGGCAATCTGTAAAGGGGGCTGGCTAGAGGGACCGCCACTGACCCGGACATGCCCGCGGGTCAGCTCGCCAGGACCGTGCACAGTCAGCAGTTCCTCATCTGGGCTACGGTACTGCAGGGCAGATGCCATCTGCCATGTGCCCACTTCATGTAGCACAGTTACCAAGTCTACGAGGTTGTCCATGTAGTGACTTGCTCTGGCAGGTCATATGGAAAGTCACCTGGACTCCCCCAAAGCAGGCAAGCTGCTGCCATCAACCAATTTATCACATTCTGACTGCCACAATCAATTCTATCACATTCTGGGGCCATCCCATGCACACCCTTTGGGAGCCGTCCCCTGCACATCATGGGGAACCTGTCCCATGGAGGGTGCACTGGCGGTGCCGGCTACCTGGGAGGCCTTCTGTGGGCATAGCTGAGCCTTGTCAGCATCCCCATCCCACAGCCCGAAGCAGCTTCACCCACCTTCTGCTTTATGTTCTGCTGGCTCCCACAGCTCCGCGGCTGTCCAGGTTGTATGCATATGACATGTGCCGGATAGAGGTAGGTGCCCTCCAGTCCCCTCCCTGGGCTGGGGTTCCTTGACCTCCACTTGTGGACAAATAGCTGGCCTAGCATGCAAAAGGGGAGGATTTTCCCCAGGGTTTTCTTGAACATGAGGACTTAGGCTCCTGGAGACATTTCTGGAGGAGACAGTGCTTCCCATGCCCCGTGACCTGAGCACCACTGCAGCCAGCCACTGCTCAAGGTCCTCCTCTATCTGCTGCAGCTGTTCTGCTTGCCAGATAAGGCCGGCCTCCTCTTGATTTACACGGTGGAAGAGAGTGAAGAGCAGCCCAGCCACCCGGCCTGCCGTTCTCACGCTGAGGGGGAGAATCTGTTTGTTTCTTCCAAGGCTTGCAGGACATCTATGAGGTCCAAAGGGACTGGTTCCCAGTCCTCTGGGACCTTCTAAACCTCCAAAAGGTGTCAACAGGTAGCCACGGCAAGGCGTGGCTTGCCAGGCATTCTCCGATCTCTCCCTCACTTTTGGGGGCGGTTTCCACACCCTCATGGGACCACTCACCTCAGTGTCCAGCTGACTATGCTAGCTGTCAGCCCTCTGCGGGAGGCAAGGAAGATTTTTTGCAGGTGAGGTCCCCAGGTTAAAGAATGCAGAGCAATTAGACAAGAGAGAGAAATAAAAGGAGTAAGGATAGGAAAAGAAGAAGTTAAATTATCATTATTTGCAGATGACATGATACTCTACATAGAAGACCCAAAACTCCATTGAAAGACTCCGAGATATAACAAATAAATTCAGCAATGTGGCTGGATACAAAATCAATACTCAAAAACAATAGCATTCCTATACACTAACAACAAAATCACAGAGAGAGAAAAAAGAGAAGCCACACCCTTCACAATAGCATCCAATAAAATGAAATACTTAGGAATTAATCTAACAAAACAAGCAAAATATCTATTCAGGGAAAATTATAATTCCCTGAAAAAAGAAATTGAAGAGGACCTCAGAAAGTGGAAAGACATCCCTTCTTCATGGATAGGAAGAACAAACATTGTGAAAATGGCTATTCTCCCAAAACTGCTATACAGATTCAATGCAATCCCAATCAAAATACCACTAGCATACCTCACAGATCTAGAGAAATCAATCCTAAAATTCACCTGGAACCAGAAAAGACCTAGAAGAGCAAAGGTAATTCTGAGAAACAAAGGCAAGGCAGGAGGCATCACAATCCCTGACTTGAAGTTATACTACAAAGCTACTGTGATAAAATCAGCATGGTATTGGAATAAAAACAGGCATGAAGATCAGTGGCACAGATTAGAAGATACAATTACAACTACAAACACACTCAGCCACCTTACCTTTGACCAAAGGGCCAAACAGGTTCACTGGAAGAGTGACAGTCTCTTTAATAAATGATGCTGGGAAAACTGGCTTTCCACATGCCAAAAACTAAAACTAGACCCATGCCTATCACCTTGCACTAAACTAAAGTCAAAATGGATCAAAGATCAAACTATTAAAACAGAAACTGAATCTGCTGGAAGACAAAGTATGTAGAAATCTTGAAGACATAGGGGTAGGCAGAGAATTCATGAACAGGAATCAAACCACATGGGGAATACTTCTCAGAATCAATAACTGGGATCTCCTTTATTAAAAAGTGTGGTTTTTTTGCATGTCAAAAGAAATCTCCAACAGAGTAAAAAGGAAATCAATGAATTTTGAAAAAATCTTAGTCAGTAGTCCCTCAGACAACAGATTTCTGTCTAGAATACATAAGGAATTAAAGAAATCAGATCCCCGAAATTCAAAGACCCACTCCAAAAATGGGCATCTGAGATGAATACACAGTTCTCAGATGAAGAAATACAAATGGCAAATAAATACATGAAAAAATGTTCATCATCATTACTCATTAGAGAAATGCAAATTAAAACCACATGAGATTCCATCTCAGTCCTGAAAGAATGGCCAAGATCAAGAAAACCAACAACAACAAATGCTGGAGAGGCTGTAGGGAAAAAGGAACTCTCCTACACTGTTGGTGGGAGTGTAGACTGGTGCAACCATTGTGGAGGTCAGTCTGGAGATTCCGCAAAAACCTGGGATTGGAAGTCCCATTTGTTCCAGCTGTTCCACTTCTGGGCATATTCCCAGAAGAACTGAAAACATCATACCACAGCGGTATACGTGCACCCATGTTTATAGCAGCACAATTTGTAATAGCCAGATCTTGGAAACAACCCAAGTGTCCATCAACTGTGGAATGGATAAAAAAGTTGTGGTATTTCTATACAATGGAATACTGCTCAGCTATAATAAAGAATGATTACACTGAGATTTCTATAAATAAATAGATGCAACCTGAGACCATACTCATCAGTGAAATAAAGTCACATTTGTAAATCCATATTGTCTCTTTAGTGTAAGAAATGGTAAGAGAGGGCTGGGGATTTAGCTCAGCGGCATAAGCACCTGCCTGGCAAGCAGGCGGTCATGAGTTTGATCCCCGGTATCAGAAAAAAGAAATGGTAAGATTACATAAGACACAAAATTGTCAGTAAATACTGTGAAACGGTAAGACTCTGCTCAAAGGGGGAAAATAGTATCTCAGGAAAAAGGAGAAAAAAAGGAAGGGAAAAGAAAAAATATCTAAAATTGTATAAATACACTTAAGATAGCTAAGATGATTGTGCTACAAATTCTATAGTTTTTGGAACAAAACAGTTAACATTCATAGGATTGGAACCATTTTGCATGTTTGTGTCTGGTGACTGAGGAACTCTTGAAGATCATTATGTAAAATAACAACCCTAGTTATGCTCCTAGCACCTTGTTTTGAAGGCCTGTATCATCATTGTTTTTTGCTCTTTGCTATTGTTGTCTTTTTGTTTCTTGTTTTTCTAGTAATTTGTTTGTTTGTTTGTTTGTTTGTTTTTGTCTTTTTCGTTTTTATCGGTACCAGGGATCGAACTCACGACTGCCTGCTTGCAAGGCAGGCGCTTATGCCGCTGAGCTAAATCCCCAGCCCCCTAGTAATTTGTTTTGTTTTGTTTTGTTTGCCTTCTAATGCACAAAGGATAGGTATACATGTAGAGGCTTATCCATGCCTAGAACTTCTCCTACACAGTTTACGAGAATCGATTGTATTATACATGATGAAATGAACAGCTACTTTGAAGAAAAAGAGACATTATGGTATCCATTGCTGATTTCCTATCATCATGCTGTGAAATCCAGCAATGCTTTTATTCTTTGTTCAGAGTGGTTTTAGTCTATCTTGTATTATTTAATTTCAACATACATGAAGGTATGGACAGCTATTTTGAATAGAACAAGAGACATTACGGCAGCCATTGTTGATTTCCCTCTTGTCTGGTTTTGAAGGCCTGTATGGCCTTCATCATCCTGTTCTGATCAGTTTAATACTATTTTGTTTTGTATGAATTCATTGTGTGTGAAGATATAGACAACCATTTAGAAGAAAACAAGACACAATATGGTAGTCACTGATGATCTCCTCTTGTCTTGCTTTGAAATCCATGTCACTTACATTGTTTTCTTCTGATCTTGGCTCTGTTTTGTTTTACTCTCTTTAAAATAAAAAATGAAAAACACAACGCACATGTGCAAGACACCAACCACAACAGCAGGCAGCACGGAGCAGAGCAGGACACAAGAGCAGCCTTCCTCTCTGCTGCACAGTTCTTTCGCAGGTGCCTATCACATATTTACACCCTTGCATGGTGCTGTAACCAGCGCATGTGTTTCCCTGTGTAAGCCACGGTTTCATAACCGTATCCTGCTGTGCACCTTTGCTAGACAAACAGGGCCACATCCTCAGGTGTCCTCAGATACCCCTGAGCTTTGAAGCAGTCTGAGTGGTTCCCGCCACTGCTTTTTGTGGTACTGGAGAGTGAGCCTAAGACTGTCACTGAGAGACAATCAAGCCATGTATTTCATTTAATTTTGTGTCTCCCTAAATGTGCCTACACTGGCCGTCAACTTTCGAGCCTCCTACCTAAACCTCTGGTGTAGCTAGGGTTAGACACCTGCAACACCGTGCCCAGCTCCAAAATTGGATCTTTCTCAAGAGCGTTTTGGATATTCAGGGCCCTTGCATGTCCATATACACTTTCGGACAAACCTGCCAGTTTGTGCAGAGAAGCCAGCTGGGTTTACTTGTGAGAGATTGAAGTGAGCCTGTAGACCATTTTCAGTCAGATTTTATTGGTACATTCTGGTTGTACAGATAACGATCAATTTATCCCACAGAATTTGTACCTATGCATGACATAACTTTTTTCCCATTGTACTCTCCCTTCAACCCATTTTCCCCTCTCCATTTGCAACTGTTTTGTTTGCATGTTTTGTTTTCGGCTCTGTTCTGTTGTTGTTGTTTTGCGACAGGGTCTCACTATGCAGTTCAGGCTGGCCTCAAGCTCACTTTGTAGCCCAGTCAGGCCTTGAACTCTCAGTGATCCTCCTGCCTCAGCCTCCCGAGTGCTGAGATTATGGGCACGCTCCACCACGCCCAGACTGTTTCCATGTTTTCCTTCTTTTCTCATTTTGTCTTTTTTACTTTTCCCTTCTTTCCTTTCCCCTTCCCTCTCCGTTGTTTCCCTCCCCATTTGAACATTTTCTTCCTGTGTCACAATGCCTATTATACCTTTTGGTCCTTACTTATAATTTTGGTTTCTCACACCAGAGAAACAATGTGTGTCTGATTTATTTCACACAAGAGTATGGACTCAGGGTCACTCCATTTTCCTAGAAATGTCCCGAGCATATCCTTCTTTATGGCAGAGTAATAAGGAGGTTGCTATTTTAATAAATATTCCCAGCCTGGATCACAGGATGTTGCAATGCTTAATTGTATCTGTCACTTTGTCCCACCTAGAGCCCTTGGATTTCATCAAACACTCCTCTTGGCATTCCTGGGAAGGCATGCTGTGGTTATGGTCAGTGGCTACAATCAGAGGACTTCAAGTGCAGGAGATGACCCCTGATAACATATGTGGCCTCATTCACTGAGTTGAGAGCCAAAAGTGAGCTTTCCCAGCAAAGGAGAGATTTTGCCTCAGGACTGAAATTACCATAGCTGACAACTGTGTGAGCCAAGTCCTTAAAATAAAATGTGTGTGCGCGCGCATATGTATGCATGCTCACATGCTGCCATGGAGTTTCTGTGGAGCACTGTGCAGTGTCTGCATTTAGATAATCGTCTCGGTGTGTTCTCTGATGCCGTAAAACAACAGACTGCTGGAGCCTGGGTCACTTATAAACAGAATAAGCAGATTTGGCTTACAGCTCTGGAGACTGGATCAGGAGATGTCCCGTGGAAACATGGAAAGAGAGATTTACTTCCTTATTAGGAGTCCACTCCCATGAACCCATGAAAAGCAACCCTCTTAGTCACTTTGTGGTCTCTGGGATATGATATCCAACACCCACAGGTTAAGGGAGGACAGGTTCATTTTGGTTCACGGTTTGTAGAGGTTCAGTACAGAGTTGGCCACTCCTAGGAAGGGCAGCAGGACAGTGGGGAGCAGAGAGTCCAGGATTCAGGAGCAAGATAAACCTTTCCAGACCCCAGTGACTGCCCCCTTGGAACCAACTCCTTCTCCATTTAACTCTAAACTCATTAGTACTGAGTATCAAGCCCCGTGAATCAATAACCTCCCAACCTCCACCAATGGGTGCATGAGGCTTTGGAGGAGCAGCTAGATCTAAGCAGTAACACCAACCCAGGACATTCCTGGGACAACAGCATTAACCCATTCGTGATTATGTGGCCCTCAGGACCTAATTGCCTCTCAAAATTCTTACCTCTTTTGTTGGTGGTGGCAGGGGGATGTGAGTACACACATGAATATGTGAGCTACATCCCCAGATCTACTTATTTATATTTTGAGACAAGATCTCAGCAAGTTTCTCAGGCTGGTCTTGAACTTGTGATCCTCCTGCCTCAGCCTCTGGAGTAGCTGGGATTTCAGGCGCCCAACCACCTGGGAAAATCCCACTTCTCCATACCAGCACAATGGCAATTAAATTCCAACATGAACTTGTGCGTGTGTGTGACTGGGAACCCAGTCACATGCCTGAACCCAGAGCCTTTGCACTGAGCTACATGCCTGGCCGGAACTGTTTGATCTTTTGACACAGTCTTGTTAAATCGCTAACTTCCCAGGCTGGGCTTGAACTAGCAATCCTCCAGCTTCCGCCTCCGGAGGGCTGGGATTACAGGTGCACGCCACCACTTCCAGCCTTGATTCCTAAGTATTTTATTCTTTTTGGCACACCTGTAAATAGAATCATCTTAGTTTCATTTTGGATTGTCCACTGATCTCTTTTCCTGCAACTTTGCTGAATTTATCTGCTCTAATACTCTTACAAGAGGTGCCTTAGGATTTTCTATCCATAGGATCATGTCTAAGCACTTTGGTAGTCTGAGGCAGGAGGATCACAAGTTTGAGCCAACCTGGGCAATTTATCAACTGATCGAGACACTGTCTCAAAACAAAAAGGAGCTCAGTGCTAAGTTCAATGCCCAGTACAGACAACAAAAGGAGAGAGAAAGAGAGACAGAGAGACAAATGAAATTCTGATCCCAGCTACAACACGGACAAATCTCAAAAACATGCAGAGCGGAATGAATGAGCTAGACACAAGAAGCACACCTTGTGCAATTCTGTTTCCTGGGAGCCGAGGGGCTGGTAGCGGTCTTGGGGTGGCAGGTGAGCAGCTGCAGCATAGACAGGGTGGCTGAAATCCCACACAACTGTGCATTTCAAATGCTTCAGGGCTAATTTTATATTATGTAAATTTTCCCTTGATTGAAAAAATTTAAAATATACACTAAATTTAAAAATAAAATGCTCTGAGAAAACATGTCTCTCAGCTCAGCTCAGCTCAGCGTCTGTCTCCCTCCTGTGGCTCAGGACACAGTGCCCCAGGGGAGGCTCTTGGAGCTGAGCGAGCAGGAGAGAACAATTCAGGGTGGCTGGCAGATTGGCAAATGGCACTTGGGGGCCACGTGCGAAGCAGAGCGCAAGTGATCTACACATATAGAGAAAGGTGAGAAGCAGGGCATGTGGCACACATCTTTGATCCCCAGTGCTAAAGGAGGCTGAGGCAGGAGGAGCACAGGTTTGAGTAGAGCCTGGACAACTTAGTGACCTAGTGAAACCCTGTCTCAAAATAAAAAGTAGAGGAACCGAGGGTTTAGCTCTGTGGCGTTAAGGGTCTTCTTGGCAAGTTGAAGGTCATGAGTTCCATCCCCAGTACCAAAACGTTTTTAAATTAAAACAATAAATAAAAAGTAGAAAAGACTACAGCATTGCTCAATGTGAAGGCCCTGGTTCCTCAGTACCAGACAGACAGACAGGAAGGGGAGGAGGCAGGGAGAGACGTTGGAGAAGGGGGTACTGATGCCCTGGAGCTTCTCCCTACATAGACGGGAGGGAGGGAGCAGGGAGAAGTGGTCCGAGGCGGGGTGCTGGACACAGCACCCTGCAGGGTGAGCTCGGGAGAACACGACCTCCCTCCGTGGAACACCTCTGGGGCTGCTGTCCAAGTCTCGCCCCCCTTCCTCTCCTCCAGCCACTGCTCCTGCCACCCAGCAGTGTATTGTATTTATCTCAGGGGCAGTTGGAGACAGGTCTCGCTATGGAGTTTACGCAGAACTGAAACTCATGCATGTACTGAAAACATGTACTAATACAAATATTTTTAAAGGGCTGGAACTAGCTTAGTGCAAAGGTCCTGGTTTCAATCCCCAGTGGCAGGGGAGGGGGACACCAGTGGTTGAAAGATGTCCCTGTCCCCGGGAAGGCTTGCTTTAGTGGCACCCAGGGCTAGATGGGGTTGAAGCAGAGGAGTGGCTTCCTGGCAGCCAAAGCACAGGGCTACTGGGGTCCTCCAGAAGCCAGGGTCAGGCTGGCTACCCCTCGTTTTCCTCCAAGACCCCCCAAGGAAGCCCTGGCCCAGGCTGAATAGGACACAAAGGATACAGGCCATGAGCAGAGAAAAGCCTGACCCTGCCACCACCATCAGCTCAGTGCAGAGGCCAGGGAGGGGAGGCACCCTCCACTGGTGGCTGAGACTAGTCCCCTGCTTCCCTCCCTCAGCTTACCTGGGAGCAATGGAAGGGTGAGATGGGGGCTGTGACAGTAACCTTAAGGAGGCGTAGCTGGAGAAGCTCCACCTGGCCTCCCTCAGGAAGGTGGGTTGGCCTTGGGGACCACAGCCTTACATGCTCATGCCCTCCTCTCCGGGACGTCTGCAGGCACAGGATGGGACTAGGTGTGGCCAGGGCTGGGCATGTGGGATATGACTGCTATATGACCCTGGGTCCAAAGTGGGCACAGGTGACAGTCGTGTGACGCTGTGAACGGATGCACACTGCTAACTGCAGGAGCGCTTCATCTCAATAAAAACTGACTTTATTAAACACCTTCCTGTGCCGAGGCGCTCCAGCACTGATGTGTGTACTTCTTCACGGACCAGGATGTGGAGACACGTGATGCCACGCTACCTCCCAGGCTCACCGGATCTGGCGTGGGGATGAGGGGTGGGAGATGGGAGGTGAGCAGGCTGGCTGGCACACCACATCCTGCCCTGGACCGTCCCGCCACGCCCTGGCACACACCGTGTACTTGTCCCACTTCTTCTCCGGGTCGTAGGGCTCCCAGCGGCTGGCCGGGAAGATGTGCTTGTTCTTCTCGTACCAGCTGCGCAGCACCACCTTGCCGGCGTGCGACTGGCGAAGAGACAGCTCGGCTGAGACAGCTGCTGGGGACAGCTCAAGCCACCACCCTGCCCAGGGTCTGTCCCCAGCACCTCATCCTTCTCCACAGTGGCATCACTCAGCAGCCGCACATCATCATGAACGTCAAAGTTGAAGAGCGGCCCTGCGGGAAGAAGGAGCTGTCCCGGGGACCTGCCCCCAAGGTCACGTGGCCACCCCAACTCGACCTGCTGGGCGGCAGGCACTCACCACTCTTCCCACGTGCCTTGGTGACAATGAAGTCGTAGAAGCTGTGATGCTAGGGACCGAGGAGGGGAGGCCAGCTCAACACCCATCCCAAACGCTGTCACCCACTGCACCCCAGGCTCCCACCCAAGGCCAGATGCCAGCAGTGCCCAGCGGGTGGCCCAGAGTCACAGGACTCACATGGGGGATGATTAAGTCTTCCTTGATGTACATGAGCTGCTCCACCCCTGCCGACCTGAGGGAGACAGGAGGCACGGACAGGTAGGTGGACAGACAGACGGACGCCACCCTCAGTCCACAGCAGGTAGGGAAAGTCAGCTCAGTGAGCCAGGGACACATATCAACTCAGTGCGTCCCCCTCTGGATCAAGGTGCCAGGCAGGAGCCCACCTCAGCACAGGGGCAGGAGGGAGGGAGCAGCAGGCACGCTGTCTGGTGGCCACGTCACATCCGGCCTGAGCCTCTGCACACGTACACGCTCACCTGAGCTCGCTGAAGTCCTTGCGCAGGATCTCAAGAGCTTTCTGCAGGAACTGCTGCACGGTGTTGCCTTTCTTCATCTGCAAAGTGAGGAAAGAAGTGGGAGCCCGAGAAGCACTCAAGAGCCTGCTGGCCCCAGGCCCCGCACAGGGCCTACCTTGACTGTCCGCCGGTGCCCAGAGCCGTCCCAGTAGCTGAAGGTGATCTCAATCTCCTCACCTACGGAGCACAGTGGCCATTCAGTTCCCTGTGGCTGGCACTGGAACCCCTGCCCTAGCCTCTGGAGGCCCCAGCAGCACCCCACTCACTCTTGATCTTCTCCTGCTTGGCCTCCCACTCCTGCCGAAGCTCCTCCCGCAGCCGGTTCTCCTCCTCCTGGAAAGGACATGGCACAGCAGTGAGGCACAGGGCTGTGGCCCACCACAGCCCCAAGGGCAACAGCGGCAATGGCGGCCCTTACCTCCCGGTCTCGGTCAGGCAGGAAGCTGGTGTCCACATCAGGGTTCTTCCCTAACTTCCTTTTCTTTGTGGTAACCTCTAGGGTACAACCAAACAACAGTTTAGCAACAGGCATCGTGCTGCACGCCTGTCATCCCAGCACTCAGGAGGCTGAGGCAGGAGGACAGTGAGTTCCAGGCCAGCGTGGGTTACACACTGAGACCCTGTATCAAGAAACAAAAAACAAACGAACACAAAAGCAACCTAGGTATTACTCTGAAAAGGTTTTTAATCTTCTGAACTGCTGAGCCTCCTAAAATGAGGCCCGCAGGGAGAGGGGCGCCCACCCAGCACGCTCAAGTCCTCATCCCAGGCCCGCGCAGCCTCGAAGAGCAGCCCCACCACATGGTCCTCAGAGATGTGAACCAGACCACTGCTGGAGCTCCAGAAGATGCAGGTCACATTTTAGGTCTTGGTCAGGCACTACACGCCATGGGAAGTTCACCTGTTCATAGTCAAAACTATGGGCAGAGCTTGGCATGGTGGCACACACCTGTCATCCCAGCACTCAGGAGGCTGAGGCAGGAGGACTGCTGAGTTTGAGGCCAGCCTGAGTGACATAGTGAGGTCAGGGCCTGCCTGGACTACAAAGCAAGTCTGTCTCAAATAATAAAAAAAAATTTCTAAAACATCCCAGGCCTTATACACAGTGAAGCACCACTCTGCCACAAAGACAGATAAAACTGAGTCATTTGTAGAAAAATGGGTGGGCCCTGAGACCACAATGTGAAGTAAAATACACTACACACACACACACACACACACACACACTTCAGTATCACACCGTTTCTTTCTCTTCTACAAAAGACCTAATATATAAAATGCAAACATGTTAAAGATATAACAAGCAGCAGAGAGATCAGAGATCTTTCTCTAAAGAGAAGGGGATCAAGAGATGAGGGAGCAAGAGGGAGGGAGGGAATGGAAGGGGCGAAGGAAGAATTAAGTTATGTCATGTGCGCAGAACAGCTCCCACAGGAACAGAATCACAATGAACTGAATACAAGCATGAAAACCAGGCGTGCTGGTGCACATCTGTCATCCCAGCACTTGGGAGCTGAGGCAGGAGGATCACTGTAAGTTTGAGGCCAGCCTGGCCTACATAGTGAGTTCAAGGCCAGCCTGGACTACACAGTGAGACCCTGTCTCAAAATTTAAAAAAAAAGAAAGAAAGCATTCCAGGATGCTGGGAAGATGGCGGGTTGACAGGTAGCAGGGTGGAGAGCCTCTCTGAGAAAAACAACTCAGATGCTGGAATCTAACACCATGGAGAAGAACAGATGAAAGGAGAGGGGTTCTCAAGACCCAGGAAGAAACTGAAGAAAAAGAAAAGAAGAAAAACATGGACAAAAGGCTAGAACCAGACACCCTCTCACCAGAGCTGGTCCCACGATGTGCTGGGTGCCTTGGATGAGTCACAGTCGTGCTGAAGTCGCGGTTGGGCCAAAATCAGGGGTTGGTGAGCCCAAGGTCCTTAGAAGAAGGATTCAGCGCAATGGAGAGCGGAACTAACGTGGAGAGCTACACTAACCCATGGTGACTGCTAGAAATTGGGTCCCGTGAACGGGCAAATGGCTGGATGACATATTAGAGTTGGACAGGATGGGCCTGAATCTGGAACCACAGTGGCATCAATCAGCCACTCCTGGCCCAAAGAGGACTGGTGGGATCTGCTTGGGCTGGGTCACACCCCTGGTGGGGACCCAATAGCCAGGGAGGAAAATGTCCCAAACCTGTGATGTCTGCCACAGCACAGCCTAATATGCTGAAGACAGTCGCAGATTGACTGGCTCAGAGAAGAGGAGCCAGCCTACATCATCCCTGCGTGTACCCCAGAAAACAGCAAACTAGAGAGGGCAGCAAGCCCCTAGCCAGCATGCTACAGAAAAGCCATAGGCAATACAGAAAGGGCCTGAAACCGGCACCACACACTTGTCTGAAAGAAACCAGATATATGACAAGAGACAGAAACAAGAAAAAGCCTCCAGCCACTGACCCAGAGAAAATAAGTCCAGGAGAGGTAAATACAGAAGAGATCAAGGGCATCAATCATGCAATATCAGACACAGCATCAGCAGACATAAAGAAATACCTTCATGACCTCATAGATGAACTTAAAAGTGAAACTCTAATTCAAGTGAAGCAAGACATAAAAAGATTAATAAAAGAAATGCTAAGCACCTCTCAAGAAGACACAGATGGAAGAACAGAGGAGCCTAGAAAAAGGAGAGAAACCTTTGATGAAGCATATAAACAAAATCTAGAATACATGAAACAGATCCAAAAAGATTACCAGGAAAATAAAAACTTCATTGAAAGCTGGCAAAATTCCTTGACAGAAACTAAAGTCAGACTTTCAAAACTTGATGACAGATATGCAATGTGTGATCTTGAAAGATCTCTTAAAAATAACAAGGAACCAGGAAGTAAAAATACAAAGGCTAGAGGACCACAAGAGGATCTAGAACTTAAGAATAAAGAAGGTGAGTGAAGAAACAGGAGTAAACACAAATGATATACAAAGGCTATTCCCAGAAATAATTAAGGAAAACTTCCCAAGCATAGGAAAAGGAAATGATATTCAGATATATGAGGCATACAGAACTCCAGCCACCTACAACCAAAACAGAGCTACACCCAGGCATATAATAAGATCCCAGAAATCCACCACAAGAACAGAGTACTGAAAGCAGTCAGAGAAAAGTAGATCACCTGTAATGGAAAACCCATCAAAATCACAACAGATTTCTCAACAAAAACAATCAAATCAAGAAGATCTTGGAGCAAAGTATTCCAAGCCCTGAAAGAAAATAATCTCCAATCCAGATTGATGTACCCTGAAAACTCTCTCTCAAAATTAATGGAGAGGGGCTGGGGATTTAGCTCAGTGGCATAAGCGCCTACCTTGCAAGCAGGCAGTCGTGAGTTCGATCCCTGGTACCGATAAAAATGAAAAAGACAAAAATAAAATAAAATAAAACAAAATAATGATGTCTAAGGAAGATACTTATCTGAGGGGAAAGAAGTAGGAGACCTATAAGACGTCTTGAAAGATATGAAGATGAAGTCACTAGGGTCTGGAGCAAAGCTGTGCAAAAGGAAAGCTGTCACTAGAGTTCATTACCACAGAAATTTTTCTGCAAATCCAACAATACTAAGAATTAAATAGGGGCTGGGGATTTAGCTCAGCGGCATAAGTGCCTACCTTGCAAGCAGGCAGTCATGAGTTTGATCCCCGGTACCGAGAAAAAAGAAAAAAACAAAAAAAAAAATTAATGGAGAAACAAGCTGTTTCCATGACAAAGAGGAACTGGGGGAGTTCGTGACCACCCATCCAACCCTACAAAAAATACTGAAGGACAAAAGAGAGAGAGAGAGACAAACTCACCAGGATTCCAGCAACAGTAGTAGAGAGGCCTCAATGAACAGGGAAGACAGTGGAATGAAGGAGAAAAGTAGACAACCAATGGCAGAAAAATAGCATAGCAGAGATGAGGCAGAGAAGACTGGCTATAATCTCTAACACAGATGGCCTTGATACAGTAACCAAAAGAAACACAGGCAGAGTAGATCAGGAGAAAGGGTCCAACCAGATGCTCTGCATAGGAAATACAATCTACCTGAAAGAGGGTTAATGAACCAAAAGTCAAAGATGAGAAAACAATGCTCTATGTGACAGGGAGCCAGAGAGAAATAGGGGCAGCTCGTTCGGCAGATGCAGATAGGTTGGAGAGTCATGACACTTTTGTGCAGTGGAGAACTACTCAGCTAGAAGGAAGGAAAACCTTGAGGCTTTAGTAGGTAAAGGAATACGACAGCTGAAGATCAAGCTCAGGGATAAAAAGGTTCAGATCCACTTAGGTAGATAGTGGGTTGCCCCCTAATCTAAAAACTAAAGGAGTCAGTGGGACCCAAAATGTACAAAGCACCCTGAGAAAGGGAAAGCGGGAGGAATTGTCTAAAAAAGGAAGGCAGAGGACATTGTTAACAGTGTATCACGATTTAAAAGCCACATTAGTCTTATCCCTCTGTTTAGTTTGATTTTATTCTGTTCCAGTCTGTCTACTCGTACTAGATTTGAGGGCACAGACAGCTATCCCCAAAATATCAGGATATACTATGGTAACTATTTTTAATTTCCTATTAACCTGAAGCCCTGTATTACTTACACTGTCTTACTATGACTGATCTTATTTGAATCTGGTTTGTTAGATCGTTGTATTGTCTTGACTGATTATATTTGAATTTGGTATGCTTGATAGTATCAAGTCTAAGAGTAGAGGCAACTACTCTGAAGATGACAAGATGCAGTAGGATACCCATTCCGGTTTGATTATTAACTGCTTTTGAAGTCCTATAATGTCTCCAATGTTTTGTTTTTATTAATATTGCTATATAGTGCTATGTTCAGTTATATTATGCCTGAGGATATAAACAATTCTATTGAAAATAACAAGAGACATCATAGTAACTACTGTAGATCACCTAATATTTTGGTTTTATATATCTTTCTCGTGTCGTGTTTTTCTAGGAATTTGTTTTGTTTTCTTATTTTGATTTGTTTTTCCCTCTAATACAGAAAGAATAGGTATACATGTAGAGATTCACACATGTGTAGAACCTCTAAACAGTTTACAAGAATAGATTATATGATGCACGATGTAATGAACAGATACTCTGAAGAAAATGAAACGCTAAGATACCCAGTGCTAATTCCATAGTGTCATGATACAAAGTCTAGTAATACTATTATCCTCTGTCCAGAGTGATATCAGTCTGTTTTCTTTTATTTAATTTCAACATACTTAAATGTATGGACAGCTGTTTTGAGGAGACCGAGAGACACTATGGCAACCATTGTTAACGCCCTTATTGTCTTTTTTTTTTCTTTTTTTTTCTTTTTTTTTTTTTTTTTTTTGTCTTTCTGAGATAGGGTCTCGCTGTGCAGTTCAGGCTGGCCTTGAGCTCACTTTGTAGCCCAGGCTGGTCTCAAACTCGTAACAATCCTCCCACCTCAGCCTCCCGAGTGCTGGGATTACAGGCGTGAGCTACCACACCCAGCTTGACGTCCCTATTTTCTTGAAAACCTAAAATGCCTTCATCATCCTGTCCTGATCAGTTTAGTACCCTTTTTGTTCGGTATGAATTCACTGTGTGTGAAGATATGGACAACTATTTGGAAGGAAACAAGAGACAATGTGATAGTAAAGATCTCTGGTGGTCTTGCTTTGAAATCTGTGTTTCTTAAATTGTTTTCTTATGATCTGCTTTGTTGTGTTTTGTGTCTGTTTAATTTTACCCCCTTTAAAATTAAAAAAATTGAAACAAAAAGAAAGAAAGCAGTCCATCCCTGCCACTGTGCCCCCACGGGACACCTGCCCTGATCCAGATGAGACTCCACCAGGAGATGGATGGTGCCCTCCATAGCTCTGCCAGGCACAGTACAGGTGTGTGGTGCTCAGGGGTGCCAGGCTACTCTGGCTTCGCTCTACAGCCTTCCCAATTTGTCCCTGTTAGCTGAGGCCTGGCGTGGCCACTGAGCTCTGTAACTATGTGACTGGTGACACAGATCAAACCAAATCAGTGATTCAGTGAGGACACAGGCTGAGCCTTTGCTGCCAGCCTCAGTGGTGGTCCTAGAGCTGGTGGTTTCTCGGTCGGCCTGGCTTTGGCTCCCTGAATCCCCCCACCCCGGATGGCCCAGGGCCCTGCACTCGCCTTCCCTTTCCAGCTCTTCCTCGTCCACAGGGACCTCCTCCTCCTCTTCTCCTCCCTCCTCTTCCTCCTCCAACGTGAAGGACAGACTCGAGATCTTCCGCTTGGCCTCCTTCTTGCGCTCCTTCTCCCGCAGCTTCTCCAGCTTCCTACCAAGACACGGTGGCTGTCATGCCCATGTCCCTGACCTGGAGTTGCCATACGCTCAGCGTGGGGCCCACGAGTTCAGCTGGAGGGGTCCAACCATCCTGGGTCACCATGAGGTCACAGGCAAGGCTCTGATTATGACACAGGAGACAGACAGAAACATGGGGTAGTGACATGAAGAGGACAGAGCATGCAGACCATGTGGGCACCCAAAGAAAGGAGAGGGCTTGGGAGCATGAGCCACCTTCACGAGGGCCAGGAAGAGAAAAGACAAACCAGAAAGCTGACAGGGCCACTTTGAGGCCCAAATGAGAAGCCACCCTCATTCCCAAGCAGGAAATGGAACTCCCACCAGAACAGGAGTAGCCTGAGTCACCTCTGGAGCCCACAAATATGAGCTGTATGTGAGGGGCACCAGAAAAGGGAACAGGAGGGGACAGGAGGGAGTGGGAGAAGACCTACAGCTGCAGCTCCTTCGACTGCTCCTTCTTAGCCAACTGCTTCTCTCGCTCCTTCACCAGCGCCTCCTGTTTGGCCTTCATGTCATTCAGTGTCACGAGGCCTGCGAGGAAGCACTGTGTCAGAGCCAGTGAAGGGGCAGTCTTGTGCCCAGGACAGGGTGGTCCATGTGTTCTGCTCACCCACAGTGCTGGACTTGAGCTCTGCTTCCACGGCATCATAGTGTGCTGAGAACTTCTTATCAATGTTGGATTTCATGATATTCTCCTGCAAGAGAAAGCCTGGCTGTGAGGGATACTGCCACCCTCCTGGAAGCCACAGCTGCCTGTTCCTGTTGGGTTCCCATCATAGGTGTGCCCTAGGACATGCTTCAGTGTGATCTTGGAAGAAGCTATGGCCCCTGTCCTTGGTCATGGAAGGCTCTTCAGTGCTAACCTCGGACTGCTGGCCTCTAAGCTGCCCCTCCTGAGACCCAAGCCAGGGGTGTCAGGAGAGGACAAAATGGAACAGGGGGGGGGTGTGAAGGGCCCAGCATCTCCCTGAACCTCGGGCCTGCCTCTCAAGCCCAGATACTGCCTGAACCCACTCAAAGGTGTCCCCCTCCAGTCCCCCTCCATCTACAGTACCATACAGGTACCCTTCTAGCCAAGGCCTTCAAAAGTGGCCAGCAAAGAAATGCATCCTCCAGTCTGGCATGGTGGTGCACAGCTGTCATCCCAGCTCCCCGAGGCTGAGGCAGGAGGATCACCATGAATTGGAACCCAACCTGAACCACAAAGTGAGTTCAAGTCCAGCCTGAACTATATAGTGAGACCCTGTCTGAAAACACCAAAAATTAATAAAAAAAAGAAATCCACCTTCAACTTGTAGGAAATCCCCACTGAGATGGGCTGGGGCTGAGGGCGCACTTGTGCCTCAAGGCTGCCTGCTTGGAGGTTTTCCCACTTAGCTAAGAGCCTGAGTCCCTGTGAGTCCTGGGATCTTCCAGCCTTGCGACATCGCCGGCCATCCACGGGAGCCCCGAGGGAACCACCGGCTCCGCGAGGTCCAGGGAAGCACTCCCTGCGCCCGCCCCAAGCACCGAGCGCTGGACAGAGGCGCCAGTAGCACCAGGGAACGTCGATCACTCCATCTCGCAAGGGCCTGGCACACGCTAACTGCCTCGGACCCGGCCCTCCCGTGGGCCCATTTCACAGATGAGACCATCGCCAGAGCGCCAGGGTGCCGGCTTCTGCTCTGGGGACTCCCAGCCCGAAGCCCGGGGACACCGCCGAGACCGCGCGGCGCGCATGCTCGAGGCTGCTCGGCCCGACCTCCGCGATCCGCTGCTTCATTTGCTCCATCTGCTCGCGCTGCTTCTCCCGTTTCTTCATCAGGTGCATGGCGCGGCCCGCCTCGCTCGCGGCGCCCTTGTACTGAGCCATAGCGGTGGCGGCGGCAGTGGCGGCGGCGGCAACAGTGACAGCAGTGGGACCGAGTCTCGGTGGCGGGCGCACAGTCAGCTGACACCCAACGTCCTCCCGCACCTTCCCTTCCCGCCCCTTCCCTCCACGTGACGGCGACCGCCCCGCCCCTGAGTGTGACGTCCCCGGCCCCGCCCCCGCCGGCTCCGCCCCCGCCGGCGCCAGGGCCGGGCGAATCTAGCATGGCCTCCCAAGCTTCCTCGTCGTGGCCACGGAGACTGGCTCCCTGGCTTCGGGCGCTGGCCTGCAGCGCCCCCTATTGCGTCCTGAGGCCCCAAGGCAGGGTCCTCCCCACTGGGGCTTGTTGATCAGCTTCAAGCAAGCTCCTGGTTTCCTTCGGAGGAGGCGGGTCCAGTTCCTCCAAGGACATCTGACCGGCTATGCAGGCCAGACCCAACTCCCCAGACTCCCACGCTGGCCCTCGGTGACTTCTGCCTCCGTCCCCTCACTGAGGCCAGCCCCGTGTCCCCACCTCCCTACATGGGACCCTAAAGGATACAGGTGTGGTGCCAGGCACTAAGCCAAAGCCCCAAAGCAGAAGGCCAAGTCCCTGTGGGGCACCTCACTTTATGGAGAGGAATCTAAACACCCAGGCTCAGGTTTCAACACGGTTTATTGGGAGGTTTTGTTTTCTGTGAAATATACTAGAGATGGGGGAAAGGGACACATTCACTTTGCAGGGATGGCATGGGGTGGGGCGCACTGCGCTTGGGCGCATTTGCATTTGCCCACCTCCTCTCGCTTGACGCACCTCTCTTCTCAGCAAGGACCAGAGAACACAAACACAAGGACAAGGAATGAAAACAGTGAGCTCAACCTCCAACAGGGCCACACCAACGCCTTTTCCCCTCCTCTCCAGGTTGGGGGCTCTGACTTGGGGTGGGAGTTGGTTAATAAATTAGAATAAATTATGGGGGAGGAATGCAGTTTGTGCTGGGAGGGCCCCTTCTCTCCAACACACAGGAGAGCTGGTGGGGGGAGGCAGGGGGCATCTCCAAAGGCCACTACAGCAGGGTAAGAGCGGCGGGGGCAGAAGTCAGCTCTCCTCCGCGTCCTTCCCAAACACAGCAGAAGAGTTACAGGTCGGGGAGACACACAGGAAGAGGAATCCTCTTTTCCTAGAACAAGGAAGGGCTGAGAATGAGGACGTTATGTAACCCCCATCTCCCAAACCATCGCTAAGGTTAAGGATTTGGTCAGTGAATCAGTGAGGGGGTGACAGGAATGTGGGGCAAGCAGAGGATGCCGGGAGCAGGGGTGCCCAGCCACACATCTCCCCAGCCCTGAAGGGGAACAGACACTGGAGTAGGGGCAGCAGGAGCTGGGGCAGGAGCCAGCGATCACTGGTCCGCTTCTCCAAAGACATCGTTCTGTTTGCGCTTCATGTTCTCAAAGTCAAAGGCCGAGCCAGCCATGCGTTTGTAGATGTCTTTGATGTCATTGCAGGTGGTCTCAAAGTGTGTGGTGGCATCATAGGAACAGGAGCAGAACACCTGAAAAGAGCAGGCCCAGGGCCACAGTGACTGGAGAAGGGTCTGGGGGACAGCTGGCCGGGCCAGGGCCGGAAGCTGCTTACCTGGCTCTCAGAGCCGTCATCAATGGGTTCATACAAGTCGCTGATCGCTACGAATCTGGGGGTAGGTAGAGAGCACTTGTGTCAGACCCTGCAGAGGCAACCCCCAGCTCCTGCCCCACCCTGGGTGCAGCCCAGCCCCTCACTTCTGGTCAATGGGCTCCAGCAGCTCCAGGGCCGGTCCGACCTCCTTCTCGGGATCCTCGGTCTCCACTGTGGTGCTGGCGATGGCGACGTACTTGCCTTGCGCGGCCACATTATGTGCATAGGAGATCATGCACACGTAGATGTCTGCTCATGGAAAGTGCCCTATTGCCATAGGCCAGGGGGACCTCCTTCCCCCGCTGCAAATGTCCCATGGCTTCACTGTGCAGCGGCCCCCAGGGACCAGATAGAGGATCAGGCATCCCCACCCAGCAACATCGAGGCCGGAGGATAGGCACTCGGATTGGCCCTGTGGGTGAGTGCATAGCCCATGGGCTCCCAAGGAGGCGGGGCCTGGAACCTGGGGCTTTGGAGGCTGTGCCCAAGGGCTGCGCCCCAGCACCTTTCTCTCCCCCTCTGCCTCGTGCCCTTCCCTTCTCTGGCCCTTTGCTCTTCCCATCTTAAAGCTGCAGGGACCCAAATGAAAATGGTCCTCCTTGTGTTGTGGGTATCAGGGGTTGGGTCTCAGCCACAGCAAGGTGACTGACAGGGCATCCAAGCTGTCATCATCATGGCAGGGGAATCTGAGTCAGGTGTCAGTTGCTGGGACCAAGGCTGGGGAGGATAGACACAGCAGCCCGGGGACAGGGCACAGTGGCAGTAGGCTGCGGGCTCCCTACCTGACTTCCGGTTGACCTGGTTCTGAGGGATGATGATTTGGCAGGAGTTGGCATCATTGGTGTTCTTGATGGGGTGACTGAGAATACAGATGATACGGATGACCTGGCCAGCCTTTCGCACACGGTCCGGGATGTAGCTGGGGTCACAGATCAGCTGCTTGCAGCGGGCCACCTGTGAAGGCACCACGAGGCCTTGCTCCTGCTGGGTCACCCCTTACGTCAATGGTCACTCACTGAGCCCCCAGGGATGGCAGGCAGCTCATGGCAGCAGGGTCCTCCTCTATCACTGTCACCCTGCCCTCAGCTCAGGGTGACGAGCCTGGCACACAAGGCTGGGTGGCCTCATTGCTGAGACACTGTGATCAGGTAGATTTTCTGGACCACAGTTATACGGCATGGCTCCTGACAACACAGAGCCCCTAGGGAGGTGACCTGCTCCTGGGGCTTACCTCTCCCTCGGACTTCACGCCCACCACCTTGCCATTCTCCATGATGATGTCATCCACAGGCTTGTTCAGCATGTATGTTCCTCCATAGATGGCACTCAGTCTGCAGCGGGGACAGGGACAGTCGTCCACTTCCCAGAAAATGAACAGGAGCCAATTCCACTGCACCCTCCCTACTGCCCCACCAAGGTCCAGGCGGGCAAAGTCAGCAGAGCTGCTGTTCATCCCAGCTGTCACAGTACCAAGCTGGAACCATCTGAGTACTCTCTCTCCTCCCTAGATCCCCCTCAGAAGAGACTACGAAGGGCTGACACAAGCCGTAATGAGGGGGCAGCTCCAGATGACAATGGCCCAGGAGACCAGCACTGAAGACACGGTAGAGAAGAGCTAACTCCCAGCTAAGCCCTGCTTAAGGTTCCTGGCCTTGGCCCAGCCCCATGCCACCAGGAGATGAGCAGGCCACGTTCCTTAGCCAGTGCTTCAGTGTACTAGGGCTGGGTCCCTGTCCCCCAATTCAGCCTGCAATGCCCAGAAAGGCTCCAGGAGCCACTTCCACCCTCAGCCTCAGTTCCACCCAGCGATGCCACCTGAAGAGAGCTGCGTCCTCACCTGGCAAAGCCCTGGGGCAGCTCGCCGAGGCCATAGAGTGGGTACAGATACGGGCTCTTGCCATACCGGGCCAGGGACTCACTGTACAACTTGATGCGGTTGATGGTCTCGAGACAGGGCTGTTCTAGGTAGCTGGGGAGAGCAGAGAGGGAAGACTCAACAGAAGCACTCTGCTCACCCCTCCCCAGGTGCCTGGTCTGCTAAGATAGGTCAAGTGGAGGACACAGGGAGGGACATACAGGTGACAGGTGAATCTGGGTACCAGGGACATGCGGATGGGCAGAGGGAGCAGCAAGCAGGTAGAGGGAGGACAGGAACAGGCAGGCAAGGGGGCGCCAATCACACCAGCTTCCCCTCACTCATCAGTGCGGTAGAGAGCCAAGGCATGGCCAGTGAAGTCGATGACATCCTGGCCCAGGTCAAACTTCCGGTAGACGTCGCGCATGCTGGTAGTCTGGGGGTCCACACCCTCGAAGGTCTTGGGATCGTTCTCATCAAAGTTTGCCACGAACACCAGGAACTTGCGGAAGCGGCGTTTCTCAAACATGCCCATTAGATCTGGGGAGGGTGAGGAGACGCTGTGCATGTGCGAGTACATGAGGCCCCTGCCTGCTACAACAGCTCAGCTGGCCCAGGACCTGGTGTCCTCCCCTGTATGATAAGGGCCGAGGGCAGGACAGGGCCCTCCTGACCCCACTGCCTGGACACGTTTCCATGTTAAGTGGAGCCCTTGCCAAAGGCTGAAATCTGTGACACTCCAGGTCCCCTCCGTGGCCTTGCTACATGAATGCTTCTGTGCTGGCAACCTACAGTAAGAGACGGTAAGGAACAGTAGCGGACAGCAGAGAGCACAGAGTAGCAGGCCTCTGGTGACACCTCAAGAACAAAAGCATGAGGGGGGGCCCTGCCGTGGACAGCTGCCTCCCCCGCCTCCACACTCACTGGAAGCCAAGGCCTCGGTCTCCGTCGAGGGCACCTTGTAGATCTTGCCACCCTTATAGACAAAGCTACCTTCCACCACCTTGAAGTCCAGGTAGCGGGTCACTTCTGTGTACAGCAACATCTTTACCAGCTGCCCTGTAGGGATGGCATCGTCAACAGGGGCCCTGCCCTGTGTCCCCCGCCCTCCACGATAGCTCCTTCATCTCCCTCACCATTGGCCATGAGGAATTTGGGGATCAGGTCAACGTTCCAGTCTCGGCCCCGGCCCATTGATTCAGGGGGGCCCTCTGGCAACTGAAAGCGCTTATACAGCTGCAGTCAGGAAAGACAAAGAGAGAAACCGCATGGATTCCCGTTCTGCCCTACCCAGAAAACCTAGGCATGGCCCTGTGTGGGGGTCAGGGCAGCCTCACCTCCTCCAGGGGCGTGATGGACGAGCTCTCACCCCCGTAGTAGGGGTTCCGGTCCATGTGCAGCACCTTTTTCCCGTTCACAGACATGATCCCTGACAGGATGCATTCCTGGGGGAGGGGTACCGTGGGTGGTTAGCTTCCCCTGCCAGAGTTCTCTGGTGGCCCTGATCTGCTCTCCACCAGCAGCTGCCACAATGGACAGCTCCTTCCATTCCCTGGCTGCTGCAATTGGGGACAATGGCTTCATTTGGCCAGGCTCCAGTCTAACCTTGGTCAGCAAACAGATGACCCAGGAGAGAAGTATCAGAGGCTTTAGGGGGCCGGTGGCCAACAGACTTAGGGCATCAACATGCCAAGAAAGTCACCTGTGCACACCCACAGGGCTTGAGAATGCAGATGAGACACAATGAGCCACCAACAATCCAGCTCAACCTTAAAGGGTGTCCAACAGGGACATGCAAATGAACACAACACTTGAAATTGCAGGCCTCCCCTGGGCTGTTCTTTCTTCCAAGGAGCCACATCCCCTTGAAGGAGGGGTGTCTGGGCTGTAGGTGTCTGGCTTGGGCGGAGGGAGGTGAGCCTTAGGAAGAATGGGCGACGGGCTTTGAGAAAGGGGAAAGAAAACACCCTCCCCAGTCCCTGTTACCAGCCCAAGGACAAAGGCTGCTGACAGTACTCAGCCTCAGGTCTCCATGGGAAACCGGGGTGGGGTAGCGGGAATGTGGTCATTGCCCCCACTGCTGCTGCTTCTGGAACATTCCCTGGGTCCCCAGAAGCCAGGGAGGCAGTTTGCGGGCCCAGCTTGGCAAAGCCCCCAGACCCCAAGGCCTCCAACTCCATCGCTACTGAGCTTCCTGCAAGATGGGAGGAGATGCTGGGCAGGTGATGCGAGCAGGCAATGGATGGGTGGGGGCCGGGTAGGCGGGGAGCAGGAGGCACCAGATTGAGTTGGGGTGCGTTTACCAGTACAGCAGGCCGAGGCAGGGAGGACTGGAGGGGCCCGGGGCCAGGGTCAGGACTTGGGCCGGGGGAAGGAGATCCCTTCCAAGGAGACGGGCACGGCGGTGGAGGACAGCAGACAAGCCACAGGGTCGAGGGACGGGGTGGGCACGGCGCTGGCTTTTCAGGGACCCGAGCGGAGGATGGCGATAACGGGAGGATGGCCCGGCGGCCAGGGATGCATCATTGCTGCGATCACAAGGTGCAGGATGCAGGACCATGGGCACCGAGGCCGCACTTACTGTGAGACCGGTCCCCAGCACGATCACATCGTATTCCTCGTCCATGGTCAGGCTTTGGTGCCAGCACCGCTCGGCTGCTCCTCCTCCTTCACCACAGCAGCAGCTGCTGCTGCCGCCGCCGCCGCCGCCGCCGCACTGGACCAAAGATGGCGGCTCTGCGACCTATGCGCGACCCCTCCGCCACGTCAAAGAGTCCCGCCCCGCCCCGTGCCCCGCCGGGCCTGGCCGGGGCCACAGCCTCCGTAGCTCGCCTTCCTGAAGCGCCAAGGATGTCCGCGCCCCCGAGCGAGCGTGACGCCTCGGGCCTCGGACAACGGCCGCCAGACCAGGGCCCCGGGAGAGGCGTGGTGGGGCGGGTCGGCATCCGGTGCTGCGACGCTCGAGGGATCCTTGCGCGGGAGCCTCGCGCACCGCACCCCGCCCGCCCGGCGCGCCCCCGCCCCGCCCCGCCCCTCGGGAGCCTCCGAGCGCGATCCCGCGCGGGCAAGGGGTGCGCGCACCGCTGCAGCAGCCAGGGTGGACGTCCCCACCCCGCGACGCGAGAACTGCCATTGTCGCAGCGAGCGCTGCCGAGGCGCACAGGATGCAGCCTCGACAGCCTTCAGTACCCTCACTGGTTAGGGGCGCAGCGCGCTCAAGGCCCCAGCCTTGCCGGGCTCACAGTGAGCCCTTGAGTGTCTGGCCTTGGCCTGGCTCAGCTACATCCGGGCGCCTCCTCCGGCATCGCATCGCCAAGCCAGGCATCCTGCAGCCAAATGCACGCGCATACCCAGTGCCCTGGACAGAAATGAGCGACGAGAGGCCCAACACATGAGGACCCTTGTTTATTTTATTTGGAAGGAAACAACAGAACGTCCCAGCCTCCTACCAGGCACCCCTGATAATAACATGCCCGAAACCATTGCTCACACCCAGCACAACTGCCAGGGAAGTCAGTCCCTTCCCTCTGAGAGCACAGACAGGACCGCGCCCGCGCATGGCCAGCACAGGACCGGGCCGGGGGCCGGGGAGCTGCTGAGGCGGAAGGGGAAGCAGGCCTTCCACCCCCACGCCCTCGAGGGGCCCCAAGCTCGGGGCTGCCTGGGGTGGGCCATCTGCACAGGAAAGCACTATGAACAGCAAGGGGCGAGAATAAATAACAGGTGGCAGGGGACCCGAGAACCGCAGCGGGCAGCCCGGGGATTGGTCCACCGCTCGCAGGAATATGTACACCGTGTTGGGCCGGGCGGAGGGGGGGGGTGGGAAAAGGGGAGCCTCCATTCGCCCACCCCTCAGTCCCCTGCCACCTGCGGTCACACCATCTGGGTCATAGCGATGGTGGGCCCCTTGTGGTCATCGAAGCGATCCATGGTCTTGAGGCTGAGGATCATGTGCAGCCCGTAGGTGAAGATGAAGAGCATGAAGAGTGACGTGAGCAGCCCCATCCAGATGCCGGGGGAGAAGAAGCCCGCACAGTCGCTGGCGTAGGAGAACTGCCCGCCCGTCACGTTGAAGGCCTGGATCTGTGGGGTTGGGGTGCGTCAGCAGGGGCCGAGGGGCGGCCACAGGAGCGCCGCCCGCCCGCCCGCCCACCCCGCAGCGGCCGCACCTGGAAGTCCTGCAGGGTGACGTGCCACGGCGAGGGCTGCACGGTGGGCACCAGGAGGCCGCCCGCCTTGCTTCTGCTGCTCACGTACTCGCAGCGGAAGGAGTAGATGCTGGGCCCGGTGACCTGGGAGGCGTTGAAGGTGGTGACCGAGCCGTTGCTGTGGATCTCCAGGCGCTCCATGGTGAACCAGTCACGGGCGGACACCGGGTAGAAGCGGTTGGCCAGGATGAACCTGGGCAGCAGCGGCAGGGCAGCGGGGCGGCGGGCGGGGTCAGCAGGAGCCGCTGAGCCCCGAGCCACCCTTCGGCCCGCAGCCCGCCCGCAGCCCGGCCCCAGACTCACCGGAACGTCACCGTGGAGCCGAGGAGCCCGCTGTAGGTCAGAGAGAGTCTGGGACGGACGAGGCGCAAGAGCGCGTCAGGGGTCCAGAGTGGCTCAGAGGAGCAAGCACCCAAACCTGCCCCAACAAACTGCCCCAGGTCCCCGCAGCCCCTGACCAGGCAGGGTCCCCACTGGACGGTGGGGAAGTGCACCCCTAAGCGACCCCCCAGGGGGGTCATTCCGAGCTGCCAGGGAAGGCTTTCGGGTGAGGGCCGAGGAGACCCTGAATGGGAACCAGTCCCCCACCTCCAACAGTCCCCTGCTGACCCAGTCGCAGCAAGCACACCCTGTCCCCCACAGGGGTAGGAGGCCCCCGCCGTCCCCCTCACCCAGCCAGGGAGCTGTTCCAGAAGGATCCAGTGAGGTTGAGCTCCGGTGACCCAAAGGTGCGGCGGGTTAGGTCTTCCCGTCGGCCTTCGAACTCCACGGAGAAGTTCTGGGCCCAGAACAGGATCCTCGGGGCAGTGTCATTATAACTCACAGGCGGATGGATCACAGGTGACACTGCCTGTTTCTGGAGCAGCTGGCGACCTAGCCCCCCAGCAACCATGGCTACATCTCGAGTCACCTGGGTGAAGAGCCAGGACACCTCTATCAATAGGGGAGCACACCCCAACCCAGAGCTCACCCTCCCCACTGGCCACCTGGGGCCCTTCCCAGCATGCTGTCCCCATGGACCCCAGTAGGGCCTCCACACGCCGCTTCCCAGAGCCATGGGACATGTAGCACCCCAAGGACACATACCCGGGAGGGGCGGACTGCCGTGAATGCTGCTGTGTAGGAGATGTCTTCGGACTTGAGGGTGCTCAGCACCTGCCCAATCACCTCATCTGAGGAGTGGTGAGAGCAGGGCACCCAGTTACCACGTGGCAGCTTAAAGCAACTCCCCCACCCCTGCCTCTGGGGCCTAGGGACAGCCACTTTGTCCCCTACTTTAGCCTCCCTCCCTGGAATAGCTGTAGCCTCAGCCCCTAGCTCCCTGGCAAGGGGCCCAACCTAAGGGTGGCGGGAATGACTGTCACTCATAGCGGGGACAAATCCTCCTAATTGTTCTTTTTGGGCTTTTTTCTTTTCTTTTTTGTTTATTTTGAGACAGTCTTGCTAGGTCATCAAGGCTGGCCTCAATCTCATGATTCTCCTGCCTCAGCCGCCCAAGTGCTGGGATGACAGGAGTGTGCCACTCTGCTGGGTTTTCTTCGCCTAACTGTTCTGCCCAAGTGTTTCTGGTCTGTTAAGTCCCAAGTCCTGGGCACCTGCAGACAGAGGAGGGCCTGAGGGGGGTACAGACCAGTGTTCTCCCTGGGCCCACTCACCATTGCCTGTGAGGACCTCCCTGGGCGCCATCAGACCAGAGCTGCGGATAAGACACAGCATGAGAGCCGCACAGGGCTCGCTGCCCTCCCTTGGCCCACGGCCTGCCCTGGGGTTCCTGAGAGACCCCTGCTTGTCCACTTACCTCAGAATCTCCACCTAGAGCCCTGTGCCCTGACCTGAAGCCCTGTTACCTCCGCCACCAGCTCACCTGGCTGTGTAGGGCAAGCGGATGAGCAGTAGGGCGGGGAGGCTGGCATTGAGCTTCAGCTCCCGCAGGGTGGCCAAGTCCACGTGCAGCGGGCTGGCACCCAGCTTCTCCTGCAGGTAGGTCGTCAGGGTGCTGACCGCGTACCAGTCGACTGCAGGCAGCACAAGCGAGGAGGGAGCCAGGTCCAGGGCATTCTGGGGGCAGAGGGAGGATAAAGGACTGAGCTGGAGGCCACATAGTCCCCACTGTAGTCAGAAAAGAGACTCCCCTGGGGCTCTTGACACTGGGACCCCAGGCCTTTCAATCCGCAAAGCCTGTATGGGGTGGCGGGCAGTCCCGTGTGTACGTATATGCAATGCAGGAGATTGAACCCAGAACCTCTACTCTATACTGAGCCACATTCACAGCACCCTCTAGCCTTTTCTAAGACAGAGGCTTACTAAGTCACTCAGGCTGGAGCACCTGTGCCTGGCCCAAAGGGCACTGTACTTACTGTGCTGAGAGAGGGAGCACAAAATGCCACCCAGGTCCTGGGATGAAGGGGATGCTCACCTCCAGGTTAGAAAAGGCGCTGTCCTGCTTATTTCCAAACACACCACCATATGCTGTGAAGTCCTCGATGCTCAGCTAGAGAGACAGAGAAGCAGCTCAGGCAGCCAGGCCAGGACAAGGGCCAGTGCAGGGCCAGTGCTGCCTCTGGCCCCACAACCTCTGTTCCAGCCAGCCCTGGTGCAAGAGGAGGGTAGGCCACAAGAGCCAGGTGGGAGCTTCAACCTTGTCCCCTGCACTCTCAGGCCAGGGTGACAATACAGGAAGACAGTCACGGGGCTGGACCAAGGCAGCCTCAAGAGCAAGAGTCAGCTGGAAAGAGGAACAGGAGGGAAGTGAGGAGGGGGCAGGGCAGAAGCGAGCACAGGCCACCTCCAACTGGGAAGCAAGGTTGGTGCAAGGGCCAAGCAATGTCCCGGGCGGACGGGATCCTTGCCAGCAAGTGACAAGTCCTGAACCCACCACATGTGGTGACACAGGCAAAGACTTTTGGGAGCACAGTGGTATATGTGGGCTGGTCAGCCAAGCTCTGCGGCCCACAGTAACCACAGCACGCACTACCCCCACTTCCACGACCTCTAGGTGTCCTTTAACTCCTGCCACCACTCCAGTCTCCTCTGGTTTCAACCACTTGGGTCAGATACCTCAACCTGCTGCCTGAATCTCACTGTTTAGTATACACACTTGTCCTGCTTCCCCACATGCTCACCAGGAACTCTGACCCTATGTGGATGCCTGTGTTATGCCCAGAGGGGTGGCTCACTTACTGGCTTTTTTCTTCTTTTGAGACAGGGTCTCACTCTGTAGTACAGGCTGGCTTTGAATTTGCAATGATCCTCCTGCCTCAGCCTCCCAGGTGTGCCAGCTGGGCAATCTTTACTCGAGTCCCTGTTCCAATACTGCCCATTTGGAACCCTCCTCACTTCCTGTTTCTGCGGCCAAACAGGCCCTTGCAGGACCACTTCCTGCTGCCCATGCCTGTCTCCCAAGTCGATGATGGCTCCCTCCCTCCCTCTTTAGTGATGCCTTCCCTGATCCCCCTCCTCAAACACCATGTCCTCAGCCACTACAGTGACACTGTGGCCCCTACCATCACAGCATTTACTGATAGTGCTCACAAGAGTGTCAGCTTCCCGAGGGCAGAGGCACAGGTCACTCTGCTATCGAGGCATCCCCAACACTCAATCCCTGTTACAGATTCACTGTGCCACCTTTGGCCAAGGAATGAATGACGGAAAGAATGCACAAACAGTGGCAGACCCCAAATAGATGTTTTATGTGGATTAGTATCTGTGCCTCCCAACCCCCCAAATAGGATCATTTACAAGATCATTTCATGGACCCAAAGACTGACAAAAGGTAGAACTATGACTGAGTTCCAGTCTCATTACATTTTGTTGTTTTTGGTTTTTTTGAGACATGATCTTGCTGTGTAGCCCAGGCTGGTCTTTGACTCTCAGCAGTCCCCCTGCCTCAGCCTCTGGAGGCAGGTTGGGATGACAGACATGTGCCAACACGCCCAGCTCTAATTACATATCTTACCACCTCCTGGAGGGACTAGATGCCAGCATGACCCCTGCCACCTGCCAGCACAACAACAGGGACTGTGCTGGGCAAACCATTAATGAGGAGTGGACAAGCAGAGGCTTAACAGCCTCTCAACCACCAGCCCCAAACACCAACGTCTATACACCTGCCTTGGGGACAGCAGCCTGGAGAGGAAGGAACACAGTGTGATGGTTACTAAGGTAGACCAGAGACAGGCCTGATGGATTCATGTGGAATCCCATGTGCAATCTCTAAATCATGGGACTCCAGCAAATCATTCCAGCCTACAAGCCTTATCTTCCTTGGCTATATGGCCTGGCTAATGGCATCAAATGAGCAGCTGCATAGGAAGCAATAAGTAAGGGATCATTTCCAGGTTACTCTCTACTACACTAAGAAGTCCAGTGTGTGACCTTGGGCAACAGCTTCTCTTCCCCAGCATCTCATCTGCAAACTGGACACTGTCTCCACCAGTGATACTAGAAATCATAACGTGGGGCTGGGGATTTAGCTCAGCGGCATAAGCGCCTGCCTTGCAAGCAGGCAGTCGTGAGTTCGATCCCCGGTACAGATAAAAAGGAAAAAGACAAAAAAAAAGTCATAATGTATCAGACAGGTGCAATAGCACATTTGCCTCTCAGCACTTGGGAGGCCGAGGCAAGAGGATCACCTCCAGAGTGATGCTCACTAATGCTACACAGTGACAACCTGTCTCAAAAAAAAAAAAAAAAAAAAAAAAAAAAAAAAAAACCAGGGGACTGGGGATTTAGCTCAGCGGCATAAGTGCCTGCCTTGCAAGCGCGTGGTCGTGAGTTCGATCCCAGGTATCGATAAAAAAAGAAACTATCAAAACCACTTGGTATTTTAGAGGTATCTGGCCTCTGCCAGCTTGCTTCGACTAATTAAGTTAGCTCTCAGCATACCACTGAAGCTTCTCATTCTTACAGGCCTTCCCAAGAGGACTGTCACACTGTCCCACAGCTGGAATGAGGTCACTTGGTCTTTCCCTAGAGAACGGGCGTGGACAAGGGGCTGCCTGCCTCCCGATGACCCCACGGAGCAGACTGGGGCAGCGCACCTTGTCCTGAAGGAAGAGCAGCACGTTCCGGGGGCCCAGCTCCAGGGCGGGGTCTAAGTAGGACGAAAGCTGCAGGTCGCTGGTGATGTGGCCCTCGTGCGTGTCGACCGCAGGAGCCCACAGGTCCCTGGCAGGGGACAGGAGAGGTGCTCTCATGCCTGGGCGATGATTTGAGAGCCGAGCCCGCTGGGCTCCTGTCTCCCCAGCGCGGCCGAGCTCTGTCACAAGCTGACTTGAGGCGAGCCCGCTGAGCGAGGGACGCAGCCCTCTGGGCCTCGCAGCACCCGCCGAGAGCAGCCCCGGACCGGCGAGGCTCCCAGCCTCCGCGGGCAGCGCGCCCCCCCCCAGCCCCGCCCGGCGCACTCACCGGTCACTCGACCACAGCACCAGCGGCACTTGCTGCTCTGAGGCCGCGGCTGCCACCGCCACTGCCGCCAGCAGCAGGAGTGGCCATGGCATGCGCCAAGGAACTAGGGTCCGCTGCGTCCCGGTCCGAATCCGAAGCGCCACAGTCGCCGCCATCACTGCCTCAGTCTCCACAGTCTCAGACGCCGGGCCTGGAAGATCAGATGACCTGTCGCCCCGCTGGAGCCCCGCCCCCCACCTCGCCATTGGCCTGGATGCAAGCCGGCTCCTGAGACTCACCCATGATTGGACCAGGTACATGACACTCATAGCCATTCCTCTTCATTGGTTGGCTGTACGGGTCGCAGGCACGCACGCTCCGAGCGGGGGGGGGGGCGGGGGCGGGGCCGAGCTCTACTGGCTCCCGCTGGGCTCCGCTTCAGCTGGGCGGGGCGACTACACACAGCCTACACCCAAACACTCGTCTTCCTGTTTTACTCTTTTTGCTCAAGACTGCAAAAGTAGCATCACCACTGCAGCCCCTTAAAAAGGAGGAGAGGAAAGGCCTGGGAATTTAGCACAGCGGCCTAAGCACCTGCCTTACAAACAGGCGGTCTTGAGTTCGATCCCTGTACCGACAAAAATGAAAAAGACAAAAAAAAAAAAAAAAAGGAGAGGAGAGGGTCTAGGGTAGTCTCGGGAGGGATGTGGCACTGACCAGGCTCAGGCAGGAGGGGTTCTGGAATGAACCTTCTGGAAGATAGTCCAGGGACAACTGTCAGTGTCGACCCCCATTGAGGCAGGCAGGCAGACCAGAGGCTGTCCCTAAGGTGCAATGCCAGCGTGAATTAGGGGACACAGTCCAGGTTTGTTCTTTTCTAAGACTTGCCTCACAGGGAAGAGCCTGGCAGTTGCTGTTTCAAAAAAGGAGTATCTCAGGGCTAGAGATTTAGCTCAGTCGTGTAAGCCCCTGCCTGGCAAGTGCAAGGTCATAAATTGGATCCCCAGTACCAAGAAAAACAAAACCAAAAAAAAGAGTGTGCCACGTTTTATTTTACTTTATTTGATTTTTGTCTTTTTCCTTTCTATCGGTACCGGGGATCGAACTCACGACTGCCTGCTTGCAAGGCAGGCGCTTATGCCACTGAGCTAAATCCCCAGCCCCGTGTATGCCACGTTTTATTTCTCAGCCTGGAGATGGTTGTAAATAAGATGATAAGACCCCTTCTTGAGCTCTCCTTAAGGGTTTGTATACTGATTAAGTTAGGAGGAAGTGAATTGATATCTGCAACTTCCTTTGAATGTACCAAAAATACAAAGGAAAGAGGGTAGGTTTCAGAGAGGTGTGCCATGAGGTGCCACGCTAAAATGTTAGTGACACCTATCTGAAACTAGTGCTGGGGATCCAACCTGGGCCTCCCACAGGGACAGCTCCCCCAGCAGGCACCACCCAGATCCTACGCTCTCTGTTAGTAGTTTTCTGTTCATTTATTTTGTTTTTTGAGACAGAATCTCGATATATAGTTCAGGCTGGCCTTGAGCTCACTATGTACTCTGGGCTGGCCTCCAACTTGTGGCAGTTCTCTTGCCTAAGCCTCCCAAGTGTTAGAATTACAGGTGTGCACCACCATGCCCAGATATTGGTACTAATTTTGAGACCCTCTCACTAAGTCACACGGGCTGAGTTTAGAGCTCACCATCCTCCCGCCTCAGCTTCCTGAGCAGCTGTGATTACAAGCTTCTTAAATTATCTTACTGTATTTTTTTTTTTTTGGTCTTTTTCCTTTTTATCGGTACTGGGGATCGAACTCACGACTGCCTGCTTGCAAGGAAGGTGCTTATGCCGCTGAGCTAAATCCCCAGCCCCCTATCTTACTGTATTTTTGAGTGCACACCAAATATATGCAACATTCATCTTGAATAGATGTCACATATACATGTGTATGAAGTATGTTACATGTATCTGTTACCTGTAGATGAGATACAAAAATAAAAGTACTAACTGAGTGTGGTGGTGCATGCCTGTAATCCCAGAATTTGGGAGGCTGAGGCAGGAGGATTGCTGCCAGTTTGAAATCAACCTGGACTACACAGTGAGTGCAAGGCCAACATGAACTACACAGAGAGACCCTGTCTCAAAATGTAAACAAACAAACAAACAAATTGCCAGGTGAAGTGGTAACACATCTGTAATCCCAGCACTTTGGTGGGCTAAGCAAGGAGGATCAGGGCTGGGGATTTAGCTCAGCGGCATAAGCGCCTGCCTGGCAAGCTCAAGGTCATGAGGTCAATCCCTGGTACTGCAAAAAAAAAAAAAGAAAAGAAAGGAGGATTAAAAGTTTGAACCCCAGGGGAGACCCAATCTCCAGAAATAAAAAGAGGGCTCAGCATGGTTTGTTTTTGTTTTTGGTGCCAGGGATTGAACTCAGAACCTTGTCCTTGCCAGGCAGGCACTTTCATACCCCTGAGCTAAATCCCTGGCCTCAGTATGGGTTTTGAGTCTGGTGCAAGATCCTATCTCTTCAATTTATTGGGAATGAGAAGTGGCTGCCTACGTGGCCCAGCCTCTGGTTCTTCTTCAGTCTTGGCACACCAGAAGGAACAAGTGGTCACAACAAATATGTCACCTTGGCTAAAGTAGTACAATTAGCAATAACAAGAGCATCAAGTGAGAAACGTGGTAACTATTACTTTGCCAACCTTTAACCATATGAAATAGATTTATAGTTATATAACAAGATCTAAAACCAGAAAATTGTATGCAGTAAATATGCCCTCAGTATGCTGATTTTACCCTCAGGGGAAAAAATTTAAAAGGGTTTAGGAGAAAAAATAGAAAAATAAAAGAAGAAGAAATGATTGGAAGCAAGGCTGGAAAACAAAGGAAAATCATGCAAACTTTGGGAAACTGGTGAAGAAGATTGGAGGGTAAGAGAAGCAAGAAGTAAAAACAAGTAAAAAAGAAAAAGAAAAAGGCCACACTGGGGTGTGACTCTGCCCTGTCACTGGTAGTGAGCAGACAGAGCCTAGATCTGTGCTGATCAATCCCACAAGCCGGCAGGGGAGTGGATAATTCCTGCAAGTCAGTGCCTTAGTAGTCCCACTGAAGTCGAGGCTGCTTTGTGGCTGTGAGGGTGGAAGCTCATTTGTTCAGCCTGCAAGGTGCCACGTGCCTCATGCCAGCTTGAACTTAGCTCCCTGCCTCACCATGACACTGGGAGCCAGCCCGCAGCTGCTGAGTTCCCAGCCCAGCTCTCCAAGGTGGCCACCAGCCAATCACCTTCTTGAGGGGGCCTTCTGAACCCAAGTAACTCACCAGCCACTGCAGTCTGCTGTGTCCACTCTCCCGTTCCACTGGTGCGTCTCTCCGGGGAGGCCTCTGTGCACCTGCAGGTTGAAGCTGCCTCTTCCACACAGCATCAGGGCTCAAGGAGAAAGCCTCACTTGCCACCTCCTTCTTCTGCATTGAGGTCTTTCTCTCTGGGCTTCAATTCTCACTTCAGATCCTTGTTGGGGCCCAGGGACCCACTTCCCTCCTTCTTCTCTTCCTGACATTGTTATATTCCAGCATCTGGGCTTCAAATCTTAGAGGGACTCGGATATAGCTCAGTGTGAATGCTCTGGGCTCTGGGCTATAGTACTGAGGTTCAAATCCCCAGTACTAAATGACAACAATGCAAATTTTGCAAGCTGAGTTTGATGTCAAACACCTGTAATCCTAGGTATTCAAGACTCACTTGAAATCCCTACTTGAACCCTGAGTTCGAGACCACCCTGGATAACCCTAGAGAGACCCAGTCTCAAAAAAAAAAAAAAAACACCAAAAACAAAACCCTTCTAATGTGAAATGTAACTCACAAAAGACAAAAAAATTGCACAAAACAAAAATGCGCAGCACAATGACATATCAAAGCAAACAGGCCTAGCCAGGCGTGTGGCACAGGCCTGTAATCCCAGCACTCAAGAGACTGAGGCTGGAGGATCACTTTGAGTTCAAGGCCAGCCTGAACTACATAGGAGACTCTGCTTCAAAAACAAAACAAAAAACAAAAGCCAGCAGAGTCTTTGGCATCAGTAGACCAAGAATTAAAATGTCAGAGCCTCAAACCCCTTAGTGGTAGCCCCTGCACGCTTTCCAAAGTGACCATGAACCTGATACTCAGAGAAAAGCCTTTGGTCCTAACATTTTCCCAGTTAATTATGCATGCGTAAATATGACTTCCTTTTGTCTATTTAAGAACTTCAAATAGATGGAATTATTAATGTTTTGGGTCTGGATTGGATGCTCAGCATGGGGAGATTAATTTGAATCACACATGGCCACACGTTTCGGTGACTAAAGCACCCTGTCCTGCAACCCGTTCCACAGCTGTCCTTGGGTAGCCCCGTGTGGGCTGTCATGGCTAATGCTTCCATGAGCAAGTATGTGTATATCGTTTGGTGTGTGTGGCTTTTCTTCTTGTAGTACCAGGGATTGAAGCCAGAGCCATCATGCTGAGCTATATCCTCAAACCCTTTTCTATTTTTTATTGTGAGACATGATCTTGCTAAGTCACTGCTGGACTTCAACTTGACCCTCCTGCCTCAGCCTCCCAGAGTGCAGGGATTATAGGCATATACTACCTTGCTTGGTTATCATATGGCATTTCAAAGGTATATAACTTGGCATAGAATTGCCACATCTTGGGGGCATACATGGAGCTGGACAGGGTTCCCCCCAAAGTCACATGTACCTGGAACCTCTGGCTGTGACTTCACCTGGGAATAGGATCTGTGCAGATCCAATTGAGTTAAAAGAGGCAGCAGCCACACTGGGTTAGGTGGGGCCTAAACCAATGACTGGTGTCTTCCTAAGGAGAAGGAAGAGAAGAGAGAAGAAAACCCCATGGGAGCATGGTGGCAGGGCTGGAGTGATGCCGCAGCTGCTGGCCAAGGGACAAGAAGGCCTCTGGGACTCTGAGAAATGCTGGGTCATCACACACACACACACACACACACACACACACACACATGTCCTTGGAGAGGCTGGGCCTCATGTTGGTTTGGAGTTCTTTGCGTACAAGGTATAATCCCTACAGTTATGGGGAGTACCCTCACCCATCTCCTTCTGGAAGTTGTATTCTCACAAGTTTCAGTGGGGTGTGGGCAGAGGGGAAGCCTCTCCTCCCTGCCAGGCTGTGGTGGTCTCAGCGGCCTCTATCAGGAAGAACCTCGTGTCCCACTGGCTTGCAATCCTGCTTATGGCAAACAATGAATGTCCCCAGAGATGTGGGCCAGATGTCACTCCACAGGTGAATTTGTCTACCCAACCTGATGCTTTATTCTTGGTGCTGGGAACTGAACTCAGGACCTTGTATTTGCTAGGCAGGCTCTTATGCTACTGAGCTACATCCCCAGCCGCTAATATGATGCTTTTTGTTGTGTTGTTTTGAGACAGGGTATTGCTGTGTAGCTCAGGCTGACCTCAAATTTGTGTAATCCTCCTGCTTCAGCTTCTGGAGTGCTAGGATTAAAAATGTGTACCACTACACCTAATTTAATACAATGCTGACTTAATACCATAACATCAATAATAAATCCTAATACTTGAGGAGGCAAGTCCTGCCACCTTGGTTTGTTTGTTTATGTTTTTTGTTTTTGTTTTGGTTTTTTGGTACTGAGGATTGAACTCACGGCCTTGCGCTTTCCAGGCAGGGGCTTATGCTGCTGAGCTAAATCCCCAGTCCCTGTTATGGGGGTTTTTCGATGATATATTTTAGCCAGGGTGTTGAAGTACTTACCATGTATCCCCAACTGTCCTTTCAACAATCCTCCTGCCTCAGCCTGCTGGGTGTTGGGATGATAGGTGTGCATCATCACACCCAGCTCAAACCTAAGGAAGTTTAAAAAAAAAATTTTTTTTTGGTACCAGGGATCAAACTCAAAACCTTGTGCTTGCCAGGCAAGTGCTTAAGCCACTAAGCTAAATCCCCAGCCCAGGAAATTTTAATATTATAAATATTTATATGTTATCTTGATGGTATTGAACTCACCATGTAGCCCAGATTGACCTCAGATTCTCAGGAATCCCCCTGCTTCAGCCTCCCAAGCACTGGGATGACAGGCATGTGCTACCACGCCTCGCTGAGTATTTTACCAAGTATTTCTTCTGCATCAATTGAAATAATTCTGTGTAGCTGAGGATTTAGCTCAGCGGCATAAGCATTTGCCTGGCAAGCCTGAGGTTGTGAGTTCGATCCCCAGTACAAAAAAAGAAGAAAGAAATACTTCTATGTTTTTTCTTCTTTGATCAGTTAACATAATGGAGTGGTATGTATAGATTTCATAGTCTCCAGGGAAGCCAAGTTTGGTTTTGAAAGCCTACATGTTTCTTACGTTGCCTTAGATTTGGAATGCTGTTTAGAGCCTTGCGTCCAGGCTCACAGGGGAAGTTGGGCACTTTCCTGCCCCATACTGTCATTGTGGGCTTTGCCATCATTGCTCTGACCTCGCAGATAGGAAGGTAACCACGTTATGGCAAGAGAAGAGGCGGGCGGGGGAGGGGACTCCTGGCGGCTCAGGATGAACAGGGACTCATGTCTCCTTTCCCACTTCCTGAGAGTTTGGGCAGAACTGTCTATTCTTTAACCCATGGCAATCCTCCTATCTCAGCTTCCAGTATCTTTTTCTGTATCACTCTTTCTGCTTTTACTTGCATTACTGATTTACTTTTGTGGTGGTGGAGACCAGGCCCAGGGCTTGCGCATGCCAGGCTGCCCTTACTTAACTCCTCCCTACTGCCATATTTGGCTTAGGTCAGTGTCTTACTTTATTTTATTTTAGATTTTATTTTATTTGAAAGTCTTATTGTATAGTCCAGGTTAGCCTTAAACTCGCTGTATAGCACAGGCTGGCCTCATACTCACAGAGATCCTCTTGCCTCAGCCTCCCAAGCGCCACTACACCTGGCTGTTTCTGTTTGTAACAGGTGCCCAGCTCACTAATTTCCACTCTTTCTTTTTTTCCCCAACATAAGCTTTAAGGCTACAGATTAGCCTCTCAGTCCTTTATTTACTGCATTCTGCTAGGATTGTGGTACAGTGTTTTGAGTCCCTCTCAAGTGTAAATACCTAATTCACTGGGCACGGTGGTGCACGCCTGCCTTCCTAGTACTTAGGAGGCTGAGGTGCAAGGATTGCTGGGGTCTGAAGCCAGCGACATAGTAAGTTCAAGTCCAAGGTCTGTCTAAAGTACATAGCGAAAAACCGTCGAGAAGATAAAACCCAAATTAAAGACACTTAATATCAACTATGATTTCTTCTTTTTCCTATGGGTTATTTAGAAATCAGCATGAGGCTTTCCCGTGAAGCAAGCCCCGCTATGCTGATAGGGAAGAGCCTCAACCAGAAGAGAAACCAAGCCTTCCCATAAGCCAGCCAGTGCGTAGGCAGAAAAAACAGAGGTGCGTGCCCCCCACCCCACTGATTCTGAGGACTCAGGGTGAGATGACAACTGAGGGGAAGTGAACAGCTCAATGCTTATGTTGTTTGGTTGACTCTTCAGGCCTGGAGGATGGCAGTGTGCACTGTGTCAACTGTGTGGGATTTCCTCCTGTCTTGTTTTTGAAATCCAATGTTTTGTTTCATTTTACTATTTTTTTTTTTTTGAGACAGGGTCTCTCTATGCAGTTCAGGCTGGTCTTAAGCTCACTTTGTAGCCCAGGCTGGTCTTGAATTTACAGTAATCCTCCAACCTCAGCCTCCTAAGTGCTAGGATTATGGGTGTGAGCCACCACGCTCAGCTGGGGATTGCAGTCATGACCTCACACTTGCAAGGTAGGTATTTATGCTGCTGAGCTAAATCTCTGGCCCCATTTGACTGTTTTATCCCTATCTGAAGATAACAATGCGCAGTATCATTGTTTTGTTCTGTTCCGATTTATTGTTTTTTATTCAATGTTGTGTTTTGAATGCTTTTATTATTTTGTTTCATTTTGCTATGTCTGATGGTATGGACTACTGTGAAGATAGCAAGATACACTCTGATAGCCACTGTTGATTTCCTATTGTCCTGTTTTGAAGTTCTGCGCCCCGTTCATTGCTTCGCTTTGGCTGTATTCGGTTTTGTTTTGTTGGGTTCTAGTCTCTTTAAAATAAAATAAATTTTAAAAAAAGAAGTGAGCATGAGCCAGATGTAGTGATGCGTATGTAGAATCCCAGCTACTCAGAAAGCTGAGGCAGTATAGCATGTTGGAGATTAGTCTAAACAACTTCACCAGATCATTATCTCAAAATTAAAAAAAAATAAAGCCAGGCATCTTGGCGCAGTCCTGGAATTCCAGCACTTGGAAGGCTGAGGCAGGAGAATCATTCGTAAGTTTGAAACCAGCATGGGCTACCAAGTAAGCCCCAGGCTAGCCTGAACTGCAGAGTGAGAGCCTGTCCCAACAAGACTAAATAAATACATACAAAAATAAAAGGATTGGGACCGCAGCTCAGTGCTCCCTGGGTTCAGTCCCCAGCACTGCATGCATGTTTATGTGGACATGTTGTCACAGTGCCTGGTTGTTCCCAGAAGGGGCTGCTTATGAACTGAGGGCTCAGCTGACCTGGAATCTGGACGTAAGGACAGTCCCAGCACCTAACTATGAACACAATTTGGGTTTGATTTTTGCAGTTCTAGAGACTGAACCCAGAGTGTTCACACTTGATGAGTCCTGCCTGTTTGGGTTTCTGTTTTCTTTTTTGAGACAGCATCTTGCTATGTAGCCTTGAACTTTCAGTGATCCTCCCACCTCAGCCTCCCAGTGCTGGCACGACAGGCGCGCGCCACCACGCTCCGCAAGTCCTGCCTTCTAGAGCTCCCCATGCATCCCTATCCCGATAGAGAGGCCAGAGATACAACAGCATGACACAAATGCTTTATTGTTGAAAACACACAGAAACCCTGAGCCAGGACAAGAGGGCTTGGACAGCAGACGGTGGGTGGGAGGTCATAGCCCTGCACAGGGTGACCAAGGTCTACCTGGACATACCTCATCTTCTACTCTTGCTACTTATTGGCTAGACCCTGTGGCCACCTTGTCCTGGCCCAGGCCCCGAAGTGGGAAACCTGGGCTTTAGAAGGAAGACATGGGAACTGGACATGGCGGCACACACCTGTCATCCCAACACCTGGGAGGCTGAGGCAGGAGAATCACTGCAAGTTCCAGACCTGCCTGAGTTACCAAGTCAATTCCTACTGGCCTGTACTACACAGTAAGCCACTGTCTCAAAACAAAAAAAAGGAAGACATGGCAACAGCCATCCCTGAGCAACTTCTGGACCGGCAAGAGTGGGTGGGAAGAGGCCACCTGTCCCCACTGAGGTGCCCACTCTGCCTCTCCCAACGCCAGCCCTAGGAGTGGCCCCGCCTCAGCCTCCTCTTGCTCCATGGCCCAGAGGACGGCAGCAGAGCCCTTCCTTGGGCTAGAGCACCAGCTGGAAGCAGGCACAGGGCAGGGTCCACGCCCACCTGGCACCACTCGGAGCCCAGCACGCCAACCTAGGCCTAGCTGTGGCTGGGCTCGGGCCCCTAGCTCCCCGACTGCAGGTGGTTGTGCAGCTGCTCGGCCTGGCTCTTTAGGCACTGGAACTCTTCCTGGATGAAGTCTGTCAGGGCCTTGCGCATCTCCACCTGGGGACGAGGATTGGGTTGGCCTGAACCAAGGACCACAGGCAGCGTCCCAGGAGACGGCAGGGCCTGGAGGAAACTCACAGCTGACTTGTTCTCCAGCCGGAGCCGCTCAAGCACTGGCAGCATGCTGAAGGGCCTCCCGATGAGCACGGTGATTTTCTGTGGAGGGAGTCGGCTGCTGGGTACCATGGAGCAGGGAGACCCCCCCACCCCGCCATCCCTGCCCCAGCCACCCTGGAGCTGGAGTCAGTCCTCCTCCCAGCCCCCCATGCACTGCACACACTCTCACTGATCTCCCTCTTTTGGGGGGACTGGGCTACCAGGAATCGAACTAAGGACCTTGTGCTTGCCAGGCAGGCACTTATGCTGCTGAGCTACATCCCTGTCCCAATCTCTCTCTTTAAAACAAGTAACTGGGATCAGGTGTGGTGGCAACTGGCTGCCATCCCAGCACTCAGGAGGCTGAAGCAGGAGGACTGCTGTGAGTTTGAGGGCAACCTGGGCTACACAGTGAGGTCCTGTCTCAATAAACCAAATAAATTACAATAAAACCAGCAGATGGGCCACTGTAGTCCTGGGACCCATCCTAAATGACCTGCCCCTTTCTGACCCCAAGGCCTATCCCTGCCCCAGGTTTCAAAGGCTCTGGGGTCAGGTCTCCACTCTGGGCCTCTGCAGCATGGACCAGGACACACATGGTGGGCAGCAGGCAGACAGACGGATGGATGAATGGACAGAGGAGTGGCAGTGCCCACCCACCTGCCCGAAGCGAGGAAAGTAAGGTGGACTGTTAGGAAGGACGTCGTTCATTCCTGTAGCACAGGACACAGAAAGCTGTGACTGCACTGGAGTCACAGGTAGCCTAGGCACAGAGGGGCCCGGGCCACCCAGCATAACCCTCACGCCCCATCCAGGGAGCCCCGGGCTCACCCACGTGCCACAGCGGCAGAATGATAGGGTTCAAGTGACACTCAGCAATCAGGCGCCCGATTCCTGCCAGGGAAGTGGCAGAAAGGCTGGCATGGGCTGTGCCCAGCCATCCTGCCCCAACCCAGCCAGCACCACCCTGCCAGTTCCCACTGAGACCCACTTGCCAGGTAGCACCCGGATCACTGCCTGGCCCCCGTCCCCTGCCGCCCACAGGCCTGGCCCAGGGCAGCCAGCAGGGCTCACCCCACTTGAAGCGCAGGAACTCAGAGCTCATGTTCACCTTCCCTGTGGAGAAAGCACAGTGAGGCCAGGCCCGGGATCCCCGCTGCCCAACCCTGCAGCGACACCCACCTTCTGGGAAGATGTGCACCCAATCTCCGTGGTTGAGCTTTTCCAGGATGAAGTCCATGCCCCGCTGGTAGACGCCATCTCCTGCAGAAAAGGACCTGATCCCATCAGTCTCTATCCTGCACACTCTTTATGAAGACACTGTCCCAAACTGGGACACAGGCAACGCCTTGGGGACTCGTCACACCCAATGCACCATGCGCAGACACCTTTCAATGACTGCACCAGGCCTGCTCCACCATGGCCACCCTGGACCTTGACTTTAAAATTGAACAGTATCCTATTAGCTTTGTGTGGCACACACACCTGTCATCCCAGCTCTCAGAAGGCTCAGACAGAAATATCGCTGAGTTCAAGAACAACGTGAGCTACAATAGTGAGACCTATCTCAAAACACCAAAAATAACTAAAATAAAATAAAGTGGGGAAACACAGTAGACAGGCTGGGATCATTTCTGGCCAGTGTGTTAACTGCAGACTCCTACCCTGTCCTCCACAAGGACAGTTCTAGCCAGGCATCAAGCCATCTCAATACAACCCAAATTGGGACCTGGCCCACAGCTACCTAGAGGCTGGGGGTGCATGGGGTCTTTCACCTGGGGTCACAGTCTCTGCCAGCACCCATCGACAGAGCTTCACACCAGATGTGGGAGACGTGTCTCAGCAGAGCTTTTGCCAATGCTGCATCCACTCTGCGCAGCGTCCAGTCCTGGACTATCACATTATGGAGCCTGGGCTTGGGGAAAGGCAGGGCCAAGGCACGCTGGTATGTCCTGGGCGCCTGGCATGTAGTCAGAGCTTCAGGCAGGTGACATGTGCATGATGACTAACTCCCCTGCCTCGCCCTCACTCACTTTCTTTGTCTTTTCTTCTCTCCTTTGTGTGTGTGTCTGTGGTACTGGGGATTGAACCCTGGGCCTCTGCACAGAGGTACATTCTCCGCTCTTTTTTTTTTTTTTTCTTGTGGTACCGGGGATGGAACTCACGACCTTGCACTTGCCAGGCAGGTGCTTATGTCGCTGAGCTAAATCCCTGGCCCCTCTTTTGGTTTTTCTTGCAGAGTGTCACTAAATTGCCAAGGCTGGGCTCAAATTTGCAATCCTTCTACTTCAGTGTCCCAGAGCGCTCTGGTTACTCGAGGATTTGCCATCTTTTTCGCCAACGCAAAATAATAACAACTTCCTTTGACTTCCTACGGATCCTTTCTCCTCCCTTTCTTCCTCACAACAACGCTCTGAGAAGACTGACCACCGCTACTGTCCCTTACGCCACTGCAGGCCACAGAAGGCCACTTCCTATGGTCATCACTCCATGGAAACCGCTTACCTAAGGTCACTTTTCTCCCTGACTGTCATGCACTGCCACCTTGGTGGCTTCTCTCTCTGTGCTCTTGCCACACATCCTCTGGAATCTCACCTCCATGTCTGTGGCTAAATAGCAATGGATCCTGTCCCTGAATCCCAGGTTTTCCAATGTTTTGAGAAGGATCTCACTATGTAGCCCAGGCTGGCCTCAAATTCACGGAGATCTTCCTGCCTCAGGATCCCACTGGCTGGAGTGACAGGCAAGTATCACCACACCCAGCTAAGAGTTCAACAGTCTTAACAACATCATTCCAGAACCTTCCCAGCCTTCCCACCATCACAGTTTTCTACCCCTCTAGCACCTGGTATGTGTGTGACTGCCTTCCAAACATCTTTCCCTTCCTCTCCGTTTCCCAAGAAAAGGCCAATCTGAACAGCTATGGTTTTTCCACCTCTTGTATCACCTGGCAAGCAGCTTAAGCTCTCAGAGCTCTGTCTGGAGAACAGGGATCAAAATGCCCTTCCAGGGGCTGGAGATTTAGCTCAGCGGCATAAGCTCCTGCCTTGCAAGCAGGCGGTCGTGAGTTCGATCCCTGGTACCAATAAAAAAAGGAGAAAGACAAAAAAAAAAAAAATGCCCTTCCAGAGGCCTAGTGTGGTGGTACTCATCTATCACCCTAGCCACTGGGAGCCTGAGTCAGAAGGTTCACCACATATTCGAGGCCAGCCTGGACTACATGGGAGTGTAGTTTAGTTTTTAGTGTTTAAAAAACACTAAAAAAGGGCTGGAGATTTAGCTCAGTGGTTCAAGCATTTGCCTGGTAATTTCGAGGTTGTGAGTTCAATCCCCTAGTACCCCCCAAAAAAAACCCCAGTATAACAAGACAAAACAAAGGTCCATTGCTCAGGGAGTTCTTGAGTGCTGCCAGATGTTACTCAGTCTCAGACACTTTGCCCCACGAGCCTGTCTGCTCTCCCAGAAGCAAAGCCTGCTGGCCTTCCAATTCAAGCTACTGCCATCATAAGCAGGTGGCACCGACTACTGCCAGTGAGGCTCTTATCTCCAAGTCCTCATGCCAGAGGCTAGCCCTCCCGATCCACCCCTCCCCAGCGGCCTCTGTTACCTCTACACCATTTGATGCTGTCCCTGGCACCCACCCAGTCACACACAGGCCACTGTACTCCAAGACAGAAGCAGGCACAGCAACCCCGCCCCACAGGCACCACGGGCACTGCAGGCACTGCTCACCCCGGCACACGGGCACACACTTGCCCAGGCTGAAGAAGCGAGAGTGCAGCTCCTTGGTGAAGCAGATGTCCGCCGCCGCCGGGGTCCTGAGGCAAGGACAGGCCTGGTCACTGCTGCCCAGGTTGGGGGCCCATGGGCCACACCTTGTGCCCTGCCTGGATGGTGGCTGCCACTTCTGAGGGGACAGGAGGGTAAACTCAGGCAGGGCCTGCTCACCAGCGCATGAGCTTCAGGTTCCAGATGTGGCGGAGCTTCAGGATCCCTGGGAAAGGAGAGGAGGGGCTGCATGTCTGGCGTGCTTTCCTCCAAGACACATCCTTCTGGGTCACCTCATTTCAGGGGCACCTTCTAGCCTTTTGGCCGGGACACCCAGATTGCCCTCAACCCCCCCATAGCTTATTCATCAGAATGTGACCCTGCTGTGTCCCTGGTGCCCCTGACAACTTCCACTCTTCTTGTTTTCCAAGGCAGGGCCTCACATGAAGCCCAGGCTGGCCTGGAGCTTGTGGCGATCCTCCTGCCTCGGGCTTGCCCTGTGGCCACTTCCTGTCCTTTCACATTTCTGCAACCCTGAGGAGCTAGCCAACGGGCCACAAGTGGAACTTGATCCCAGAGGCAGGGCATCTCCGACCCACGGAGTAGGGCATTCGCACTGGCCTCCTTCTCTGCCTCCCCGCGCCCAGCACCCAGCCCAGTACCCCAGAGGTGAGGATCGTCCATGCAAGACTGGTGGTTGGAGACGGTGATGAGGGGCGTGCTGGGGTCTCGGTTCTCGATGAGCTCGTACAGCACCTCCTTGTTATGGACACTGAGATGGTTCATGTACTCTGAGGGGAGGAGAGGGTCTCAGTCTCAGCCCCTGCCATCTGCCCAAGGAAAACTTCCGCCGGGAAGGTCGCCGCGCCTCCACCCCAAGCTCCGGCTCCGGCCAGTGTCGGTCCAGGGGACGGACTCTGCCTCAGCTGCGGGCCACTCACTGGTCCAGAAGCAGCTGTAGGTGCCCACCAGCCCCATGACGACGCTGCTGGCCAGGGTCCATGTGAGCCGCGGGACAGCGGGGAACGGCCAGCGCACATGGAGGGGCATCGCCCGGCCCTGCGCCGGCCCGGGCAGCCCGCGGACTGGCCGTCCTGGGTTCGGGTCCTCAGTCGCCGGAGGGGTCTTGAACAGCCTCCGGCACCCACGGGACCGCGGATCCGCGAGACGGGGGCCCTGGCTAAGGCCACCTCGCAGGTGAGGCCAGTGCGGCGCCACACAGGACCTGCCGCCGGGGCCAGGGGCCGGAGGCCGGAGGCCGGAGGGGGGGGCAAGCGACAAGCGGGACCCGCGCGCCGCCGGAAAGCGAGCCCGCTGAGGCGCCCGGCTCTCCGCCTCCTGTCGTGAAACGCGCCCGGCGCTTGACGGCAGCGGGGGTGGGACCCTGCTAGCTCCCGCGCGGCCCCGCGGTCCGGGTTCCGGGCTCGCCACCTGCGGCGCCTTTGGGCGCGGAGTTCTTAACTGAAGTCTGTGTGTGCCAGGGACTGCGCAGCACGAACACCGGAGGCGACCGAAGGTCTAGGCTGTGGGAACCCTTTTATTTTTTACCCTTTATTTTTATTGAGGGAAAATTCGCATGACATAGAATTAAATATACAGTACACATATATATTACTATATAGTTTTATGTAATTACAAATACACAATTTTACAGCCGGGCACTGCGCACATCATCCCAATATTCAGGAGGCTGAAGCAAGGAGTATCGTGTCAGGCCAGCCTGACAAACACAGCAAAACCGTGTCTCCCAAAACAACAACAACAAAAAATTCAATGTTGCATAATTGCAAATATTACATGGCTGTACTATGTGGTATGTATATGTGTGTGTGAAACAGAATGTAATGACAGGACATGTAATATATACTATAGTACGGTGTGAACAATAAGATGTTATATAATTACATACATATAATATAGTGTTAGTACATTAACAATACATTGAGTACAGTAACAACGCTGTCAACCACTACCTTTTCTTCCAAAACATATTGCTAACTCCAAAAGTCCTGTCCCTACCAGGCAATGTGGTGTGTGCATGTAAACCCAGCACTCTGGGAGGCTGAGGCAGGAGGACTGACTTCAAATACAAGCACAGCCTGAGCAATTTAAGCAAAACTCTGCCTTAAAATTTAAAAACGGTCTGTAGATATAAATATAGACTTCGGTGCAAAGGTCCTGGGTTCAACCCCAGTACCAAAGGGGAGAGGTTTTAAAAACCATTGCTGTCTCACTTGTATGTTTAATGTTTTTAATGTAGAACGCTTCACTAATTTGTGTGTCATCCTTGCGTAGGGGCCATGCTAATCTCTATATCGTTCCAATTTTAGTATGTGTGCTGCTGAGTCGAGCACTTAATGTAATTTTTAAACCATAATTTGTTTGGGTTTTGGTTTTTTGAGACAGGGTCTTGCTATGTAGTTCATGTTGCCTTGAATTCACTTTGTAAACCCAGCCTAGCCTCGAATCACGGTGATCCTCCTGGCTCAGCTTCCCGAGCCTTGCACCACCACACCATTTTATTGGCCTAAACATTTTTTACAAGGGTCTGGGATGAAGTGTGGTGGCAGAACATTGGCCTTGCATGGGAGAGGCCCTGGGTTCGTTCCCAGCACCAAACCGAACCAAACCAAAAGCTAGCCAACTGGGCCGGAGATTTAGCTCAGTGGCATAAGCGCCTGCCTGGCAAGCTCGAGGTCATGACACCGTACTGCACGGTCACGCTGCAAGACCTGGGGGGAATCTGGGGTTTTCTTCGGCGCCATCTCCTCTCGCCCAGGCCTTGGCCCAGGTCGCAGATCCTCGGGGAATTCTGCAGGGCGGCTGCGGGCCAGCCGCCTCCCGCGGCTCTCAGGCTCTTCAGGCCTCGCCTTGGCCCGTGCAAGATCCCACGCCGCCTAGGAGGTAGGCTCTAGTTCCCAGTTCTAGTTTCTAGTTCTGCAGTTCCCAGGCCGGCCGACCTCCCTGCAGGGGGCGGGGCGGGGCGGGGCGGCCCCGGCGAGGAGGGAGGGGCGGGGCGGGGCGGGGCGGGGCCTAGGCCCGCTGGCCGGATGGCTGGGACTGATGTCCCGCCGGGCTCCGCTGGGTGAGACAGGAACACAACTTCCTCGTTCTTCCGGCTCGGGTTCTCACCCAGGCAGGCGCAGCAACCCCATCGGTTGTCGCGATCCGTTTAAGACTAAGGCAGGCGCGGTGGCGGACGGGTGTGGCAGGTATGAGAACTCTGCAGACGGAGGGAAAGAGGGAGCGTGTTGGGAGGCGACGGAGCCCAGGGCTGGACCAAGGCTGGCACTGAGGGCCCGGCTGAGGTGAGGCCAGAAGCCATGGCTTTGGCCCTCTGGCCCATGGCCCGGTGGGAACTCCTGGCCCCGCGGCCTGCAGTCCCGCCTGTAGCAGCACAGGGCTGTCCTGAGGCCCACGTGTGTCCCAGAATAGGTAAAAGGACGGAGACCCAGATTAGCATGAGTGACAGAACAGGTGTCGGGTGGCGGTGGGGAATACACAAGCTCGCTCTGTGTGACAGGCACAGAGCAGGGAGAACAGCGAAGGGAGAGAGAGGGACAGGCAGGCAGAAGTGACCAGAGGGGAAAGGGAGAGGTGGCTGAGAAGACAGAGGCTTCCCTCACTAAGACTAGGGCTGCAGAATCATGCCTGAAATCCCAGCACTCTGGGAGGCTGAGGCAGAAGGATCACAAATTCAAACCCGTCCTGGGCAACGTAGCAAGACTGTGACTCAAAGACCTTTTTTAAAAAGGCTGGGGATGTGGTTCAGTGTGAAGACCCTAGGTGCAGTCCCCAGTATCCAAAAAAAAAAAAAAAAAAGGCAGAGCACAGTCAAAGGGAGACCAAGACAGACAAACTGAGAGATGTTCAGAAAAAGAAGAGCTCGGAGCAGTGAGGTAAGCAAAGAGGCTCCTGGCCACGGGAGGACACCCCGTCACACACTGCCACACTGCCTAGGAGTACAGATGCATGCCCATGCCTGGCCAGCTGTATATAAAAGGTATATCAAATGCATATACCTTTGAGGCCAGCAGTGCCAGGAGAGAGAGGTTCCTCATCTCCTAGTGGAGGGGAGAATCTGGGCCTTCCTGAGATGGAGGCTTGGTACTGGGAGGGCAAACGCTGTGGGAGCAGCAGTTTAGGAGATTGGACCTTGTGCAATGGAAAATGCCAGGCATGATGGTGCAGTTCTGTAATCCCAGCACTCAGGAGGCTGAGGCAGGAGGATCATTGAGAGTTTGAGACCAGCCTGGGCTACAAGGTGACTTTAAGTCCAATCTAAACTGCATAGTGAGACCCTGTCTCAAAAAGACAAAAAAAAAAAAAAAAAAAAAAAAAAGGCTGGGATATAGCTCAGTGGCACAGAGCCTGTCTGGTAAGCACAAGGTTGTGAGTTCAATTCTGGTACAAAAAAAGTACAGAAAGAAAACTGTACAGCAGCTATGCCAAAACAGTATGGCATTTCCTCAAAAAATTCAAAATAGAACCATCATATGATACACAAACTCCACTTCTGGGAAAAAACCCAAAGCCATCAAAAACAGGAAATTAGGCTGGGCATGGTGATGCATACCTATAATCCCAGATCTCATGAGGCCGAGGCAGAAAGATTGCCACAAGTTCTAGGCCAGCCTGGCATCATTATTCGAAGTGGCCAAGAATGAGGGGCAACCCAGTATTCCTGGGTGGTGAGTACATAAGTAAAACATGTCTGTGATGCCTGGAACAGTGGTCAGCTTTGAAAAGGAAGGCCATTTCATACCTGCTAGCCAACAAGACTGAGTGTCAGGCCAGGACATCAGTAGGACAAGAACATCAAGGGACAGATATTATGTCACTTCGAGTGTGGTCAAATGTGTATTAACAGATGGCAGAATAGGGAGTTCTAGGGCCTGGAGCCAGGGAAGGCAGTCATGTTTTGAGGGGGTTTGTCTCCCTCTTTGTTTTTCTCTATGGTTTGGTTTTGGTTTACAGGGGTTGTTTTAAGGGTTTTGGTTTTTTGAGATGGGGTCTCACTATGTAATTGAGGCTGTATTTGAACTCACTGTGTAACCCAGGCTAGCCTTGAACTCACAGCAATCCCCCTGCCTCGGCCTCTGGAGTGCTGGGATCACAAGTGTGCACTACCACACCTGGCAGGAGTTACACTTAGTGTTAGGGTACAGAATTGCAGTTTGGGAAGATGGAGACATTCTGGGGATGGGCACATGCACCAGGTCACTAGACTGTCACCCACCTGGTTAAGGTGGTGCATTCTACACTGGCAGGGCTCTCCCAGCAGGGAGGTGGGGACCTGCAGGGCTGCAGCAGGACTAGCACCGCCCAGCCAGGCCCCGTTGAATGAGACTAAGCAACACTGCAGGGCCCTGGCACATGCGCAGCCATGCATGGCCCCACCACTCTGCTGCTCCTCTTCCTGGCCAGTCAGGCCGAAGCCTTTCGCATCTGCGCCTTCAATGCCCACCGGCTGACGCTGGCCAAGGTGACCAGGGAGCAAGTAAAGGACACCTTAGTACAGGTATGGTGGCCATGGAGTGATCTGTGTCCCAAGGACCATGAGCCAGAGCCCAGTCCCCGGGAAGGGACATCTGGGCCTTACGCGCATAAGGAAGAGGATGGTGCTTGCTGTGTGCCACTCTCTCCCTCTGTACCACAAGGCCCTCTGCCCTCTGGGGCCAGGGTGGCTCTGAGCAGGGCTGGCCTTCCGGTGTCCTGCAGATCCTGGCTCGCTGTGACATTATGGTGCTGCAGGAGGTGGTGGACGCCTCCAACAAGACCATCTCCTTCCTGCTAGAAGAACTTAGAAGGTGAGCACGACACTGTACAACCATTTGGGGCCCCCACGCTGCAGGCCCTGACCCCACTTCCCTTTCTGCAGCAAATTCTACAACTCAAGGTGCTACGGCTTCCTAAACAGCCCACAGCTGGGGCGCAGCACATACAAGGAGAAGTATGTGTACATCTACCGGTAAGCACAGGGTGGGAGGTGCAGGGTAGCCCTGGCCTTGCTATGAGATGGCTTGTCATGCCAGCACTCAGGAGGCTGAGGCAGGAGGATCATCATGAGTTCCAGGCTAGCCTGGACTACATAGGGAGACTCTGTCTCAAAAAAAAAAGATCCAAAAAATCACCTTAAGGCTCTGGAAGAGGGGCTCCCTGGGAAGAACTCTTTGGAATCAGAATTAAGCAAGGGGCAGACCATTAGGAAAGAGACCTGTTTTTCTATATAGATGAAATTATATAATCTGCGATTTACTCCAAAATAATTACATCCTCTTGGTGTCTATCTGGGAGAAATAAAAACATGTCCCAACATGAATGCTTGTGATTCATAAAAGCCCAAAATGGTAGATGGGCTACCTTTAGTCCCAGCACTCCAGGGTGCGAGACAGGAGGGTCACAAGTTTGAGCCCAGCCAGGGGATTTTGTCAAGACACTGTCTCAAAATAAAAAATAAAAAGAACTGAGAATGTACAGCAATGTATGGCCCTGGGTTCAGCCCCCAATACTGTAAAAAAAAAAAAAAAAAAGTGGGTGCTGTCCCTGTCTGGACATCTGGGAACTGAGAACAGGGGATAGTGTGGTACACTTCTCTGGTGGCATCTCTCAGCATTCAAGGAACAGAGGACCCACATGTGCCTCAGTGCAGGGTCATCTCCAAACCATCGTGCTAAAAAGGGAAGCCAGTCACCAATGGTCACCAGATTCGTGGCATCCAAGGACTGGGAAGAGGTAGAGTGGAACTGCATGTGGGCACAGTATCAGGGTCCTTTCGAGGGTAACAAGGGTATTGAAATCAGTGGTGGTGACAGTTGACATTCCTGGAATGGACTCAGAGCCATGGAACTGTGCACTTTAAATAGGTGAGTTTTAAGACATGCGAGTTACATCTCTCTGTCCTGAGGACTGAGCCCAGGGACTTTGAACTGAGCTACACTCCCAGAACCCTTTTTTACTTTTACTTCGAGACAGGGTCTTGCTAAGTTGCCCAGACTGCACTGGTTTGTGACCCTCCTACCTCAGCTTCCTAGAGTGCTGGGCTGACAGACATGTGCCACCGTACCTCACTATGAATTTTATCTTGATAAAAAACTAAAAAGCTATAGCTGGTCCCTGGCACACATCTGTTGTTCCAGTTACTTGAGAGGCTGAGACTCAGAGAGACCCCAACCCCTTCCAATCCCCAAAAGTGTTCTAAGGGGCTGGGGGCATCACTGAGGAGAATGTGCACTTAGCAGGTGAAAAGCCATGGGTTTGATCTCCAGCACATACAAAAATGTTTTGTTTAAATTACAAAAGCTGGGCATGGTAGCTCACACCTGTCATCCCAGTATTTGGGAGGCGAGGCAAGAGGACTGCTGCAAATTCAAGGCCAGCTGGACCTACATAATGAGACCCCGTCTCAAAAAACAAGCCACTTTCTAGAGAAAAGGTTGTGCCAACATGAAACCGGCAGGGCCAGGAAATAAGAAGCCAAAGGCTAAGGCAGGAGGGTTGCTTCAAGTTTGGGGCCAGCCTACACTACATAGCAAGACTGTCTCAAAAAACCCCAGTGAACCAAAAAGCCAAGCAACGAGGCAACTGCTTCCTACCCTTTGTCCTCCCAGGTCCGACAAGACCCAACTCCTGAATTTCTACCAGTATGAAGATGAGGATGACCTATTTGCCCGGGAGCCTTTTGTGGCCCAGTTCACTTTGCCTAGTAAAAGTAGGAAGGGACCACGGTGGTAGAGTCTGGCTGGCTCTGGTGGGGCAGCAGGGGCAGAGGAAGGCAGGTGCAGCCTGCAGTGGGTGGCAACCCTGGCTCCTGGGTCTTGCAGTCCTTCCCAGTGTGGCGCTGGTCCCACTGCACACCACCCCTAAGGACGTGGAGAATGAGCTGAATGCCCTCCATACCGTATTCCTGGATGTTGCCCGCCGCTGGCAGAGCAAGGTTGGGCTTCACAGCTGGCATAGGGGTGGGGGAGTGGGGAGCCATGAGCCAGGAGGCCAGGCCAACACCTCTATGTCCTAGGACATCATTCTGCTGGGGGATTTCAATGCCGACTGTGCCTCGCTGGCCAAGAAGCGCCTGAACACACTGCTGCTGCGCACCGAGGTGGGCTTCAGCTGGGCCATTGCTGATGGCGAGGACACCACTGTGCGCGCCAGCACCAACTGCACCTATGACCGCATCGTGCTGCATGGTGTGACCTGCCAGGGGCTGATGCGTACTGCTTCGGCCTTCAACTTCCCCCAGAGCTTCCAGCTCTCTGAGGAGGAGGTAGGGGCAGGCTGGGAGGGTGGCTGGGGAGAGGGAACCCCAGCCTGATGCCACATGTTGCCCTTGCAGGCCCTTACCATCAGTGACCACTACCCTGTGGAGGTGGAGCTGGACAAGGCTACACACTGCGTGCAGCCTCCCAGCCTGGCCTTCCTGCTGCTACCAGTGTCAGTGCTGCTGCCACTCCTGACCCTTCAGTGTAGCCTGGTCGCCTGACTCAAACCCTGCCATCTCTGTCCTCAGCTAAGCCATAGGCAACTCCCAAGGCCCTTTTGCTCGCCCACCCTCCAGTTTAGGGTTAGGTTCCCATGGCTTTGCCTTTTGAGCTAGGAATTGAGGCTGAACCTTGGCCACCCACTCGGCACCATCAGGGGCCAAGAGACAAGCCATTGTAGCCTGAGAAGGGATAGCCTGGCTCAGGCTCTCACCTCAGCCAAACCCTTCATGGATCACAACAGATCCAAGTATTCTGTGACAAAAAGCAAACCAGTGCAGTGGGAACCGGCCCAACAAGAAGGCCAGACGGGCAGACAGGAGAGATAAGGTATCCCCAAAAACCACCCAGCCCAGTCCTGTGGCAAGTATAACCTGTGTGACACGGGCACAGGGCGTGGAACCAAGGTGACAGAATTGAGGCCACTTCCATTTATGACTTACAGCCTTCTCCCTGAGGTCCAAAATAAAGGTAATCTGAAACACTAGGAAGGCTCCAAATAAAAATTATGAAAAGTCCAAGGTCTCCTGACCACAGCTCTGGAACCACAGCCACAATTCCTGCAATTGGGACCTGGGATCCCCAAGCCACTACAAACTCCACTGGCAGGAGCCTACAGGTAGGTATTGGGAGCAGCATAGGTCTGAGGCGGCCAAGCCCACTACTGTAGACACTAGTAAGCCTCCTGTTGGCCCAGCACCAGCTTTCCCACCAGGGGAAGGGCCAGGGCCTGGCCCTGGGTGCACACAATGCAGAGCACATACTTTAGGCCCTCCTGTCCACCTCTGCCCTCTGAACAGCAGCACACACATTAAGTAGGGCAGAGATAAGATTTATTCATGAGCTTGCTGTGGGGGACAGGGCAGTGGAAGCCTTCAGGAATGCAAGGCCCGCCACTTGTCCAGGGGACCACGATTCGGGATGTATTTCACCCCACAGCCATCAGGAATGAGGCGCTTCTCGGCCACCATGTCTTCAAATTCATCTGCATTGAACTTTGTGAAGCCCCACTTCTTAGAGATATGGATCTAGGGAGACAGGAAAGGAGTTCAGCATGGAAGACCAGGATTGCCTGGAAAGGGGGCTATGGCACGGCTTTTACCTTCTGGCGCCCAGGAAACTTGAACTTGGCCCTGCGCAGAGCCTCAATCACATGCTCCTTGTTCTGCAGCTTGGTGCGGATAGACATGATTACCTGTCCAATGTGAACCCTTGCCACTGTGCCCTGGGGCTTCCCAAAGGCACCCCTCATGCCAGTCTGGAGCCTGGATTGGGGGTGGGAGGTGATCAGACACGAGAGAACATCCATCGTCAAAAGCAATGTCTCCAAGGTCCCTTGGGGCAGCCCATACCAGCAACAGGCTGCGTACACTACCAAGGAGGTTGCTGTCTGCAGCCATTGCACACTGGGCACCCACTAGCCAAGGCGCCCAGTCGGCTTAACTGACTGCAGTCTATGAGATCCCCCCCCATGGCGTGACACCCCTGCATGTTGCTGCAGGCCACAACAGTCTCCCAACTACTTGCTGCTAGATGTTCAGTTTTGAGACAGGATATCACTGTGTAGCCACGGATGGCCTCCAACTCCTGCCTTAGCTTTTGAGTGCTGAGGCAGGCGTGTACCACCATGCCAGCTTGCAGATGATTTCTAATCATACAGAGGCAGAAAGCACTTCAAGTGCCATCATGGCCTTAGGGCAGCCAGGGTTCATTTACTTCTGCAGCTACTGGGCTTTGCTGAGGCAGTTACCGGCTGCAGATCGGCCAAGTGTGCATGAAACCCACTTGCCAGCCCTTACCTTGATCCCACACCAAGGGTTGTTGAGCTTACATACTATCACCCCTGTACCCTGACTACAGGTCACATGCAGCACAGGGGCCCTCAAGTCCCGAGAACAGGGCCAAGCCCGGCTCACCTGTCAGCCCCAGCACAGGACAACATCTTGTTGATGCGGATGACGTGGAAAGGGTGGAGCCGCACACGGATGTGAAAGCCATCTTTGCCACAGCTCTTCACCATGTACTTGTTGGCACAAATCCGGGCGGCCTCCAGAGCTGGGGGGGGGGGAGCGCAAGAGAACAGCGCAGTTCACTTGGCAGGGCCTCATTAACTGGGCGAGGATGCAGGAGACACTGGTGCCAGGGAGAGGGAGAAGGGCACTGTGACGAAGAAGGGACACCCTCACCTTCCGAGGACAGCTGCTCATATTCATCAGACACCATGTGGCCACAAAGTGGGAACTCATCCACTTTCGCCTTCTTCCGCCCCAGGTCAAAAATGCGGATCTTGGCATCTGAAAAAAACGTGGTAAGTGCGGGAGGGTGCAGTGGGACCAACAAAGGCGGCAGCACAGCAAGCGGGGTTTGGAGCTCCGTCACTACTTACCAGGGACACCTCGGCAGAAGCGAGACTTTGGGTAGGGCTTGTTCTTACAGTACCGGTAACTGCAAAGAAAAAGACCGAGTCACAAATAACTCCACAGGCTCTTGAGATGTTCCCCAAACAATCGTCAGCGCGAGGGCGGTGCCTACCAGGAAGGCTGAGGCAGGGCAGGTCAGGCCTGCTTGGCAAACTCAGCACAAGAGGGCTGAGAACAATTGGAAGGTGGTGCATGCACACCCTCGGTCCCAACAGGGAGCCGTGGCAGGAGGAAATCTTTAAGCCCGACACCCCAGAAGTGTCCGGCTTTTTTTTTTTTTTTTGGTACCGGGGATTGAACTCAAGACCTCACGCTTGCCAGGCAGGCACGTAAGCCACTGAGCTAAATCCCAGGTCCTAGATTGCTTCTGATGTGATGATCATACTGAGGCGCTCTTCAGTACCGAACTATATTATATTCCCAGGCCAAAATGAAAGAGGGGAAAAAAACCACCAGGAGGGCTAGGGCAAATTAATCTCCCATAAACTGTCTTCATTAGCAGAAAATGGCTCTACAGCGGCTCCATGTGAGCCGGTGGCTCCAACAGAGAACACCCCAGACTAACATCAGAGTCCTCATTGACCTTACCCCGCCCAAGTTTGCGCCACACAAAATTAACTTTACTTCATACCTTCCTGCTTAAAAAGCCCACTACCTTTCACGGCAGTACGCACTACAAATTGCCCGCAGCATTGCAACAGTGCGGGCCACGCGAGCACACTTCCGGGCACGTGGTGTGGAAGCTGCCTCCGCGCCACGTGAAGGGCGCCAGGCGCCCCCTGCAGCGCAATAGGGGACTACACTCGAACTGCCCTCACGACCCGATTAAGAACACATTGTAGGGTTCTGGGAAATTAAGGCACAATTCGGGTACAAAGTCCTCCAGAGTCATCGACCCCCTCCCAATGATGCGGCAAATCTCTAATCAGATGAGGCTTGAATGTTGGCAGAGATCGCTTGCAGCCCGACGCTGGTGCTGCACATGCAGTCTTGGACCAACCAACACCCGCCACACCAACAAAACCAAGAAAACGCCACAACTTTCAAAGGAGTAGAGCATATAGTACAAATGAAAATTAAAGCGTTCAGGGAAACATCAGAGGAAATATGGGCCCAGGTCCCATCATGAGAGCATGGCACAACGGAAGCTCCACCCAGAAATTGTGTAAGGAGCCAAAGGCAAGAATCTCTCGATCCCCAACGTCCAAATCGGACGGATCTGGCACTCACCACCGGGCGGGACGGCGTCCCATGGCGACACCAAGGGTCTTCGGGTGCTGCAACGACACAAAGTCGGAACACAGGAGGATAAGCCTCAAGCCACAACAAAAAGAAAAGCAAGAAACCAAACGACGACTAGCACACTCACCGCGCCGAAAGAAAAGAGGCGCTCCCACGCCTGCGCATGGCTTATATAGGCGGTCTGTCTTCGCACGTAGAAACCATAGAGTCGAAGCGCTAGCCAGTGGACGCTCTATCAAACCTATGGACCATAGATAGAGCAGCGTTCTGCGCCTGCGTGCGGGACAGGCGTGGCACATGCGCAGAACCGATAGGTGATGACACCATACCCGTGTGCGGCCTGCTGGCAAATGGGATTCGGACACATAGGCATAAAAAGCTAGCTTCCGGCGAGCCATTTTGGGTGTAGAACTTTTGCAAAAGGAATTACTGTAATTAAAACACACATATGCCTCAAGAGTTGAAAGACCGACTTTTGCCTGGGACTTGCGGCGGCTGTGCAACAGTTCACTCGCTTGTGGAGCCCAGAACTGGCACTCTGGGCCTCCGGGCACCGCCGGGAAGCGCCATGCTGGGGGCTCAGCCCGCCTTCCTTTGTCAACAGGAAGGCTGGAGCAGGAGAACCGCCCTGCCCGTAACCGAAGAGTCCCAATTTCCCAAAGACCTGATGTCGGCGTTCCTGCAGAAAGGAGGCAGAGGAGGAGCCCTCCGCCCCATCCCGACCACAGTGAAACATCTCCGAAGGAAGTGTGCCTTCCCTGGGGAAACTCGGGGAAGGGATGGAGGGTGGCGACACCATCGCGCTGAGGATAGAGCAGGGACACCCAGCTTTAGGCCACTCTCCAGTCCTGCCCCAACTCTCGCGCTCCACTTCCCGTGAGCTTCATGTCCCAGAGCCTCAGGGGGCTGTCCCCTCTTCTCAACCCGCCCTGCCCAGAGTGGCTGGGAGGCAGGTTTCCGCCTGAGTAGGGTCAGCTCCTTCACTCCCACACACGAGGCACTGTCCAGGAGGAGGTGGGTAGAACAGGAATCCTGGTCACCAGGGTCTTGACATGCAAGGTGTTGGCAGTGGGGATGAGGGAGCTAGCGTGACACTTACCGAGGTCACTAACACGTGGGGCCCGGCACACCTGTTTTCACAGATGTCACGTTAGTATGTGGCTGCAGTTCCCTTTGGAGAGGGCTCAGGAAGACTAGTGGCTGTGTGGACCAGAACAGTGCACCATCCTTCCCAGCACAAGAAGCTGGGTTCCACACTGACTTACCTCTGCAAACCAGGTAACAGACTGAGTCCATTAGGTCACCTGAGTCAGGGACTTGACTCTCAAACATAGGAGTGACTCATGGTAGCCACTGATGGAGTAGTCTGTGTTCTGTTTTGTTTCAGAGACCCTGTGATCAATCAGGCTTTGGCAAAGATGTCTAGGCCAAGGCATTCTGAGCGCTTGTGTTCCTCCTGATCTCCACAGAGCACATGCCTGCCTTGCCCTGGGCATCTGCCACAATATGTCTGTTATGGGACACCATCCCAAAGGGGTCATCAGTGCCACACCTAACAAGAGTTTGAGACTCCACAAAGCACTTCCACATGGCAGTGTGTCAAGAATGCCTGGTTTGGCCTCAGTGACCTTCTGACAACAATGGAAGGGCAGGCTGTGCAGGACCTAGGATGGACCAACTCCAATTCTTCTTCCTAAGACTTTGACTTTGCCCCCTCAACCACAGGCTAGGGCATCTTACACAAAACACAGGCCTCCACTGACTTGAGTTTCAGTCAGCGAACAACAGCTACTGGAGATAGCAGGACCTACATATCCAAACCCATTCAACCTGGGATGTCAAGTAAGTGTCTCACTGTTGATAAACAGAACTTCCTAGAGTGTCAGGTACCTTATACCTTATCCTAATGCCCCAAGGGTATACTTCCAAAGGTGTTGGCTAGGGTTCTGATGGTTCACATACACAAATCGTCTAATTTTTTTTTCCTTTTCAGAGTACAGAGGGTAAAACCCAGTTTTCAAACTGAGATACAGCCCTAGGCCATTAGAAATTTTTTTTCAATTTTTGGATAGGGTCTCAGTCCCAAAATACCCCAGGCTAGGATGAAATTAGTCTCATAGAGTGCTAGGATTACAGGTATATACCTCCATACCCAGCTAGGTCATCAAAATTCTTTATGTGTCAAACACTTTTATTTAAGTAGATCTCTTTGTGTCCACTGAAATGAGATGGAACGCTCCTTCTGTGTACATTGACTAAAAGGAGTCCTTGCAGGTGTGGTGGCACAGGCCTGTCATCCCAGGACTTGGGAGGCTGAGGCAGGAGGATTGCTGAGTTTGAGGCCAGCCTGGGCTACGTAATGGGTTCAAAGCCAGCCTGCACTACACAGTGAGACCCTGTCTAAAAAATAAATAAAAACATAGGGCTGGGAATATACCTGGCACAGTGCTTGCTTGGTAAGCATGAGGTCCTGAGTTCAATTCCCAATACCAAAATATAAATGGGGCCAGAGGTATAGCTCAGTGGCACAGTGCCTGCCTGGTAAATGTGAGGTCCTGAGTTTGATTCCAGTACTCCCCAGAATAAAATAAAATAAAATTTAATTTTTAAAAAACCCAGATCCTAGGGGGCTGTGGATTTAACTCAGTGGCATAAGCGCCTGCCTTGCAAGCAGGCAGTTGTGAGTTCGATCCCCGGTACTGATAAGGAAAAAGACAAAAAAAACAAAAACAAAAACAAAAACAAAAACAAAAACAAATCAGACCCTGCAGAGCATGTAGAGTAATGAGCATCTCCTTGCAAGACCCCAGGAGGAACAACTTGCAGGGGACAAGGCACAGAGGATGTCACTGCCCACTTCAGGAGGCCAGCCCACCCCTGTGGGCAAGGGACACTGAGGATGGCCCAGTCCAGTTTCAGTCCCAATGCAGACCAACCACTTGTCCCCAAGTATACTATTTTTATTGACCTCTTTATTTTTTTTAAGACAGGCTCTTACTATGTAACTCAGGCCAGCCTTGAACTCTCTGCAGGCCTCCTACCTCAGCCCTCAAGTGCTAGGATGACAGAGGTGCACTGCCACCCCTGCTGTGTGTCCAGCTTGCACACACTTTAGCCATGCCCAGCCTGACAGGGACACAGAGACGGAGCAGGTCCCTGGAACCAGCTGACGTCCTGTTCTGAGCAACAGCATCGTTCACTGTGAGGTTACCCCAACATGGTGACTCAGGGCTGCTGCCTCATGGGAAAGGCTCAGCCCCAGGCCCCGCACAAGATACCACACATACCAATGTGAGCAGCTTTGGGCTTGGGGCCCTGAGAAGATCCGGTGCCCAGAGACAGACTCAGGCCAGTGACACCTATGGGGACACAGCATCATCTACTCAGTGCTGGGGCATAAAGTGCAGAAAAGACACGGAAGGGATGCAGCTGAAAAGGAGGGGTGGGAGAGTCTCAAAGCTGTTCTTTGTTTACAATTTTTATTGTTGCCTTAGAGCATGGTTGGGGACATGGTATTGACCCCCATGTCCCCTATCTACATCTTGCTGTATCTTGGAGCCGACAGCACTGGGCAGGCTGGAGCGGCCCAGCTGTGCCCCACAAACACCTGAGCCCTGCAGCACTGCCACTGTGCTGCCATGCCAGGCTCCAGACTGGTTCCTGCCACCTGGAGGCGGAGACTATGCAGCCCAGGGCTCCCAACTGCTTGCGATATACCTGGCCCCTGGGCAGGCACAGGCCTCTTTGTGGCCTCGCCAGCAGTACAAATCTGGGTGACAGAGCCATCTCCGGGGCCCATGGGCTAGAGCCCTTGGGGCAGCCTGGCTGTAGGAAATAGCTGTCACCCCTAAGGACATTGCAGGTCTACCTAGGGCAATGGCCTGGGGACTTGTGACCTCCAGCCTCCAGGCCGCTTGGCCTGCACTGGGGTAACACTGGCCATGGCACTCTCGTTCCTTCTCAGCAGCAGCACCAGGGCTGGGTGACTGTGGAGATTCCAGGTCCCACCAAGGCACCAGGACCCCATATCCGAGGCCCTCCGCCCCTTCTGAGCACCCTCAGCCACCACACCTGGCCACCTGAGCGCCAGGCGGCCTTACTGCCCTGAACTTGGGTGCACAGCATGGGCAATGTGCTCTTCTTCCTGTCCCCACATCCAGATGCACACCCGAAGCACAGGCCAGGGCTCTGTGAGGTGCCACCTCTGACTCTGCCTAGTAAGTGCTGGCCCTGTGACTGGGCTTGCAAAGACCCACCCTGGCCTTGGCCACCACATGTGGACCACTCCACATCTAGGTTCTGCCTAGAAGCTAGGGGCGAGGGTGCATGCCTCGCCTTAGGCCATACAGGGAGTGGGAAACAGAAGAGTCCCAAGGTAGAGCCCAGCCTGGGCAACATAGCAACACATGGAAAGGAGCCACCTGCATTCCCTGAGGGACGGACTGAGTGACTGGGCAGCACAAGACTGGCCAAGGCCCAGCCCATTGGCTCAGAAAGACCCCCCTCCCACTGGGGGAGCTAAGGGTCCAGGAACAGAGCCATGTTGAGATTCCAAGAATCGGGAAGCTGGATGGGGACAGAGAAAGGGACTGGGACACAGCCCTCTTGTGACCATGCACACTCTGAAGGGAAATTTCCCTCTGCCATCTGCCAGGTGGGGAAGAAAGTTCCCAAGAAGAAATAAACTGAAGCTCAACGTAGTATCGCACTAACTTAGGAGGGGGAACCATGGGCCCGCCCAGATCACGATGAGTCTCCTGGGAAGGCCAGGGGCAAGGATGGCAATGTGGCACAGCCACCCTGGAAGTAGGTGGGCACGAAGACTAGACTTGAATGAGGTCACTAACATCAGTGCTGGAAACCACAGGGAAGTAATGACACAGTCAAAAACAGATGGATAAGCCAGAGGGGAACACAACAGCACAAGGAGGAGGCTACAGTGTGATTGGCTGGGACCCACACCCCATAATCTGAAGGCAGTGGTAGGTTCAGAGCCTAGGCTGCAGTCTCACTGTACAAGCTCTCTGTGATCCACACCAGCAGCATCAGAGACCTCTGCTGCAGACCAGGGGCCCTAATGGCAGGTGACACCCTTACCAGAACAGGTCCAGGGTCCCAAGGCCCGACATGGGTGTACAGCCAGCTGGGGACCTCGGTCCGGTCCCACAGTCAGGGCAAAGGGGACTGGGAGAGAGAGGACCTGTGAGCCAGCCTGGGGGACAGGAAGACTCCTGTGGTCTTGGAGGCCGAGGGGTGGCGCTGTGAGCTGACACCAGCCTCAGGCGCAGCAGCTCTGCCCCTTGCTATATGCAGGAGATATGGCAGCCAAGAAGGAGCACCTCGGGGGTGGGACCCATGGGTGGACACCATGTGTTTGTACCACAACCCTGAAGAACAGCTGGAGACAGCAGGACAGTGGGCATCACGGGTGCCCAGGGCCACAGAGATGGCACGGAACCCTGCTGAGCGACGGCTTGACTGCTAAAAGCCCCTGCACCAGCACAAGGACATTCCTGGATGGCAAACTACACCCACGAGGGGGACAGCCCACGGCAGGCCGCAGCACCTCTACCTATTTCCCCAGGCACTGCGGGCAGGGGACACAGCTTGGTAGCCTGGAAGAGAAGGTACAGGAGCAGAACCAGGAAGAGGGGCCTGTCATGTCACCCCAACCCACCTCTGCTGCCCTGGCCGCACACCAGGAGACAGGGAAGGTGTGGCCCAGCAGGCACAAGGCTGTGCCAGGAGACTCCAGGGGCCTGAGAGTGCTAGACACAAGGTGTCACCAGACCGCCACCTGCAGGACAAAACCGGGGGGGGGGAAAGGGGGACACCAGCAGCTCCACACCAGATGAAAGCAAGGGTGAAAGCCAGCCAGCTGCGGGATGTCACCCAGGGGTTCCCAGGGAAACTGTCACCACGGTCCCCTTTTGCAAGGGGATGGCCAGATAAGCAGCTTTGAGCAAGAATGGCCACTATGGAGGGAGCAGCCTGTTGTCAGCAGTTTGGATTTTCTAAAGCTTGGCGTGGTCTGTGAGACAGGCTGTCACTCTCACTGTGCGGTCCAGGCTGGCCTTAGGTTCCCTCTAACCCAGGCCAGACTCCGACACTCAATACCGGTGCCTCAGGACCCACATGCTGGGTTACAGCTGTGCACCACACACCTGGCAGAGCTATTTTACTTTTCCACACAGCGTTTCACTGTCTATCCTATGCTGGCCTAGAACTCACAGCGATCTACCTGTCTCGACCTCCCGACTGTTGGCATCACAGGGGACACGCCACCACGCCGGACATGGCATGAGTGTGTTAAAACGGTATGAATGACGGGCCAGGTGTTGCATGCCTCTAATCCCGGCACTCGGGAGGCTGAGGCCAGGAGGATCCCCAGAGGTCCAGGCTAGCCTGGGCCACATCGTGAGTTCAAGGCCTGCCTGAACTACAGCGTGAGATCCCGTCTCAAAACAATAAATACATAAATAAGTCAAGAAAGCGGCCATGGCAACCACACAGCCACTCCCACCCAACACCAGACCCACTTTCTCGGGCACTGAAGGCGGCACAGGGTTCCGCGAAAACCTGGGCTTTCGGGGTAAGGGCCTCAGGCTCCCAGTCAGCTCCTGTCCTTCAAGGGGCCAAGACTCCAAACAGCTGTGCGCCCTGACGGCTGGAACTTTGACGAGGCAGCGCAAAGGGAGGCACAGGCGCCGGTGCACAGGGACCCCGAGGGAGTCAGGCCGCGGAGACACAGCCCTCCCAGGACCTGCAGCTCCAGCTGGTGCCCCTGGGCGGGACCCTTGTCCGGTGACATATCCCAGGCGCGGGGACAAGTGATGGGCGCCTAGACAAGGGGTTGCGGGGCGAGGTCCAGTCTAGCACGGGTCGCGTCGGGGCGTCCACAGGAGAGACCCTCGGGCCGAGCAGGGGAGTGTCCAGGCTGGTGGCGGTGACAGACGCTGGAGCCCCGCGGTCGCTCGCCTGTACCGCCCCGCAGACCCCTCCAGCACCGTTTGTTAGGGTTTCTGCTGCGCTGGGGACTAAACCCTGGATGGCAGGCGCATCCTCGCTATTAGTTTGAGTCAGGGTCCCGCTCAGCTGCAGGGCTGGGCTGCAACGCTGGACCCCGCCTAGGACCAGCCTTGCGAGGAGCTGGGAACACTGTAGCCGCCTGACACCGCCCCCGCAGGCCTGGGGCCCTGTCCTGGGAAGGAGGCGCAGGCTGGGCAGCCACAGGGCGGGACCGGAGAGGCGAGGCGGAGCACGGCGGGGCCCCGGCGGGCCGGCGGCCTAGCGTCTGTCCCGCAACTTCTGGTGCGCTTAATTAGCTCAGGACCGGGAACTCGCAGCCCAGCACGATCCGCAAGGTCAGATGTGCGCGAGCCAGGGCCTCGCGGTGCCCGGCCCTCCCGAGCACCTTTGCGAGACCGGCGCGCCCGTAACGGGGCGGACTTCCAGGGCAGCAAAAGCATTGACCCGCCAACGCTGCGGGGCGGAACTTCCCTGTCAAAGGCGCCCTTACGTGGGTGGAGCGAGCCGATCCTGACCAACTTCCGGCGCGCCTGCGCAGGCGCCGTCCGGAGTAGGCGGTGCTGGGCCGCGGAGGGCAGGGCTTGTGTGGGAGTGGGCCCGGCTCCCAGGGGCGGGGAAGGGCGGGGCCGTGGGAAGAGCCGAAGGAGCCCCCGCCGCGATCCGTGGCCCCACGACCCCTGGGCTCCCTAAGTGCTCCCCGCGTCCCCCCAAACGTCTTCCGACGACGCGTCCGTCGGCCTCCCAGGAGCCCCGGGAAGGAGACGCCCCTCCCCCACCCAGGGAGACTGGGGCGCGGACGTGCGGAGGAGGGTGCCGCCACCGTCCGGCAGGCCACTCGCGTGGGGACCCTGGTCGGGCCACGCCCCGGGTCGGCTCGGCTGTCTCCGCCCCTCCCGCCGCGCCCGGGTTCCGGTAGACCCTAGCCTGAGGATGGACTCTCCCCAGGCTCCAGGGAGAAGGAAGTGTCTACCCTCTGCCAGCAGGGCCGGGGCTCCTGTCCATTTGGCAACCAGAGGAGCCCTTGGTGGCATCGCCCTGCTGGCTGTCTCGGTCCCTTGCCCTTGAGGTTTGGGAGTTTTGATTCTCTGGGTTGATTCTCAGCTCTGGGTCCCAGCAGGGTCAGAAAGTCCAGGCTGGAACCTCCTTGCCTGGGGCACAGCTGTGGCCGTGTCCCCACAGACACTGCTGTGCCCGCTCCCTCCTGCTCTGCGCCTCTCCTGGGGACAGGCACAGGAGGACACGCAGGGCCAGGCCAAGGCTCAAGTTCTCTCCTGGGTGTCCCGTAGAGGCGCGGGGCCGGAGGTGACTCCTCCTGTCCCTGGGCTGTGCAGGGCAGGAGTCCTCCGCAGGGGCGCCAGTGCCAGGGAGCAGCACGCAGCCTAGAGCACCCCAGGGACTCCCCAGCGCCCCCACACCCCACAGCCCTCCTTGGTGAGGGCACGGCGCTGCCCTGCTTCCCTGCCATCCAGTGAGAGCTGCAGTGGGGGGAATCTGGGTCCCCGCCTGCCCCTCCCTCCAGTCACGAGCAGGCCTGTTTGTGGGGGACCTGCCCTATCCTGCGGGTCCCAGCAGGGCCAGCTCAAGTCTGCTTCCTCTGTGTACCCGCCACCAGGTGGCAGGCTGTGTCCCTTGAGCCCCGACAGCCTGGTCTCTTTGAGAGGGGCAGAGGGTAGCTCTGCGGCCTCTAAGGGTCCCAGCAAAACGTGACAGTGCCCAGTCTGGGTGTGACCCACACCTGCTGGGCTCCCCTGGCCCTTCCCAGGAGGGTATTTGACAATACCCTGGTGGCCTAGTCCCAGTCCTGCAGGCCTGGCATCAGGGGCAGGGAACCCTTTGTGGTAGGCTCAGTCCAGCTCGGCTCAGTGGGAGTCCCCACCGAGGCAGCCAGGCCATGAGCTGCCTCTGACCAGTGCCCACTCCCTCCCTCACAAGAAGGCCCGGGCCTCTGTGCCCCAGCTGGGGCCACCTCCGCTCCCTCCCACCAGGCCTGGCATCCACATTCACCTAGATGGAGGGGGAAGGGCATGCCCACCCAGGGGTGTGAGGCCGGCCCTGCCCTCCTGGCTGAGCCACCCAGCCCCTCTGCCCCTCTGCACCTATGCCCCTCTGTCCTGGCAGGGTGCTGGCAGGCTCTTGGACTTAGACTGGACTGTCTCGGCATGGGACCCTTGGGGTCTCGGGTGTGGGGAGGCCAGGTCAAGGGGGCACAGGACAGGACCCCCCTCTGGGACCAAAGGCCCTCTCTGCCACCTTTCCCGGTGACAGCTGCCTCCTTCCTGCCCGCTGCTCCCTGGCAGGGGACATCCCAAGGGTGACGCTCTGGGTGGCTCGGAGTGGCTCGTGAAGGTTCCTGTTGGCCGTCACCCCTGGGCAATGCCTGGCCCCTGGTGACAGCTCCCGGCCACTCCCCCACCCCACTTTGCACATCTCCAAGGGGGTGGGGAGTACCTGCACCTTCCCCTCTCCAATGGGGAGTACCTGCACCTCACGTGGCAGGGATGGTCCCTCGGCCAGGGTGTCAGCCCGAGCGTCCTGGCTCCTCAAGACACGCTCAAGCTCAGTATGTACCACACTCCCGGATCCCGGGAGAACCCATGTGTCCTCCACATGTCCTCGATGCCGCCCCCCCCCCCATATCCACACGGCCATGTCGCCTGCCTTTCCTGTCCCTGGGGATCTGGGTGAGGTAAGGGACAGGGCCGCTTCCTCCGCCCTAGATGGTCTCAGGGGACCCCTCCCAGCTGCCTGGCACCTGTAGTCCTCTGCAGAAAGGCGTGGTCCTCACCCTGCACCGCCCTCACTGAGCAGCTGCCCTCCTCCTGCCTCCCGCCTCCCAGGGCTGCTGCTCCCAGGGCTGTGACCAGGGACCCGGACCTAGGGTGCCAGGAGTTGCCCCAGCATGCCCTCTGCTAGGGGCCACCTAGGCCGGCCGGCCCCTTTCTACCCAGAGCCACCTGGGGTGTGCAGGGGAGGGGACCTGGCTGGGGACATCCCTGCTTCCGAGGTGCCACCCACTCGAGTGCTGCCTTCTTTGGATCATCCACCTCTGTGGTTTCAGGGTCCTGCCTGTGTGTCTCCTGCCCCGGGTGTCCTGTCAAGAAAGGGCACACACTGGTCTGGTAGGAGGGCGTGGCACTCGGGACCTGGGCCTTGCTGCCTGTCTTCACTGCTGCGGAAGAGCCTGCAGGTCTGCTGTGGGGAACCTGTCCCCTGCCAGGGTTCCTGGGGGACAGAGCTGCTGGGAAGTGAAAGACACTGTGGGCAAGGCTGTGGCTGCCTGCTGAGGGCTGAGCAGCGCTCAGCTGGGACCCTGTGCCCAGCCCCTGCCCCCAGTCCCTGAATGCCCACCTTTCTGGCCTTCCTCCACCCGCAGTCCACCAGCCTGTGGCATCCTGCTCAGACTGGGTGGGGAAGTCGTGTCCAGACTGGGAAGGGCCTGTTCCCGACAGCCCTGGTCCTGACACCCCTGTGCCAGCATAGCTTGGGCCGAGTGGCCTGTTGCCTCTCTCCAGGTGTCTCCAGGGCCTGTCCCTCTTCTCCTGTGGTGGACTCTGTCCTGGCCACTGCTGCCCCAGGTGTGCCCTTGACCCCTGGTGACATGGGAGAGGAGTCAGGGACTCTTCCTGGGCTGCAACCGCTCCAGGACCCTGCCTGGTGAGGTGGCAGCAGGTGCCAGGCATGGTTGTGTCCCCGTCACAGGCCATCATTAGGAGCTTGTATAAAGCCCTTTGTACCTCAGACAAAACTGTGGAATGTTCCAAGGCTGCTTCTTGTTCTCTTTTTGAGTCTTGTCCCAAAACCCTGGCTCAGTGAAACCCAGTGTAGCAGCCAGCATGCTTCGTGACCCCTTGGGTCACCCTTTGGGAATGGAGGGTGAGGTTTCAGTGACAGGGAAAGTATTTGGCACTGTCTTACTGGGACATGGCAGCTAGTGGCGGGGTGGTGGGGAGATCCACAACTGAGAGTCCCAGAGCTCCCAGGGACAGCAGAAGCCTCCAGGCCCATCAGACCTCAGGAGTCTTGCTGGCCTCTCCCTCCCCTTAGGGCCCCTGTGACTGAGCACTTGGAGACCCTAGAGGGCTCCGGAGCCCTGGGGAGTGGGGGCAATAGCAATTTGAGCACCCTAGAGATCCCTAGTGAACCAGGGTCAGTGCAGGCCTCAGGCCCCAATGCTTAGGGAGACAGTCAGTGCAGCCTGGCAAAACCTCTACTGTCTTCTGTCTGTTCTCTGGCCAGGAAGACCTGAGTTCCTTGTGTAGTGAACAGATGAGGATGGACACTCTGCCCCCTAGGTGGCCTGCTCACTTCTTTCCTGCCACACAGCAGAGTGGCTGCTACACACCCCCCGTCTTCTGCAGTGACCTCTCCTCGGGTGGCAGATCCAGTTACTGAGACCTGGGGTCATTTCATTTGGTCTGGAAGCTGGTAGCCTATGCCTACCCTTGGGGTGGCTCCCCTGGCCAACAGGGCTTCTGCCAGGGCCCGTTTCTGTGCTGGTGCACACGGGCCCATCCCCCAGCCACCCACAATGACAATAGTCCCGCCTCTCAGGGTATTTGTACTTCTAAGCAGTGGGGCTGTCACTGAATCCCCCTTAAGATACTTATGAAGGGGGCTGGGGATTTAGCTCAGCGGCATAAGCACCTGCCTTGCAAGCAGGTGGTTGTGAGTTCAATCCCTGGTACCGATAAAAAGTTAAAAAAAAAAAAAGAGCAAAAAAGATTACTTACGAGGACCAGCCTGCTTGTTCACGTACCCAACACACAGGCACATTGGCACCTGCCAAGATCCACGCCTCCTGGAGGACCAGGCAGACCTCAGTCCCTTAAGTGTGGCCTGGGTCTGTCATGTGTGGCCTGGGGTGGCAGGGAAGGCAAAGGTGGGGCCTGGGCTCTGTGCAGCAGGTTCCAGGGGGTCAGGATTGAGGTACTTGTGGATCGGAAGCACGGTGGGGAGACAAGGACAGGTCTGGAAGGTCTGGGACAGCCAAGAGCCCAGATTGCTCCTCAGGAGCACAGGCCTCCTCTGCAGGTGCTGCATGAGGCTGGGCCGACCACTTGCATCGAGGAGGTGGTCACAGGCTAGGGGACTAAACCAGGCCCAACCCTGGCTCCAGCACTGCTTCCCACCTGCCCCCATGCAGTGACCCATCACCAGAATGCCTCAGTTTTGTTGTTTTTCAGAGACAGAGTCTCAGCATGTACTTCAAACTGGCCATGAACTCAGAGGCTGGCCTCCGACTCAGCGACTTTCCTGCCTCAGGCTGCTGAGTGCTGGGCTGAGAGGCATGGGCTACCACACCTGGCCCACAGTTCTTTTTTCACATTTGGAGACACAGTCTTACTAAAATTGCTAAGGTGCCCAGGTTGGGCTGAAACTTGCAGTGCTCCTGCCTCAGCCTCTAGGGAGTGCTGGGATTACAGAAGCATAACCCAGCACCTGGCAAGCCATTTGCCATCCATCCCTGTGCCTTCCACCATGAAGCTGGCTGGTGTCAGCTCCGTGGTAAAGATACCTGTGACTGACACTGTCCATGCAGTCTTACCCATGTCCCAAGTTGGCTATCCACATGCTTTGTCATATGGTAGTCATGTCTGTGAACAGTCACAAGTGCTTTGGAAAATAAGTCACGAACTAAAGCCTACAAATGAAATGCATCCGTATCTATGGGTAGCATTTACTCCTCCCAAGACCAAAACAAAATGCAGACCTAAACAGGTAGGAGCCACACAGTGGTCCTGGAGATGCAGGACCCAGAGACCTGTGCCACCAGGGTAAAAATAAACAGTCTTTTATTGTGTGTCCATGAAAAGTGTCAGGATACCCTTTGCTTGATCATGACAAGTAACAATGAACAAGAGGTGGCATGCAGAACAACCACATTCTCCTTGGAAGGACAAGGTCTCAGCCCAGTTCCAAGGCTCAGAGGTGAGCAGGACCAGGAGGCTCCCGAGGAGGACAGGGGCAGTTGGGGTGGGCACTGCCCTGGGCGAGCCCAGCACCCCACACTAGAACACAAAGCGATGCCCCCCGCCCCCCAGAATGCTGCAAAAGCAGCCAGCTGGGCTCGGCAGGACCATCAGGGGTCCATCCAAAAGGGGCTGCCTTCCTCAGCCTGCATAGAGTAGTAAACAAAGAGCAGGAAGGCAGCAAACACTAGAAAGAGCAGCAGCTGGCCCCAGAGCGGGACCTGGCGCTCCTGGGCTGCTGCCGCGGCCACTGAACCTGGCTTCTCAGGCCGTATAGCCCGGCGGGTAAGCCAGGAAGGCTGAGTGGAGGATGAGGTGAGAGATGCTGGGTAGTAGGACAGACCCAGGGAGCTTCTGGAGACACTGGAGGCAGGGCGGTAGTGCGCAATGCTCTGGTAGCTGCTGTCCCGGCCATAGACGGGGTGCTCCCTGTGGCTAAACAAGGGGGCAGGTGGGCCCAGGTGCTGAGCCCCAGGCCTGCCCCAGCCCCAGGCCTGTGCACCGCTCACCTGTCCCTGCTGTCCTCTTCAGAGAAGATGCTGTCCTCACGCACCTGCATGAGAGCTGCCTCAGGTGCTGGGGAGCAGCGACGGCCCTGTCCCACCCCAGACCAAAAGTCCTGCAGGTCTGTGCTGACCCAGCTGGAAGATCAACACCTGCCCCACTCCCTAGAACTGTGCCAGGTTCCCAGCCAGTTGTCTTTGGGGCCTTGGCACTTTCTCCGTGACTTGCCCAGCTGCCCATGCCCACCACCCTCATTCCTCCTCCAGGATTCTCAGAAACAACAGGAGTCCAGGTGCCAGGCAGGGGACAGGCCTCGCCCTGTGTGCTCTCATCACATTTTTTACCTTTTTTATCCAGTATTGGGAATCAAATTTAGGACCTCGAATTTGCCAGGCAGGTGGTGTACTGGTGAGCTATACCCTTGGTCCTTTTCTTACTCTCCGGGATCCTCCTGCCTCAGCCTCCTCGGTACTAGGGTTATGGACATGTACTACCACACCCAGCTTCTCATCAAGTTTTTGCAGGGGGGATCCTAGGCACCAACCTCCAGGCAAGTGCTCTACCATTAAGTTACACATCTAGGACCTAATCAAATAGTTTTGATCTCCCCCAAGGCAGGCTTCAGGAAAAGAGCTATGCTTTTCCCACCTCTGAAGGCTTAGGCACCACTGTGCACTCTCAGCAGCCACTCCTGACATCGAGGCCACACCCAAAGTGTGACCAAACCTGCTCACCTGCTGATGGAAGGTGTCTGGATCAGAGAGGGCCATGGCTGGCTGGCGGAAGCCCTTGGCCTCTGGCTCCCCGTAAGTTCTGGTGCTCACGTAACTCTCGTAATAGTCATCGTTGTAGCCTTAGAGGAGACAGGGACAAAGACACGAGTGTTCCTCACGTGGTCCCATGGCTCTAAGGTGGACACTAGCAGGGCCACTAAACAATGGGGGTCTGCTGGGACTCAGGGACAGCCCCGCCCCGCGCTTACCCTTGCTCTGGTAAAGCAGGGCGTCCTCCTTCTTGGGCAGATCGTACATGTCTGAGCCCGATGATGTCGAGTCCAAGTCTGAATTGAGAAGAGGACAGAAGCAGCTGGCCTTGGGCTTCCCAGCCTTCTACCCCCACCCTGCCCCGCCCCACGGCCTGTCTTCCCCGCGCCCCCGGGTGGTGGTAGCGGTGGCGGTGGCGAGTAGCGCTGCGCTACGCGGCGGGGTGGGGCGGGGCCCCACCTGAGAACCTGTAGGAGGAGGCGGAAGAGTCCGGGGGCGACAGCCTCCGCCGTTGGCTCTCGTACTCGAAGATCTTCTTCTCGTAGAGCTTGCGCGTAGAGCCTGCAGACACGGGACACGGGGCGGTCAGTGGGGCGGAGCGGGACGGGGGACGCCACGCGCACCACCCGCCACCGCATACCCACGACAGGCCCGTGCGGGATGTTGTACTGGCGCAGCACCGCGGCCAGCTCGGTGTCAGACAGAAGCGAGTAGTCGTCCATGGTGGGCACCGGGAGGCGGGCGGCGAAGGCCTGGGGGCGGCCTGGGCCTCGCAAGAAACCGCTGTCTTGGAGCGCAGCTGAGGTAGAGCCAGCGCAGAGGGAGCGGTCGCGCTCACGCGTCACGGCTGCGTCTCGCTTGCGTCACAGCCGCGGGCTCCACAGGCTGCGCGCGCTGCGCGGGGCGGAGCCAACCCGCGGGAGCAGCGAGACCAGGTTAGTCTGGACATTGGAGTGGGTGGGGCAAGTCACGTAGGAGGCGGGGCCAGAAAGCCTGTCCATCACAATCATGCGGGATTGGCCAGACTCAGAAAGAGGCGGGGCTTTCAGGAAGCTGAGACGATGCCAAGGGATCCGGGCGTGGGAGCCGGCAGGGCCGGAAGGCGGAGCCGGAGGGCGGGGCCGGAGGGCGGAGCCGAAGGGCGGGGCCGGCTCTCGCGGGCAAGTCAGGACTATGCGCGGGAGGCAGGCGGTACAGAGCAATTGGACTGCGGAAACTGGCTGGTGGTGGTGGAGGGGGCAGGTGGCGCCGAGTAGTGGGGCGGTTCGAATGCCTGTCCCAATGGGCTTCACCGTTTCCCTGTCCGGTTTGGGGTCCAGAGCTAGTTCCCGGCCGCACCCAGGCGAGGAGCGGTGGCCAGGACCCGGTCCCAGCGCGCTGCACCAGGACAGCGGCTGTCGCCCATCCTCGAACCCCTCGTGGTCCCCCCCCCCCCCGCTGCCTTCCCAGCTCGCTCTACCCTCGCAGCGCACCTGCGCCCGCCGGCTCTCCTGCCCTGCGGCCTCGCTGCCCCCAGGAGGAAATGGAGCACTCCAGGGACCGAGGGCACATTCTCCACCACCACTGCCACCGCCACAGGCCCGGCGTGCCCTGTGCTATGTGCGGGCAGACGGCCTTGCCGCCCTGCCCAGCGCCATCTGCGGGCCCCTGAGCCGGAGTGCGGTCCCAGCCTCTGGAAGCTTCTTCTCCCGGGGAGTGGCTCTGAGCCGAGGGACCCAGATGGTGGGCGGGCAGGGCGCAGAGGGCGGTGGCAGACTGTGGGAAGTTGTCCAGCTTTGCTCAGGATCCTCAAGTGTTGTTAATGGTCGCCAAGGATCGCGATGGGAAAAAGATGGTCTTTCTCAGCGCGGTGCTATCCTGAGCAAAGCCAGCTGGTGGCCTATGGGGCAGGCCCAGAGCTGAGGGGAAGCATGTAGAGACCAGAGCCTGGTGTGCCTGCTGATGTTAAAGAAGAGACAAGCACTTTAGGCCCTTCCAGGCTGGCTGACGCTGCTGCTAAGGGTCACACCAATTTTCACTATACTTTGACAAGGTGACACTCAGGCAATGGTGAGGAAACAGGGCTGTTTTCACCACACACAAAGACCCTAATGAGGGAGAGTTGCTGTTGGCTAAGTTTTATTTATTATTTACTTGAATTTTGGGGGGTGGGCGTTTTGAGACAGGGTCTCACTATGTAGTTAAGGCTGGCTGGAACTCTGGGTGATCCTCCCTCCTGCCTCAGCCTCCCCAGTGCTGGGATGATGAGCATGTGCCACACCCACTTGGTTGGGTTTTAAAGACAACATCCTGCCATGTCCTTAGCAACCAGCAAGGAGGCATGCAGCTTCGAAGACATTGTATGGCAGGGGGATGACTGTAAGCTCCAGGCCATGGGCAGTTGCCTCATGGACTTTTCAGTTTGGGCAGAATCCAGCGCCCCAGCACCTCTCCACACCCCCTTCTGCAAGCTGGCCCCACTCCCAGAGGCCTGTGTGTGTGGAGTGCGCGTGGCACCCCTCCCCATACACATCCCAGCCTTTTCCTTATGAGGTCAAGGAATTCTAGGCCTGCCTTTTCCCAAGGGAGCGCCCATACACACCTGCCTCGGCCTCTGCCTCATGGGTCCCCCTCCCCATTGGCCACAGCATGGTCCCTCGATGGCACTATGAAACAATAGTGGTGGCCTCATGTGTCCACCTCATGGCACCCAAAGCCTCAGTCTAGTCCCATGGCAGGACAGCTTCATGCTGGACCAGAAGCCAGAGCAGCCCCTGCCCACCAAGCCTGAGACCACCCCAGCATCACCCAGAGGGGAGCCAGCTCTCGGGAAACGCCACTCAGCCAGCACCCATTCTTCTCAGCACAGAGACCTCTCAGGGGAGCCCCCAACCCGAGTGGGCATTCTGGGGTCCTCTGGGTAGTTCCTCCTCAGAAGGGCAAGCAGAATAGGTGCAGTCAGGGTGAAAGAACCCGGGAGTGGCCAACTAAGTTGAGAATAAGAAAAGTGAGTCTTACGGGTGGCAGTGACTTCTAAGCTGCATATTGTAGAACTTGCAATCCAAGCAAGACTGAATAGAAAGGGGAAAGTCTACATGAAGATACTTCTTGCTGCCTTGGTGGTACACACCTGTCATCACAGCCCTCAGGCTGAGGCAGGAAGGTTACTGAGTTCAAGGCCAGCCTGGGCTACACAGTGGGTTCAAGTTGAAGGCCAGCTTCAGCTACATAGCAAGACCCTTCTAGAAAGGAAGAAAGGCACTTATTCAACACAAGTAAAAGATGTCTTTATTAAGATCTTCGGCAGGGAACAGTTGGTGCAACAGAAACCTACCTTCTCACTAGAGCTGGCACAAGTTGGGGCATACAATGGCCTGTGTTCAGAGTATGCACAGTGGGTGGCACTTGTGTGTAGAATTTAAATGCAATGGGGCCTAGGTCTCAGCCACACAGCCATGCCTTCTTCTGTGCTCCCCAACTTAGTCTCCCCCTGGCTTGACCGCCTCAGCCATGAGCCCCAGTGCAGCAGAGCTAGACACCTTGCTCTTTGTGTTAAACCGTTGTGACCAAACGCATTCACTTGCTGTCACCAAGTTCCTAGCTTTCCTCCCTATTCTATTTCCTTTTCCTTCCTCTCTTTGTTCTTTTCCCTCTCCCTTACTTTTTTGGAGACAGGGTCTCATTGCATAGTCCAGAGTGACCTCAAACTAGTGGTGATCCTGCCCCAGCCTCCTGAGCTCGGATGAAAGCGGTATACCACGGCACCTTGCTCTCTTTTTAGAAAATACCAGGGTAAGGCAGTGTCATTCTGTGAGATGCGCGCGCATCTGTGAGATACTGGCTCAGGATGTAAAATGTAGCTCCTATGGGGGCTTCTCATGAATGTTATAAAATGCTGCTACTGTGTGTGGCCTCCCCAGAGGAAGTGGCATCTGAGCCAAATCTGAAGCTACCAGGAAATGGGCATGTGGAAGAGGGAGCCCGCCAATGCCTGGGTGTGGCTGTGCCCCACTGCACACCCCAGAGTTTGAGGCCACACTAGTTGTCCTCAAGGGCCTCATCCTCACAGCCTGGAGGTTTGTCCACCGTTAGGCACCAGCAAATGTTGCCCCTGCCTGGGGGCTGAGCACAGCATGGCCAGGCTGGGCTTAGGATAGGGGCAGGTTATGACGGATGACTCCGTGGAGAAGGTGGCCTTGAAGCCCGGGCTGTAAAACCAGGGAAGGCCATTGTGTGTCCTCGAGGTCGCCTAAACGTGGCCTCAGGGACCCCAAGGCGCTGACCGCCCCCCACCCGAGCCTGCGGCCTTGTGGAGTGCTGAGCTCATCCCAGGGGCGGCGTCGCCCTGGCAGCCTGGGCGCCCCCGCACCCCCTCCCCCGCGCCCCCCGGCTCCCGGGCGATATTACCAATTAAGGCTTTCTAGCCGGGCCGGGCCGGGCAGGGCGCGGGGCGGGCGCGGGGCGGGGATGCGGCCAACAAGAAGGCAAGCGCGGCGACCCATTCGCGTGGAGGCGCGCGGCGCGGCAGACGCAGCAGAGCCCGGGCGCGAGCGAGGCGCGAAGGCGAGCAGGCGCCACCGCGCGGTTGCTGCCGCCCGCAGGGACAGCAGGTGAGGCCGCCGAGGCTGGCTCCTCGCAGAGTCGCCACGCCGCTCGCGGGCTGGGAACCTAGATGGTGAAAGGGGCAGAGAGGCAGGAGGATGCTGCTATGCGGCCCCCCAGGTTCTAGCCAGGTAGGACCCTCTGGGAGGGGCTCCCTCGGCTGCCTCTTTCCAGAGCTTGCTTAGGACCCCAAATCCTTGTCACTACTCTGGGAGCCCCTGCCCTTAGAATCCTGATAGAGGGGAAGGTATCAGCGACTGGCAAGAGATGAGTGCCAGTGTCGGTGCCCATGAATGATGGGACACTCGCATGCCTGCATAAACCAGCGGCATTGTGTGGGATGACCGTCAATTATCACCTGGAAGGACATTTTGGTGACACAGGGAGTCACTTGCTGTTGCAAGTCCACAGGATGCCAGCTGCTTGGGCACAGGGCATCCAGTTAGGGGCTGCTGCACCCCGTGGGAGCTGTGGCAGGGGTGTGGCCAGGCTGAATTTCCTGGCTAGGCCCTGCGCCTGTGGCCCTGAACCCTGTCCCAGGTTGGTTCTGAGACTGATGTTCACTGCCAGCTGGAATGTAAGGCAGCAGCAGCCCTGGATGCCCCGCTGCCACTCAGGGCCAGAGAAGTTGGTGGAACCCCCTGCCAGCCCATTTATGTGTGCTGCAGGATGCATGGCAAGGTGGGTGCTCAGAAAATGGACACCTTGGCCTGTTACACCTGTCCTCCCCTCCCAGGACCCCTTGGCTGCACAGGCCTGCCAAAGGCTCCTTGGAGCTCCCAGCCTGGGGTCTCAGCTCCCCATGGGACAGCCTGGCCTGGGGTCTGGGGGTGGGGCGGTGGGTGGGGTGTGTCCAGCATCTAAGAATCTACTCCAAATAAGGGAAAATATGAAAGAACTGGATTTTGGCTTCCCAGGGCTGCTCAATCCAGGGGTTTGGGACTGGGGCGACATCTGGTGGCAGTGCTATGTCCTAGGGATAAGAACCCTCCAGGTTCCTATTTCCTCTTTCCCTTAAAGAGCCAAAGCTAGGGCCAGAATCCAGGACAACCAGGTGCCATCCGCTCTGCTGCAGTTGACTACTGCTCAGTTACTGTGACTCAGTGTCCTTGTTCTCTGAAGATTAAGGGATGAACCTAGATGACCCAGCTGGGATGGCACTTAGTGGAGAATCAGTTCTGGATCCAATGCCATTCCTGGTAACTTGCTTTCCATTGGAGCAGGCAAAATAGAAGGACAATTCCAAGCCTGTTCCCCTAGAGTGCTCCCTGTCACCTCACCACTCTCATACTAGGGTGCACTTTGTGCAGGTGTGTATGAAGGTGGATGGGACAGAGGGAAAGCAGGTAGAGATGGTAGGTTTTGGTACAGAAAGTGCCACAGTGCACTGGGACTAGGGAGAGAGATGCCTCTGGAACCATGAGCAGTGCACAAGGGGGGGGGCAGACACACCCATATTTGGGCATGACATTCTGGCTAACCTGGGGTCCTCGGCTGATTTTTTTTTTTTTTTTTTTTTTTTGCGGTACCGGAGATTGAACTCACAACCTTGCGCTTGCCAGGCAGGTGCTTATGCCACTGAGCTAAATACCCGGCCTTCTGCTGATCTTTGGAAAGTAGATTAACTTCGGAAAGTAGATTAATTAGCACTAGAATGGAGCAATAGGGACAGAGACCTGCCTTGGTGGAGAAAAGACAGAGAAGAGAACATTCTAGAAATCAGCCCAGAGGTAAGGGTTGGAGGGTGTCCAATCTGGAGACAGAGCCATAGGCAGGCTTACTTCTCCGGGGACTAAAAAAAGGTGGCATGAGTGTTCCCCACAGTCCCTTGCCCTTATGTGTCTCCACCTTAGATCCAGAACTATCTTCAGAAAATTACATTTCTATGAAGAGCTTCCCACTATTCTGCGGACAGAGCCCAAGTTCCTAAGCGGCTCCTTTCTCTACCTTAGTCCCCTGGTCCCCTCTCCCCAAGCTCCTTCTATACCTGACACTAAACGTGAACCCCTCCACCCAGGTGCTCAGAGCGTGCCAAACCTTATGGAGACCCCTGAGCAGGGCAGGCTTCTCTGGGTCTCGAAGGCCACTGCTCTCTGCACCCTGCCCAGCCACCATCTGGGTCCCTCCGTTCGGAGCCACTCCCCAGGAGAGGGAGAGGAAGCTTCCTGAGTTTGGGCCCGCAGACGGCACTGGGCAGGGCGGCACGGCCGTCTGCCCACACAGAGCACAGGGCGCGCCGGGCCTGTGGCGGTGGCTCCTGTGCGCTCGTCCCCCCCTCCCCCAGTGCCCCATTTCCTCCCGGGGGCAGCGAGGCCGCAGGGTGGAGGAGCCGGCGGGCGCAGGTGCGCAGCGAGGGTGGAGTGGGCCACGAAGGCAGCGGGGGGCCGCGAGGGGTCGGGGATGGGCGACAGCGGCTGTCCTGGTGCAGCATGATGGGACTGGACCCCTGCCACCGCTGCCCGCCTGCGTGCGGCCAAGAACTAGCTCCAGATCCCGGGGTAGGGAGGTGTCGGCGCTGGAGGGTAAAGGGATGGGGCGGAGCCTAAGTGATTCAGGGACCCCATCCGCCCCACCCCACGCAGGGGCCTCGGGGAAAAAGTCCCTTGTAAGGGCGTGCCGGCTGGAGGCCAGCAGTCTTGCGCCAGACACTGCTCAGCCTTTCCAGGCTCCCGGGTGAGTTTCCTACAGCGCTGGCGCAGACGCTATGGGGCCGAAGCACCTCTCTTCCTCTCCAGCCAGCCCCTTGGGGCGGAGGACCAGGAGTCAGGAGACAGTTCTTATCAGTCGGAGCTTGGGGGCAGAGTAAGGGGGCTTCGCGCGGCATTCCAACGGGCGGGGTGGGGTCGGCCCCGCCCCGCAAGAGCCCCGCCTTTGGCTCCGCCTTTCGCCCCCATTTAAAGGGCTCGCTCATTCTCTCCGCAGCGCAACCTCTGTTCTCTGCTTCGTCTCTCGCGCACTTCAGTGCCTGCATCTTTAATTAAAGGGCCGTCCCCTCGCCGAGGCTACAGCACCGCCCCTCCGGATCCTCGCGCCTCAAAATGAGTAGCTTCCACTCGCGGTCCGGCCAGAGCGCGGCGGGCGCGGCTCCGGGCGGCGGTACTGACGCGCGTGACGCCGAGATGCCGGCCACCGAGAAGGACTTGGCGGAGGACGCGCCGTGGAAGAAGATCCAGCAGAACACATTCACGCGGTGGTGCAACGAGCACCTGAAATGCGTGAGCAAGCGCATCGCCAACCTGCAGACGGACCTGAGCGATGGGTTGCGGCTCATCGCGCTGCTGGAGGTGCTGAGTCAGAAGAAGATGCACCGCAAGCACAACCAGAGGCCCACTTTCCGCCAGATGCAGCTCGAAAATGTGTCGGTGGCGCTCGAGTTCCTGGACCGCGAGAGCATCAAGCTTGTGTCGATCGGTGAGGGCGCGGATGTCCCGGGGTGGGGGTGCGCTCGATCTCCCGTCTTCCCGCGGGCGACCCTTCTGGGAGTCCCTTCCCGCCGTTGCATGGCCCCCAGGGCCCCAGGCCGCCAGGCTGCGCGCCGGTCCGAGAACAAAGGCGCGCAGCTGACCGGCAGAGCGTGTGAACCGCTACGTGCCCTGCTGGCCTGGGCCCAGGCTGAGCTCACATCCTGCACGGGCCGCGCCCCCACCGCTACAGCCTCGGAGGGCCCGGGCGACGGGCGGGTACTGCCTGGGCTCTGGGCCTTGATCGCCGTGTCCCTTCCCCAAACACAGGGAGGTACGGGCTCTGCCGCTGTGGCACTTGGGCTCCAAGGGAACCCTGTGGCATCTGCGCCTCTGAAGGGGGAGTTGGAGCTCGTGGAGGTCCCATTGTCTAGGGCGCTTTGGTTTCTGTCCTAGAAGATGAGTTTCCCCATTGCAAATGGTTCCAGTCCCCAGTTAAGACCTCAGGGCAGCTGGGGGGTGGAGAACCCGGACTCCTAAAACTGCACCCTACATGAGTTGGGTGTGGTCGAGCAAAGGCACCTGGATTTTGATCAGTTTGGAAACCGGCTTTCCTTTTTCTTGTGGGTCATACTCGCTTGAGGTTGTGTGCATCAAGAAAGGTGCCCCAGAGTGCACTGAGCTCACTGCCAGCCTGGTGTCCTCATCACTGGGCTGTAGAGGCTGGCATTGCCCAGGCCTAGTGGAGCATCCTATGCCTTTGTCGAGACAAGAGAGCTCAGGGACAGGCAATGGGATCGGTGCTTTGGGGAGATGTGAAATACAACGCAAGGTTGACGCACTTTTTTTCTTCCATCTTTATGGCCTTGGAATGGTGCTTGTTGAGCCTAGAAAATTGAGGTTCCAAGACTCCTGCTCTATCCCTGGGGGAAGGCAGGTCCCAGAAGCCAAGTTCTTTCTTTGGAATGTCACCCCCAGTCCCAGCCTCAGTCTAGCCAAGCTGAGTCACTACTGAGTGCTGGGGCGGGGGCAACCGGATGTGGGGAGACAAGCCACACCCCAGCTCTTGGGGGGGTCTCCTCCCTCCTTCCTTCTCCCTTCTCCCCTCCTTCTAGTGAGCTGGCTGGAGCAGGCCTGGTTCCCAGAGCTTTGCCATATAAGGCAAAAAAATGTTGGAAAGCAGCAGTGATTAGGGAAGGGAGGGGGCTGACTGACCCAGGGGCTGGGGAAAGGGGTGGGAGGGGGCGGGGCCATCATGCAGGGCAGCCTCCCTGCCTGGGCCCTGGTGCTGCCCTCCCTTTGAGGAGGGGGATGAGGCTGGCAGGGGTCTCCCTGATGCCGACTAGAGGAGGTCCCAGCCCTACCCACAGGGCTCGTGGACCTGGCCCTATTGACCCCTTGGAGGTCAGGATGGCTCTCACACTGGACCTGGGACCCCAAGCAGGGCCTGATGGGAAGCCTCAGCGGCCCTTTGTCTTCAGAATCTCGCTCCCGGGCCTCAAGAGGCCACTGTGAGGGGCTGGGACCAACTTGTTTGGGAACAGGGCAGGCTCCTCTGCTCCTGGTGGCCTGTCTGGCCCTCCAGGTGCTGCCTGCTGAACAGGAAGGCCACCTGCCACGGGACCCTTCTGATGGCGCCTGTGCCTCCTTGATGTGCCCCCCACCTGTTGACTCACTCGACAAGTATTCTCTGATTACAGGGGAGCCCAGCAGGGTTCCACCAGATGAGCTCTTTTTTGAGAGCCTGCCCCACCCAAGCCACTTATTCTCTAGAAGACAGGCCCAGAGGTGGCTTTGGGTGTGGCATAGAACTGTTGTCATGGGGATGGGGGTGTAGGGTGCCCGCCCTAACCACTTCCCCTGTGGGAAGCCTGGCAGCCACCTGAGGCTGTTGAGCCCGTTAGATGGCAAGTAGGATGGGTGACAGGCAGCAGCTGAGTGGGGGTTCTGCAGAGGCAGCAGTACAGAGGGACCCCGCCCAGGACCATGCCCCCCAAGTTCCCAAAGGGACCCTGGGCACAAGCCCCAGCTCAGCCGGCCCCACCCTGCCCCTCCAGTTGGCACAGAGGCCCCACAGTGTTTCCTGCCCCGCCACCACCCCAGTGCTTCTCTCCGGGCCCTCCTGAGTCAGGACTATGCAGCCCGCTGCTGGGTGCTACCCCGCAACAGCCCCGATCCTGCTGTCACCCTGACCATAGGCAAGGAAGTGGGGAGGGGTGTGGCTCACACCCCTTCCCCAAGGGTCCTTGCCCAATGCCTCTACTTCCCCTCGCTCATACCTCCCACCCTCCCTGGCACAGCAGTTGCATTTCCCAACTGATCTTTGCCAATCCGTCCTTCCTCTTCCTCGTCCCCAGCCTTGAGGTCGCGCCCTGGGTTCTAGGTTGGCTGGGGCTGGGCTGCTGATTTCCAGGGAGCCTTGGATTGGGTATATGTGGGTTCTCACCAATGAAGCTCACAGCACTGCCTCACCGGTGTTTCCTGTTGTCCCTTTACTGTGCCATGTTGTCATCTTGTGTCTACTGGTGTCCCCTTTCCCCTTTGGGTTGCTACATTCCCTTGACCACACACGAGGCCTGTGGCCCGCACCCTCTCTGTAGCCTCCTAGCCAGAAGGTCCTGTCCCTTTTGGAAGCTCCCTAGCCTGCCAGACCCCAGCTGCAGGCGCCCCCCACCAAGGCCTGTTTTGCCCCATAGACAGCAAAGCCATTGTGGATGGGAACCTGAAGCTGATCTTGGGCCTTATCTGGACGCTGATCCTGCACTACTCCATCTCCATGCCCATGTGGGATGAAGAGGAGGATGAGGAGGCCAAAAAGCAGACCCCAAAGCAGAGGCTTCTAGGCTGGATCCAGAACAAGCTGCCCCAGTTGCCCATCACCAACTTCAGTCGGGACTGGCAGAGCGGCCGTGCCCTGGGTGCTCTGGTTGATAGCTGTGCCCCAGGTGAGGAGCACAGGGGTGGGTGACATCTGCAGGTGCTGACTGTGGGGGCCATGGACATGCTCACAGCACCACCTTTCCCGTGTCACAGGCCTGTGTCCTGACTGGGACTCCTGGGATGCTAGCAAGCCTGTGAACAATGCACGGGAGGCTATGCAGCAGGCAGATGACTGGCTGGGCATCCCCCAGGTACGGCTCTTCCTGGTCTCCCCAGGGCACCGGGGTGCGTGTTGGCCTAGAGCTCTGGCAGTCACTGAGTTCTGCCCCTGACAGGTGATCACCCCCGAGGAGATTGTGGACCCTAATGTGGATGAGCATTCTGTCATGACCTACCTGTCCCAGTTCCCCAAGGCCAAGCTGAAGCCAGGGGCTCCCCTGCGGCCCAAACTCAACCCCAAAAAAGCGCGAGCCTATGGTCCAGGTGAGGGCACCGGGCTGGCTGGGATGCTCCCGTATGCTGATGTCCTTCCCAAGGGACAGTGTTCGCTCTGTACTTGGGCCCTGTGGTGGCTAGTGCACCAGATGTTGCCTGCCACTCAAGTCAGACAGGAAGGGTTTAGGGCCCGTCCGGACTGGGTCTCTTCCAAGAGTGCACTGATAAGTTCCTCAGGGTGCGCAGTCCTGTGGGATGCCTTGGGGTGGGAGGACATGGTGGGGCTGCTTTCCCGTGATGGCCAAGGAGCTGGGCATGGTGGCTGAGGTGGGAGGACCAAATCTATTTCAGGGGGATAAAAAGGCAAAACGCATAATGGATGGGAAGCTGCAGGGCCCAGATCATGCAGGAACAAGGCTCAGGCATGGGACTGGGCAACTCAGGCAGCAGCGCACATGCTGAGCATTCCAGGAGGCAGGCACAGGCCTGTCCAGGCCACTGGGCTCCAGCCAGGCTCCGATGTTGGCATTTGTGCTGACAGAACCCAGCCTGGCCGGGGGCCTGGGGAAGGGTGCTGAGCCTGCAGAGGCCTGGGTGCTCCGCCTGCCTCAGTGTTCTGCTTGCTGGCCCCCCTACCAGGCATTGAGCCCACCGGCAACATGGTGAAGAAGCGGGCGGAGTTCACTGTGGAGACCCGCAGTGCTGGCCAGGGGGAGGTGCTGGTGTATGTGGAGGACCCAGCTGGACACCAGGAGGAGGTAGGGTCACCTGCTGGCAGGGCGGGGCCTGCTTGGCCGCTCCAGATGAGCCACTCTGAGCAAAGGCTCTTTCCTCTGCAGGCAAAGGTGACCGCCAATAATGACAAGAACCGCACCTTTTCTGTCTGGTATGTCCCCGAAGTGACGGGGACTCATAAGGTGAGCCCTCAGCTGATAGGCAGGTTGGTAACCCCAGGCAGGGCCCAGAGGGCCCCTGCCCTCCTCTCACGGCCTGCTTCTTCTGGGGACAGGTGACCGTGCTCTTTGCTGGCCAGCATATTGCCAAGAGCCCCTTTGAGGTGTATGTGGACAAGTCACAGGGTGATGCCAGCAAGGTGACTGCCCAGGGCCCTGGCTTGGAGCCCAGCGGCAACATCGCCAACAAGACCACTTACTTTGAGATCTTCACGGCTGGTAAGTGGCTGTGCGAGGCAGGGCACAGCCCTGGAGAGCTGTGTGGAGCCTGGGCCCTGAACCTGTGTCCTATGGCAGGAGCTGGCATAGGGGAGGTGGAAGTCATGATCCAGGACCCTACGGGACAGAAAGGCACAGTGGAGACTCAACTGGAGGCCCGAGGGGACAGCACATATCGCTGCACCTACCAGCCCACCATGGAGGGCACCCATTTAGTGCACATCACTTTCGCCGGGGTGCCCATCCCTCGCAGTCCCTACACTGTCACTGTCGGCCAAGGTAGGCCAGGCCCTGACTGCCCTGCCTGCCGTGGTGCTGCAGCCTGGGCCTCTGCTGGATGGGAGCCCAGCCCCACACTCAAGCGATACTGTCTGGGCTTTCGCTGTCTTTCCTCTCTGCTGGGGCGCTCCTTCCTTCTCCTGCTCCTCTTCTGTCCTTCTCTCTCCATGCTTTTCCTTCGGAAGAACTCGCTCCAGCTGTCTAGAAACCTGCTGCTCTCTGCTCTGCCCACCGTGCCCACGGTACTTGGCTCCTTTTCTTCCTTGGGTGGGTGGGGGCCCAGCCCATTACCCCTCTCTCCTGCATGTACCTTGCAGCCCATCGGGCAAGCCCTGAGGACCCTAGGGTTCCGACACCCTGGTTGTGTGGGAGGCCAGGGAGGGGTCCTCCTGCCAGCCTTGGTGGCTTATTGGTCGTTCTGCCCACAGCCTGCAACCCAGCAGCCTGCCGTGCTGTTGGCCGGGGCCTGCAGCCCAAGGGTGTGCGGGTCAAGGAGACAGCGGATTTCAAGGTGTACACAAAGGGAGCTGGCAGTGGGGAGCTCAAAGTCACTGTGAAAGGCCCCAGTAAGTGGGACCCGTCATCAGGGCTGGGCAGCAGTGGCCTCATGTGCTGCTGAGCGGGCCTGAGCCTTTGCTGTCCCACAGAGGGAGAGGAGCGTGTGAAGCAGAAGGACCTGGGCGACGGAGTGTATGGCTTTGAGTACTACCCCAGCGTCCCTGGGATGTACACTGTAACCATCACGTGGGGTGGCCAGAACATTGGGCGCAGGTGAGACTACTGGCATCCAGCCCCATGTCCCTGCAGAAGAGGTGCTGCTGGGTGCAGGGCAGCGCCTCTCAGCACCTCCATGTGGCACCCCAATTTGCAGTCCCTTCGAGGTGAAGGTGGGGACCGAGTGTGGCAACCAGAAGGTGCGGGCCTGGGGTCCCGGGCTGGAGGGTGGCGTTGTTGGCAAGTCAGCTGATTTCGTGGTAGAGGCCATCGGGGACGACGTGGGCACCCTAGGTGAGTTGGTGGCATCTGTGTTTGCACTGGGGATGGGGACAGAGAGTGGTGAACCTGCAGGACACAGATGAGGCTGGGGTTGTTGCAGGGTTCTCGGTGGAGGGGCCATCACAGGCCAAGATCGAATGTGACGACAAGGGTGATGGCTCCTGTGATGTACGCTACTGGCCCCAGGAGCCGGGTGAGTATGCCGTGCATGTGCTGTGTAACAGCGAGGACATCCGCCTCAGTCCCTTCATGGCCGACATCCGAGAAGCACCCCAGGATTTCTACCCAGACCGGGTAAGGGGCTTGGCTGGAGTTCCCGGGCCTGGCTCCCGCCACTCTTGGGTATAGGTGCTGTACCCAGCATGTGACACCTGATGGCTGGTGGTCTCTTACCAGGTGAAAGCCCGAGGGCCTGGACTGGAAAAGACTGGTGTGGCTGTCAACAAGCCTGCGGAGTTCACGGTGGATGCCAAGCTCGGTGGGAAGGCCCCACTCCGTGTCCAAGTCCAGGTGGGATGCTGCCCATCCAGGGGACAACAGGTGGGCTGCAGGCCTGGGCACTGACTGACTGCGGCCTACTCTTGCCTACCTTGCAGGACAATGAGGGCTGCCCTGTGGAGGCGTCAGTCAAGGACAATGGCAACGGCACTTACAGCTGCTCGTATGTGCCCAGGAAGCCCGTAAAGCACACTGCCATGGTGTCATGGGGCGGTGTCAGCATCCCCAACAGCCCCTTCCGGGTGAGCCTCGTCACAGGCCTTAGCAAGGCACCTCAGAGCCCTTGATTTGTCTCTGTGACTGTTGTTGATTGCTTTGCTATTATTTCTTTCTTTTTCGTCTGTTTTTGAGACAGGGTCTGGCTATGCAGTTCAGGCTGGCCTTGAATTCACTTTGTAGCCCAGGCTGGTCTCAAACTTGCAGTGATCCTCCTGTCTCAGCCTCCTGAGTGCTGGGATCACAGGAGTGCACCACCACACCTGGCTGGTTTGGTTTCTTTTTTTTTTTTTTTTTTTGTCTTTTTCCTTTTTATCAGTACCAGGGATCGAACTCACAACTGCCTGCTTGCAAGACAGGCGCTTATGCAGCTGAGCTAAATCCCCAGCGGCCCCCCACCCCGGTTTGGTTTCTTGATAGAGTCTTGCTTGCAGTGCAGGCTCATCTTGAATTCATTCACTGCAGTCCTGCCTCAGCCTCCTGAGCTTTGGGATGACAGGTGTATCATATCTATCCTGCTTTTTTGTTTTTTGAGACAGGGACTATGTAGTTCAGGATGGCCTTGAACTCATTATGGAGCCTAGGCTTCCTTCAGATTTGTGGCAGATCTTTGTGCCTTAGCTTCCCAAGTGCTGGGCTCACAGCCATGTGCCACTACCCCCAGTCTCAAGTAGTAGCTTTTAGGATAGGGAGGGTGTGCAGCCATCACCACAATGTAAATTTAGGATGTTTTCATTGCTCCCAAAGAAACTTTTCCTGACTCTCATCTCTCCCAGATCCTGGCAGCCACTGATCCACTTCCTTTATGTGTAGAGATGCGGCCTCCTCCTTAAGGCTGTGAACTTCCTGAGTGTGCAAGGACCCATGGGAGTTTGAATCTGAGGCTGGTGTGAATCGTGCCCCTGCGAGCCTCGGGTTTTATTGTCATGTGGTGCCCAAGGGCACTGCTCATGCCCTGCACCTGCTTCTGTCCTTGCAGGTGAATGTGGGAGCTGGTAGCCATCCAAACAAGGTCAAGGTGTATGGGCCAGGAGTGGCCAAGACGGGGCTGAAGGCCCACGAGCCCACCTACTTCACCGTGGACTGTGCCGAGGCCGGCCAGGGTAAGGACCAGCCAGTGGGGAGTGTTGGGCAAGCAGGTAGGTGGGGGTCCCCTGGAGTCCCATGTTCTGCTCCTGTTCCCTCATAGGTGACGTCAGCATTGGGATCAAGTGCGCCCCTGGAGTGGTGGGTCCTGCCGAGGCCGACATTGACTTTGACATCATCCGCAATGACAATGACACTTTTACGGTCAAGTACACACCTCGTGGCGCTGGCAGTTACACCATCATGGTCCTCTTTGCAGACCAGGTGGGTGGCACTGCTCCCATGCCCTGGGCAGCTGGGTGTCCGTGCTGCCCCCTCACTCTTCTCTTCCCGCTGCCAGGCCACACCCACCAGCCCCATCCGTGTCAAGGTGGAGCCCTCCCATGACGCCAGCAAGGTGAAGGCAGAGGGCCCTGGCCTCAGTCGAAGCGGTAGGGACTTGGAGCTTGGGGGGAGGTGGGGTGACTCCAGGTGGGTGCAGCCGAGCGGCCTCTTACGCCGGTCCCCACATCACCCAGGGGTTGAGCTGGCCAAGCCTACCCACTTCACGGTGAACGCGAAAGCCGCCGGGAAAGGCAAGCTGGATGTCCAGTTCTCCGGGCCGGCCAAGGGCGATGCAGTGCGTGACATGGACATCATTGACCACCATGATAACACCTACACGGTCAAGTACACCCCGGTGCAGCAGGTACTACCTGGGGCCCCCAGGGTGGGGTGCAGTGGGTGCTGGGGTGCAGAGCTGGGGTCTCTCAACCTCTCCCCCTCTGCACTGTCCAGGGCCCAGTCGGTGTCAACGTCACTTATGGAGGGGATCCCATCCCTAAGAGCCCCTTCTCAGTGGGGGTGTCTCCGAGCCTGGACCTCGCTAAAGTCAAGGTGTCTGGTCTGGGAGAGAGTAAGTAGCCAAGGGACTCAGTCCTGCCCAGGGCCTTACCTGGAGGCTGCCTGTGCCAGGTGTCACCTTCTCTTCTTCCCCTACCATCTCCTCTACAGAAGTGGACGTTGGCAGAGACCAGGAATTCACAGTCAAGTCGAAGGGGGCAGGGGGTCAAGGCAAAGTGGCATCCAAGATTGTGGGCCCCTCAGGCACAGCAGTGCCCTGCAAGGTGGAGCCGGGCCTTGGTGCTGACAACAGCGTGGTGCGCTTCGTGCCCCGAGAGGAGGGCCCCTACGAGGTGGAGGTGACTTATGACGGTGTACCCGTGCCTGGCAGCCCCTTTCCCGTGGAGGCTGTGGCTCCCACCAAGCCTAGCAAGGTAACTGGCTTTGGAGGCCCTGGGCCTTGTGGGGCACCCCATTTTTCTTGGCCCATACTCTCCCACGTTTGTCTTTAGGAGAGATGGGTGATGGGACCTGGGGGGAGGAGGGGATGAGGGTGGGCTTCGTTGACACCTGCCCCCTCCTCAGGTGAAAGCATTTGGACCGGGGCTGCAGGGCGGCAGCACAGGCTCCCCTGCGCGCTTCACCATCGACACCAAGGGTGCGGGCACAGGAGGCCTGGGCCTGACAGTGGAAGGCCCCTGTGAGGCCCAGCTCGAGTGCCTGGACAACGGCGATGGCACCTGTTCTGTGTCCTACGTGCCCACCGAGCCTGGGGACTACAACATCAACATTTTGTTTGCTGACACCCACATCCCTGGCTCGCCGTTCAAAGCCCACGTGGTGCCCTGCTTTGATGCGTCCAAGGTCAAGTGCTCAGGCCCCGGACTGGAGCGTGCCACAGCTGGGGAGGTTGGGCAGTTCCAGGTAGACTGCTCGAGTGCAGGCAGTGCCGAGCTGACCATCGAGATCTGCTCAGAGGCTGGTCTGCCAGCCGAAGTGTACATACAAGACCACGGTGACGGCACGCACACCATCACCTACATTCCTCTCTGCCCTGGGGCTTACACTGTCACCATCAAGTATGGTGGCCAGCCTGTGCCCAACTTCCCCAGCAAGCTGCAGGTAGAGCCTGCAGTGGACACATCGGGCGTCCAGTGTTATGGGCCTGGGATTGAGGGCCAAGGTGAGGGGCCGCCCCAGGCACATGACAGGTGTATGGGCAGTGGGTCCCAAGTGCTCAGCATCCTCACTGCAGTCCCCCCTCCAGGGGTCTTCCGTGAGGCCACCACTGAGTTCAGTGTGGATGCCCGGGCACTGACACAGACTGGAGGACCACATGTCAAGGCCCGTGTGGCCAACCCCTCTGGCAACCTGACCGAGACCTATGTGCAAGACCTTGGCGATGGCACATACAAAGTGGAATACACACCATACGAGGAGGGTAGGTGCTGGTGCCCCTTGCCAACAGGTGGGCAACTGGAGTAGGGGTGGCCCACACTCCTTCTGACTGGCCTGGCCCACCTTGCTCCATCCCCAGGACTCCATTCTGTGGATGTGACCTATGATGGCAGCCCCGTGCCCAGTAGTCCCTTCCAGGTGCCAGTGACTGAGGGTTGTGACCCCTCCCGTGTTCGTGTCCATGGGCCTGGCATCCAGAGTGGCACCACCAACAAGCCCAATAAGTTCACTGTGGAGACCAGGTGAGAGGGTACCCCCAGGGAGACTGGCAGCTATTGGGCTGGGAGCCCCGAGAATGATCAGCTGTCTGTTTGGACCAGGGGAGCTGGCACAGGTGGGCTGGGCCTAGCTGTTGAGGGCCCTTCAGAGGCCAAGATGTCCTGCATGGACAATAAGGACGGCAGCTGCTCAGTCGAGTACATTCCCTATGAGCCTGGGACCTACAGCCTGAATGTCACCTATGGCGGACACCAAGTACCAGGTAAGGGCTGGTACCAGTGCAGAGCTAAGGCTGTGCCTCTGCCCTGCTCTGTCTTATGCAGCTGTCCCTCTGCCCCACCTTCAGGTAGCCCCTTCAAGGTCCCTGTGCACGACGTGACAGATGCATCCAAAGTCAAGTGCTCTGGGCCCGGCCTGAACCCAGGCATGGTCCGCGCTAACCTCCCTCAGTCCTTCCAGGTGGACACCAGCAAGGCCGGTGTGGCCCCGCTGCAGGTCAAAGTTCAGGGCCCCAAAGGTGAGTGTGTCAGGGAGAGGTGAGAACCCCTCGGGGCAGTTGGAAGAAGAGCCTTAGGCCACAGCAAAGCACACGGGACCTGGAGGAGTCCAGTGTGGCACAAGGGAGGATGGGCTAGGATCCCAGGGCCTCTGGCCAGACATCTCATGCTACAGTGTACAGTGGGCAAGGACGCCAAATGGCCTAGGCCTGGGCCGCGTCCTGGCCATCCATTGGGGTGGGAGTGGTGGGGTGCCTGGAGACCCAGCTAATGTTCTGTCCCTGGGCTGGGACTGGGCCAGGCCTAGTGGAGCCTGTGGACGTGGTGGACAATGCCGACGGTACCCAGACGGTCAACTATGTGCCCAGCAGAGAAGGGCCCTATAGTATCTCTGTGCTGTATGGGGAGGAAGAGGTGCCTCGCAGGTGAGATGGGGCTGCTATTCTGGGAGGCAGAGGCCAGGGGTCCAGAGTGGCTGCCTGCCTACTTAACCCTGGCCCCGCAGTCCCTTCAAGGTCAAGGTGCTTCCCACTCACGATGCCAGCAAGGTGAAAGCCAGCGGCCCTGGGCTCAACACCACTGGTGTGCCTGCCAGCCTGCCTGTGGAGTTCACCATTGACGCCAAGGATGCTGGGGAAGGCCTGCTGGCCGTTCAGATCACGGTAAGGTGCTTTCCCAGGCTGCACTGTGGCTTCCAGTATGGGGTCCCTGGGCTCCTTGGGGACTACAGCCGTAGAGTAAGCTGCCACGGGAATGCTAGGATGCTGATGATGGGGATGGGTCTGCCCAAGGCCGCATTTGCTCACTGCTGACTGAGCAGGCTGCCAAAGCCCGTGGTCACTTTCCCTGACCATCAAGCCTTTGGGTGAGTTCCCCGATGGTCCCTGTTGTCCCAGCAAGGAAAGCTGGACTCTGCCCACGGGGAAGTTGAAGGACAGTGCTGGGGTAGACAGCCACTGGTAGGTGTCACATAGCAGAGATGGCCCAGCCTGGTGTGCTCAGGCCATCCTCCTCCCATCTGCATGCTCTGCTGTACAGGACCCTGAGGGCAAGCCCAAGAAGACGCACATCCAGGATAACCATGATGGCACATACACAGTAGCCTACGTGCCAGATGTGACAGGCCGCTATACCATCCTCATCAAGTATGGCGGCGATGAGATCCCTTTCTCCCCGTACCGAGTCCGCGCTGTGCCCACTGGGGACGCCAGCAAGTGCACGGTCACAGGTGAGGTGGCCCGCCGGCGGCCTCTGCGGCGCTGGGCACGGGGCTTGGGTGTGCCTGTGTGCACGGGCTCGCTGCTTGGGCGGCGTGTGGGATGGGGGCCGCCCCCTGAGTGACTCACCTGACCTTTCTCCTTGCTCTCTGCCCTCTCACCTCAGTGTCAATCGGAGGTCACGGGCTAGGTAAGCTGCTTGCTGGGGCCATTCCCGATGCCCCCGCCCAGAGGGGCGACTTCCTTTCCTCCTCGTTGCTACCGCCCAGGACAGTTCCAGCTGCAGCTCTAGGCAGGGACTGAGCGGGGAGGCCGCGCCACACAAGGCTGCAGGCTGGAGGGTCGGGGCCCGGCCCTTCCTCTCACTGGGCCTTCATTCCCCATCCAGAACTCGGGTTGCAGCTGAGAGCTTTGGGGTGAGGTGCACCCCGCTGGGGACCTTGGGGTCTGGGGACGGGTAAGCTCAGTGGGAGTCTCTGGCCCTGGTCAGATCCGCAGACCTCCGTCCCCACCTCCCAGGTCCCCACCTCCCAGGGGCCTGAGCGTCCCGGGCTGGGGCAGTGCATGAGCGGGTGGGGTTGGCTGGTAGTGCAGAAGTGCCAGCGACTGCTTGGGTGGCCAGCATGGTGGGGCCCGGCCTGGCCTCTGAGCCCCAAAGTGCACCCTAGCCCTCTTCCTCCCCCTGCCTTCCAGCAGTGACGTTATTCAGGCAGCCCCTCACTGGGCACAGACTTCTGCCCTGGCAGGGATGCCCCCGGGCACCAGTGTGGGGCAATAGCTACTCAAGGGCCTCAGGGGGTGGAGGCCTGGCGCTTGGGCTGGTAGCTTGGGAGTGGGTTAGAGAATGGTTAGGGCTCAGGGCAGGGATGGGTGGCTCCGTAGAGCAGGCCATCGGATCTGTGTGGCTGTTAGGGATTGGGAGAGTTCTGATGCCAGGACTTTGGGAGCACGTGGAAAGGGGCAGACTCAGTGACCTGTTTTGCTGCCCACTGTGTGGAATGGGGACAGCTTGGGGCCTTGGGACACTTTCAGGCCAGCCAGAGGGTCAGCTTGGGCCTGGTCTGTGGCCGTAGGCCTTCAGGTGGGAGCTCAGTGAGCGCGCGGACCTCGAGAATGGTGAGGCCGAGCCCTGCTGCCAGGTCAAGGGCCAGATGGGGACAGGGCCCAGCCACTAGCTAGACAGTGTGGGCCATAGGCAGTGAGTCTGAAGCTAGGCAGCCCCTCGGCCATGGGGACTGGGGACAGGCAGGCTGGCCAGGGGCTCCTTGAACTGAATCTGGTGGGACGGGGCCTCCTGGCTGCTTTCTGGCAGAGGCCAGGCTGTGGGGTGCTCTTGCTGCCAGGCCTCACAGCCCACAGCCCCTCCGAGCCTCCACGGCTGAGCCCAGGTCATAACGTCACTGTCCCCCCTTCCTCGGGCACTCTGGGGCCCTAGAGGCTGCTCGGCTGCTCTCCCTTTGCGACCCGAGTAGTGGCTGCGGCTTGGGCTCCCCCTACCCTGCCTGCCTGCTGCTGCCCACTCTGCCAAGCTGCTATGCTGCTTGCGCCCAGTGCTAACCTGCCGCCTCTGACCCCCCGCCTGTGCTAGGCCATGCAGACCCTCTGGTCGAGTGCACCTTCTCAGTGGTCAGGAAACCCCAGTTGCACCTTTGGGCCTGGTGGGGGTGGGGGGCAAGTGGCACATCCCCCACGCTGCAGCAGGCTCCTGCCTCACCGCGTCCACACGCAGCAGCAGGGCCTGGGGCCAGGCCACAGGGGCGTGGGCAGCTGTGGGCCCAGCCATGGTGCTGACTGAGGCCGAGTCAGCTGGGGAGGTGCAGGAGGTGCTCACTGTGGATGGCCCTGTCCTTCCCCTCCCTCCCGGGCACCTCTCCCATGTGGGGCTAGAGGTGGCCAGGAGAGCATTTCCTGCCTTCTGAGAAACCACTCGCCATACAGCTTGGAGGACAGGGTGGGGAGGGGGGCCTGGCTGTGCTCGGTGGTCGCAGTAAGGAGCCTGGATGGATGGGTGCATCCTGGGTGTCGGGCTCACCCACTGGCCCCCCTCTGGGGACCCACCCTTCATTCCCAGGTGCTGGCATCGGCCCCACCATCCAGATCGGTGAGGAGACGGTGATCACTGTGGACACAAAGGCTGCGGGCAAGGGCAAGGTTACCTGCACTGTGTGCACGCCGGATGGCTCAGAGGTGGATGTGGACGTGGTAGAGAATGAGGATGGCACCTTTGACATCTTCTACACAGCTCCTCAGCCGGGCAAATACGTCATCTGCGTGCGCTTTGGTGGCGAGCATGTGCCCAACAGTCCCTTCCAAGTGACAGTAAGGAGGATCTGGGGATGACTGGGCAGGGCTTGGCAGGTCCTGGCCTGTCCCTCTCAGACCCCTCAGTGATGACCCTGCCTGGCTCTTGCTTTGCCTTGCAGGCTCTGGCTGGAGATCAGCCCGCAGCACAGCCCTCTTTGCGGCCTCAGCAGCTGGCCCCGCAGTACACCTACCCCCCGGGTGGGCAGCAGACCTGGGTAAGGGACCAACTGGCTGGACATGTCCAAGGTCCTACCCTGCTGGGAGGCCCAGCCCCTCACCCAGGTTCTCTTCATGGCAGGCCCCAGAGAGGCCCCTGGTGGGTGTCAACGGGCTGGACGTGACCAGCCTGAGGCCCTTTGACCTCGTCATTCCTTTCACCATCAAGAAGGGCGAAATCACTGGTGAGTGGGCTGGGCTCGAAGAGCACCAAGTGAAGCTGTACCCCTGGGCTCAAAGAGCACCAAGTGACCCCTGGGCTGCCCTGACTCCAGACTCGCTGCCCACAGGGGAGGTCCGGATGCCCTCAGGCAAGGTGGCACAGCCCTCTATCACCGACAACAAGGATGGCACCGTGACGGTGCGCTATGCGCCCAGTGAAGCTGGCTTACATGAGATGGACATCCGCTATGACAACATGCACATCCCAGGTAGACCACCTCACACTGCCATGTCCCCGAGTGACTGTGGTTGGGCTACAAACGAGCGAGATTGATGTTCCTTGTGGCCTGTTCCTGCCTCAGGGAGTCCCCTGCAGTTCTACGTAGATTATGTCAACTGTGGCCATGTCACTGCCTATGGCCCTGGACTCACCCACGGAGTGGTCAACAAGCCTGCCACCTTCACGGTTAACACCAAGGATGCAGGAGAAGGTGAGTGGCATCCTCCTGGAAGGGTCACCATGTTGGAGATGTGTCCTTCCCTGTGCATGGCCCCAACCCTCACTGGTGACTATCCCCAGGAGGCTTGTCGCTTGCCATTGAGGGGCCCTCCAAAGCAGAAATTAGCTGCACTGATAACCAGGATGGGACGTGCAGTGTGTCCTACCTGCCTGTATTGCCTGGTGACTACAGCATCCTAGTCAAGTACAATGAGCAGCACATCCCGGGAAGCCCCTTCACCGCCAGGGTGACAGGTAGGTGGCACCAAGAGTGGTGACAGAAGCAGACTAGGGTGGGCCTGGTCTCCTGCAGCCGGAAGCACCCTGACAGATGCCTCTCCCCCCAGGTGATGACTCCATGCGCATGTCCCACCTAAAGGTGGGCTCTGCTGCTGACATCCCCATCAACATCTCAGAGACTGACCTTAGCCTGCTGACGGCCACTGTGGTGCCCCCCTCAGGTCGAGAGGAGCCCTGTCTACTAAAGCGGCTGCGCAACGGCCACGTGGGTAAGAGGCTATGGAATGAGAGGGCCTGTGCTGGGGGTCTGGAGGCAGCCCCTTCCTGGCTCACTGCCCTGCCTGTGCCCAGGGATCTCCTTCGTGCCCAAGGAGACAGGAGAGCACCTGGTGCACGTGAAGAAGAACGGCCAGCATGTGGCCAGTAGCCCCATTCCTGTGGTGATCAGCCAGTCGGAGATTGGGGATGCCAGCCGCGTGCGAGTCTCAGGCCAGGGCCTCCATGAGGGCCACACCTTCGAGCCTGCAGAGTTCATCATTGACACCCGAGATGCAGGTATGTGGCGGCGGCCTGCTGGTTGCAGTGACACTGTGAAGCTTGGCTCCCTTGCTCAGGGTTTTCTGTGCCGCAGGTTATGGCGGGCTCAGCCTGTCCATTGAGGGCCCCAGCAAGGTGGACATCAACACAGAGGACCTGGAAGACGGCACTTGCAGAGTTTCCTACTGCCCCACAGAACCCGGCAACTACATCATCAACATCAAGTTCGCAGACCAGCACGTGCCTGGTGCGCACTGCAGCCCCGGGACCCCCCTGCGAGCATACGCACAGCCTGACTTGCTCCCCGGGCCCCGCTCTTGCATCTGTGGCCCATAACTGGGCATGTTCCCCCTGCAGGCAGCCCCTTCTCTGTGAAGGTGACCGGTGAGGGCCGGGTGAAGGAGAGCATCACACGCAGGCGACGAGCCCCGTCAGTGGCCAATGTTGGCAGCCACTGTGATCTCAGCTTGAAGATCCCTGGTACAGGGTCTGGGGAGCACAGGAGGTGTGGAGGGGTGGGGCCCAGGGCTCCCATTCACCAGGCCACCCCCACCTGCAGAGATCAGCATCCAGGATATGATGGCACAGGTGACCAGCCCGTCGGGCAAGACACATGAGGCAGAGATCGTGGAGGGGGAGAACCACACATACTGCATCCGCTTTGTGCCTGCTGAGATGGGCATGCACACGGTCAGCGTGAAGTACAAGGGCCAGCACGTGCCTGGGAGCCCCTTCCAGTTCACTGTGGGGCCCCTCGGGGAAGGTGGAGCCCACAAGGTCCGTGCAGGCGGCCCTGGCCTAGAGAGGGCTGAAGCCGGGGTGCCAGGTAAGTGTGCTTGTGCCTGTATGAGGGGTGCGGTGGGGTAGGGTGAGGTGGAGGGAGCTGGCAGCTAGAAAGCTCCCGCTGTGCTTGGAGAGGCCGCAGCCAGGCTGCCAGCCCCTCCGCAAGGACACTCTGTTCCCCCCACAAGCCGAATTCAGCATCTGGACCCGAGAAGCTGGTGCCGGGGGCCTGGCCATCGCTGTTGAGGGCCCCAGCAAGGCTGAGATCTCTTTCGAGGACCGCAAGGATGGCTCCTGTGGTGTGGCCTATGTGGTCCAGGAGCCAGGTGCGAGGGCTGGGGCTGGCCAGGGCTGGGGTTGGGCTGGGGTACCTGTGGTGGCCCAGGACTGCCCTTGCTGTGTGTGTATGGGAGAGCCAAGAGGCCAGCGGGCAGAACTTCGGGTTTACACAGCTTGCCCATGTGCTTAGCCCAGCCTTGCTCTCTTTCCCTGCCCAGGTGACTACGAGGTCTCAGTCAAGTTCAATGAAGAGCACATCCCTGACAGCCCCTTCGTGGTGCCTGTGGCTTCTCCGTCTGGCGACGCCCGCCGCCTCACTGTTTCTAGTCTTCAGGTGAGGCACTGAGAGAAACTGCCTGCTTGGGGCTTCTGGGCCCGGCCAGACCAGAGCCTATGCCCTGCCCAGGATGGCTCCAGGCACTGGGCTTCTGCTCTGGCCGGGCACAGCCCACGCTTGGGGTTGGCAGGAAGTGCCCTGCCAGCCTCGTGGCGTTTTTCTCGTGTCTCAGGTCTAAAGGCTTTGAACAGAAGCCCGTGCCCCTTGAGCACCGGGCTGAGGTTTAAAGAGGGACAGCCTGCCAGGGCTGGGTGCTGCCACCTGGATGTGTGTGACCTCAGGGAATGTGTGGGAGTGGGGCCGGGGTGTGTGTGTGGCTTGCTGCCCTCCCAGATCAATGGCTCTCCCTCTTTAAACCAAGTGGGATGCCAGATGGGTAAGTGTGACCCCATGGCCTCTACTTCAGGGGCCCTGCACCCCTGCCTTGCTGGCCTGGCCACCCAATCTAACCACATCTGCTGTGCTTCCAGGAGTCAGGGCTAAAGGTCAACCAGCCAGCCTCTTTTGCAGTCAGCCTGAATGGGGCCAAGGGGGCGATTGATGCCAAGGTGCACAGCCCCTCGGGAGCCCTGGAGGAGTGCTATGTCACAGAGATTGACCAAGGTGAGGCCCTGTCCCTCCCCAGCCATCTGCCCTGACCCCACCTAGGTGGCTGGAAGCGGGCTGAGTGCAAAAGGAAGGTACCAAGAAGCCCTGGCCCTGCGACCAGGTGTGACATTTGCCAAATAGGCTTAGTGCCGCAGTGTCCCAGACTGGGACAGCCCCTCCCGAGCGGCATGACCTGAAGTGAGGCCCTGCCGGCTGGGGCACAGAGCGATCCTGGGAACCCACTGAGGTGGGCACACTCACTGTCTCTAGGGCCGGTAGTCGCCTTGTGCCCCAGTTGAGTACCAGCCTCAGGCCTCCAGCCTCAGGACATTTGTGCTGCTGGCCAGGAACAGCTGGGAGACTTGGGGACCCAGACTGGGGCTGTCCTTCGCATGTACCACTGGCTGCCTGCAGATGGGGGTCTGGGCCCACAGTGTGTCTTTGTGCCCCTCAGACAAGTATGCCGTTCGCTTCATCCCCCGGGAGAACGGCATCTATCTGATCGACGTCAAGTTCAATGGCACCCACATCCCTGGAAGCCCCTTCAAGATCCGAGTTGGGGAGCCTGGACACGGAGGGGACCCGGGCTTGGTGTCCGCCTATGGACCTGGCCTGGAAGGTGGTGTCACGGGTAAGTCTGTGGGTGCAGTGTCCTGTGTGACCACAGGAGGCCTATGGAGGTGACAAGCCTGTGTGTGGAGGCCAGCAACATGGAGGCGGCCGGGCAGGCACTCCCTGACCTCCCATGCCCCCAGGGAGCCCAGCCGAGTTCATCGTGAACACCAGCAACGCAGGAGCCGGTGCCCTCTCTGTGACTATAGACGGCCCCTCCAAGGTGAAGATGGAGTGCCAGGAGTGCCCTGAGGGCTACCGTGTCACCTACACTCCCATGGCACCTGGTAGCTACCTCATCTCCATCAAGTATGGCGGCCCCTACCATATTGGGGGCAGTCCCTTCAAGGCCAAGGTCACAGGTGAGTGTAGCCATAGGCTCTTGGGCCCACCTGGCAACTGGCACTCGGGCCACCTCTCAGTGCCACCTGCTTTGCCCACAGGTCCCCGTCTGGTCAGCAACCACAGCCTCCATGAAACGTCATCAGTATTTGTGGACTCTCTGACCAAGGCCGCCAGTGCACCCCAGCAGGGAGCCCTGGGCCCTGCTGATGCCAGCAAAGTGGTGGCCAAGGGACTCGGGCTGAGCAAAGCCTACATGGGACAGAAGAGCAGCTTCACAGTGGACTGCAGCAAAGCAGGTAGGTGGCAGGCTGGCCAGCAGCCAGCAGGCCCAGAAACTGCCCAGAAGGTATGGCTGTCACTCAGAGCCACTCCTCTGTGTGTCTCCCTGGCTGCTCCACCTCTCAAGAAAATGCCTCATAGCTGGGTGTGGTGGTACATACTTGTCATCCCAACAGTGGGGAAGCACAGGCAGGAGGATCCTTAGAAATTCTCACTATGAAGCCTAAGCTTCACAGTGAGACCCCGTCACCAAAAACAAGCCCCAGAAGAGCCAGGGCTGGGGTAGAGGGTGTTGGCAGGGGGGAGGGCCCCACCCTCACAGAGGCCCCACCTACCTCAGGCAACAACATGCTGCTGGTGGGGGTGCATGGCCCCAGGACGCCCTGTGAGGAGATCCTGGTGAAGCACGTGGGCAGCCGCCTCTATAGCGTCTCCTACCTGCTCAAGGACAAAGGGGAGTACATGCTGGTGGTCAAGTGGGGTGATGAGCACATCCCCGGCAGCCCCTACCGTGTCCTGGTGCCCTGAGCCAGCAGCGTCCCCACACCTGCCCTGCGCCCGAGCAGCCCCCTCCCCCCATCACTGCAGTCGCCCTGTCTCCCGTGCTGTGCTCACCTGCCTCCCTGCTGGCCAGCCTCGAGCCACTTGGCTTTCACTTGGGCAGAGGGAGCCCTTTGGTGGCACCGCCTGTCTGCTTGGTCCTGGGAGGGGTGAGGGTGGCCATCTTGCTTACGACCACCTGCTAGTTCCTCTTCCTGGCCAAGAAGAATAAAGTTTTGCTTCCATTCTCCTGTGAGTGGCTGTGGTTTCCTTGGGGTCTGCTCAGGGCCCCAGCAGGGCAAGAGAAAGCACCTGTTTACCCCAGCCCCAGCTCTGTACTTTTTGGGCGTCAATCTAGGAAAAGGACAGGCTACAGAATACTGCTGGCACCCCTGTACTCAGGAGGCTGAGGCAGGATGTTCACCATGAGTTTGAGGCTAATATGACCTGTATAGTGAGGCTGCCTTAAAAACCTTTTAAAAAAAAAGATGGTTCTGGTGGCAGGCCCTAACACAGGTGCCTGGTGGTGGTGACCAGGTCATCAGGACTCTTTGAGGCCTCTTGAGCAGGCTGGCAGCCAGTTCGTTGAACATAGGGCTAGCCTGAGGTCCCCTGCCCCAGTAGAGGCAGAGTCCTTTGGGGAAGCAGGTGGCAGCAGTTGTGTGTTACGGATACAGTGTTACACCTCCAAGTGATCATGATGGTCATGCCTGGTCTTCCTCCTCCACCAGAATGACAGCCCTTTGTACCCCTTTTACTTCACCATGCTGCAGGCTCCCACATGAGCCTGGGGTCTTCTACCCTGAATGTTACCCGACATACACATCAGGTACTGGCTTCCTGGGAGGCCTCTGCAAGCAGCATGCCACTTCCCTCCACAGGGAGACCAGAACCTTGTCCCAAGACACAGAACAGCAGATATCCACACCACACCTCACATGCAGGTTCCACGGGGTTTGCACCCCACCTCCCTGAGGTGCCCATGGAATGGGGAGCAGGAAGAACAGTGCCAGCCATAGCTCTAGGGACTCTCATTTTGGCCAGGGAGAGGGCAGTGAGGACAAAGCTACTCTAGCACTCCATTGCAGGCATGTCAAGTGTCACCAGCTATCTGGGTGAAACAGAGGCACAGCTTTTCCCAAGTGCTCACTTAATCAGGGCCTGCACATGGGAACTTTGTACCTTTCACACCAACCACAGGCACCAGAGCACACAGATGCCTGGCACCTGCTGCCACCCCACCAGGCAGGGTCCTGGAGGGGTTGCAGCCCAGGAAGAGTCCCTGACTGACCGGCGCAGCCCCAATGAAACAGGAGACAGGAGACGCTCTTGTGGACGACAGTTAACTGCTGCTTTATTCACGCGGGCTCTGGTTTATATATTTGGCCATGACCAATCACAGGCTGCCACGAGGAAGCAGGGCGGGAATGGGACGCAGGCTCCGGCTACTATATCCAGCTGTGGCCAATCAGGAGTTGCCACAGAGTACGGAGTGATCACGAAGTGCGCACGGGTTGGCTAATTTAAAGAGGGACATAGCGCATTGCGGAAGTTGGCGTGGTCCTTAGTCCCGGGTGGGGTATGGTATGTTGAGCGCCTGTGCCCAACACCTGACTCCTCTCCCATGTCACCAGGGGTCAAGGGCACACCTGGGGCAGCAGTGGCCAGGACAGAGTCCACCACAGGAGAAGAGGGACAGGCCCTGGAGACACCTGGAGAGAGGCAACAGGCCACTCGGCCCAAGCTATGCTGGCACAGGGGTGTCAGGACCAGGGCTGTCGGGAACAGGCCCTTCCCAGTCTGGACACGACTTCCCCACCCAGTCTGAGCAGGATGCCACAGGCTGGTGGACTGCGGGTGGAGGAAGGCCAGAAAGGTGGGCATTCAGGGACTGGGGGCAGGGGCTGGGCACAGGGTCCCAGCTGAGCGCTGCTCAGCCCTCAGCAGGCAGCCACAGCCTTGCCCACAGTGTCTTTCACTTCCCAGCAGCTCTGTCCCCCAGGAACCCTGGCAGGGGACAGGTTCCCCACAGCAGACCTGCAGGCTCTTCCGCAGCAGTGAAGACAGGCAGCAAGGCCCAGGTCCCGAGTGCCACGCCCTCCTACCAGACCAGTGTGTGCCCTTTCTTGACAGGACACCCGGGGCAGGAGACACACAGGCAGGACCCTGAAACCACAGAGGTGGATGATCCAAAGAAGGCAGCACTCGAGTGGGTGGCACCTCGGAAGCAGGGATGTCCCCAGCCAGGTCCCCTCCCCTGCACACCCCAGGTGGCTCTGGGTAGAAAGGGGCCGGCCGGCCTAGGTGGCCCCTAGCAGAGGGCATGCTGGGGCAACTCCTGGCACCCTAGGTCCGGGTCCCTGGTCACAGCCCTGGGAGCAGCAGCCCTGGGAGGCGGGAGGCAGGAGGAGGGCAGCTGCTCAGTGAGGGCGGTGCAGGGTGAGGACCACGCCTTTCTGCAGAGGACTACAGGTGCCAGGCAGCTGGGAGGGGTCCCCTGAGACCATCTAGGGCGGAGGAAGCGGCCCTGTCCCTTACCTCACCCAGATCCCCAGGGACAGGAAAGGCAGGCGACATGGCCGTGTGGATATGGGGGGGGGGGCGGCATCGAGGACATGTGGAGGACACATGGGTTCTCCCGGGATCCGGGAGTGTGGTACATACTGAGCTTGAGCGTGTCTTGAGGAGCCAGGACGCTCGGGCTGACACCCTGGCCGAGGGACCATCCCTGCCACGTGAGGTGCAGGTACTCCCCATTGGAGAGGGGAAGGTGCAGGTACTCCCCACCCCCTTGGAGATGTGCAAAGTGGGGTGGGGGAGTGGCCGGGAGCTGTCACCAGGGGCCAGGCATTGCCCAGGGGTGACGGCCAACAGGAACCTTCACGAGCCACTCCGAGCCACCCAGAGCGTCACCCTTGGGATGTCCCCTGCCAGGGAGCAGCGGGCAGGAAGGAGGCAGCTGTCACCGGGAAAGGTGGCAGAGAGGGCCTTTGGTCCCAGAGGGGGGTCCTGTCCTGTGCCCCCTTGACCTGGCCTCCCCACACCCGAGACCCCAAGGGTCCCATGCCGAGACAGTCCAGTCTAAGTCCAAGAGCCTGCCAGCACCCTGCCAGGACAGAGGGGCATAGGTGCAGAGGGGCAGAGGGGCTGGGTGGCTCAGCCAGGAGGGCAGGGCCGGCCTCACACCCCTGGGTGGGCATGCCCTTCCCCCTCCATCTAGGTGAATGTGGATGCCAGGCCTGGTGGGAGGGAGCGGAGGTGGCCCCAGCTGGGGCACAGAGGCCCGGGCCTTCTTGTGAGGGAGGGAGTGGGCACTGGTCAGAGGCAGCTCATGGCCTGGCTGCCTCGGTGGGGACTCCCACTGAGCCGAGCTGGACTGAGCCTACCACAAAGGGTTCCCTGCCCCTGATGCCAGGCCTGCAGGACTGGGACTAGGCCACCAGGGTATTGTCAAATACCCTCCTGGGAAGGGCCAGGGGAGCCCAGCAGGTGTGGGTCACACCCAGACTGGGCACTGTCACGTTTTGCTGGGACCCTTAGAGGCCGCAGAGCTACCCTCTGCCCCTCTCAAAGAGACCAGGCTGTCGGGGCTCAAGGGACACAGCCTGCCACCTGGTGGCGGGTACACAGAGGAAGCAGACTTGAGCTGGCCCTGCTGGGACCCGCAGGATAGGGCAGGTCCCCCACAAACAGGCCTGCTCGTGACTGGAGGGAGGGGCAGGCGGGGACCCAGATTCCCCCCACTGCAGCTCTCACTGGATGGCAGGGAAGCAGGGCAGCGCCGTGCCCTCACCAAGGAGGGCTGTGGGGTGTGGGGGCGCTGGGGAGTCCCTGGGGTGCTCTAGGCTGCGTGCTGCTCCCTGGCACTGGCGCCCCTGCGGAGGACTCCTGCCCTGCACAGCCCAGGGACAGGAGGAGTCACCTCCGGCCCCGCGCCTCTACGGGACACCCAGGAGAGAACTTGAGCCTTGGCCTGGCCCTGCGTGTCCTCCTGTGCCTGTCCCCAGGAGAGGCGCAGAGCAGGAGGGAGCGGGCACAGCAGTGTCTGTGGGGACACGGCCACAGCTGTGCCCCAGGCAAGGAGGTTCCAGCCTGGACTTTCTGACCCTGCTGGGACCCAGAGCTGAGAATCAACCCAGAGAATCAAAACTCCCAAACCTCAAGGGCAAGGGACCGAGACAGCCAGCAGGGCGATGCCACCAAGGGCTCCTCTGGTTGCCAAATGGACAGGAGCCCCGGCCCTGCTGGCAGAGGGTAGACACTTCCTTCTCCCTGGAGCCTGGGGAGAGTCCATCCTCAGGCTAGGGTCTACCGGAACCCGGGCGCGGCGGGAGGGGCGGAGACAGCCGAGCCGACCCGGGGCGTGGCCCGACCAGGGTCCCCACGCGAGTGGCCTGCCGGACGGTGGCGGCACCCTCCTCCGCACGTCCGCGCCCCAGTCTCCCTGGGTGGGGGAGGGGCGTCTCCTTCCCGGGGCTCCTGGGAGGCCGACGGACGCGTCGTCGGAAGACGTTTGGGGGGACGCGGGGAGCACTTAGGGAGCCCAGGGGTCGTGGGGCCACGGATCGCGGCGGGGGCTCCTTCGGCTCTTCCCACGGCCCCGCCCTTCCCCGCCCCTGGGAGCCGGGCCCACTCCCACACAAGCCCTGCCCTCCGCGGCCCAGCACCGCCTACTCCGGACGGCGCCTGCGCAGGCGCGCCGGAAGTTGGTCAGGATCGGCTCGCTCCACCCACGTAAGGGCGCCTTTGACAGGGAAGTTCCGCCCCGCAGCGTTGGCGGGTCAATGCTTTTGCTGCCCTGGAAGTCCGCCCCGTTACGGGCGCGCCGGTCTCGCAAAGGTGCTCGGGAGGGCCGGGCACCGCGAGGCCCTGGCTCGCGCACATCTGACCTTGCGGATCGTGCTGGGCTGCGAGTTCCCGGTCCTGAGCTAATTAAGCGCACCAGAAGTTGCGGGACAGACGCTAGGCCGCCGGCCCGCCGGGGCCCCGCCGTGCTCCGCCTCGCCTCTCCGGTCCCGCCCTGTGGCTGCCCAGCCTGCGCCTCCTTCCCAGGACAGGGCCCCAGGCCTGCGGGGGCGGTGTCAGGCGGCTACAGTGTTCCCAGCTCCTCGCAAGGCTGGTCCTAGGCGGGGTCCAGCGTTGCAGCCCAGCCCTGCAGCTGAGCGGGACCCTGACTCAAACTAATAGCGAGGATGCGCCTGCCATCCAGGGTTTAGTCCCCAGCGCAGCAGAAACCCTAACAAACGGTGCTGGAGGGGTCTGCGGGGCGGTACAGGCGAGCGACCGCGGGGCTCCAGCGTCTGTCACCGCCACCAGCCTGGACACTCCCCTGCTCGGCCCGAGGGTCTCTCCTGTGGACGCCCCGACGCGACCCGTGCTAGACTGGACCTCGCCCCGCAACCCCTTGTCTAGGCGCCCATCACTTGTCCCCGCGCCTGGGATATGTCACCGGACAAGGGTCCCGCCCAGGGGCACCAGCTGGAGCTGCAGGTCCTGGGAGGGCTGTGTCTCCGCGGCCTGACTCCCTCGGGGTCCCTGTGCACCGGCGCCTGTGCCTCCCTTTGCGCTGCCTCGTCAAAGTTCCAGCCGTCAGGGCGCACAGCTGTTTGGAGTCTTGGCCCCTTGAAGGACAGGAGCTGACTGGGAGCCTGAGGCCCTTACCCCGAAAGCCCAGGTTTTCGCGGAACCCTGTGCCGCCTTCAGTGCCCGAGAAAGTGGGTCTGGTGTTGGGTGGGAGTGGCTGTGTGGTTGCCATGGCCGCTTTCTTGACTTATTTATGTATTTATTGTTTTGAGACGGGATCTCACGCTGTAGTTCAGGCAGGCCTTGAACTCACGATGTGGCCCAGGCTAGCCTGGACCTCTGGGGATCCTCCTGGCCTCAGCCTCCCGAGTGCCGGGATTAGAGGCATGCAACACCTGGCCCGTCATTCATACCGTTTTAACACACTCATGCCATGTCCGGCGTGGTGGCGTGTCCCCTGTGATGCCAACAGTCGGGAGGTCGAGACAGGTAGATCGCTGTGAGTTCTAGGCCAGCATAGGATAGACAGTGAAACGCTGTGTGGAAAAGTAAAATAGCTCTGCCAGGTGTGTGGTGCACAGCTGTAACCCAGCATGTGGGTCCTGAGGCACCGGTATTGAGTGTCGGAGTCTGGCCTGGGTTAGAGGGAACCTAAGGCCAGCCTGGACCGCACAGTGAGAGTGACAGCCTGTCTCACAGACCACGCCAAGCTTTAGAAAATCCAAACTGCTGACAACAGGCTGCTCCCTCCATAGTGGCCATTCTTGCTCAAAGCTGCTTATCTGGCCATCCCCTTGCAAAAGGGGACCGTGGTGACAGTTTCCCTGGGAACCCCTGGGTGACATCCCGCAGCTGGCTGGCTTTCACCCTTGCTTTCATCTGGTGTGGAGCTGCTGGTGTCCCCCTTTCCCCCCCCGGTTTTGTCCTGCAGGTGGCGGTCTGGTGACACCTTGTGTCTAGCACTCTCAGGCCCCTGGAGTCTCCTGGCACAGCCTTGTGCCTGCTGGGCCACACCTTCCCTGTCTCCTGGTGTGCGGCCAGGGCAGCAGAGGTGGGTTGGGGTGACATGACAGGCCCCTCTTCCTGGTTCTGCTCCTGTACCTTCTCTTCCAGGCTACCAAGCTGTGTCCCCTGCCCGCAGTGCCTGGGGAAATAGGTAGAGGTGCTGCGGCCTGCCGTGGGCTGTCCCCCTCGTGGGTGTAGTTTGCCATCCAGGAATGTCCTTGTGCTGGTGCAGGGGCTTTTAGCAGTCAAGCCGTCGCTCAGCAGGGTTCCGTGCCATCTCTGTGGCCCTGGGCACCCGTGATGCCCACTGTCCTGCTGTCTCCAGCTGTTCTTCAGGGTTGTGGTACAAACACATGGTGTCCACCCATGGGTCCCACCCCCGAGGTGCTCCTTCTTGGCTGCCATATCTCCTGCATATAGCAAGGGGCAGAGCTGCTGCGCCTGAGGCTGGTGTCAGCTCACAGCGCCACCCCTCGGCCTCCAAGACCACAGGAGTCTTCCTGTCCCCCAGGCTGGCTCACAGGTCCTCTCTCTCCCAGTCCCCTTTGCCCTGACTGTGGGACCGGACCGAGGTCCCCAGCTGGCTGTACACCCATGTCGGGCCTTGGGACCCTGGACCTGTTCTGGTAAGGGTGTCACCTGCCATTAGGGCCCCTGGTCTGCAGCAGAGGTCTCCTCTGATGCTGCTGGTGTGGATCCCGGAGAGCTTGTGTGGTGGTAGGATCCCAACCCGGGTAATGAATGCATCTCTGTCTTTAGATTTTGGGGTTCAGGTCTCAGCCCATCACCCCATAGTCTTCTTTGTGTACTCTGCTCCTGTTTTTGCTTCAGGGACACAGGCCAGAGGTGGCACAGAGCTGTAGGAAACAGGTGCTAGTGTGCTGAAGCGGCCACAGGGTAGCAGTGCTCCTGGGTGTTACTCCAGTGAGTGTGAAGAACTGACTTTCAGTGCCCCAAGGCGGGAGCTATGCAGCCTCAGGTCATCTAGCATCATCCACAGTCAGTTCACCCTGAGATCTCTACTGTCCCAGGCCCTGGCCCCTGGCCCTGTCCTCAGCCTGGGCCCCACCCCAGCCTGGCCCAACCTGGCTGGGCTCAGCTCTGCCCAGCCTAGCTTGGCCCAGATAAAGGCCTGCAGTGCATAGAGTGGCTTTCTACGTTGCTGGGCTTCCAGCAAAACTCTCCTTGTTGGGGGCTGGGGATTTAGCTCAACGGCATAAACACCTGCCTTGCAAGCAGGCAGTCGTGAGTTCAATCCCTGGAACCTATAAAAATGAAAAAGACAGAAAAAAAAAAAAAAAAACAGGGCTGGAATTTAGCTCAGCGGCATAAGCACCTGCCTTGCAAGCAGGCAGTTGTGAGTTCGATCCCTGGTACCGATAAAAAGGAAAAAGACCAAAAAAAAAAAAACAAAAAAAAAAAACCAAAAAACACCTCTCCTCATGTGCAGAGATCTGAAGCGCACTGTTCATCCTATAGCAGAAATGTGGGGGTCACTCAGCCACGTCCCCCAGGGGAGCTTATGGAAGGCCAGGCCTGCCCCAAGAGCAGCCATCCAAGGCCTGGGCTTCCACACTGCCCTTTGCCCCACCATGTGCCTGTGGTCTCATCACAAACTGCCCACCAGGTGTTGCTGCAAGAGGTTTATTGATCACTTAAAACTTGATAACCAACATTCACAGTCAGGAATGAGTTTGAGGGTTCTGGTCAAAAGGGAGGTGCAACTGGTACAAGGGGGAACAGAGAAGTGGCAGTGCAGATGACAGCAATCACTGCATCAGCATGCGCTTCACGGCCAGCACAATGTGTCTGGCACTCACGCCAAACATGCTCAGCATCTCGCCGGGCCTCCCACTCCGGGACATGCCCATCACCGGTGCTGCCAGCTGCCGGACCATGATGTCAGGCTCCCCAGAGATGGCTGCGCACACGGCTTCCCCGATGCCACCTGCAGAGAGAAGCAATGGTCGCTGAGATCCACTCTGGACATGGAAGATGACCTGCCCACCCAAGAAGTGTCCCCTTCCCCAAAACCACTGGAACCAACACTGGGCCCTATGAGCTGGGTGGTGGGCAGGTGCATGCTGTTCCAAAGTGGAACCATGCATGTGACCTGCTTGCCAGATGAGCAGGGCTGATCGTGCAGCAGTGGTGTCTTCCATGGGGCCTCTCTGGTCTCCTGGGGCCCTGCACTGGCACTGGGGTGTGGCCCACCCCCTCAGGTTCCCAGTCCTCCTGGGTGCACTCTGCTCTGAAGGTGCTCCATGGGGTAGCAGGCAGGCAGTGACAGCAGCTGGAGAGCCTTGGGGGACTCCACGGTAACTCCCCGTTGAGCCAGCTGCAGGCCTCTGCCACCACTGCCCACCTGCTCACCTGGGCTCCTAACGCCCTCACCTTCAGGGTAGTGATCCTCCACTGTGATGATCCGGCCGCCGGTGGCTTTTGCACAGGAGATGATGGTGGCGGCGTCCAGGGGCTTAATGGTGAATAGGTCCACAATGCGGATGGAGATGTCTGCAGGGCAGGTGGGGGTATGAGGCAGACTCAGCGGCACCTGCAGCTTCCATGCCAAAACACCCGAGGGAGAGGGCTCCAGCTCCTGGGCTCCCGCAGCACACACCACGCACTTACCTTGGCGGCAGAGCTCATCAGCAGCCATCAGGGCTTCATGCAGAGTCACCCCAGCTCCAATCACGGTGACCATGTCCTTGTCACTGTAGCGAATGACCTGGTGGCGGTATGACAAACAGAATGCTGTGGTTTCATTTCACAGTGGAGGGCATTCTGTTGCCCACTGCTGCCCAGTCTGAGCGATCTCATGCGTAAACTGTCCCCTCAGTGGAGACAGCTAGGAGGTTTTCAGAAGCCCTAGCCCAGTGTGTCCCTGTACTCCTATAATCCCAGCACTCTGGGAGGCTGAGAGAGGAGGACTGCAGGTTAGAACCCAGCTGGGGCAACTGAGACCCTGTCTCAAACTAAAACACAGAAATGGCTGGGGATGGAGTGCATGCAAAGGCCCTGGCCTAAAGATTGCAGGGGAAAAAAAGAGTGAAGAGATGAGAAAGCTGCGCGAACCATGCAACTGCCGAGACAGCTGCCCCTCTGAGGTAGTTTCGGGCTTGGGCAGGGGCACAGAGCACGCACTGCATGAGGTGGGAAGCACTCCGAGGCTCCCTCCAGCAGTGAGCACAGAGCTGGGACTCTGCAGTGGCCCAGCTCCCGGGAAGCAAAGGCGGATATTCCCTGCAGATCTTTCAAGCAAGTACATGACGCACCTAAGAGGAGGACCAAGGTTGCTGTCAGCTGCTTGTAAGGTGCAACCCTAAGGGACTATGGAAGCAGGGTAGCAAGCAGTGCGGTAGAGCTTTTCCAGGACTTCTTGGGCTGCACAGAAGGGACAGGGTGGTCGAGCCCTGGGGCCAGGTGCCTGCCTTCCATTAGCAGGCACGCCGCCGCCTGCCTTAGGTCTGCACACTCAACCCAGCACACCTGTTTTTCACCTGCACCATGCTTTATGGTTCTGTTTAGCAAGGATGCTCCAGAACCCTCATGCTGTTACACTGAGAGCCTGATAGATGCCAGGCATGGTGGTACATGCCTGTTACCCTGCTGCTACAGACAGGCTGGTACAGGTAGATGGCAAGTTAGAGGGCAGACTGCGACTCGGTGAACCCTGTCTCAGAATAAATAGTTCAAAAAGAGACTCTCTGGAAAGAAGCAAAGTGCAGATTAAGGTGCAATTGTCAGAATATTCCTGAGGAAAGCAGGCAACGAATTTTTTAAAAGCCAGAGCCAAGAAAGGCTGATTTGTAGACTGGAGGCACCTAGTGTGCGACTTAGCATGAATGAGAGCAGATGGCCATGGCTTGGAGGCCCCTACCTTGGCCTGTCCGATCTTAAAGGTCTCCTGAGGGGCGTAAATAACTTCCAATTCCTGGTGGCTGGTCCGAATGTAGCATATTCCCTAAGGTAGGAATGCAAATGAGAACCAGCCTTTAGAAAAGTGTCAAGTGAACTTCCAAAATGACACATCAGCCCCGGAGAGGAGAAGGAAGAGGGAGAGGAAGCCCCGAGCACTAGAACCAATTAGAACCAAGCCTAGCTGGCCACAACCGAAAGGCGAGGTCCAGAGCAGGATGGTGGCTGCCCCTAGAGAGCCAGCCTCCCCAACTGTCGCCTCTGTCTCCATGGAGCCTAAATGCAGGGCAAGAGGCACTAGCCCCTGTGCAGGAGGAGGTGTGGAATGCCAGTAGGGCGTACTTTCCTCCTAGAAACCAGCTGCTCACCCAGCCCTGAAAGAGGCCGCTGCTCTGGATTACTTCCAACTGGCACACGTGCACACTAAGGAACAGTTAACATCAACCACACAAGTGTGTCAGTGATATGTTAGCAATAAAGCGTCTATCAGGAAAGTGCTTCTGCTTGCTCCTGTGTGAGGAAAATGCACTCCTGCTAAAGGGTGCAACCGGGTCCTATCCCCATGAGGGCACATGCCATGACTCCCTGCCCAGGTCTCAACAGGATGGCCTTTCCCTGTTGGTGCCTCTTCCCAGTTCTCTGCACCTAGAAAGTGACCTCTACTCTGATGTCTAGCAGTCTTGCTCTGCCTCGTGTGGACAACAGGAAACAGCTTTCCAGCTGCAGCAGGTAGGGGCTGGGTGAGGCTCAGTGGCAGAGGAACTGCGGGGCACGCAGTGCACAGGTGGGGAGGTGGCCAGCACTCCCAAGGACCTGCCCCTCTGAGCTGTTTCTGGGGGCTGGGGTTTACATGCAGCACTCTGTCACCTGCTCTGTAGGGATCATAGGAGATGTGGCTGCAGTGGCAGTGCCATCTCTGCCCTGGCTGCAGTCTCTGGAGTACTGTTTTCTTTTGGGGGGGCAGCAGGATCTCTTGCATTGCTATTCCTGGGCTTAGGCACCCCACACCCCGCAGGGTCCTGAGTGCCACTGCGTACAGGTGTGCACCACTGCACCTGCAAAGGTGGGTCTTGAATGCCATAGGTCCCAGAGTGGGCTCAAGAGGCGGCAGCAGCATGGGCTGACACTTTATGGTTGTGATCTCAGTCTGGAGCCTGCTCCTGTGAACTCACAAGTGCCCTGTCCTCCTGGGGGGAGACACAGGGCCCTGTGAGAGTGAGGCCCAGTTTAGCGTCCTTTGCACCGTCTGACTTCCACAGTGCCAATGTGTTGTTCTCATGCACGATCCCTGTGCTGTAAAGGTTACATTCCCTTCAAAACTCTGACACTTATCTGCAGTCCTATCACTCTGGAGGCTGAGGCAGAGGATTGCAAGTTCCAGACCCACCTGGGCAACTTAGTGAGACTCTGGCCTCAAAAAGGGCTGAGGATGTAGCTCAGTCCCTGGTACCACGAAACAAAAAGAAAATCGAGACTCCTACCACTGGGTTTTCTGTAAGTAGTATTACTTTGATGCTGACATGGGAAAAGCTGATCAGTAGCTAACTTGTAGTAGGGCTGAGACACATTCCATGTCTAAGCCAGTGTCCCCTAAACATACCTTGGTATTGGCTGCCAGAAAAATGGCATGCTCAGTGGAGACAGCATCACTGGGGTAGAAGATGGTACAGTTGGGCAGTGCACGGAACATGGCCAGGTCCTCCAAGGCCATCTGGGTGGGTCCGTCTTCACCTGGCACAGCCATGGGTCAATAAAATGGATGAGCACAGGCCCGTGGAACCTTCCCTCTGCCCCTCACTGTCTCTGTAAGTCTGAGTATCGTTCACCCCAGGGTACCCTGAACAGTAATGTGGCAGACACCCTTGGTCACACCTTTACAAACTTGAGTCCATCCAAGCGGATTTCGCAATGACTGCTGCCTTGATCCAGGTCTCTGACCTTGTCCTCTTCACATCAAGGTCCCCTCAGGCTCTGTCCTCCTCTCTGTTCTTTCTTCCACCTCTTTCCCGCGAGACACTTTTTTTTTTTTGTCATTTTGGGGTACTGAACTCTACCATTCAGCTGCATCCCTAGCCCTTTTTTATTTTTAACCTTGAGACAAGGTCTTGTTAAGTTGCCCAGGATGGCCCTAAACTTGCAACCCTCCTGTCTCAGACTTCAGAGTAGCTGGGGTCACAGGCACATGTCACAGTGCCTGGTCAGACACTGGGCATTTTCTTTTTCTTTTTCTTTTTCTTTTCTTTTCTTTTCTTTTCTTTCTTTTTGTCTTTTTGAGACAGGGCCTTGCTATGCAGTTCAGGCTGGCCTTGGTCTCACTCTGTAGCCCACACCAGTCTTGAACTTGCAATGATCTTCCTGCCTCAGCCTCTTGAGTGCTGGCATTACAGAACTGCACCATCATACACAACGCTGGAAATTTTCGAGTAGAGGTATCTGACTCACTTTCCTGGCTGTCCCAGTAGCTGAGCATCACACAGCTTTGGGACACCTGAGGGGATGCTGTTTTGACTAAGGTTCCTTTAGCATGGGCGAGAGGTTATTTCTGGCCACAGCACTGTGGATGGAGGAAGTACAGTGCACAGAGAGGAAGAGGGAGCTGTCATGTACACTGTCTTGCTCCATCTACAGCCACAGCTCCACCTGGCTGATACTAAGGGTCCCTGACTGCCTGCCTGCCTTCCCGTAAGTACAGCTGAGCCTCTGCTCTGCCTTGGCTCCCTGGAATTCTCCCTGTTCCTTCTGCATCACCCATCCAGCCGTGACGCCAGCTCTCCCCAGAACCCTGTCGTCCAGTCTCATTCTCCCAGGGCTCCCCAACAGGTGGCCCTGGCATGCTAGCACCAAATGCCAGCCATCACATAGTGAGGTGATGCATTTTTCCACATCATGACAGGGGCCCCTCCCGTTCCCAGTAAGAGGTGCCAAAGACTTACTTGGCACGCAGCTCTGAATCCTCCATCTGCTAGCCATACTTTCTCCTCCACACTCCCTCTGGTCACTCTTCTGCCCTCCCTAGCATGTCACTGCTCCCCGAAGCACACGTCCCCCAGCCTGCTTCCCTATATTGTCTTTCTCTAGGGGTCTGTCCCACAGTCGCCCTGCTTCCCTCTGCCTGGTCACTGATCCTGGTCAGACTGCCACTGAGCAGAGGGTAGAAATGCACGTTGGGACTTGGTGTCATCCCTATCCAGCACATGGCGCTCAGACACCATCTCTCAGAGTTGCATGGCCAGTTTTTCAGACAATCTCAACAAATGCAAAGGTTACCTAGAGCATCTTAAACATTTCAAACAGGACATGGCTTTCTACAAAGGCATTCCAAGAACTACTCAAGAGGGCACCCCTAGAGCCATGACACATGCACCTTCCCCTGCAACAGATGGGACATTAGCCACTGAGATGACATACTCCCAACTCGTACCTACGGACACCCCACAGTGGGAGCCAATGAGGCGGATGCTGATCCCACAGATGGCGCCCACACGGATCTGATCATAGGCCCGGCTCAAGTAGGCAGCAAAGGTGCTGGCAAAAGCAACGGTTCGGCCACGCATGGCACAGCCCAGTGCCACGCTCACCTGCAACACAAAGAACACCAGTCAGGGCCTTGCAGCTGCTGCCCCTACAGCCCTGCTCACACCCAGGTGCTCCACACATTGGTCTTTCACCTTCTTCCTCTGCTTTTTTTTTTTTTTTGTCTTTTTGAGACAGGGTCTCTCTATGCAGTTCGGGCTGGCTTTGAGCTCACTTTGTAGCAGAGGCTGGTCTCGAACTTGCGACGATCCTCCTGCCTCAGCCTCTTGAGTGCTGGGATTACAGGCGTGAGCCACCATGCCTGGCTTCTTCCTCTGCTTCTAAAACCTCCCTACCTGCTGTGGGTCCTCACCTGCACTGGTCCCTGCCCCACCCTCTGAGTCTACTCCATCTGCCCTGCCATCCCATCCCAGTGCTGGAGTGTCCCCTGACCTGGGTTTTCAGTATCTCCCTTGGTCTCTCAGGAGCACCCAGCACAAGTCACCTTCTTTTCAAGGCATATCCTGGAGCCTTCTGGGTCTGCTGCAAGGCAGCCTGTGCCATGGGCAGCTGGATACCATGCCCCAGGGTCTGGGAAGCCATATCTGGCCCAAAACTGCCCTGACCCTCATAGCACCCTTATTTTCTGGTATCATAATCCCTCTGTCGGTCTCTCAAGTAGCTGGGACTACAGGCAAGTACCACTAACTCTGGCTACAAACAACATTAGTTCAAAAATCATTGTGTGATTTTTGGCTTGTAATGGGGAAGGAATTCAAGGCATTAAATGTCATTCCTGTAACAAAACTTCTGTCCTCATGTACTTATTTATGTAAGATTTCTTTAGTACTTACATCATTAAAATGAAAAGTAAGAATAGAATTTTCTCTCAATCTTACCTCACTGAAATTACAAACGTATTTATCTACTGATGTATATAAATGAGTAACAATCATGGCCCAATCCCAATGAAAAATTTGAATGCTCAGAGGTTTACGGTTTTAAGAAAAATTTAAAATGTTATCAACTTATATGCATATTTTTATTGCAGAAAAGGACATGCCAATCAATAAAAAGCTTTCATATATACTGGGGAAATGAAATACAAATAACTCAAATGGAAAAAGGGATTTAATTTCTGATAATTTAATTTCTGATAATTAAGGCCTCCACTGGGGGCACCATTCTCTGCCTGGGTCTTTGCACAAGTGAGACCCTGGAGACTCAGCCTGGATGTCACTCTCCTGATAAAAGTGTCCCTGCTAACCCCTATTTTTCCTCACAGACACCTTTATCTCAGCAACACCTGTTGGCCTCTTCTGTACTGGTTCCTTCATTACCAGCATGCACAGTACATGGCTGTTTGCCTGGAGGACCAGTGACGTAGGTACACACTTTCTGTAAGACAGCCCCTCCACAAAGTTATGTACTCAATCTCATTTCCTTCAAAATTGCCAGTGAGACAGCTTACTGAGACCTAGGGAGGTTCAAGCCCAGTCCTATTTTGAGACAAGGTCTCGCTAAGTTGCCTAGGCCACCTTTAAACTTGCACTCCTGGGTAGCATGGATTACTGGCATGCACTGCCGCGCCTGGCTTCTAACTATTCATATTCTTGAGGCCCCACTTAGTGTAACAGATGCCTACAAGTATCAGGCCCTGTGCTCTGGTGGGGAGGGAGAAACTGCACACTTGCGGATGTAGGACTGCCCACATCTGGGCTGGGCTAGGGACTTGGAGGCTCTAGCCAGCTGCTTCCTGGACGGAGTCCTGGGCTATCCACCATACCTTTGTAACCAAACCTGCAAGCCACCACCCTGCATCTGGCTTGCCTCCTGTTTTCCCAGAGGCCTCAGGAAGGAAACGCTGTCATGTGGATGGGCTTCTGGGTCCCATGGCTCCTGGTTGGTGGTCACTGAGAAGACCCAAGAGGCTCCCGAGGATACTCACCATGTTTTGTTCAGCAACAAAGCACTCAATGAACCGCTCAGGATGCTCCTTCTTAAATATCTCTGAGAAGGTGTAGTTCTTGGTGTCACTATCCAGCACGACGACTCTGTCATTCGCATAGCCCAGCTTAGCCAGAGCCAGGCCACAAGCTTTGCGAGTGGCCATCTAGAAGGAAGGGTCAAGTGGCAGTGTTTCTTGGAATGTACTTAGAAGGAAGATATGTTATTTATACTGAAGAAATTAAATTTACTGTTTACTAATAAATCTCCCTTCACATCATAAACATGGATTGTGAGCCAACTGTAAAAGTATACAAGGCTCAGGATCAAGTTCTCAAAATTCTGTCTCACACATGGATAAGGTCGGGGCTGGGGATTTAGCTCAGCGGCATAAGCGCCTGCCTTGCAAGCAGGTAGTCCTGAATTCGATCCCTGGTACCGAAAAGAAAAACATGGATAAAGCCATCATTTCCTCAAATTGCGCTTTTTTCAGTCCACATACTCCCAAGCCCCAATTCCCAAGCAGAATATTTCATGACTCAACAGATTTCAGATATTAGCAGTTCTCATATTTTTCAAGGAACTTTGGTACACTTAATCTACTGTCTAAAATTCACAGATAACATTTTATTTGAAACATTTGCCTCAACTAAATTTGTTCTGTCTATCCCATCCAGATAGCATATTAATTTTTTTCTTTGTGGTCCCAGTGATTGAACCCATGGTCTGCATACTGAGTTACATCTCCAGGTCTTTTGTGACATAAGATCGATGGTCTCAAACTTTCCACCCTCCTTCCTCAGCTTCCTGAATAGCTGAAATAACAGACATGTTACACCACACCCAGCCATGTGATTCTGGTTTTTGATAGATTGGGTACTTCCTTGTATAATCCAAAGAGGAAGTTAAAAAAAATTGGCCAACACATACAATCTGTGTTAAGAGTAGACACAGAGAGAGTGGCTGTTTTGTGCACACTGGATCACCATGGTACCACAAAGCAAAGTCAGGAAGCAAGAAACAGCCATATAGCATAAGGTGCTATCAAATACCAACAATCAATGAGAAACTTCAATGGTGACACATGCTTGTCACCTCTGCACCAAGGAGGCTGAGGCAGAAGAATCGTGAGTCCAAGGCCAGCCTGAACTACACATGGAGATTTTGTCTCGAAACAAAATAAAACAGGGCTAGGAATATAACTCAGCACTAAGATGCAAGGTTGTGAGTATGATTCCCTGTCCAAAAAAAAAAAAAAAAAAAAAAAAAAAAAAGAAAAGAGAAACAAAAAGACAAACTCACACCTAAGTGTGAAAGCAAAGAAAAAAGAGAAATAATAAAAGAGAAGTTAAGCCATTTACATTGCTGATTTACATTGCTGTTACATAAATTTCACACTGTTGCTAAGCATAGTGGTGTACACCCATAATTCCAGCACTCAGGAGGTTGAGGTAGGAGGATTGCTGAGTTCATGGTCAGCCTGGGCTAGTGAGTTCAAAGCCATCCTGAACTATATATAGTGAGACACTGTCTCAAAGGAAAAAAAACCCCACACTGTCTGGTAACTGTTTATTTACAGAGGCCAGGAAAAATAATCCTGTGTATTTAGGAAGCCAATCACAGCACAAAGCATGCTGATGTGCATGACTTAGTTGCCCATGTTTTTGCCTACCATATCACCAACTTCATAAGCAGGAGGAATGGTCATTTTTATATCCTCAATGTTGACTTGAGGTGAGTCCTCAATGGGGGGTTGCGGGGTAAGACTTCTGTTAGTCTGTATCTGGCTCTCGATTAATTTGATAATTGCATCTGCTCGCTCTTGTGGCATTGGCTTTCCATGCCAACTTTCTGCATCTTCCACGTCTGAAACAAAGTGCAATAAAAGCCATCAGTTCCAACCCTTTAATGGGAGCCAGTCACAGAGGGTGGCCTGGACAGAGGCCTAGTGGCTTCTCAGGAGGCCACTGGTCAACGTGCTGGTGATCAGAGAAGAATGAGGGCAATGAGGATGTACTGACAGCAGGGGAGACATGGAAATAGGGGTCACAAACATGAGGATGAGTTTGAGTTTCATTCAGAGCAAAAGAAGCCACTGAAGGAGTGAGCAAAGAAGTGAATGACGAGATGTCTCGTAGAGAGATCGCTGCAGTGACAGCATGGAGATGGGCTCAGAAGGAAGTTTTCAGTGCAGTTTCAGAGAGGTGATAGGCTCTGTGACAGTCATGGCAGTAGAATGGGGATAAAGGGACACATCTGACTAGACTTAAAGGAGCTGGATATGTGGGGGTGACAGGCACATAAGAGAGGCAGAAGCAAGAACATGGAGGGTTCTCCTAGGAACATACTGGCAAAGTTATCCTACTGAACTAGGACTAGAACTGGAGACAGAGATACGATCATAATTTAGGGAGCAGTTGAAATGTCTACATACTAAAAACCCAGGAGCCAGCTGTGCTGGTACACGCCTCTAATCCCAGTACTTGGTTTCAAGGCCATCCTGGGGTCCACAGTGAGCTCAAGGCCAACCTGAATCACAAGTGAGACCCCATCTTAAAAAAACACATCAAACCAAACCAATCCAGGAATCATACACTTTCAAGGATTTAAAGGTGAGGTGAGTAAGTTGACATACAGCTTTGGAAGTGGAGAAAGTTAGTTTTATATATCTCCTCCATCATAGCCCCAAAGACAATGCTTTACTAGTCCTAGGCGCTGTTCCAGATGGCACCAGCCTATGCAAGCAGTATGTATGTATGCCCTCGCACAGAGGCCTGCTGACACCCACAGAGGAGATGTTGGGTCTCTACCTAATGCCTGTGCCCCTAGCTGCTCCCTCACATTACTAGGAAGTCATGTTCTCTTGGTGTGTGGCCTTCTCTTCCTGCACAACCAGACATTATCTAAGGGAAGGCAAGAGAGAGGAGCCCTAGCCTGTCAGGAGGGATGCTGCCCACCAAGGACAGCACTGGCCTGGCTTGCAGAACCCGAAGGCTGCCTGTTCAGCCATACTGACCAAGGCCGAGCTGCAACATGGGTGGTGAGAAGGAAATACTTACTCGGCATGCCTCGGCCTTTGAAGGTCTTGGCCACCACAGCAGTGGGCTTGCCCTTTACTTGAGCTGCCTGCCAGAACACCTGGCACAGCGCCTCCACGTCACGACCATCCACCACGTAAGTGTTCCATCTGCCAACAAGGAGGCTGGGTTACCTGGGCAAGGGGGCAGGGCAGAAGGAGGTAAAGCAACAAGGACACTCACCCGAAGGCCTCGCAGCGCTTCTGATAGACCTCCACATAGTGCTCCAGGGGGAAGCTGCCGCTGTGCCCCAGGCGGTTCACGTCAAAGATGGCCACGAGGTTATCCAGACTGTAGTAGGCCGCAAAGGCCAGTGCCTCCCACACGGAGCCTTCTGAGGACTCGCCATCTCCCAGGAGGCAGAACACTCGGTAGCTGTAGCAAGCCAAGAAAAGGTGAGGAGCCCCGCGAGCACGGACATCTCAGGGAGGAACCCAGGTGGCGGGCTAGAGGTGCTGCTTTGATCACCAGGTCCCTGACACTACCTTCCTCTTCGGGGAAGCTTTGAGAGCTCAGCCTTGCTACGCATGGTGGGCCAGCTGAGCCAGTTGCGGAGCCAGCTACGTGGGAGGCTAAGGCAGCAGCCTGGGCCTCAGGAGAGGGCTTCCTCTCTGTTAGCTCTCTCCTCCCAGCCTCAGCTGCGTCTCCAGAAGGGCACGCAAAGGGGCATGACAGAAAGCAGTTCCCTGAAATGGCCATGCTTTGTGGCACATGTACTGCCTTGGTTTTCAGTTTCAAAGCACTGCTACCTTCTATTTTTGATCTCTGTTTACAGTACTTGTAACCATCCAGCATCCTACCTCTGAAGCATATGTTCTCTTTTAAACAGCAAACTCCTCCACAGCAGAAACAACGTGAGTATCTGTACTGATAAAATGTGCCCCAGCCCTATTACAATACTGTCAGTCTAATAAAGAATTAGGTGAGAGCCGAGAGAGACAGCCAAGGAGGACAAGAAACATGAGCACTTTCAGTGAGGTTCCCCTAGCTGGCATGGGGACTGACCCTTCAGGATTTTCCCCACCCCAAGGAGCGAGATGGTGTTCCTCTGAGACCCTGGGAGAGGGGAACTTCCTGTCCCTGGGAAACTGAATGGGGCGGGGGGGGGGTGGTGGCTCTAGACTCGGCACTGCGAAGCAGCAGAGGATACTCAGGGGACAAGACCAGGAAGATCACAGTCATCACGTTCTTGCTCCCACACCAGCAGTTGCTGAGCAGAAGGCCCAAAAGAAACACCACCTGCTTTCAGAAAGGAGGAACCACCCAGAAAAACCCCCTTGGTTCTTAGCATTTTGAAGTCCCTACTCTGAAGACAGGCCCATGCATGCAAGTGGATCCCTTTGTCCAGCACACTTTCCAGGGAAGCCGCACCTTCTACCACGCTGGGGCCTCTAACATGGAGGCGGGAAGAGTTTCTGCAAATCTGATTTCTCCATTTTTTCATGCTTGATGACTGTACCTCTCAAACCATCCCTGTCCTCCCAAACGGGTGAACCACAGAGCCACAGAGCAGCAGTGCCGCAGTGCAGCACCTTACCTGGCCCGGTCGAAGTACTTGCCAGTATATGCCATCCCGCATGAGGCGCCCAGGCCTTGCCCGAGCCATCCCGTGGCCACATCAACAAATGACAGTCTCTGCAAGATACAAAGGACCCAAGGAACCCAAGCTGAGTGTTAGGTGGGCCCTGAGGCCTCTTGCACCCATGTGCCTCTGAAATCCCAGGACAATGTCCTAAGAGGACCCCAGGTCAAGCCAGCAGTCCAGTCTAGGCTGGAAACTGCGGTGACAAAGATGAAGAAGCCACCATTGTCTATTCCCCAGGGAACCCCGGAATCCCGTGTATGAGGGCACCTGGAGCTTTGGAAACACAGAAGGGACCCTAGGTGCAAAGGAACACATGCAAAGCTTTTTCTCAGGCCTCTTCCCAGCAGGCCCAAACCAGACGTATAATCTTTTGGTGACCACAGGTTAAGCAGAAACCCAAAACCCTCAAGTCTGTGGGTTCCCTGCTTTGGAAAACTCAGGCTGACTGAGCTTTCAGGAGTGGCTCCTGGACAAGCCAACACTGTACAGGGATCAGTTTCTGTCACCTTGCTGTGCCCCTCTGCTAACGTTCAGTTGTGCGTTCCATGTTGCCATGGTCCACCACAGACCCCCTTCCACCTCTTACCTTCTTGGGTCTACATAGGGGCAAAGCTCCCACTTGTTCTGGGTCAGTCTTCGTAACTCCCCCTCACCTATGCATAGATCCATTTACTTCCAGGTTTGCTCTTGGGGCCATGCCTCTGCTCCTCAAATATCAGACTCATTCCAGAAGTAAGTGGCATGTGCCCTTCAGAAGAATGTCCCTCTGAAGTCCTTAATACCCAATAGCTCCCAATATACCACCATCCCTCCTTCCAGCTCGTACACGCACACAGCTGTGCACACTTTTTCTTGTCAAGCCATTAGCTCAGACACCAAGACAAGGATCACAGTTCTGACTCCTAGGTGCTTTTGACTGTACGATTCCTTGCTCAGGTGTTTCTGTTTGCACATGATACTCTACTAGTGGGCTTTCAGTTCTTTACTTTAGGACACAGTGTGCTCTCAGAGAGCATCAAACCTACCACATGTTCTAAGCCCCATAGTTTTGGTACTAGGTATCAAACTCATGACTGCACGCTTGCAAGGCAGGCGCTTCTGCCGCTGAGCTAAATCCCTGGGCCCCACATATTTTTTAATGTTTAGAACCTCACTGACAGGGCCAGGATATCCATCTACAAGTCAAGCAACACTTTCTCCATGCTCTGCAAGTGACATTACCAACCTCTCCCAGGGCAACACAGGCCTGACAAAGGGGACATTTGTGCTAAGTGGGATGAGGTAGGTACCACTGAGGGAAAGATAAGATGGAGAGCTGTCCCCAGCCATACTTCTTGCCCTAAATGTCACTTGCTTCACAAGAATACCTTTTAGATTTTTAGGATGCAAAGAAAGAAGGTCCCAAATGGTAAGAAGGCCATCTTCCAGCCCACTCCAATGTGGCTTTAGACCTAGGCTTGAGAAGCAAGCACAAGAGCCCCCAGGGCCCTGGTCAGCATACCTTCGACAGGATGAAGCGGTCATTATCTGGGTTCTCCAGGTCCGACTGCTTGTATCTCATGGTGTAAAAGAACAGCACAGACATGATCTCAGCAGCGCTGCTGCATGATGTGGGGTGGCTGAAAGGCAGACACAACATGAATTATTTCTCCCAGTTCAGCGACTCCCAAAGGACACATGGTCTCCAATGATGGTCACTCTCAGCCCAGGAGACTGCAGCTGAGTGTCAGAGATGCAGGGTGCAGTAACCCTACACCTAGCTCCCTTTTTCTACTGCGGACCCCATGCACCCAGTGAGTTTTCACCCCATGAGACTTGCAGTGGTGCTTTCATTTACTAAAAAACCAGCAAGAACATCATCATATTCCATTCTGCTGCCTTAAATGAATGTCTTTATTTCTTTCTTTTTGGTACCAGGGATCGAACTCATGACCTCATGCTTGCAAGGCAGATGCTTATGCCACTGAGCTAAATCCCTAGCCCCTTAAATGAATTTCTTATGGGCCTTTCCTGAATGCTAAAATAATTGCTACTCTTAGGAAGATTTTAATTAAATAGGGAGAAGCTATCAGAATAGAATAGGGGAAAAACGCTACTCCTAGAAAATTTGCTAGTTGCTTATCTGACAGAGAATTAATATCCAGAATATAAAAGGAACTCAAAAAACTTTTTTAAAAGCCAAGTAATCCAATTAAAAATGGGCAAATGATCTCACAGATACTTTCCAAAGAAGAAATACAAATAGCCACCAAATACATGCTCAGTACTAGCTATCAGGGAAATGCAAATCAAAACTACAATGAGGGCTATATGTAGCTCACCAGTAGATTGCTTAAGGCCTGACTCTGATCCAAATACAATGATACTCTCTTGGCACACATTAGAAGGGCAACTAAAGCTAGTGTAGTGGTACATGCCTATAGACTCAGCACCTGGGAGACTGAGATGGGGTGAAGGACGCAAATTTGAGGCCCTCTTGAGCTACGTAGTGAGACATTATTTTAAAACAAACAAGCAAGCAAACAGAATGGAAGTTTCTCAAAAACCTACCCTATAATCTCAGCTACTCAGGAGGCTGGTACAGGATGACTGCAAGCTGTATCTAGCCCAAGCTACCTGATCACTCAGCAACACTTTATCTCAAATTAACAAAGAAAAAGAAAAGGGCTGAGAATGCACCTCAGTATCAAGGCCCTAGACTCAATCTCAAATACTATCACCACCACCACCACCACCACAAAAAAAGCTACCACTGCACTAAAATTTAAACTCTTTTTTTGTTTTGTTTTGTTTTTTTGTACCGGGGATCGAACTCACAACCATGTGCTTGCAAGGCAGGTGCTTGTGCCACTGGGCTAAATCCCCAGCCCCAATAAAATTTAAACTTGAGCAGCCCTATCATCCATCTATTCCACTTCTGAAACCAGGTCTCATCACGTACTCCCAATTAGCCTTGAATTTGCTATGTAGCCCAGGATGATCTTCCTGCCTCAGCCTCCTGCATGCTGAGATGGATACACACCAATAACCTAGCTATTATCCCACTTCTCAGTATATATATATATATATATATATATATACTTAAAAAAAAACGAAAAGAAAGGAATTAGTACACCAAAGAGACATCTACTTTCTCATATTTATTGTGGCACTATTCACAATGAACAGAATTTGGAATCAGCCTAGGTGTCCCCATCAACAGATCAATTTAAAAAAAAAAAAAAATATATATATATATATATATATACGTGTAGTAGAGTATTACTCAACCAAAACCTGGTTAAAGTTATATTACAAAGCTACAGTGATTTTAAAAACATACATATGGATCAATGGAACAGAATAGAGGATGCAGAAACATCCTCAAGCACATGCAGCCATCTGATCTTTGACAAAGTGACCAAAGCACACATTGGAGAAAAGATAGCCTCTTTAATAAATGGTTCTGGGAAAACATGCTGAAGATCAAACCTAGACCCTATTTCTCATCGGGTACTGAACTAAACTAAAAATGTATCAAGCATGCCTGTAATCTAAGCACTTGGAAGGCTGAGATAGGAAGACTGTGGTGAGTCTGAGGCTGGCCTGTGCCACATTATTCAAAGTCAGCCTGGACCCTGTTTCAAAAAAAAAAAAAAAGTAAAGAAAAGAAAAAAAAGACCTAATGATGAAACATTAACACAAACTGCTGGAAGATAAAAGAAGTAAAACTCTTGGAGTTGAGCCTAGGCAAGGATTTTCTGAACAGAATCACAGAACTCTGACTACAAAATAAGAAAGAGCAAGATGATGAACAATTGAGATCATATCAAACTTAAAAGCTTCAGCACAGCAAACCTACAGAATAGGAGAACAATTTTGACATCTACAACTCAAAGAAAGGACTAATGTTTAGACTACATAAAGAATTAAAAAACGAATTTTAAAAAAACCCAGGCCCCCAAACAAAAGACCCAATCAAAAAATAGACAACTAAAACGAACCCTTTTTGCAGAAATACAAATGACTAATAAATACATTAAAAATGTTCAATGTCTTCGGCTATTAAAGAAATGAAAATTAAAACCACTGAAATCTCATCTTTCTCTAGAAGGAATGGCTATTTTAAGGCGTAATGGAACAAGTTTGTAACCCCAGCACTCCAGAGGCTAAGGCTCATCCTGGACTCTCTAGCCGAGACCCTGTCTGGAGAGCAAAAAAGCGCGCAGGCGCTCTGGCGCGGTGCGCGTGGAGCCGGGGTGGGGGTGGGGCCGGCGGCCATGTCTCAGAGTTGGCTCGGTGCCGCCGCCCTCTCTTGAGGCCGTGCGCATCATGGACTTCACCCGCCGCCACACCACCTGAGCCGCTCAGAGGTGAGCGGGAGAGCTGGCAGGTGCCGTGGCTCTCAGAAGGCGACAATGGGACTTACATACACGAAGTTGGTTTTAGAAGACGATAACCAAAAACAAAAAATAAAGAAATGAAAATGCAGAAACCAACCAACATAAAACTACAATGGATGCTGAGCTGGAATTTGCCAGTCAACCCAGTACAACTGCGAAATGACTTTTGGACAAGGTCGAAAGAACAACATTTTGTGTGAGGTCTGATAAAGGAGTATGTTGAGAGCAAAAATTATTCTGTGTTTTAAACTAAATAAAAAGGTGACACAATAAGATGTTAAAAAAGAGAAACCCTTATAGTTCAAGTTTAGAGCTCCTTTCCTAAAGATATGGCTGAGGAATTCAAGAAGTAACAGACACTGTTTTGCTCTCAAGTTTAAAAAATTTATCTAGGGGCCGTGGATATAGCTCAGCTGCACAGCACCTGGCTGACAAGAGCAAGATTGTGAGTTTGATTCCTGGTACCCCCCTCCCCTCCCAAAAAAGCCCTGTTGAAAGATGAGCTACATTGCTCACCGGAAACTGCAATTCTTTTGGCTGCCTATGCTGTACAAGCTTGCAGAATGTAATAAAGAGACTCATAAATCAGGCTAAGATTTAGGTCTAGGTCATTCATATTAATAATGTCACCGAGTTTTACACTATAGAAAGTCGGAACTTAGACCTCTTACCCTGCAGTATCCTTTAAGTGGATGACTAAGTTTTAGAAGCCATTAAAAATCTCTGGAGGACTGGGGTTGCAGCTCAGTGGTACAGAGCTTGCCCAGCAAATTTGAGGCCCTGGGTTCATTCCCAGCACAGTAAAAATAAATAGAAGTAATCCTTTGAAAAACTGCAACCCGCTTATTGATTTTGAATGTAAAGAGAACAAAATTAAAATAAACTTGGGCTGGTGGTATTCAGTGACACAGTGCATACTTAGTATATACCAGGAGGTGCCAGGGGAACAAATCCAGGTATTTTGCACTGAGCTACATCCCCAGTCTCACTTTAAAATTTTAAGATAGTGACTTGCTAAGTCACTATGTTGTTCCTTGAACTTGTAATCCTCTCACTTCAGCCTCCTGGAATTACAGCTGTGCCCTGCCATGCTTGGCTAATATAAGGGCCTGAAATGGAACCACCCTGTCTTTTTAGATGAAGTCTGCTACACTGCTTTGCTCAAGTGAGACTCTGAACTCAGCCATCACATCTGGATCCACTGTCCTTTTACTGTTGTAGCCATTTTCAGTGCAAGATTTTTCTTTAAAAATCTTACTATTTTGTTTGACCATGAGATGAAATTAGAAATTAATTAATTTTTTTGAGACAGGGTCTCATTATGCAGTTCAGGCTGTCCTTGAACACACCATGTAGCCCAGGTTGGCCTTGATCTCACAGTGATACTCCTGCATCACCCTCTGAAATTAATTTTAAAAACCTGAACTCAACAAGTTTGTGGAAATTAAATACTGCATTCCTACACAGCTGGTCCAAAAAAATCCGAAGGGAAACAGAATGGATAATGAAAACAAAAACATAAAGCCTTAAATGCAGTGAAAGCAATCCCAAGAAAGAAATTTATGACTATAAACACATTTTTTAAAAATGCAAAGCAGCAGGGGCCAGGGATATAGCTCAGTGGCAATGCACCTGCCTGGCAAGCACAAGGTCATGAAAAAACAAAAAAAAAAAGCAAAGCAACAATATTTGTATTACAAGTTAAGGGACTAAAAAATTTTATACCCAAAGCTAGTGGAAGGAAAGTATCATAAAGATCAGAGCGGAACTAAAACCACCCAGCACAGTGACATACATTTATAATCCCAGCCACTGGGGAGGCCTGGACCACTTAGGCCTTTTCTCAAGAACAACAAAAACAGGCCAGAAAAATATTACCGAAAACCAATAGAACAAATGGGGCGGGGGGGGGGGAATCAAGAGCTCAATCCCAGCCTAGAAATTTACCATCAGAGAGAGATCTTGTGACAAACTGAAAAAAAAAAAAAAAAAAAGACTGGGCTGTTCATGCAAAAGCCCTGGGTTCAATTCTCAGTACTGCAAAAGCAAAACTTAAGAAAAATTATCTAGAGAATTTTTAAATACGACATTTTTTTGGTACCAGGAATGGAACTCAGGACCTTGCACTTGCCAGGCAGGCGTCAGCCTAAATGTGGTATTTAGAAATGGGAAAAATCATTGTAAAACTTCCAGGGCTGGGTGTCAGCGGTAAGGAGCTTTTCTAACATGCATGAGGCCCTGGGTTCAATCTCTGGCACTGCAAGCAATAAATGAAAACTGCCCACATGAGCAGAAAGCGGAGGCAGGGGGACCTCACGAGCCCATGAGTTCAGAGCCAGTCCACAACACACCGAAACTGCGTCTGAGACAAAACCAACCACTACACACTAATCTCTCTAGCGAGTTCTAGTCCCCAAAAGCCAAGACAAAGCCCCAGCAAACAAAACAGTCCTTATTTTGGCCTTGCCAACCGCCGAATCCCTACGCCAGTCACACCGCCCGTTCTGTTTCCTCCCTTCTATCCCCGTTCCACGCCCAGAGTAACTTCACACACCCGAAGCCCAGCGCCTCTACCACCAGACCAAGAAACCACAACACAAACCACACCACACGCAACGCAGCCCGCCCGCCCCCTCCGCGGTGCCTTGGCTGCCAGGGCCTTTTCTCGGTCCTTGCAGCGCTTTGCCGCCAGAGAGCAAGGGAGCAAACAGGTTCCTGCCACGTGGCTGACGACAATAGTGACTCCAGGGCTCTGGCGACAACAAGGCCTGAAACGCAGTTTGAGGTGGAGCCACGTCAACAAAGCCCACGCGCATATCCTTCCACCTGCCCATCTGTCCGTCCGTCCATCCCTCAGATGGTCCAGCCCGCCCTGCACCAACAATCCTTCTGCCCACCCATCTGTCTATCCGCACGGTCCAGACCATCCATCAGTCCATTGGTCCACTCCACCCGCCTATCCTTCCGCCCGCCATGTCTGCCGCCCTGTGCAGCTTGCCCTTCAGTCTATTGGTCAGATCTTTCCCATCTGCCTTCCACCTGCCGGCCAGTCCGGCCTCCCTGTCCAGCCCGCCCGTCCGTTAGTCCAACCTTCCCATCCGTCCGTCTGGCTCCTCCACTCACTCGTACACAGGCACCAAAGGCTCCCTTCCTAGGGCCATAACCCAGGGGACCCACTAGCAGTGCCACGTGGTCTTCAACGAGGGGGTCTTACCCGGAGCTGGCGGTGCACGTGGTCCTGATAGAGTGGATGCGCAGGCGGTTGGCTATGTCCCGCAGCACCTGTACAGTCCTCTCGTCGGGCCTGGCCTCTTCTGGCATCAGGGCGTTCGCCTCGGCCTCAGACATGGCCGCACTCGTATTAGCGTCCACCGAGCAAGTGCAGCCGTGACTCCGCAGCGGGCCTTTTGAGGGCCAATGCCCCACCCATCGCGCAGGGAGATCCCTCCGCGCGGAGTTTCGCACCACGCCCTGTGTTCATGCGCTCTCCCTCCACGTCCAAACCCTGGCCCAAGTCAGTGGTTTTGGACACTTGGCAACTGCAAACTCAGTATTAAAGAGTATGGTTCCACTTCTTTGTAGCTTTTCTTGCACTATCAGTCTCAAAGGGGCTCTCCTCTGGGGATGGGTATAGGGTCTACTTTTGGGGTGGTGAGAAAGTTCTGGAACTAGACAATAGTAGTGACGGAAGCGGAGTGATTGAATCACAGACACAGCACACGTAGACGTGCATTCTGACCAGCTCCTTTCTGGAACTTTCTGTACTGGAGCCTGTTGCGTCACTAAGGTAGCTTGATTGCGACACCGACCTGTAATTGGAGCAGGAAGCCTGCCTTCAGCGAGCCTCGGTTCCGATAGAATGCAATGTCTTTCGGTCCGAAGTGCCACATTGTGGGGTAAGGCTCTGGCTAGGGTCACAGTGGCCTCTGGGATGATGCCATGACTTTGCGTGGCTCTCTCTGCCTCACCTCTGCCGCTTGGGGGTCCAAGCCTCCCGCGCGCCCAGAAGCGCCCCACGTCGTCCCCCCCCCTCCCCCCCCCCGCGCCTGCGATACTGAGTGGTAAAAGGGAGTTCCGTAAAGTTTTAGGAGATGCCGCTGAGTTGCGCGACAAAACCTTGAACCTATTTATCTTCCTCCTTCCAGGATCCGGGATCGCTCGCTGACTGCCTCAAAGCATTGCATGTTAGAAATCTTTTCCGTTGTTGTTTTGTTGAATGAGAAAATAGTACTTCATGAATGCTTTGATATATGAATCACTGATCATCTCAAAGTGGTGCTTTTTTTTGTTTTTTGAAGTGGCACATTTTTCCCAAAGGTTGTCATTTGTGATCCATTCTATCCGAGTGGTTTGTTAATACCTTTTCCTGTTTTTATGCTTTGTATAGAATTACTTTAGCACACTAATTTGTGAGCGTTCCTTATGTACATATTGTGTTGATAGCTCTTTACCTATTTATCTATTCCAAGTCATTCTTTGTCCTCAACCTTCTGCTGTTTTTAATGATGAAGGGAAATTATTCTTAAGGAAAAAAATACCAAAATCTGTTATTTTTAACTTTGGGGGTGTTTTCACCATACAGAACGCTATAAGAATTTTTGATAAGTATATAAATATTTTCCTTACAACATTTTTGTTTGACTCTTACTGAGAAAAAATATTTTGTTTCCTTTTAATGTTTTTGTAGTTCTATCTCTTAGGTGCTGTTTTTGATTTTGTCTGGAATTCATTATTATGTATAAGGCAAAATAGTACTTAAAACTACTATTTTCCAAGTAGCCCATTTTCCCAGGACCCTTCTTAGTATTTTTTAAAAAATGTATTTCTATTTGGAATGAGTTAACTTAAGATTCTTGGTACTGGGGATCAAACTCATGACCTCACACTTGCAAGGCAGGTGTTTATGTATCTGAGCTAAATCCCTGGCCTAATTTAAGATTCTTAACAAATTCCAGATCAATATTTTATTGTGATTTCATGGAACATATAGGTTAGTATGTAGATGGGTGGAACTATTGTTGTCTCTTAGTTTATTAAAAAAGAAGGCTTGGGGCTTGTTATTTAGCTCAGTGGCATAAGCGCCTGCCTTGCAAGCAGGCAGTCGTGAGTTCAATCCCTGGTACCGATAAAAAAAAAAAAACAACAACAACAAAAAGAAGGCTTGTGTTAATATTGATTGGGGAATTTTTTTTTGATTGGAAAGATTTCTGTGCCCATGTCTTGTACCTGGAGCAACTACTTTAAAGATAGCAACAAGTAATGTATTAACTATTATTCTCCTATTATTTTGTTATGAAATTTTGTTTTACCTTTTTCCATAAAATAAAAAAATTGAGACATTTCCCAAACAACCTGATATATAGGCATTAATACATGTTAATGGCCTCTTATTTTCTATTTTCTATTTATCCTTATGTCTTATTTTTCTTCTTCCTTTCTTTCCCTTTGGTTTTTAAAAACTTTTGGCTGTGGGAAACAATGCTTACGTTCATCATGATGAGTCCGGTATGGTGATGTAACAAGTCTTGGTTCTTTTGTCATCCCCTTTCCTCTTGTCCTTTCCCTTCCCTCCATCTGTTGGTCCCCTTGCCATTTGCAAAATGCTTATTTCTTTGTTTTCTATTATCTGTCTTTCATTTTGCTATTTAGATTATTTGTACTTTGAGTTTCCAATTTAAGAGAAACCACCCATTATTTAAGTTTGTATATCTGATTTATTTCACTTAATGTTAAGGTCTTGAGATGGATCCATTTTCTTACTGAATGACTAAAATTCACCTTTTATGCTTGAGTAGTGCTCCATTGTGTGTAAACATCACATTTCTATTTTTAAAATTTTATTTATTTATTTATTTTTTGGTGTGGGGGATCAAACTGATGACCTCGCACTTGCCAGGCAGGTTCTGTGCCTGCTGAGCTAAATCCCTGGTCCCAGCTACACATTTCTTTACCTGTCTATCTGTGAGTGGGCTGCTATGAATGTGGGTGTGCTTGTATCACTGTCTTATGATGTCTTTAGTTCTTTCATAGACATGCTTAGAAGGGGAACAGCTGGCTCAATGGAATTTCTATTTTTAGTTTTTTGGGAAGTCACAGTGATCACTATAATGGTTGTGTTAACTTAAACTCCCACCAATAATGGAGAAAGGCACCTTTGCCCCACAGATTTACCAGTGTTTCTTGGTTTGTTGAGTTTGTGATGATGGCCATTCTTTCTGGAAGAAGATGGACTCTCAGCGTTGTTTTGCTTTTTTTTTTTTTTTTAATCGGTACTGGGGATCGAACTCACGACTGTGCACTTGCAAGGAAGGTGCTTATGCTGCTGAGCTAAATCCCCAGCCCTCATTGTTGTTTTAATTTGCTCTTCTGTAATGGCCAGAAATGCTAAAACACTTTTCACGCACCTAACAGCTATTTGTACTTTTTTTTCTGAGAGGTGGCTATTTATTTTAGGTACTCTCTTTTGATTGAGTCTTTTATGGTGGAGGTCTAATTTTTTTTTTAGACAAGATTTCACTGTGTAGTCCAGGCTGGCTTTGAACTCATGGAGATACTCCTGCCTCAGCCTCTTGAGTACTGGGATTACAAGCATGTGCCACCACACCCTGCTTGAATTCTTTATATAATCTGGACATTAGTTATTTGAAAAATTTTTTTGTTTTGTGGGGTTTTTTAGTTGTTTGTTTGTTTTTGAGACAAGGTCTTGCTGTGTAGCCCAGACTGGCCCTGAACTCGTGGTGATCCTCGTTTTTTGTCTTTTTCCTTTTTATCGGTACCGGGGAGATCGAACTCATGACTGCCTGTTTACAAGGCAGGCGCTTATGCTGCTGAGCTAAATCCCCAGCCCCTTCGTGGTGATCCTCTTGCCTCAGCTTATTTTTGTTTTTTTGTTTGTTTGTTTTTTAGACAGGTTCTCGCTTGACAGTTTAGGCTGAGCTTGAACTTGCAGTGGTCCTCCTGTCTCAGCCTCTTGAGTGCTGGGATTTGGGGAAATTTTTTTTCCATTTTGTAGGTTGTCTCTTCATTCTGTTGGTCATTTCCTTTGCTGTGCAGAAGCCTTTTAATTAACATGTGCCTGTCATTTCTGCAGCCTCTATTCTGTCCCACTGAGCCACATGTCTGTCTCTGTGGCAGTACCATACTTTCTTAAATCACCATGGCTTTGTAGTATGACTTGAAGCCTGGGATTGTGAGGCCTCCAGGTTTGCTCAGCATCACTTTTGCTACTCTGCGTCTCTTCTGGTTTCACGTTGACTTTTAGGATTGTTTTCTCGAGTTCTGTGCGGGATGCTGTCAGTATTTTGACGAAGTGTGTGTTACACCTACATATCGGTTTTGGTAATATGGCCATTTGATAATATTGGCTCTGCCTATCCAGGAGCACAGGATATCTCTCCATTTTCTGATGTCCTCCTCTATTTGTCTTTTTCAGAATACTATAGTTTTGTTATAGAAGTCTTACACTTCCCTTATTAGGTTAATTTCTAAGTATTTACTTTTTCTGAAGCTATTGTGAACAGTATTGTTTTCATAATTTCTTTTCTTAGGTGCATTATTGTTATACAGGAAAAGTATTGATATTTTTTATCGGTACCGGGGATCGAACTAACGACCATCTGCTTGCAAGGCAGGTGCTTATGCCGCTGAGCTAAATCCCCAGCCCCAACAGTATTGATTTTTTGACGTTGAATTTATATTCTGCTGCCTTGCTGGGTTTTGTTCATTAGTTCTAGGAGTCTTTTGGTGGAATTCTGTGGGTCTTCTACATAAAAACTAGTTTGATTTATTTTTTGTCTTGACTGGAGGGTCTGGCTGAATTTTCAACTACTGTATTGAACAGGAATGCTGAGAGTGGATGTGCTAGTCTTGTTCCTGACTTTAGAGGAAAGCTTTCAGGTTTTTCCCATTTAGTGCGATGACAGCAGTGGGTTATCATAAATGGCTCTACCAGTTTGAAGTGAGATCCTCATATACCTATCTTTGTCAGGTTTTTTTTGTGAATAGATTTTGGATTTTGTTAAAGGATTTTTGTGCATCTATTGAGATGATCGCTGATTTTTTTCCTTGCTTCTGTTTATGCAGTGGATTGTATTCATTGTTTTTTGTATGTTGAATCATCCCTGCCGCAGAAGAAACCTAGTTGCTCATGATGTATGATCTCTTGGATGATATGCTAAACTCTGTCTGCCAATGTCTTGTTGAGGACTTTTGCATTTTGCTCATGAAAGAGATTGGCCTGAAGTTTTTTATTTCAGTTGAGTCTTTGTCTTATTTTGGAATCAAGTTAACACTAGCTTCTAGGAGTGAGTTTAGTGGTACTCCTTCCTTCTCAGTTCCGTTAAAGAGTTTGCAGAGTATTTGTATTAGATCTTCCCTGAAGCTCTCACAGAATTCAGTGGTGAATTCATCAGATCATGGGCTTTTCTTAATTGGTGGAATTTTTAGTACTGCTTCAATTTCCTTACCTGTTACTGGATTATGCAGGGTGTTTATATCTTCTTAATTCATTTTGGCAATTTATATGGATCTAGGACTACCCTTTTCTTTTGGATTCCCCAATTTATTGGAGTACAGGTTTTTAAAGTACTAATAATCTTCTGGATTTCACTGGTGTCTATTGTAATTTAGTCTTTTTTGTTTCTAGTTGTGTCGATATGAGTCTTTGGTTCCTTTTTTGGTAAAATTGCATAAGGGTTTGTCTATTCTTTTGAAGACCCAGCTTTTCAATTCGGTGACTTTGTATTGTTTTTTAAATCTCAATTGCATTAATTTCTGCTCCAATCTTTATAATTTTCTTCTTTGTACTAGCTTTGGATTTGGATTGTTCTTATTTTTTCTAGGACCTTGATGTGCATCATTAGGTTATCTATTTGAGGCTGCTCTGTTTTTTCAGTGTGGACATTCACAGCTATAAATATCTTTCTTAATTTTAACTTTTTTTACTACATGCTTGCAATACATAATGATTACCTTTATTGTGGGGAATTGATACATGTACATAAGACATCTTTTTTCACCAGCATGAGATTTATTTATGTCTCTATCAAGCTGATTATTATAAACACAGATTAACAGCCAGACTCACAGACCAAAAAAACATATAAAATACATAAAATTTTTATTATATCAAGGTATACTGTTAGATATATTGGTCATGCTGTATTATAATAATATTCTGTCTCTTATCTTTCTTTTATTTTGCAGTTTACCTGTACTTCGAGTTTCTCATATAATCATTCTAGTTTACCTTTGTTTGTGGGAGAGTAGTACACCACTGATGTAATATCACATTTTCTTTATCCATTCATCTGTGGATGGATAGGTCACTTCCAAGATTCAGCCATTGTGAATTATGCTGCCATAAACATGCGTGTGTATGAATCACTGTAATATGATGTTCTTCTTTCTTTCTCCTCCTCCTCCTCTTCTTCTTATCTTTGTCTTTTTGAGGCAATCTTTTTTTTTATTTTAAAGGGGGTAAAATTACACAACATAACAGAACAAAATAGGACATAAGAAAGCAATGTAAGAGATATAAATTTCAAAGCTAGACAACCTGAGATCTTCACTATCTATCATATTGTCTCTTGTTTTCTTCCAAATAGTTGTCCATGTCTTTGCACGCATACAGAGAATTCATACAAAACAGCATAGTATAAAACTGATCTGAACAGAATGAGGAAGGTGTTTTAGGTCTTCAAAACCAGACAATAAGGAGGTCACTAATAGCTGTTGCAGAGTCTCTCGTTCTCTTCAAAATAGCTGACCATACTTTCATGTATATTGAAGTTCAAAAAACAAAACAGGCAGAGGAGGAGGAGGAGTTGCTTGGTTTCCTGGTGCTGCAGGTTTTAGCATGGCTCAGGTCCCAGTAAATGCTGGAGGCTCCTGTCCTGGGCCACCAGAACCTGCCACACTCACAGCCGCTCATGGCGGTGGGGCCGGGGTTGCTTTGTTTCCCATTGCTCCAGGTCCCAGCATGGCACGGGTCTCAGTAAATGCTGGTGGCTCCCCTCCTGGGCCGCTGCAACCTGCCATGCTCACAGCTGCTCACCAGAGGATGGAGGGCTGGCTTCAAGCTGTTTTTTTCTAATGAATTGACCATTTCACTGCCCAAGTTCTTAAATGGCCAACAGACCATAGAAAGACATCTCTTTAGGCTCCTGCTTGAAACTAACAGTGTCAAGAAGCTGCTGGCCTTGATTCAGCAGAGTGAGGCAGAGTCTTACTCTGCAGTTCAGGCTGGCCTCAAAATCACAGCAAACCTCCTTATTGATTTGCATATGTTGAACCATTCCACCATCCCTGGGTGATTGCTACTTAATCACAGTGTATGAACTTTTTTATGATTTTGCTGCTTTCTATTTACCAGTATCTTATTGAAAATTTTTGCATCTGAACTCATTAGGGAGATTGGCCTGTAGTTCTCTTTATTGGTTGGGTCCTTTTACGGTTTTACAATTGGGGTGATGCTTATTTCCAGGCATGACTTTAGGACTACTGCTTCCCTTTGATTTCATCAAGGAATATCTGTATTAGATCGTCTCTAAAATTCTTGTAGAATTTGGCAGTGAATTTGTCATGACTTGGGGTTTTCTTAGTTGGTATGGTCTCTAGTTGCATCCATTTACCTATAAAAGTCTTCAGTTTATCCTTCTTTATAGCTAAGTTACTCCATTGTATAAAATACCACATCTTTTATATCCATTCCTTTAGGTTGTTTCCAAGATGTAGTTCTTACAAATTGTGCTGCTATAAACATAGTCCATAACACATCTCTGTGGTATGATATTTTTAATTCTTCCAGGAAGATACCCAGAAGGGAAATAACTGGGTCAAATGTGACCTGAAATTCTAGTGTTTTGAGGAATCTCCACACTGATTTCCACAGTGGTTGCACTCCCACCAACCGTGGCGGAGGGGTCCTCTTTCCCCACAGCCCAGCTCGCATTTGTTATGGGTAGGTTTCTACATACTAGCCATTTTTCTACAGTGAGATGGAATCTCAACGTTGTTTTAACTTGCATCTCTTGAATGAACAGTGATGTTGAACATTTTTTGATATATTTATTTGCTGTTTTTATTTCTTCATCTGACAAGTATGTATTTATTTCAAATGCCCATTTTTGGATTGGGTCTTTAAATCTTGGATGACTGGTTTTTTTTTTTTTTTAGTTCTTTATATGTTCTTGAGGTCTGAGGTACAATTGGTAAGCATTTTCTACCATGCTGTGGGCTGTCCTTTCACTCTGTTGGTGGTTTCTCTTGCTGTGCAAAAGATGTTCAATAGAATGAGATCCCAGTTGTTCATTCTTTGTGGTATTTTCTGTGCAATAGGGGTTTTGTTCATAAAGTCTTTGCTTACACCAGTGTCTTCAAGAATTTTACCTACTCTACCTTCCAGCATATTTAATGTTTCTGTTTTAATATTGAGATCTTTGATCCATTTTGTTTAGTTTAATGTATGGTGAAAGATAGGGGGCCAGAGATTTAGCTCAGCGGTGCAAACACTTGCCTGTCAAGTGTGAAGTAGTGAGTTTGATCCCTGGTACAAAAAAAAAAAAAGATATGGGTCCAGTTTTAATCTTTGGCATGTGCAGAGCCAGTTTTTCCAGCACCATTTATTAAAGAGGCTGTCCTTCTTCCAGTGAATGTGTTTGGCCCTTTAGTCAAAGATAAGGTGGCTTAGTGTGTCTGCAGTTGTTTCTGCATCTTCTAATTTGTTACGTTGATTTTGGGTGTTTTTTCCCAGTACAATGCTGTTTTTATCACAGTAGCTTTATAGTATAATTTCAAACCAGGGATTGTGATGCCCTCTGTCTTACCTTTGTTGCCCAGGATTGCCTTTGCTATTCTGGGTCTCTTCTGGTTCCAGACAAATTTTATGATTCTCTAATTCTATGAGTTATGCTATTGGAATTTTGATTGGAATTGCATTAACTCTACATAACACTTTTGGAGGTATGACCACTTTTACTATATTAGTTCTTCCTACCCAAGAGCAAAGGATATCTTTCAATTTTCTAATATCCTCTTCAATTTCCTTTTTCATTCTTTTTTAAGTTAAGTAAGTGTCACTTTTTTTACCCTTTGGTTATTTGGATGTTAGGTATCTGATTTTTGTTCTTCTAGTGGTTACCTTTAAATTTTTTACTAGCATATTTCCCCCCGAAGTTTGAAGGGTTTTTTTTTAGCTTTATATTGTATATATATCTCTCTCCTAGAATAAGTCATAATCAAATTTTTATTTTCCCTACTTAGAGCTTGCTGTTTAAGAGATTATTTAGTTCTTGCATTTGTCAGCTTAAAGCAGAGACAGCAAACTTTGCACTGATGGGCAGGCAGTATTTTAGCCCACATGGTCTCTTTCACCATTAATCACTCCCACACGTGTTTTTGCCCTCCTCATAGTATGCATGCAGCTATAAGCAAGAGGAAAATGAAGAAATGTGGCTGTGTGTTGATAAACTTTGGTTTATGAACACTGATATTTAAATTTCCCATTTGTGAAAGGGGATATAATTCTCCCATTTGTGAAAGTTATGCCTACTTTTGATTATTTTCAATTTAAAAGCATTAATACCATTTGCTAGTTCTAAGGCTATATAGAAATACGTTGTGGGTTGCCAGGCACGGTGGCATGTGTCTGTAATCCCAGTACTTGGGAGGCTGAGGCAGGAGGATCACTGTGAGTTTGAGACTAGCTTGGGCTACACAGTGTGTTCAAGGCCAGTTTGAACTGCATAGTGAGACCTTGTCTCAAAAAAAAAAAAAAGGAAAAAAGAGAGAAAGAAATAGGCAGTGGCCTTCAGGGTATTATTTGCCAACCCCTGGTTCAAAGACGTAAGTACTTCTGCAACCTTGATTAAGTGAAAATCATCAGCCCCTGACCACCCAGTGTCCTCTCTACAGCATCAACTACTTTCAACCCTTTTTAGCTCTTGGTCTTGGCAGTTCTGTAAGTAATCTATTTATGATGTCATTTCTTTTTTTCCCCCTATATTAGGAATTATTGGTTGCCTTCTCACAATCAAAGTCATTATGAAGATGTAGCTGTCTCATATGTCTCCTCCCCAAACAGCACACCTCTTCTTCCCCATCTTTCCAATACGGTAACAGTGAGTTCAGTAGTTATCGAGTGCACGGAAACACTAATCACAACTGAGTAATTACTGTGATTTCTTTTTTCTTTGTCTCCCCAACTGTTTTCTTTTCCTTGGAGTTAACACTTGTAAACCAAGCCCGCTTTTGCTCATTCAGTGCTGCCCCAGCTGTGTACCTCTCCTATCCATTTGGTCAAGGAGGTCCAGCATTTTAGTAGTTTCATTCCCTGGAGCGCTCTTGGGGCTTCTTGATTTGCAGTTCAGGCCTGAAGCCTACCATCTCTAGGGTGATAGGCAGAGGGCCTGGACAGCCAGTTGGCCTCTCTATTGGCTTGAGATCCCATTTTTACTTTCCTGATTGTGGTGGTGCAGTATCTGTTTTAAAAAAAGAGATAAATTGAGTTCTCTCATGTCTGAAAATCTCTTTAAACTCACATTTAAGGCTGGAGCTGGAGTTCAGTGTTAGAATGCAAGTTTACTATGTGGAAGGCCCCAAGCTGTAACCCCAGCTCCACAAAAAAAAAAGAACCTTTCTAAACTCACAATTGATGGTTTGGGTATAGCATTCTAGGTTGGAAAATCATTTTTCCCTCAGAATTTTGAAGGCATTATTTGATTGTCTTCTAATGCCTTATGCTATTCCTGAAAAGTCTGAAACACTCTGATCTCGGATTTATTGACTATGACCTTTTTTCCCTCCAACAGTTTTTCTGTCAGCATATTGAAGATAGTATTCACCTATCCCTTGGATCTCACTGATGGTATTGAGAAGTCAACTTGTCGTCTAACAGTCATGATTTTCAAGGTAATCAACTTTTTCCCTCTGGCTGCTGTCAATAAGAATCTTATGTCTAGGCTTATATCTGCTTGCTTTTCCTGCTTGGGATTTGTTAGGCTTCTTGAACTTGAGGATTCATGTATTTCATTAGTATGTGAGCATTCTTGAGGGACCAGCTCTCCAAATATTGTCAATACTTCGTCATCTATCTGTGGCAAGATGATGAGAGTTTTGCTAGACCTTCGCATGCTGTCTTTTCTATTTCTACTTCAGATTTTCTGCTTCTTTGTGCCTCTGTGCTGGATACTTTCCTTAGTTCTGTTTCATGATTTATTAATACTTTCTGCAGTTATATCAAATTTGCTATTGAATCTCTATATTTAACATTTCAAAACTTTTTACAATTTTGAAAGTTGGCATATATACCTAAAGGTACAAAAACATCAACATATATTTTAAATAATAGTGGAGATGTGAGTACATACTTACCTCCTATTCAGGCCACACACCCTCGCCTCCATGTTTTCTCCAGTCACAATCTCCTCCTGTCATCCTAAGTAGGAGCCCTGTTCTGACATGTATGCCACTCATCTTTGTGCTTTGTCTTTATTGTGCTACTAGCTGTTAAACATCTCTATACACTATTACTTAGTTTTGCTTGTTCTTGACATTTATATAAACAGGATCATATACAGTGTGAATTTTTCGTTTTTCTTTTTTTCTTTCGACGTTGTGCTTCCGAGATTCATTCAAGTTCCCAAAGGCAGCAGCTCCTTTCCTTTGCTGTGTAGTAGTGTATTGCTGAACAGTTACCAGATTATTACAGGGGCTAGAGATTTAGCTCAGCGGCATAAGCACCTGCTTTGCAGGTGCAAGGTTGTGAGTTCGATCCCCAATACCAAAAAACAACAACAACAACAACAACAACAACAACCAGATGACTTGCACCTTCTGCTCTTGTTGGGCGGGTAGGTTGTCCACCATGGCTGGTTCCTGGGAACATAGGTGACCTGTCTGTGGGGATATTGCTGGGACATATGGCATACCTTTCACTTTATGCTCCTACCTAGTTTTTCCTGCAGGGGCCGCACCAGTTTGTTCTCCCAGAAGTAATGACTGAGAGTTCCTGTTGTTCTATATCTTTGCCAGTGCTTATTACCATTACTCTGTCTGAGTTTGGCCAGTCTTCTTGGTGTATAGTACTACCACACTGTGTTTTTGAAATAGATGGATTGAGCTGCGTGTGGTGGCACATGCCTGTAATCCCAGCATTTAGGAGGCTGAGGCAGGAGGATCACCACGAGATCAGCCTGGGCTACAAAGTGAGTTCAAGGCCTACCTGAAATACATAGTGAGACCCTGTCACAAAAAGGAAAAGGAAATAAAAGATAGATAATTTAAATATTTATGCAGAATGCAATACATAGAACCAAGCTGTCTATTGCAGTATAACCACTTCTGACTTGCCACCAGAAGAGCATCTTCAGATGGCAAGTTTTCATGCAAGTGCTTACATTTCCAAAGTAGAAACAAAAGAGGTGCCGCACCCATTCCTTCTGCCCACTTCTCTCCACCCTTCACCCTCTCCTCTGCCTGTTACTCTCTGGATTTACAGGTGCAAAAACAACCTCAGAGTGGTTTCTTAACTTGTTCCAAGTCTCAGAGTAGTCGAGGCAAGATTTGAATTGGGTTCTATTTCATAGGGCAGTGTTATTCCTCACCATGTGTGAGACTCATTTACAATGCAATTTTCTTTCATTCTTTTAAATTTTTATTAGTACATGTTCATGATACATTTGCTGTAGTGAGGGATTGCAAGGAGAACAATTACATGCAGGACACATAATTTATGGTATTATTTATAATGGTCGCCCAAGGAGGCAAATACAAAGAAAGTGCAGGAAATCTGTCCACACACTGAAGACCTAGAAAATCCAGCCAAGGGCCTGGATCCCATGGCAATAACCTCCACGAGGTCAGCTGAAAACCTAGAGCCCATGACAATGCCTCCCGTGAGTCCAACTGGAGGCCTAGAGCACACGACAGTGAAGTCTCAATGTATCAAGGGTCTGCACTGGGAAGGCCCAAAGGTCAGCAGTGGAATCTAGACAGTCTGGTGGGATGTCAGTGGGATGAAGGATCTGTGCCAGTAGGCTGATGGTTATGCAGTTGAGGCAGAGAAAGACGCTCAAAGTAAGAACCAGGGCTCCCCCAAAAGTACCACAGGCATCCTCTGTGACAATGAGATCCTGGGTTCCTCTGACGATAACAGCTAAGTTTATATCAGGAAGCCAGTGTGACAAGCCTTTCCTGGAGATTGAGCAGCGCACATCTTCCCCTCCGGAGCCGGGAAGCGAGGCTCAAAGTAAGGACAGAGCTCCCCAAAGTGAACCGCAGCCATTCTCAGCGACCACAAGATCCCGAGTCCTCTGACAGTGAGAACACCTGAGTTCTTACATCAGGAAAGAAGCTCGACAGACTCCTCCAGGAGAGCCCACGGCAACGGGAGAGCCAACAGCACCAAACGACAACAACAACACTGCTTCTTCCCCTGCAGGTCTCCTTTCATGTTGGCAACAGTCCTCAGGTGGGCCCTCCTCACCAGCACCACGCTGATTCAGTCCAGGTGGTGTTTAGGTTGACCATTAGTTACCAATTCACCACAACATTCATCTTGGGGAGTTGGTACCTCTACATATTGCAATTCAGTCCTTTTTCATTCTTTTTGTTCTCACCCTGGCTCCATTTCCTCTGTCCTTAGATTCCTTCCCATCTGCAAAAGGTCTACCTCTGTGTTCTATTGTCTACCTTTTATTTTGGTCTTTAAATTATTTATACATTGAATTCCTCATATAAGAGAAACCATGTGACACTGAAACTTCTGCATCTGATTTATTTCACTTAATGTAGTCTCAAGTTATATCCATTTTCTTGATTATTTTTTGTTTTTTTCCTTTTTTTTAATCGGTACCAGGGATCAAACTCACGACCACACACTTGCAAGGCAGGTGCTTATGCCGCTGAGCTAAATCCCCAGCCCTACATATCCATTTTCTTACAGATGACTCAAATTAATCTTCCTTTATTTCTCCTTTGTGTATAATACCACATTTTCTTTATTCATTTATCTGTGGATGGACATATAGGCTGCTTCCAAGATTTAGTTCTTATGAATTTGGCTGCTATAAACATGAGTGTTCATGGATCACTGTGACATGATGCCTTTAGCTCTTTTGGGAATGTACTGTACGTATACACTGAATAGCTGGGTCAAATGGGCTTTGTAATTTTGGTGTGTTTCTAATGCTATCCACTGATTTCCATAGTGGTTGTACTAGATAACATTTCTACCTGCAACTTCACCAGCATTTCTTGTTTTCTGAGTTTTTGACAGTGGCCATTCTTTCTGGAGTAAGGCAGAATCTCAGTGTTGTTTCGTTTGGGTTTCTCTAATAGCTACAGATGCTGAATATTTTTTTAATGTACTTATTAGCCATTTATACTTTTTCCGTGAAATGCTTATTCATTTCAAGTATCCATTTTTTATTGAGTCATTTATTTTGGAGGGTCCATTTTTAAAAATTATTTATAAAATATAGATATTAGTCCTCTACAGAATAGATGGGAAAGAATTTGCTTTTTGCTCTTTAGGTTGTTTCTTTGCTCTGTTGGTTGTTTTTGTTGCTGTGCAGAAACTTTTTAATTATATCAAAATCCCATTTGTTAATCCTTTTTGTTTATCGAGGTTCTGTTCAAAAAGTTTTTGCCTATGTCTTCAAGAGTTTTACCTGTATTATCTGCCAGCAGATTGTTTGTTCCAATATTTAGGTCTTTTCCAGGTGTGGTGGTACATATCTGTAACCCCAGAACTTGGGAGGCTTAGGCAGGAAGATTGCTGTAAGTTGGAGACCAGCCTGGGCTACGTAATGAGATCAAGATCACCCTGGACTGCATGGTGAGACCCTGTCTCAAAAATTTTTTTTAGATCTTTGATTTGTTTTGATTTTACTTTAGCACATGGTGAGAATTATGGGTTTAGATTTAGTTACTGCCTGTGGCTAGCCGGTTTTCCCAGCACCATCTGCTAACAAGGCTATCTTTCTTTCAGGGCAGTGATAGTGAACCTTTTAGAGCTTTCAATGATACAAACAGCCCCCTGGGGCACATGTGCTATAAGTTTGCCACTATTGCTCTAGGGAATGTTTTTAGCCTCTTTGTCAAAGATCAGACTGCTCTGAGTGTCTGGGGGTTGTTCTGCATCCTGTGATCTAGTCCACTGATCTGTGTGTCTGTTCTGTGCCAGTATCATGCTGTTTTTAGCACTGTAGTTTTGTAGTATAGCTTCAAATCTGGGATTGTGATGCCTCCTGTTTTGTGCCCTTGCTATTTAGGATTCCTTTTGCTATTTTGGGTCTCTTCTGGTTCCATATAAATTTTAGGATTGCTTTTCTCTCTGATGAATGCAATTGGTATTTTGATTGGGATTGTATCAAATTTATGTATCAGTTTTGGAAGTGTAGCCATTTTGACTATAATGGTTCTGCCTACTCAGGAACAGGAGAGATCTTTCCATTTTCTGATGTCCCCTTCAATCTCCCTTTTCAGACTACTTTAGTTTTCATTATAGAGGTCTTTCACTTCATTGTTTAGATTGACTCCTAAACATTTAATTTTTTGGAAACTATTATAAATGGTATTGTTTTTCTAATTTCTTTCTCGATGGGTTCATTATTGGTGTAGAGGGATGCTATTGATTTTTGTGTGTTGATTTTATATCCTACTACCTTACTAAATTTATTAGTTCTAGGAGTCTTTTGGTAGAATTTTTTGGGTGTCTTATATAAGGGATCTTGTCCTATGTGAAAAAGGATAGTGTCACTTTGTCCTCTCCATACATGTTCCTTTTATTTCTTTTTCTTGCTTGAACTCTCTGGCTAAAGTATCAAGTACTAGTCTATTGAACAAGAGTGATGGGAGTGGAACGCTTGTTTTCTTCCTGATTTTAGAGATAAGCTTTTTGTTTTGCCCCATTCACTGTGATGTTGGCATTGAAGTTGTCATAAATGGCTTTTGTCAGTTTTTAAAATTTTATCATGGTGCACTGCGTGGTGGTGCGTGGTGGTGCACTCCTGTAATCCCAGCACTCGGGAGGCTGAGGCAGGCGCATCGTTGCAAGTTTGAGACCAGCCTGGGCTACAAAATGAGCCCAAGGCCTGCTTGAACTGCATAGTGAGATCCTGTCTCAAAAAGACCAAAAAAAAAAAAATTAAAAATTAAATAACGTAAAATTTTATCATGAATGGATGTTGGATTTTGTCAAAGGCTTTTACAGTGTCTGTTGAGATGACCATGTTATTTTTGTCCTCACTTCTCTATGTGATGTATCGAATTTGTTGATTTGTAAACATTGAACCATCTTTGCATCCCTGGACGAAAGCCTGTTTGGTGATGATGCATGATCTTTTCAGTGGCTTGTCACATTCTGCTTGCCTGTATGTTGTTGAGAATTTTTGTATATGTGATCATAGTTCTCTTATTAATTCTTTGTGCAATTTTGGTATCAGGGTAATTCTAGATTACAGGAAATAGTTTAGCTGTACTCCTTCCCTTTCTATTTCATTAAAGAGTTGAGGGGTATTAATGTTAGATTTTTTTTCTGAAGTTCTCATGGAATTCAATGGTGAATCCATCGGGTCCTGGGCTAATCTTTGTTGGTGGAGGTTTTATTTATTTATTGTGTGTTTCCTTTTTTATATTGTTGATAACTTTTTATTACTGCTTCAATTTCATTATCTGTTCTTTTTCTGTTCAGGGTTTTTAATATCTTTTTAGTTCAATAGTGATAACTCATGTTTAGAATTTCTCTGTTTCGTCTAGGTTCTCCATTTTATTGGAATGTACATTTTTGGGGCACTTTCTTATAGTCCTCTGGTTTTCGCAGTGTTGGTTGTGATTTTGCGTTTTACATTTGTAATTGCATTGATACCGGTTTTGGCTGAGGATTTATCAATCTTGTTTATTCTTTCAAAGAACTAACTCTTCGTCTTTTTTTTTTAAAACAGGGCATCATTATGTAACCCAGGCTGGCTTTGAACTCATGGCAATTCTCCTGCTTCAGCCTCTTTAGTGCTGGGATTATAGTTGTGGGCCATCATACTTAACAACTCTTTGATTCATCAGTCCTTTGTAGGTTTTTTTTTTAGTCTCAATTTTATTAATTTTCTCTGTCATCTTTGTAATTTCTTCCCTGATACTAATTTCAGATTTGGATTGCTCTTGTTTTCCTAGGACATTAAGATGCATCTTTAGGTTATTTGACATGGCTCAAATTGCTGTTTTTATGTGTGCACTCACAGCTATAACCTTTCCTCTTAGAACTGCTTTCATTGTGTCCTGTAGGTTCCGGCATGTTGTGCTTTCATTGTTTTTTGTGTAGGCAATACAATATATGGTTGTGTTTAGCTTTTTTGATCCAATCAGCCAGTCTGTCTTTTGACTGGGGACTGAGAACTGTTGACATTGAGAGTTACTATTGTAAGTTGTTTAGTGAATCCTGTCACTGCATTATTTTTTCAGTGCTGATTCCTTTGGGTTTTTTTTTTCCACCTTTTTTTTTTACCTACTCCCCAGTTAGATGTGTAATTTCCTTTGGGCCCTTTGGTGCTGATGGCCTCCTTGACTGTCTAGGATTCCCTTGAGTATTTTCGCTGGTTTAGTGGTCATGTTTTTTTTTAGGGTTTCTTTGTCATGGAAAGTGTTTAGTTCTTTGTCAGTTCTTAAACGTGGATTTTCAGGATATAGGATTGTGAATTGACAATCATTTCTTTTAGGGCTTGAAAAACTTTGTCGCATGTTTTCCTGGTCTTTAAAGTTTGTGCTGAGAGCTTCATTGTAATTCTAATAAGACTTGCTTTTATAAGTCATTTGCTGCTTTTCCTTAATAGCTTTCAGTATTCTCTCCTTTTGTTGAATTTCTGAATTTTTGATTATATTGTGTTGTGGAGAGGTTCTTTTCTGGCTGTAGCTATTTGGTGTTCTGTATGCCTCTTGAACTCAAATATTGAATTCTTTCGCTGGATTTGGATAATTTTCTGCTATGATTTCAATGAATGAATATTTTATACCTTTTGAGTCTTACCATTTTGCTTTTATTCCTATAATCCTGTTTTCTTTTCTTTCTTTCTTTCTTTTTTGTTTTTTGTTTTTTGGTACTGGGGATCGAGCTCACGACCTCGAGCTTGCCAGGCAGGTGCTTATGCCATTGAGCTGTATCCCCAACCCAATCTTGTTTTCTTGTTTACTTATCTGGAAGCTGTTGGTTGCAGCTTGCATATTTTCTTGTCATTTTTAGGGTGTTACCTGCTTTGTCATCAGTTTCTGACACTATCCTCATATTGGTTGAATCTGCTAGCCATATTTTCTATTGTATTTTTCATATCTTATAATATGCTTTTTAAAATAATTCCTAATTCTTTACCAAACTGGTCATCCATACATTGTATTATGTTAACTCAATTAGTTTGTATTTCCCCTAGGGTCTTTGAACATTAGCATAAAGTCTTCTTTTAGGTCACTAAAAATCTTATGAAATGGCCTATGTGTTTCTTCTTTGAGCTCTTCAAACATTTTGCCCATTTATTTTTTGAGATCTTTGTGTGTTACTTCCTCTGCTTCAGTTGCCATGAGATTGGCCTTTGGGGGGGGCTAAGCGATTTTTGGAGGGATCTTGTTGACTTGCTTTCACGTGTTTCTGTTATATTTGTGCTGCATGTTGAAGACCAGTTAAGATAGAGACTCTCTCCCCACTGCGGTGAGTTCTGTGAAAATGGGGAGTGTGCCTGTCTGCAGCACATGCTCAGCCCTCGGGAGCTCAGGTGTGGAATGAATGATCACATGAACCGTGAACCCATGAGGTTGCAAATCTCTGGCCATCCCTCCTGTCTCCCTGGAAGTAGCAGTGTGCAAGCTGTGTGACTTCATGGGAATGAGTCTATTGGTACTTCACAAGAACCGTTCCTTATGAGTGAGACTCACGCCAGGTAATTCTTGGAAGATAATGTGGGGCAGAAGCCTGAGGCTGATGGATGGATGCAGAGGGGGGATTTGCCTGCGAGGTGGTCAGGCGCCAGAACGGGGGAGGGAAGGGTCCCCACACACACCTGTCTTTCCACAGAGAAGCGTCTTTATTTATTTATTTATTGGTAGCAGGGATTGAACTTACAATTTCGTGCTTGCCAGGCAGATGCTTATGCCACCGAGCTAAATCCCCAACCCAGAAGCACCCTTTTGTGATTCCTTGATTTCTGCTGCAGAAAGAATACACCAAGGACCCCAGGAGGAGCCTTCCTTCTAGCACGCCTTCCTGTAGGTCCCTATCATCCAGCGACGGTGGGGGTGGGCCCAGCAGCCACTCTGGCCACTCCCACCTGTCTGACAGAGAGGTCACCCGAAACTTGCAAGAAGGCATCAGGCACCGCATCTGCTACCTGTCCGAGCAGCTGCGAGTGGAGAGGGCCAGCCGGGATGAGAACATAATGAGCTACCTCAAGCTGGTGGCCAGTGCTGACCGTCATCAGGCCGCCCACATCCGGCGGGCCTTCGAGAGAGTGAACCAGCGCACCTCGGCTATCATCTCGCACATTGAGTGCAGGCTCCGCCAGTGCTGCCAGCAGCTCCAGGAACTAGAGGGACATAGGCCCACTGGTCCGGCACCCCAGGCAGAAGGTGGCTCAGACAAGGATGACCAGCCCAGTGAGCCCAGCACTGCTGGAGCCTGCACACCCAAGACTTGCCCCTCCAGCCCAGGGCGGCAGCAAGAGCTCCTGCTGCACGAGGCTGAGGAGGTCAGGAGCTCATGCTTGGGCCTGCAGGGGCCCTACCAGGACCTCCAAGACAGGTATCTGATGGACCTGCCTGTGTTTCTGGAGTCCCTCCAGGAGCAGAGGTGCAGGTGAGCCAAGCTCCTTCCTCTGCTCTTGCCCTGGGGACCTGCCTATAGTTGGAGGGCTGGAACAGGAGGCGTAGCCTCATCCTTCGCAGGCCAGATAGCTTCAGCAGCATGGTGGACGCAGGGTCAGGCAATGGGACATTAGGCTGGAGTGCCTGCGTAAGGGAGACATGGTGGGGACGTGAGATGGAAATGCAGAAGAGATCTGTCACACCCGAGGCCGGGGTGGGAGGGTGACCTTGGGGACTTGCCCAAGTGGGGGAGCTATGTGCTGGGATCTCTTGAATCTCAGGCGAAGATGTGCAGGAAGGGCAGATCTTATTCATAGGATGGTGGCATTGACCCTTGGGGTTTAGGATGGCTGTCAGGTTTCAGGGCGCTGACATGAGAAACAAGTCAGCTGCATAATAAAGAGCCTTCTTTGGGGGAAAGAAAGTCTGTCTAGGCTGAGGTGCCAGATGTAGGTGGCTTTCACCCAGCTTAGGTCAGGGTTAGGAGTGGCACCAACTGCATTGAGCAAATTTATGCACGTTCTTCCTTTTTTAAAAATTCAGATCGAGGGGCTGGGGATTTAGCTCAGCGGCATAAGCGCCTGCCTTGCAAGCAGGCAGTCGTGAGTTCGATCCCTGGTACTGATAAAAACAAAAAAGACAAAAAAAAATTCAGATCGAATTCACACAACGTTTGAAACGATAGTGAAGCGTATCGTGAAATCGCATTGCGGTGTGACTCACGTCTAACCAGCTGTCGAACGTTTTTATCACCACAGGAGAGCTCTCACCCTTTGCGCGGCTCATTCCCTCCTGTGCTTGGCCCTATGTAGCCTCGCCCTTCCTTTCTCTGTGGCTTTGCCTCTCTCAGACCTACCTACGAGAGCCCGCAGGTCTGCCGGGCAGGCGGGCGGGCGTGTTCTGGGTTGCAGCAAACCTTCCTCCTTTCCGTGGCCGAGCACTCCCGCATTTTCTCTGGCCCGCGTCGTCAGGCATGGGGCTGTGTATTGGCAACCTTCCCTTCACTGAGACAGAGTCCTCACCTGCGACTTCCAGAAGAGGTTTATTGGAGCTTGCAGTTTTTGGAGGGCTCAGTCCAAAGTCGGTGAGGTGGGGTGGGGGTCTCCAAGGCAGGGAGGATGTGGCACAGGGGAGCACTGGCGCTTTGGGAGTGAGCTGCTCACCACCTGGCAGCCAGAGGCTGGGAGAGAAGGGTGGAGCCAAGGCTAGTGACCACCTCTTGTCACTGGGTTCCCAGGACCCCTCTCTGAAACCGGAACAGCTGTTCTCTGGCTGGCTGCCTAGTGTACATGTGTGGGATCCTTGGGCTCTCCTCCTGGAGTTGGACTTGCTGTGGCCTTTGGTGGCTCTTGGTGTACCATTCCAAGGCACAGCCAAGCCGCCTCCCGTGGGCTGTGTCAGTTACCGTTCTACTAGCCCCGCCCTGCCCTTTTCTCTCCCCTTCCTTCTCTTCACCTCTTGTTAATTGAAACAAGATCCCAGCTGCTTTGGCTGGGCTGGAACTTGCAGTCCTCCTGTCTTCTGATTGAGCAGAAAAGAAGGGAACTCTTACTCCAACAGTCCGAGCAGGTTTATTGCTAAACTCTGAGAGGGCCCTTGCAGGCTGAGGCTTTTTAAAATATCACTTCTTGGCCGGCTTTTGAGGGAGTGAAATGGTGGGCTCTGTGAGCTACTGACATGTCCCTGGGAGCTGCTCGTGGCCTGCCAACATGTCCTCTGTGTTTCTCTGAGACTGCACATGGGCTCATTCAAATCAGCGTCCCTATCCAGGCTCTGCTCTATCACTGACTCCTTACTGTTCTCTCTCTGTCTCTCTGTCTGTCCCTGTCTCTCTCTTTAGTGGAAGAGGGTGTAAAAAAGTGTCTCATTGTGAGTGCTTTCATTTTTATTTTTCCCAAGTCTTTTCACGGGGAAACACTCTTACATTTTAAGCAAGTATGTGTCTTCATTGGGGAAATGAGACCATTCATGTTCAGAGTTATTCCTGAAAGGTACTGACTTATTCTTGTTATTACATGATTTTCCTGTTGCTAATTTTATTTTTCCCCTTCTGCTTAATTTCAGACTCTGCCAAGTATATCCATCTTGTTTGACTGACTGCCATTGTTGGTTTTAGTGCCTCTTTCTGGGGCAGACACCCTTGAGAGTTTTTTTGTAGTGTTGGTCTGGGGGTCATGAGTTCTTGAGGCTTTCCTTGTCATAGAAAGCTTCATTTCTCCATCCATTTTGAGGACACTTTAGCAGGATGTATAAATTGGGGTTGGAAGTTGTCATTTGGGGCTTGCAGCCCTGCCGGCCTTTAGGTTAGTCTTGGGAAGGCTGCTGTCATTCTCATGGCTTTACCTTTATGAGAGATCTTTGCTTTTCGCTAGAAATGCTTAGGATTCTGTCCCTGTGTTGGACATCTGGGATGTTGACTGTGACATGCCGTGGAGACAGGCCAGGGAGGAAGTCCAGTCTCCTCATTCCTTTCTCGGCGCTGTGGTCCATCTCTTCAGCTTCTCTGTAGCTTTTAATTTTCTCTGTCAGTTCCTTTCTGATTCCTGAGGATCTACTTCTCTTGTTTTTCTTCTCCAAGTTGTTATTGTTTGAGTCTCAGAGATAATTGTATTGCTGCCGCTCACCACCCTGCTAGTTTACATTTTACTTTTTCGTCCTGTTTTTAAACCTACCGCAAGGCACTTTCCTAATTTATACTTTTGCCTCAAACATGATTAGGTGAACTTAGGAGCAGTACCAGAAGACATAGCTATGTAACATTTACGAAGTTCTCCTTTCTGCCACGTCTTTGACCACTGACCTGCTCTCAGAGCAAGCCAACACACAATCTTTCTTTGGGTTTGATTTGTTTTGTTTCTGGTTTTTGAGACTGAGTCTCGCTATGTATTCCAGGCTGCCCTTGGAAGCATGAAATTACCGTACACTGATATCTTGGTTACTTTTCTCGTTGCTGACACAAAATGCCTGATGCCCAAAATTAGGGAAGAGAAGGTTTATTTAATTTTTCAAGGTCTCAGTCCATACTCATCTGGCTCCAAGGCAGGGTGCTATGCCTGAGAGGCAACTGTTCATGGTGGCTGCAAGCAGCAAGAGGGAAAGGGCAAAAAAGGAGGGGAAGCACTCCTCCTTCCCACTGTTACAATGTATGTCGGCTCTACCCCTGAGTGGGTGCAGCACTCATATCACCAATCCCAGCACTAGACAACAAACCAATCACAAACACTAGATTCAGCCGCGCCCATGATTACATGAAGCTTTGGGGGGCATCCTAACCGAAACCATAACAGCTGTGTAGCTCAGGCTGGCCTCGAACTTACCAGCTAGCCTGCTGCCTCAGCCCCATACCCAACTGAAAAGCACCCTTTCTGGCTTTCCTCAGTTTGGCTGAAAAGGCTGCTCCCATCCTTCCTATATTCCCTCTTTCGGCAGAACCAGTCTTACTGTCTTCTGGTTCCTTGTTGTACCCTTTCTCTTAGGCAGGCAGCAGTTTTGATGTGATGGCCTTGATGTGATTTTCTCTGCTCTCATCCTGGCCTTGCTTTGTTTCTTCAGTTCAGATGTCTTGTTTTTTGTACTGAGATTCAAACTCAAGACCTTGCTCTTGCCAGGCAGGCCCTTATGCTGCTGAGCTGTATCCCTGGCCCTTAGATGTCTTTTTCACCTTTGGACATCCTTGCCCATTAGCTTTTTAAACCTTGCTTTGGCCCACTTTCTCATTCCTCTCCTTCCAGGCACAGGTTACAATATGGGCTCATGTCAGATGGCTGGTTCAGCCACTGAATCTTTCTTAGCACGACTGGGGAGGTTAGAGGTATTGTGGTTTAGATCTGAAATATCCCCCCAAAGTTTCGTGTGTTTGGGGGAGGGTCTGGTTGAAGAAAGAGAGTCACTGGATTGTGACCTGGAAGGATGGATTCTTGTCCCTCACCTTCCCTGCTCCTTCTGCTTCCTGGCTGCCATGGAGTGAGCAGCTCTCCTCCACAAAGCTCTTCTTTCATGCAGTTTCTGCCTTGGAGCCAGCTGACCATGGACTAAATCACCCCAAAACATGAGCCAAAAAGGAGCTGCTTTAAATTATGGGTACTGAGTATTCTGTCCCAGTGATGGGACAGTGACTGAAACCCTGGGGCAGGAAGCACAGCAGGCAGCAGCCAGTGGCGAGAATCTTTATGACTGCCATTAAGGGGGTAGGGACTCCCAGATGGTAGTGCTGGGCTTTCGCCAAGTGCCATGGACCCTCTGAATGGACAAAGTAGGGGTCCATGGTACAACCAGGAGAGACCATCCAGAACCAGGTGGGCCTGAGGGGAAGGGCACTGCTCAGCACTTCAGATTCCTCATGGCCTGACTTGCACCGTGTGCTGTCCACTGTTCCCTGTCTTCATCTCTGCCCTCCTCTGGCCCGCCCCCTCTTCTACCCTTCCAAGACTCACACATCACTCACCTGCTTGCTCTTTAGTCTCTCTTATGCATTCAGATCTTTGGCACAGCCATGTCCCCAGCAAGGATTTCCATCTTGCGGGCAACATACCAGGGCTATACACATACCATGTCATACAATACCTGAAGCACACCTGACAGGGCGGTGGCATTCAGTATGATTATTACTCTCAGCTGCAGCCTGGCACAAACAGGTTCTCTAACTTGTCCAGGCAAGTGCCAAGGAAGATGCATCAACCCACAGTGACGCAACCCCAGAACCTGCTGGGAGCCCCTGTACTGTAACACCAGTCTCCTCTTGGCGTCTCAGCCTCCCTGGATGTGTGGTCCTTCCCTTGGATCCCTCACACTGGGGAAGGCTGTTTCCTACTGGCCCTGGCCAGCTGTCCCTGGCCACAGAAGTGGCTCCTGCCCTCCCCTCCCACCAGTCTCCTTGGGGACTTCCAGTGTCCACACTGTGCCAGACGGAGTCGGCCTTGTGGAATCAGCACAGTTCCTCCAAAGGGCTGCACAGGTCCACTCTGCATGGCTGGCCTCCTGCTCCCCCTCCACCTCCATCTGCGCCCACGTTGTTGCTTGCTCCAGCTCAGCACACACTGCCTCCCGTGGTGCAGGACCTGCCTGACTGTATTGGAAGCTGTCCACCTGCTGCCCTGTGTACACATGCTAACATCTGCTCCTAGGGGAGACTGCTGTGTGGGGGTCTCCCACCTTTGGCTGTGGCCCTCCTGCCTGCCGAGTGACCTGGCACCCAGCAAGCCAGGGGGGCTTGAGCCCTGTATCAGAGTCCACTCCAGGTGCGGGCCTGTGGGTCCTGCTAAGCTTGTTAAGAGCCACTTCTCAGAGTGGTCCAGAAAATGGTCTGAAAAGAAGTGGTTTGCATGAGAGAAAGGGAGGTCTTGATAGTGACTGTAGTGTCTTGGGAGGGCTTTGGCTGCCTGGTCGTTGTGTATGTGTAAGAGCATGTTCTTGGGTTGCTGTTTCCTTTTACGACAGCAGGAGCGCATGGGAAAGGCTAGTGCATGGTGGGCAGGCTTCTGCTGCCCGAGGACAGGAGACTGGGCTAGCACAGGAGACAGGGAGGCTGGGAGAGGGAGGGAGGGACACAGGAGGGCAGGCCAGAGGGATGTCTTCAGGAGAAACCGTGTGTTTGGCAGGGCAGGGAGGAACGGAGGGAGGCACCGACAGCGAAGATGTGTTGAGACTTGTTTTGTACAGGTTCTGACTCCCCAACTTGAATGTCTTTGCAGCATGCACTGCAAACATGAGCAGTTAGAAATTAAGAAGACTGGGGGCTGGGGATAGAGCTCAGTGGCCCAGCATCTGCCTGGCAAGTGCAAGGTCTTGAGTTTGATTTCTGGTACCAAAAAGAAAATTAAAATGACTAAATTGTTTATTAATATCTTTCATTTCAAGCACCTATTTTTGCATTCTTATAAATCTCATGATGATGCTACTGTTAATTGACCTCATGTTCATGCTGGTAAGATTCATAAATACATGCTTCATCATAATTCATATCCTGAGTATCTGGAATGAATGATGGCATTGAGGAATGTATTTTGGGGGCTGGCACGATGCCGTGATTCTCTGATGTGCAACTTTAGCCCACTTGTCACTAGCTCTTCTCCCCTGGGACCTGGGGCCCAGCCTAGTGGAATGGTCCTTGCAGTGTACCGTCGGGAGCTGCCATGCTAGTCAGCTGGCCGTTACCATGACAGTCTGCTCAAAGGGAGTAAGTTTGCTTGTGGCCCCAGGTTCAGAGGCTTCACGTCGTCTGTGGGCCCCACTGCCTTTGGGCTTGTGGTGAGGCAGAAACTTTGGGGCACAACCTGGAGTTACCTACTTCCTCCCAGGAGGCTCCTCCCACCTCTCCTGATGGCACCCTAAATCCCTGCCTCATCCACCCAGCACCTCTGAGCCCCCTCTGAGCACTGCTGCTTCAGGGATCAATCCTCCACAATTGAGCCTTTAGGGCCCTTTCAGATCCCGTGTACTGTGACCAGCTTCCAACAGCTTGGCTTCCAGCAAGTGAGCTGAGCGTCTCCATGTGGGAGTTTGGCAGGTCCTTGGGGTGGGCCTGATAGCAGTCCTTGCTTGCCCATCTCTTTGCACAACACTTGCCACGCATGCATGAAAGCCTGCGTTCAACCCTTAGAGCCTCCAAAAGAAAGAAATGAAAGAAAACTTCCACAGACTCAAGCTCTGCCCCCCCCCCAACCCTTATCTACTAGCTTCACTGGCCTCATTTGCTTATTTGTTTGTTTGGTACCGGGGATCAAACTCATGGCAAGGCAGGTGCTTATGCCACTGAGCTGAACCCCTGGCCCTGTTTGTTTGTTTGTTTTTTCTTTTTTTTTCGTTTTCCTTTTTATCGGTACCGGGGATCTAACTCAGGACCGCCTGCTTGCAAGGCAGGCGCTTACGCCGCTGAGCTAAATCCCCAGCCCCTGCTTGTTTGTTTTTTGAGACAGGGTTTCCCTATGTAGTTCAGGCTGGCCTAGAACTTGATGCGATCCTTCTGCCACAGCCTCCTAAGTGCTGAAATGACAGGGGTGTGCCGCCACATCTGGCTTCATTTGCTTACCTTGTCCATGCATGTTTTCATCCTTTGGATACTCAGTGTTTATAGACACAACAAGTGGTGTTTTACTTGTGTTTTTCTAACATCTCTACTGAGAAACAATTTGCATGTCATAAAATACACTATGTTAATTGCATTTCAGTGGTTTTTATTAAACATACTGAGTTGAGCACCCATTACTACAACCCAGTTTTTGGTTTTGTTTAAATGATAGCTGTATTAAATATAATTTGTGCCCTATCAATCTCATCCATTTGAAGGTACAATCCAGTAGGTTTTAGTGAATTCCCAAAGTCGTTCAGTCACCCTTACTGTCTTGTCGCACCCCAAAGAACCCTGAGAGCAGTAGCACTCACTCTTGGCCCTTCCCTAGCCCCACCTTTGCCTCGAATCTGCCCGTCTCAGTTCCAGACATTGCATGCCAGTGGCATCACGCACTGTGTTGTCTTCCATGGAAGAAACGCTGGGCCCAGGAGCTCTGCATTTTGGGGGGCACCTGTGGTGTGCAAGTTAAGCTCTGCAGGACAGTCACTAGAGAGACCTTACATGGAAGACAGAGCAGCCAGTGTGCTTGTGACAGGAGGTGGCCTCTCTGATGGAGCCCAATTGAGAAGGGGGCTGGGGGTGGGGCCACTGCGAGCCCAGGAGCAGCCCTAGGGCCTGAGCGTGCTCCTGTCTCTCTTGCTCCCAAGACGCACACTGGTGGTGGAACAGGTAGACAGCCACCTGCAGAGGCATCGTGATGAGATTTACCACTTCCAGCAGGGCCTGGCCTGCACGGAAGAGAAGATGGCCTACCTGTCCTACGAGTGGGCCAAGGAAATATGGGTGAGAGGGCCCCTCCCCACGGCCTCCCAGGCCCGAAGCTTTGCTGTCACGGGGTCCTTCTCTGCCCAGGCCACTGCCTGCTAGTGTGGCTGCTGTGGGAGGGCAGAGCCTATGGCCTGAAGAGCTGGGGTGGGAACTGTCACCCCTGGAGGGGACACTGGTACTGCTGGTGCAGGGAGGGCCTCGCCCTGGCCTCCTGCTCTGTACCCTCTTTGGATCCCTGTCTCCTCCTCCTGCCCTTGATTGGCCCCTGCCCACTGTCTCTCAGTTCCTGCTGCACTAGGCAGGCTCTGTCCTGACATAGGAGGGCACGTGCATGTGTTTTTGCTGCCTACAGGAGGTCATGGAGGTTTTCAAGAGCCGGCTGGCCAAGCTGGAGGCCCTGCAGCAAACCGCCCAGGTGGAGGTGACAGCACGGCTCCGGAGCCGCCCCGGGGAGCTTCTGCTCCAGTTCATGAGCCTGCTGCTGGTCCTCGCCTGTGCCACCCTGGCGTGCGTGTCTACCATATGCTCCTGCCCCCTGCCCTGGGCTAGCAGGCGCCTGCGTATGTGCACGGTGCTCACTCTGCTTGTGCTCGGGGCCCTGACCTGGCAGAAGCGACACGTCATTGCTACCACAGACTGGCAGGTGTGGATCCCTTCCAGGTGGAGACCAGATGCCAAGAATTCCAGGCCTTCGCCAGGAGGACCTCACAAGGATGGAGGGCCACCCACCACCTGAGTCCTGAGTTGTCCCCCCCCATTCGTTCCCAGCCCTCACCAGCAGACCCCCGCCCGCCTCGCACCTCCACTTCCTTCTCCACTTCCTTCCGCAGTGCCTCCTGGAGAGGCAGGCACGGGAGATTAAAGGCCATTCTCACTGCTGTCTGCTTCCCTTGCCCCTTCTCCAGACCCGAGCTGGGGCACAGCGGCTCAGGGCCCCGGGCGGCGGCAGCCCATAACATGGTTGGTTCTGGCAAAGAGAAATTCCATTTATTTCACAGGGATGGGAAGAGAGGGGGAGAGGGGGCCGGAGCTGGGGTGGGTGGGTGGGTGAGGGCAGCCTTCATGCAGGGGACACGGAAGACACGGAGGAGGCCTCTGTCCTGGAGGTGCTGGAGAGTTCGGAGCTGTCCTCAACCTTCTTTCCAAAAAGCTGCAAGATGCAGTTTCGAAACTGGAAGGACAGAAAATGTCACTCAGCACAGTAGGCAGGTCCAGGCCACCTGGTGACTTAATGCCTTTCCGACCCCCACTCCCACTTCTCTGTCTGTAGGGTGAGCGAGGGGGTCAGGTCGCTCCGTGCACACAGGCTAGTCGCTCATGTCACTGAGTTCAGCAGTTGATGGTAGTTGCTGGGGGTTCAGTTGTGTTCCCCAAAAGCTATGTTCGAGTCCACAGCCACTGGAACCTGCGAGTGTGTCCTTGTGTGGACATAGTATTTTTTAAGATGACGCTGGAAGGCTGAGATGGGAAAATTCCAAGTTCAGGGCCAGTCTGGAAAATTTAGCAAGATCTTATCTCAAAGAATAGCAAGCGTTGAGGGCAGAGCTCGGTGACGTAGTACTGCTGCCCCAGTGTCACGAAACCTGAGGTCCTGCCGTCCTGGGGAGAGCAACCTCTGGACACTGTGGCCCAGGCCCAGAGGGAAGAAGACAGAGATAGGAGTAGTGTGCCTTTGGGCCACAGAGTGCCAAGGCTTGCCCCAAGCTTAGGGATGGCTGAGGGCCCTTGGCACCAAGCCGGCTTGCAGGACTCCCATCTCTGCCGTCCAGGCCTCCCGAGTGGCGCCGGGGGTCTGCCTGGAGGCTCAGAGGCTCTGATCCCATCTGTTTGTGCTGGCGATCCTGGGGTCCAGCCTGAACCCAGGCCTCCCTCATTTGAGGCAAGTGCTCTACCACTGAGCTCTGTCCCTGGCCCTCTTAGAACGCTGAGGCAGACTGATTGCCATGGCGACTGCCACCCTGACTCAGCCTCCCAAGTAGCAGGCTGTAGGTATGTACCCCATGCCCAGCACTTGAAGACATTTTAGGGAACAAGGATGTAGGCTCGAGATAAGGACACTGCAGCCACCACCCTTTCCTGCACCAGCAGGGCCTGTTCTACTCGTGTGTGACCCTTGGTAGCATCCAGGCCTGTTCCTTTCACAGCCGAGTCTCACATCAGTACTGTGAGAGTCTCACATCAGCAACCACAGAGCTTTAAGACCTGCAGCGGAGCAAAGCAGTGTTTTTGTATTTCAGCCCCTCCCATCACCCCAACGCTCCACAGGGCACGGTGCTAGTGCCAGGGTCAACGAGGACTGGACAGCTGGCAGGACACGGGGCCACAGGGCTGGCAGGGACAGCTGAGGACTTCAGTCAGCATCAACCTCACCCAGCACCCTTGCTGCGCCAGGTTCTGTGTCTGGGTTACAATTACAAACAGCAGGAAGACAATTCCCTACCCTCGCAGAAGCCTGGACTAGAAGCTTCCCTCCCCATTCAGTGAGATGAGGTGACACTGGAGTGGCGGAGGCCCCTTGGGAAGCCTGCCGAGCCCAGGGGTGCAGACGTGTGTTCTGGAGGGGCTTCCGGAGGGGGAGGAAGCTAATCTGGAGGGGCTGTGCCCAGGGTGGTTCCCATTCACAAGGCACAGTCAGCCCTAAGACCCTGGTGAAGGCAGCGGTTGTGTAGGCACAGGGCGGGCTGCAGACTGCTCCGAAGTGGAGAGAAAGGGTGCCTGCTTTGTGCCCTCGATAGGGCGGAGCCGTGGGGCAGCTTCGAGGTGAGGTGCAGCCCAGAGGCGCAGCACTCGCCCAAGCTCCACCCTGAGCACAAAACCAAATAAAACAGAGAAGATTGGGTGTGGTGGTGCGTGCCTGTTGTTTCAGCACTCGGGAGGCTGAGGCAGGAGAATCACTGCGAGTTTGAAACCAGCCTGCGCGCTACATAGTGAGTTCAAGGCCAGTGTGAACTACAAAGAAGACCCCAACTCACAGATGTGACAGAGAAACTTCTTATAACCTTGGGAGGGTTTAGGACTGGAGGGCTGCTTGCTGCTGAAGCCCAGCCCTCTGGCACATCCTCCTCAAGTAACCTGCGAGTCCATGCAGGCTGTCGAGTTGAAGGTGAGGGCGGCCCAGAGGGCCTGCCTATGTTTCCAGGGGCCAAACTAGAGGACTACTAGGGCTTGTGAGTGGAAAGGGTGGAGAAAGTGGGGTCTGTAAGCATGAGGAGCCTCCAGGGCAGAGTGCTTGTATCCAGGGACCCCTGCAGGCCGGACACAAACAGCTAGCGGTGGCAGGACCCTGGCGAGTGTCCCCCGGGAGCCCTGAGAGCTCTGCACTCTGTTCTGCGCAAGTCTGGAGTTTGCTCACCTGCCGGTTCATGAAGACATAGATGATGGGGTTGTAGATGGTGGCACTTTTGGCAAAGTAGGCGGGCAGAGCAGCCACCAGAGGGTGGAACGAGTAGCCAGGGTTAGCAGTGGCAAAGCACGCGAAGAAGGCATAAGGCCCCCAGCAGAGGCAGTAGGCTAGGACCATCACCACCACCATGCGTGTCACCTCCTTCTCGGCCTTCTGCGTGGATTCTGACTCTTTCTGTTGCTTCGCCACCTGCAGGAGCCAGGCCAGTAAATGTGGACACGTCCACAGCTCTGCTGCTCGGACTGCGAGTCACAGAGGGGGCATGAAGAGAGTGACGGGGCCACTAGAACAGCTGGCTTCCACCCACGGTCAGAGTGGGACCCTCCTTGGCCTCAGAGCCAGACCCGAGGAGCTGTTTGCTGCCTTTGATTCTTGCCAGTGTCCCCTGCCCAGCTCCTCTGCTCTTAGCAGGTCGCTGGGGTGTTGCTGCACAGTGGGGCACTTGCACACATGCACATGCAGCCACAGAACATAAGGATGGGAAGCAGCAGCATAGGCCCGGCAGGAAGCAGGGAGGGGCAGCTCTGGCTAAGGGAGCGCTTAGCAGGGGGCCTGGTGGGACACCAGGGCTCCAGCTCTGCGGGCAGGGGCAGGGGTGGTCACCTGAGGGCAGGGACCTGGGGCAGCCAGCCACGTGGAGTGCAGAAGGCCTGCAACCAGGTGCCTGAGCACCAGTAAGTGGGTCTTGGCTCGGGACAGCTGGCTGCGGCCCCCACTGGGCAATCATGAGCCAGGTCCCCGTGATTAACCTGGAGGGCAGTGAATGCCATGGAGGAGACCCAGCCTCAGCCCCTGCATGTCTGGAGGTGACGGCTGGGGACTGGGTCAGGCCCTCAGGCTGTACAGCTGGAGGCAGGATGAGGAGTCACTTAAGGGCCAGCAGCCCCTCAGCCTTATTCCTTGGGGCTCCCTGAGGGCTGCAGAGGGGTTGAGGGTGCCCCCCATGGGGTTCCTGCCCTCTTTGAGCCTTACCGCCCGGATGGCCAGCCACACGTGCAGGTAGCACAGCACGATGATGCTGAGTGGGGTGATGCAGCAGGTGACCATGAGCACCATCATGTAGGACTGTACGCCCGGGTATGAGGTGCCGCTGAACACGTCGGGGCCGCAGGATGTCTTCAGGCCATAGGGCCAGTATCTGCCGAGCAGATAGTGTCATGTGGCTGCCACCTCTGCCTGCCCCCCCCCCCCCGGGTCTCTCACCATTCAGAGAGAATCCCTGGGTATGATTTTTGTTGTCTTTGTTCATTTTTAGGTCTCTGTCTCTTTCTGTCCCTTTCCCAAAATAGGGATGGAACCTAGGACCCTCATGCTGAGCTACTGCCCCAGACCTTTTGTAATTTTCCATTTGAGACAGGCTCTCACTAAGTTGTTAAGTTGCCCAGGCTGGGCTCAAACTTGAGATCCTCCTGCCTCAGCCTCCCAGGATGCTGGGATCACACATGTGCACCACCACGCCTGGCTTTGTACTGGTAAAACACACGTAACACACAATCTACCATTATGACATTTGGCACTTTAACAGCGTCTGCCATGCAGCTATCGCTGCTCTCTTCGTCCTGGGTGTTTTCTTTCAAAGACAAAGTGAGGCTGCATCTCGCTCGGTCACACCACTTCCACACCACAGACAACAGCCCGACAGTGACCTGGATTCGCTGCTGCGGGAGGCCGGAACCCCGACAGCCACACACCGCGCATGCGCTCTCCATCGGCCCCTGGCGCTCTTACCTGCTCCAACCGAAGATGGGCGGGGCCGTCCAGACGGCAGACCACACCCAGGAGAACACGATGCCCACTATGGCCAGCTTGGCGTCAAACCTCACGTTGCCAAAGGGCTTGCACACCACCAGCCACCTCTCCCAGGAGATGATGGCCAGGGACCAGAGGCCCGTGATGCCTGCGGGGACAGGAGCAGGGCCTTGGAGCCCGAGCGGAGGGGGAATGCTCCCACCGTGGTGGGCAGCATTCCAGGGGGTCCTCTCCCAGCAGACGGCTTCCCAAGCAGGCCTGGCCCTCACCTCTGACCCCGATGGCCTCGTCCCTCCTCCCCCTCTGCCTCAGGCACTCTGGAGCAGAGCAGGCAGAGGAGTGAGGAGACGGGTGCCGTTGGGTTTCTTCCGTGCGGGATGCGTGCACCAGTGTCCCTGGCTCCCTTCGCGGGGCCACCTGCAGAAGGCGTGATTCCCATGCCCCTTCCTAGATGGCAGCTTTTCAGAGTCTCACTTTCTTCACTACGTTGAAACTTCTAGTGTCACTAATGTTTCCAGTAGTAAATACTTTTAACAGTGAGATTTTCTTTTTTGTTGTTTTGGAAAATTTTTTTTTCCTGTACCAGGGATCAAACTTAAGACCTTATGTTTACCAGGCAGGCACTTGTGCCACTAAGCTAAATCCCTAGCCCCCTGAAATTTTTTTTTTGAGATAGGCCTTGTTTTGTAGAAAATTATTTATTATTAATAATCTGAGAGCCAAGTGTGGTGGTATACACCTGTAATCCCAGTACTCAGGAGGCTGAGGCAGAAGGATCTCTACAAGTCCAAGGCCAGCCTGGACTACAGGGTGAGTTCAAGGTCAGTCTTGACTGCATAGCAAGACCCTGTCTCAAAAACTATAACAACAACAACAACAATACTTTCTTTGGTAACTGGTTTTCAAAATAATCAGCTGCTCTTGTGACTCTACAGATCTCATTGTTTGCATTTGAAACATTCCTGGAGGGCCAAGGATAACTGTGGCATAGAAACTTGGGCAGACTTGGTGGCTGGTCAACTCCTGAGCCAGTGAAAGACTCATTTTGAGGAGCCGGGTGTGATGGTGCACATCCTAAACTCACCACTTGGAAGGCTGAGGTGGAAGAATCGCCACAAGTTCAAGGCCAGCCTGCCCTACATAGCAAGACCCCGTCTCAAAAAAACCCCAAAATAAATAAAGTGGTGCTCAGTTGGAGGCCTACACAACAACCCTTATGCCTGTGGCCCCCCTACCCACCCTGTGATCTTGACCCTGGCAAACCAAGGGTGCAGGTTTTCCTACTCACGTGGGGCTGCCCAGCCAACCTTACCACACAGGGAGACGGTGTAGCCCTCCACGACACACAGAGGGTGGCCCAGCACGAAGTAGCCGTAGACCTGGTTCACGACACTGATGGTGCTGGCTATGACTGTTTCTGCTAGGTCAGCCACCGCCAGGTTCACCAGGATCCAGTTCAGTGGGTGGCGCAGCTTCTTGAAGCGCATGGTGGCCACTAGTACAAGCCCGTTGGTAAAGATGGATGCGATGACCACGATGGTCATCCAGGCGCTGGTGAGGTGGTACACCCACCTGGGTGCGATGTGGTAGTTGGGGCCTTCGAAGGGGCCTATGATAGGGGGACAGAACCCCTGTGCGGTGCTCTGATCCCACCTTTCCTGCGCCCCACCCTCTGCCCACCAGGCCTCTCCCGCCTGCATCCTCACCCTGGCCATCCGCTTCCAGATGCAGAAGCCCTAGAGCTGGGGCCGAGGAGGCCTGGCCCTCGGGACCCCTGTGGAGCCTTGCTGCTGCCACTGCAGTCCAGTGGTGGGGTGTTTAGACTCAAACCCCTGAATATCAAGAGCCAAGCCACCCAGAGGCATGATTCTGTCAAGAAGGACTGGTAAGGGACAAATTCTCACTGGCTTCATCACACAATCTAAGTGGCTCAGCCAGATAATAGGTTCAGGGTAAACGTTCTGGGCAGCAGTTTTGGGTGTGGACAGATCTGTGTTGTGACAGCAGCTAATGACACACGGCTCCATTCTGACTCATGGGATGAAGGAGACACAAACACAAACCCTGCTGGTCCACAGTGAGGCGCAACACGGTTCAGGGACAGAGAAGCACAGGGCAGACCGCAGCCCTTCAGTCCTCTGGCATCTGAACAGGAACGTGTGCTTCGCTGGGTTCTGGGGCCACCAACCGTGGCAGTCACTTGGAGAGGGAACTTTGAGGACAGCTCACTCAAGGCCTTGGCAGGGTTTCCAGGAAGCGCATAGGCATGTGTCTTGCCCACCCCAGCCTCCAGCTCCCACCCCCACCTCAGGCTCCAACTCTGGGAAGCCCAAGGCAAGCAGATCCCCAAGTTGCTTGGCAGCCTTTGGGGGTGCAGAGGAAGTCATCAAACTGTTTGGGGATGAATTCTCAAAGCCTGTACAGATAAACCTTCCAAATTTCATAAACTGAACCTATGTGGCCAGGTGTAGTGGTGCACACCTGCCATCCCATACTCTGAAGGCTGAGGCAGGAGGATCGCCATGAGTTTGTGGCCATTTGGGCTACATAGCAAGACTCTGACTCAAAAAGCCAAGAAAAATAAATACATAAGACAATAGCTACAGTAGCTCCCTGGGAAGGGCTGGCCAGTGGTGGCCCAGCGCCCACTCACCTCGCGTGTTGTTGCTGTTGGTGTAGGTGAACAAGCTTGCCTGGGTGCTGTCCTCATAGGCATCCTGCGCCTGTACACCCGAAAGTGCATGGGGGCCCCAGCGCTGGGCCATGGCTGCAAAGGCCCTGTCCCTGCACGCTGCGGGTGGCACCGCGCTTTATACCCCTGTGAGATCAGCTGGCACTCACCTCAGAGGCTCCCAAACTCTTCGCCCTCTGATCCTTTAATTGGGTGCAGACTTAGACCTCCCCTCAGGCCAGACAGCGAGAGCGGGCGGCTCAGAAGGATTTGCGGAGCCTCGATTTGGAGCCCACCTGCCCTGGCTCACGTTCCCTTGGGCAGGGCCAGGTGGAACCTCCAGGTGAAGTGCTGGAGGAGGGCAGCCCCAGCCTCAGGATCCACCTCCTCCCTTTTTTTTGGCTTTTTTTGAGACAAGGTCCACTATGTAGCCCAGGCTGGTCTTATACTTGCAGCAACCCTCCTGCCTCAGCCTCCAGAGTGTACCAGCATGCCCAGCAGTGCCTCTTCTCTGTGGAGACCTGGCAGCATGAGGCCCAGTAGGTACATGTGTGCCATGTCAGTGGGCACCTCTCCTGCCTGCTCCCATGCACCCTCACCCAAGGCTGCCAGGCCACCATCTCCTTGCTGACAGTCCACAGACAGCTGGGGTGCCGCTGGACCAGAGTGCCATCTTGGTTTCTCTCTCTGGAGCCTTGCTCCCCACTCCTGCAGTGCCTCTGCCAGTTCAGCAAAGCTCAGTGCTTGCCTCGTCTTTGGGGCTTCCACAGAGACAGCCACTCCTAGGGTATAGGGGAACCCCAGCTGCTGGGCTTGGGGCTAGAGCCGGGGGAAGCCCTGCTTGGTTCCAGCAGTAATGACAGCTCTAGAATCAGCCAGTGCCTGCCAAATGCCAGGCTAGGGATTGTGGAACAGAAGGGAAGAGTGCTGCCACAGCTCTGCCACTGGGACACAAGTCCACCTAAGAGCTTGTTCGTGGGGAGCCACAGCAGCACTATTCATGGAAAGCCATGAAGGAGAAACAACCCAAGTCCATTAACAGAGGAATTAAACATCGACAGACTATTATTCAGCCATGAAAAAGGAACAAAGCTGACCAAGCTGCACTGTGGCTAAATCTCAGTGCATGATACTAAATGAGAGAAGCCAGACACCACAGCCAATAGATCAGTGACTGCCATGACAGGCAGGAGAGGAGGAGTCCTTAATAGGGTGCAGGAAATTCTTTGTGGGTGATGAAAATTAGGGTTGGAAGCCAGGGGTAGTGGTGCACGCCTGCCATCCTAGCACTCAGGAGGCTGAGGAAGGAGGATCTCATGAGTTTGAGGCCAGTGTGAGCTACCTACTGAGTTCAAAGCCAGCCTAAATTACAAGGTGAGAGCCTGTCTAAAAATAAGTAAAAGAAAAAGATAAAGAAAAAACTCACAACACAAGAAAGAAAAAAGAATCTTAGATTAGGGATATAGCTCAGCTTGCTTATATACATCAGGCCCTGAGTTGAAGTGCCAGTAACTCTGCCCCTAAATGAGCAAACATAAACAGTTTGGTGACTCCTCAAAAAGTGAACCATAGAGTCAACACTTGGTCTAGCTAAGAGATGCTGAGCAGCTCCTCCGCCACAGGCTTGGCCAGGCTGGCACCAGCTGACACACCCCACCCCCAAATCAGCTCTCACTCAGGGAGCTGCTGTAGGAGGCTGGATGAGAGACTAATACGGGTGACGGCGGGAAGCTGGATGAGAGACTAATACAGGTGACGGGGGGCAGTCAGGGTTAGGGTGTTCTCCTCTTCTGCCTTTATTTGCTGCTGTTCAAGACAGGGTCTCACTATATGAACCAGACTGGCCTTGAACTGCTGGGCTGGCCTGTGATTTTAGGTGATCCTCCTGCCTCGGCCTTTTGTCCTCTGCTCTTTCAACTGTACTTCACCTGGGACTCCAAGGCCAATGAGCTTCCTCTCCTACCTCTGAGCCTTTTGGGACAGAGGGGATCACTCAAGTAGAGGTCTGAAGACTGGGTTGGCCCACAATGGTGGGGGCCGAGACAGAGGTCGGGAGGTGGGGGCCGGTGCTAACTGAGGATTGGGGCTAGCAGGCGATCAGAGCCCAACCAGCCTAAAGCAGCTTAGTGACCACCCTCCCCCCACTGGAGTCCCCAAGTCCCCGCACCTGGACAGGCCCATGCTTACAGGGACAGGGAGGTCGGATGTCAGGCTGTCCCTAATCCTCCCTCCCCTCCTGCTGTGCCTCCTAGGCTGAGCTGATTATGATCCCCAGCTGCTTGTCACCTTCATTCAGCCCTCAGCCCTGTCCACTGGGCCAGGGGTTTTAAGGGTTTTGTCACCCGCAGCCATGGCTAATGCAGTTAGAGGACAGAGACCTGGGCTCTTTGCCTTTGATGGTAAATATGCACAACATGAACGAAATGCATCCTCTCCCATGCGGCACTTAAGTGGTGTCATTACCCCGCCCAGCTCCGGGAAGACCTGGCTCCTCACTCCTGCTGCCCTCCATGTGATGTCCCACTTGTGGTGACCTTGGCAACTCCGGGTACCTCCTAGAACCACTTTGCTACAGTTTGTCCTCAGTGTCTGGCTTCTTTCACCAAACACTGTGTTCTCAAGGACCACCTGTTGCCTTTGGTTTGTGCTGGAATACATTCAGATCTGTCGCATTTGCTTTTTCGTTCTTTGAGACAGGGTTTCCCTATGTAGTTCAGGCTGACCTTGAACTCACTAGATAGTCGAGGGTGGCCTCAAACTTGCAGGGCCCCTCCTGCCTCAGCCTCCTGAGTGTTGGGATGACAGATGTGTGCTGCCACACCCAGCCATACTGGGTTTAGGACTCACTCAACAATTCATATCACTTTTCTTTTCTTTTTTTTTTTTCTTTTTCGTTTTTATCGGTACCAGGGATCGAACTCACAACTGCTTGTTTTCAAGGCAGGCGCTTATGCCGCTGAGCTAAATCCCCAGCCCCTCATATCACTTGTCAACCTGGCTGTTGTAGCAACCCCACACCTTTTGGGCTCACCCCAAGAGGGCAACAAGGGCTGCCCAGGGTCCAAATGCAACTCACCAGAATGTGAATGGGTAGAAATCTGGCATCACCCCCCAGTTCTGCTCAGTGTTGAGACTACATGGTCACCAGGGAGAAGACACCCAAGGTTCCCTTAGTTTGCAATATCATGACACCGTACTTAGGAAGAGACTTCAGAATTGCTTTGATTTCCTTCTTTCTGTTTTTAAGTTGAGTTTTGTAGGTGAGTTCCCTCGGTTGCTCCTGAGTCTACAGGTGAATGCGTGCGTGCGTGCGTGCGTGTGTGTGCTTATTAACAGGGATTGAACCTGGGGCCTTTGTACCATGCTTGGCTTTGCACGCAGTATTTTGTTTCTTTGTTTGTTTTTTGTTTTTAGTCCACAAAATTGAACTCAAGACCTCGTGCTTACCAGGCAGGCCCAGTGTTTATTTTTACTTATTTTCCGAGAAGCACATAGATTATATGAGGTACAGTGAAAACAGCACACACCGAGAGGAAACAGAACGCAGGTCCTTAGGCCAGACGTCCCTGTGCCCGAAGCTGGAGCCGTATATGCAGCCCTTAAGATTGCACCAGTTTTTAAATTGATTTTTGTTCTCATCCTTGAAAAACTGCTTCATGCCAGACATGATCCCTATTTACAGTTGGATGTGGAAACAAGCCCTAGCTCGCTCGAACCGTAGAATTTCCCCAGTGGAGCTGTCTTTGTCGTCACCACAGGATGACTGTCAAGTGTGAGCTGTTTCCATCAAACTTCAGACAGGCCCACCACGGACTGGACTTGGCTTGGCTTTGAAGCTGGGCCGTGCCAGGGACCAGTGTGTCTGTCTCTTGGCCTCTTGTCATCATCTTCTTCCTCTTCCCCTTTTCTTCTTTTGTGCTGCTGGAGATTGAACTCAGACTCTTCGCAGTGCTCTGCATCCCCAGCCCTTTGCAGGTTTTTATTTTGAGAAACTATGTCACTAAGTTGCCCAGGCTGGGCTCAAACTTGAGAGTCTTCTGCTTTGACCTCCCTGAGTGCTAGCATGGAAAGGTGCGTGCCATGGTGTCCAAAGCAGTCATTTCTTAATATCCTGGGACTCGGGGCACCCTTGCTGGGGTGTGGGGAGCAGTGACCCAAGACGCTCCCCCAAGACGCCAGACGTCCCCAGGTGGAGTGCTCAAGGCTGAGCAACTACGAACAGCAGACACCAGCACCACAGGCCATGCGCAGGGCCTTGTGAGCAGGAAGTGGGAGCTGCAGTCCAGGTCACTTTTTAATACATGCATGTGCAGAGGATCCCTACTACCTGACAAAGGGAGCTCTAGCAGGACACAGGGGTGCAGGCCAGTTGTCCCGCACGCAGGAGGCTGAGGCAAGAGAATCCCCGTGAGTTCAAAACCAGCCTGGGCTACATGACGAGACTCTGTCAACTTACAAAGAAGTTCTGAGTGAGATCAGAGTATCTCTGTGTCAGAAAGCGAGGAGGAAAGCAAAAGTATGTGGGAGGGGGCTGGAGGGGCTCCCTTCAGTCAACCCAAGACACATCAGAATTTGGGACCGGAATTCCCAGATTCAAGCCCGCCCAGCCGGGCAAGTCTCTGGCTTGGCGCGTAGGGGAACTCGGAGAGAGGCTCCAAAGGCCTCGCTTTTCTTTTACCGTTTCAGTTCGTCCAAATCGAGGCCGCACCGCGCTGGCTTTTGTCCCAGCTTCTCCCTCCGTCGCTGATGCTGGCTCTCGGGGGCCCTCTGCTGGCGCCGCCTCTCGCATCCGCCCGCAGCAGGGTCAGGCCGTGCCCTGTGTGCTGGGACCTGGACCATTGATGCGCCCTGATGCCTGGGCAGGGACTGGTGGCTTCATGTAGTCCCCAGCCCATTATGTGGAGTTTGGGGCGGGATCGGCTTTCTGATTTCACAAAAGTTATGGGGGAGGGACCTCATGCCTCTTCTGGTCTTTATGCTTCTGAGAGAACTGAGAGAATTTCGGTTTCCCTTCTCTTCCTACCTGGGGCCAGAAATCTGACAGGCATTTCTTTTAAACTAAAAACAAACCACGGTAAAATATGCATAATATAAATTTTACCATCGTAACCATTTTTAAGTGCAAACCGAATGGTGGTAGTATGTTTGCATTGTCTCATTTTTATTTTTGTTTGCTTATATAACAAGCCTAGGTCTCAAACTGTGCCCCAGGCTGACCTTGAACTCATGGTCTCAAAGGATCCTCCTGTCTCAGCCTCCCCAGTAGCAGGGACTACAGGAGCACACCACAGTGCCCACAAAGCTCTATTGAGATCATTGGCTCAATCTGTGGACCAGTTAATTTTTAAAATTTTAATTCAAAGTGGAAATCAGATAAAAATGTATGCCATATATACACAATAAATTTATTGGCAGGATATAGAAATACAACATCCAATTCCATTTCATTGTTTTCCGCCTAGAGGGAAGGAATCCTTGCGGAACCCCGAAGTAGGCCGTGGGGGCTGCTTCCTGGAGCCATGCAGCAAGTGTGGTGGCCTCCTCTGCTATTGTGGATACATTTCCGGATCCGCCTCCTGCTTCCTTTATCTGCTGCTGTGTGGGTTTATTTCCTTATCTGCCCCTTGCCTGTTTCCTTTATCTGTCTGGCCTTTTGTTCCAGTGCAACAAGATGTTTTGTTTACTCTCATTGTTCTGGAACAGGTTATGGCCAGGGGATGCCTGTCCTTTGGTGAGGCTGTCACCCATAGGTCGTCAGGGTGGCTCCAACCCATTTCCTCCCAGCCCAAGCTCAGTCTGGTTCCAGGGCTGCTGGGTCTCAGCTGCGGCTGCACACTTCCCCTTCACAAGCGATGTCTTCGGAAGTGACCTCACACTCCAGTGGCTGCGGTACAGCTGAGGAAGCAATAGGGCTGCAGGGTGGCCTGATGCAGGTGGCCACTTTGTCCCAGAGCCCCACAGTCCCTAGGGGCACAGGAAGGATGCAAGAGGGACACAGTGCTTGCTTTTCATGTGCCACCACATTAGCCAAGTGTCCCCAGACCTGCTATGAAACTCTGGTCAGATATAAATGTGTTCTAATTTGAATAAACAGAAGTCAAGGTGAATGTTGGGCATGGTGGTGCACATTCGCCATCTCAGCACTCGGGAGGCTGAGGCAGGAAGGTCACCTCAAGTTCCAGGCCACATAGTGAGTTCAAGGCTAGCCTGCACTATGCAACAAGACCTGCTCTCAAAGAACCAAAACCAAAACCAAACGAAAGAATGAGCAGTTCACAGGCTGCTCAGGCCAGTGCCGCAGGACACGCTGCCTGGAGGTGCTGAGAGTCTGCACATGTCACCTTGTGTCACTCAGAACAAGCCCTGTCTGAACAGAAGGGCACTGGTCTTCTTAGAAGGCCTCCAGGACTCACAGCAAAGGCTGTGCAGAAGGGCAATGACAGGCTCCCTGTCATCCCTGTGTCTGGGAGGAAACCCTCAGCACAGGCAGAGGGCGTCACCAGTTGTCACTGGGGGTTCTGGTCAGGAAAGGTAGCTTTGTGACAGTGATGTGTCCGTGTCTGTGCTCCATGATAAGTCTGGACGCAGAGGTGTGACCTGGTGGTGGGGTGACAGTATCCTGCTGGCCATCCGACATTTCTTGTGGGCCTGACAAGCTATTTCATGCATCATCACTGGAGCTATTCACAGACATGAGACTGTGTGCTCTGGAATTCACAGGGTAGAGGTGTCACGCCATGTGGCACCATGGTGTGGTGCAAGCCCATTCCCGGATAGCAAAGTGTGCACACTCTTTGTGCAGTAAAAAGCACATAACGTGCAATGAAACATCTTGCTTTTTTTTTTTTTTTTTTTTTTTTTAGAGAGGGTCTCACTATGTAACCCAGGCTGGCCTGCAACTCTCAGAAATCCTCCTGCCTCAGCCTCTCAAGTGCTGGGATGTCTGGCATATGCCACTGTGCATGGCTTCAATTCTTAAAGTGTACAATTCAGTGGTATTCAGTAAAGTCACAATGTTGTGTGGCCATCAACTCTATGTAGTTCCAGAACATTCTCAGCATCTCTCAACTTGGTGTTTCCTGCTGGCACATGCTGCCCAACCCCTGGAAACCACTCAGCTACCTCCCAAGCCTATGAATCGACCCTTTCTGGGGCTTTCTTTTCTCTTTTACCTTCCTTCCTTCCTTCCTTCGTTTTTTTTTTTTTCTTTTGATTGAAGCCAGGGCCTTCACACTGAGCTACATCCCCAGTCTGTTTTAGTTTTTGTTTTGAGACAAGGTTTTGCTGAATTGTTCAGGCAGGGCTGAACTTACCATCCTCCTGTCTCAGCCCCCCAGAGTGCAAGGATGGCAGGTATGCACCAACACACCTGGCTTCTTTCTACATATTTCATATGGAAGGAATCGTACAATCATGACTTTTTTTTTTCAGTACTGGGGATCCAACTCACAACCACAAGCTTGCCAGGCAGCCGCTTATGCAATTGAGCTAAATTCCTGGCCAACCATGACTCCTTGGGTCTGGCTTTGACCGTGTTTTTGAGATTTATCCAAATTCTAGCTTGGACCAGTACTTTATTCCTTTTTACTGAAACATACCTAGATCAGGGGCGTGTGAACACACAGGTGGGACAGTGCTGGTGGCATCACCAGGAGCCTATGCGACTTGTTCCCAGTGCCCCTCCTTCATTCCCCGAACCATGGGAGGCCAGTAGGTGGGGTGTATGCTTGTGATTCGAGCCCTCTGAGACGTTGAGGCAGGAGGATAGCAAGTTTGAGCCCACCCTGGGAATTTTAGTGACTGGGAGAGACCTTGTTTCAAAATTAAAGAAAGAAAGAAAGAAAGAAAAACAAAGAAGAGAGCTGGAGATGTAACTCAGTACAAAGGCCCCAGGTTCAGTTTCCAGTATCGGCCCTCCTCAATGACTACATAAGCAAGCAGGCATGGTGGTGTCACACGTAATTCCAGCACTGAGGAGGCTGCAGCAGGAGGATCTCGAGTTTGAGGGCAGCCTGGGCTACATAGCAAGTTCAAGGCCTGCTTTGACTGCATAGTGAGACCCTGTCTCAAAAAACCAAAAATAAGATTTTTTACAGGGCTGGAGTGCAACCCATGGCTAGAAGATTGCCTAGCGTGCGGTACCCTGAGTGCGTCCCAGCACTGCCAGAAAAATGCTCTTCCTAGGCAAACCTGACCACTCCAGTCTCCACCTTCCACGCGGAAGGAACTCTGGGTGCCCGCGTCCTTGCAACTGTGGGAACGTGCAAAGCAGCGAGGGAGAGGGACAGAGACAGAGGAAGGACCAGAAGGGAAGAGGAAAAAAAAGAACGAAGACGTGTGACAGCTCCCTGCGACCAACAGGTCACTGCACCACAAACACGGGCTTGCGACATCTGAACACCCTGAAGTAATGGTGATAGGGACTCAATTTAGTTCAACAGACATCTCCGTCTCCATAACCTTAGCCGTGTAGTGTAAGAAATGATAACTTACCGGATCCATAAACGTCAGAAACTTAGGAAGCCCCTTAACTAAAGTTTCTCATACATTAAAAATTAATAATAAGTATACGCATGGTGGCTCACACCTGTGAATCCCAGCATTCGGGAGGCTGAGGCAGGAGTACTGCAGCGAGCTGGAGACCAACCTGGGCTGCAAAGTGAGCTCAAGGCCAGCCTGAACTGCATAGAGAGACCCCGTCTCAAAAAGACAAAAAAGAAGGAAATTAATAATAAATGTCTCTCTAACCTTTGCATTCTGACTCTTGCTGCCATAAAACCGGGAGACCACACCGAGGTGTCTTTAGGCGACAACAAACATGTCATTTATTCGAGTACACCATAAGGGACTCAGAGGTGAGAGTTTTCTTGGCTTCACCAAGAGGAGAACAACCAGTGCCATGCCTTACGAAATGGGGTGCAAAACCTTGGATCACATTAAACAAGAGATCATGTTATTCGGAGGTGTAACCAAAGTCACTCAGTTCGGGCTTGAACGTCTGCAGTTCCCAGCTGTGGGAACTCATGACCCCGCCCCCAAAGTTCGTGCCCACCCATTGGCCCGCTGGCGGCGGAAGGGCGGGGTGACCTTGGGATTCCCAGGCGCTGCTGTTCCCACCAGCGTGGCCTGGGCTTGCTGTTTCTTTTAAAGACCCGCCCCGCAGCGTTAGGGATTGAACCTAGGGCCTTCACGCTGATCTCTTTCCGTAGCCCATTTTCCGGTTTTTATTTTGAGGCTAAGTCCCTAGATTGCCCTGACTGGGGTTGAAATCATCCACCTGCCTCAGCCTCCCAAAGCACAGGTGTGCACCCCCTGCCGGCTCTGCTGAGTATTACAGTCCCGTAAATATTGGCATGGGTCTGTGACACAGTGGGATCCTCAGAGGGCTTCAGAAGGGTTTGTTGTGGGTCCAATAATAACATACATTTCCTTGTTTCTTATCCTATGACTTAGCAATCAGAACATTTAGACATTGAAAGAAAACGTGTAATTCTTTCTTTCAGAGAAAATCTATGTTTAGGAAACAGGACCACGATGTAGATTTCTGCTAGCAGTCTATTTGGTTTTTTATGGCAGTTTACAAATGTTTTACCTTTACTTATTAGCATGTAACTGCCAAGTTCTATTATTTTATTGAATATTTTTCTCCTTTCCTATTTGAGCATTTAGAAATGTCCAGTATACACACGTGTGTGTACACATGCACAAAACCACGATGCACTTCGATCACGAGATCCAGATCAACTTCTTTAACTTATTTCATGTATCTAAGCAGGTTACTGCATCTACAGAAAAGTCAGACTCTGCAGGGTTTGGGGGTCAAGGCCTACATGCTTGGGGGCCTCGCTCTCCTTCTCCTCCTCCTCCTCCTCCTCCTTCTTCTTCTTTTTCTTCTTCTTCTTCTTTTATTTTCTTAGATGAGGTCTCATTGTGTGGTCCAGGCTAGCCTTGAACTCATGTCACCTCCTATTCTGGGGAGACAGGTGTGCTCCGCCAATGGACAGGGGGTTGTTCTTTAAGGAAAAGAATATAAGCTGGGTGGCAAGATGCATCTAATCCCATCACTCAGGAGGCTGAGGCAGGAGGAACACAAGTTCAAGGCCAGCCTGGGTTACATGGTGAAACCCTGTCTCAAAAAAAGAAAGAAGAGGGCTAGGGATTTAGCTCAGAGGTGTAAGTGCCTGCCTGGAAAGTGCAAGGTCATGAGCTCGATACCTGGCACCAAAAGAAGAAGAAGAAGAGGAGGAGGAGGAGAAAGAAAAATAGAGTACAAAATAAGTTGTGAACTTGGATGTTGGGCTGGAAATTGAAATCTTACCAACTTTAAATGTTAAAAAACTAATGAACACCACAGAAAGGCCCAAGCCAGAGAATCATATCATTTCTGTTGCTTCTGCTTCTTCTGCATCCTTTAGGTTGGCTGCACACTCTGGCCACATCTCCCTAGACAGTGACTCTGTCCTTGTCACTTTTGTCACTGGAACACAATCAGGAAACCTCTTGTGGCTCCCAGACAGGGCCAGGGAAGAGCATAGATAGGCAGTTAACTGCTGTCACCAAGCTCCCTTGGCCCTCCTGGGGAAGAGGGGGAAACTGTCAGGACTTTCCAGGCCCTAGTGGCAGCCAACTTGGGCCAGTGAACTCAGGGGAAACCTCTACCCTGTGGAAGCTCAGTCTCACCAGGGATGGTGGCCAGGGTGCAAACCGGCTGTGGTGGCCTGGGAGTGGCTCGGGCAGCAGTGCAGTGGTTCACTGTCTAGAGCAGATGAGTCAGGGCCTGAGAGCCACAGCATGGCTGTGAGGAATGAAGGCTATGCCTGCATGGCGCTGCCCCAGAGGCCTCTAGGAAATGCCAGGCCTGGTATGCTTGGGTGTTTATGTCTGGGGCAGGAAGGAGGGCCTTTCGCTGAGCTCCATTCCCATCCCTTTTCATCTTGACAAGGGTCTCGCCAAGTCATTAAGTTGCCCATTTGGGCTCAAACTCGAGATCCTCCTACTTCAGCCTCCTGAGTGCTGGGGTAACAGACCTGAGCCACACATTCAGCTGGGAACCTTAATTAGAAATAATAACATGGCTTTGGCAAGCTGAGGCAGGAGGACTGCAAGTTTGAGCCCAGCCTGGGATATTTAGACCCTATCTCAACATAAAGATAAGGGCTAGGGCTGGAGTCAGTGCCAAGGCCCTGGGTTACATCTCTAGCACCATCACAAAAGGAAAATAAATTTACTTCAATCAAGTCCAGTTCTCATGGCAAAGGTCTGCTTCAGCTTGAGGAAATTGTGCTTTCTTTTCTTCTTGGAAGGAGTTGTACCAATGTGGGACAGAATCGTGTCACTGCCACTTCAGGTAGTAAACAGTACTGCTGCCAGGGCAGGACAACAGGACAGAGTGGGAGCCACCACAGAACTAATGGCCTCCAGAGAAGCACACACAGGGACCAGAAGAAACTGCTGTGGGTGACGCTGGCACTAACCTTGGAGCCGTGCAGAGGCTAAATTCAGGGCATTAGAGGAGCCACATACTGTGCCTTTCATCCACATTCAATGCCAGCAGTGAATGAAGCTGAGGCAGGAGGATCATGTGACTTCTGCCTACACAACTTAGCAACTTAGTGAGACCATGTGAAAAATTTCAAAAACAAAACAGGCTGGAGATGTAGCTAAACACCAAACTCAATTCAGTCATTCCTCAGTACTACAAAAGAAAAAGAAAAGTCTAAATGAATCCTAGCAAAAGAAATGACCAGTATTGACTCAAGAAAACCAGAGGCCCCAAGTAGTTTATAATCATAAAATACTCAGTTTTAGCAATTGAGTATCTTCCCTCCAAAGCAAACTCCAAGGCGTGCGACAGGCCCATGTCTGTCATCCCAGCACTGGTAGGCTGAGGCAGGAGAATCGCTGTGAGTTGGAGGCCAGCCTGGACTAGATAGTGACACCCTGACTCAAACCACAACAAAAAGCAAACTCCAGGCCTCGATGACTTCCTCCGCAAAATCTACCAAACATTCCTGAATAAAATTTTCCATTTCACACACATTCAGAGAAAAAAGAAGTGTGTGCAGGAGAGAAGAGCCGCAGTCAACATGGCCAGGGCGCAAGAGCTCCTGGGGGCTGACACCGCGCAGCCCGCCAAGGGGCCATCTCGGCTCTGGGCAGCGAACCCCGCTGCGGGGGTCGCTTGCCAGCCGCCCTGCACCAGGGGACACCCCTTGCGGCCGCCCGCGCCGCCACGAAGCACAGCCCCGAGCAGCGGGGAGAGGCTGGACTGTGGAGCAAGCGTTAGCACGCAGAAAATGAAACACCACAGCCACCGCGGGGCCTGGTCTCGGGTGAAAAGACCGCACTTAATAAAGGACGTAATCATCGCTACCGAGGCACAAGCTCATCCAGCGCAGTGACACAGGCCTATGTGGAATGGGGCCTGAAGCAGGAAGCTGCGGAAATAGTCCCGATGTCCCCTGCACCCCTTCAGAGCGCAGAAGAGGAAAGGAGGCCTACCGCCATCCCCAGTTCATCTGACACTTGGTGTTGAGCCTGAGTAGTGCGGTTGGCAAAACAGAAAACAAAAAGGAAAGGCCGATAAGGTGTAGGGGTGCACACTTGTCATCCCAGCAGTTAGGAGGCCGAAGCAGAAGGATTGTGTGGGTTCCAGGCCATCCTGGACTGCATAGCAAGACTCCAAGATGAGAAGACCATGGGCAGGGGAGGAGAGTGGGTTCTGGCAGTGTGGCTTGGGAATGCATGGACAAATGAACTGGCGAGACTGCACTGAGAGCACACGAATGAGCCCTTGCTGCGTGGACACTTGCTGCATGACAGAAGGAGGCATTTACAGCACCGGAGGGAAGGATGAGCCTTTTCATAAGCTGGGCCAGGGCAACCACATTTATATGACGATAAACTGTTAACAAAAAGTAAGACGCTGTAGCTGGGTGTGGTGGCAAACAAATATAATCTCAGCACTCTGGGAAGCTGAGACAAGAAGATTGCAAGTTCCAGCCCAGCACAGGCAACTTAGCAACCCAATGGGTTGGATTTAAAATGTTGATAAATACTCCAGTGTCTAGCGGCAGGGCTTCGGGGGGTGACTGGGTCACAGGCTGCTACAGACTTCAGCGGACTCACCCATGGATGGGTTCATGGCTGATGTGCTGCTGATGGGGGGAGCTGGTTGGTTTCTGCTCCCTGGCTGCCATGGGTGAGCAGCTCTCCCCAACCCGGCCCTTCTGCCATGCTGCTCCCACCCTGAGCAGCTAACCCCGGACTGAGCTCTCTGAGGCTATGAGCCACACAATCCCTCCTCCTCTAAATTGTGCTGCTGGGGATTTTGTCCCGGCACTGGGAAAATGACTTGTAGAGCAACTTACCAAGATTGTCTCTCAAAATTAAAAAAATAAAAATAAGAAATAGCTAAGGACGGAACCTCAGGGGTGAAGGCTTTGAGTTCAATCACCAAGCTGGCAAGAAAGAAAGAAAGAAAGAAAGAAAGAAAGAAAGAAAGAGAGAGAGAGAGAGAGAGAGAAAGAGAGAAAGGCAGACAGACAAGTGCATAAAGAAAAGAAAGGACAGAGAGACAGAGAAAAAACAGGGAAGAAAGGGGGAGACCTTGGCTTCAAAACCTGTGCAAACACCAGTTTCACACAGATCCGGAATCTGAACTGCAGGCCGAGCCAGGACTGTCTACCCAGAGCCCTGGGCAGGGCGGGTCAGGCCTGAAGAGTTGCTCTGGGCGCCCTTGCCTCTGCCCCGGGGGGGCTGCCTCACACTGCTGGCATCCACGCCCCGACAGCCTTCTCTGTCCAGCCACTTGCTTGCCCGCTTGATGACTTGGGTATGTGTGGCCCTTTCTGCAGGCAGGTTCCTCTGTGTGGACAGACGGACTTTGTCCGCAATGTGCCCTTGGAAGGACCCTGGCGCTGTTTCCAGTTACAGCCCCTGTAGATAAAGCTGCTGCACACTGAACAGCCACAGAGAGGTGAAGTCGGGTGGAGGTGGCAGGTGGAGTATCCACAGCTACATCTCAGGGTCCCTCACCGGACTAAAGCAAGAGGGCCACAAATTTGAGCCTGGCCTGAGCAATTTAGTGAGATTGGTTGTGTGCCATAACCATGAGCAGTGACCGTGTCACTCTCGTCCTGCAGAACTTGGGAACTTTCTTCTCTGAGGCAGTGAATTGCTGGGACCACATGCCAGGTCCCAGAGATGCTGGAGTCACAGGCCCTGGGGCCCTGGTGTGGTTCAGTGTGAGGTCCTAGGAGCACCGTCAAAATTCCACTGCACATGTGAGGAAAATAACCCCTTTCCAGTTTCCCTCACTGAGACATTCTACATCCCAGAAACAAAGGGGGGCCCACTAGCTTCCAAAGAGTTCGCTGTGCAGAATGCTGGGAACAAAGATTTCTTTTATTTTATTTTTATTTATTTACTTATTTTTTGTCTTTTTGATGCAGGGTCTCACTGTGCAGTTCAGGGTGGCCTTGAGCTCATTTAGTAGCCCAGGCTGGCCTCAATCCTGCAGCAATCCTCCTGCCTTAGCCTGGGTGCTAGGGTGATAGGTGTGTGCCATCATGCCTGGCTCAATTCTTATATTTCTGTCCATCTCTTCTTCATGTATTTTCCAATTAGTAGTGTTTTCTCTAGTTGGATGAAATACACCCAGTTCATAAAGACTCGGTATAGTCACCCCTTTATGATAACGTGGCCTCCTGATTGCTGTAAAATTATATCTTTTAGTATCACTTATTGTCCTTTGAGTTCTCCTTTGTCACTTTGTCTTAGTTGCTTCCTCGTTACTGGGACACAATACCTGACAACTGCAATTTAAAGGAGAAGGTGATTTTGGCTCCTGTTTCAGAACTCTTAGTCATTCCACGATCACAGCGCATGGTGGAAAGATAGGAGTCAGAAGGGAGACTCACCCTGCAGGCCCCGCCTCTTCCACCCAGGCCCCGCCTCCTAACAGTGAGGGAGGAGCCGGGAGGCAGAGGCATCCTGCAGGCCACGCCCCCAGCTGTCTTGTCCGTCCAGGCCTTGCCTCCTAGTGGTGCTGAGCTTGGTGACCCAGTGGCCTTGGGAAGGGCCCCTGTGAATGCCCGCCTCGGGAAACCTTAACATGTTATGTTGCCCTTTCCACCAATCCAGTGTTCCCGGAACCAAAGGGGGCTGTGGCAAGCCCACAGGTCTCTGGAGGCTCCAGACAAGTGGAGGGCACAGCAGGGGCCCTTGGCTTGTGGACGGCCCGTGGGGTACAGGCAGGTAAGGTGTACCTCCATTGCCTTGTTCACTGGAATAGTATCCATTTTTGCAACCAGGGGTGACCCGGAAAGAGACAACCTAGAACCTATGTCAAAGACTCTACACCAAGCCAAGTGTGCTGGCGTCCTGTGATCCCAGCACTCTGAAGGCTGAAGCAGGAGCATCACCGCAAATACAAGGCCAGCCTGGGCTACATAGCGAGACCCTGCCTCAAAAAACAAAACAAAACTAGTGTGGGTGAGTTAAAAAGTGACTGGTCACTGGGGATGCCTCCGCTTCTAGGAGCTCAACCAGACATTCACCACCAGGAAAACTCTCCTGTTCTTACAGCAGCAGGAGGGGGGAAAAGAATCTGGTTTGTGTGTTGTGTTGTGTGTGTGTGTCTTTCTGAGATGGGATTCTTGCTATGCAGTTTGGGCTGGCCTTTAGCTCACTTTGTAGCCCAGGCTGGTCTTGAACTTGCAATGATCCTTTTGCCTCAGCCTCCCGAGTGCTGGGATTACAGGAGTGTGCCACCATGCCCAGCAAGGAATGTGTTTTTAAATAATCACATGTTTTTTCAAGCACTGAGAGTGCTCATGAACACCTGCAATCCTAGCTATTTGGGAGACTGAGGCAGGCGGATTGCGAATTTAAGACCACCCTGGGCTATATAGCTAAGTACTACCTCAAAGTTAAAAAGAAACAAACTAATTTAAAGTGATAGAGGTGTAAAGTGCTGGTGGAGTACCTCTGGGATCAGTCCCGGGCACAAAACAGTATAAGCAAGAAGAGAGTGGAGGCAAAAATTAAAGTTTGAAGAGAAAAAAATCCCACCATCCTAAAATGTTTTATCCCACACAGTTATCTTTCAAAAGGGAAGGAGAAAAAAGTCAACAAGCAAGTATTGAGGGAATTTGTTGCCATAGACCTGTCTTGCAAGAAAAGTTCTTAAAAATTCTTAGCCAGACATGGTGGGTGCACACGTGGAATTCTACCCTGGGAGGCTGAGGCAGGAAGATTTCAAGTTTGAGCCAAGTCTGGACAACTTAGCATGTTAGGGAGACTCTATCTCAAAATAAAAAAGTAAAAATGGGTTGAGGGTATGGCTCAGTGTGAAGGCCCACCTGGGTTCAATCCCCAATATTGCAAAAATAAACAAATAAATAAAATTTTACAAATTTACCTGATATGCTAAGAAAGGAGAAAACGGGAATCATACAGAATGTTCTATTAAAACAACAAAAGATGGAAAATATGGAAGGCACAAATCAGGTAGGAACAGATAGAAAACAGTGTGACACATGGTAGATAGTAATCCAACTGCCAACAGTGATCACTGTACAGGCCAATAGTCTACATTCACCAGTGACAGTGACAGCACAGGTGTCCCTGGCAGGGGACACGCCACAATCAAAAGGTACCACAAACAGCTCATCAGAGTGGGTCCAGACAAAACCCCGGCTAGGGATGGCAAGTGCAAGGTCCGGAGTTCGCTTCTGGTACCAAAAAAGAGAAGAGAGAGAGAGAGAGAAAGAGAGAGAGAGAGAGAGAGAGAGAGAGAGAGAGAGAGAGAGAGAGAGAGAGCGAAAGATCAGGAAGGACTTGGCTGAATGTCAGTGTACTGGATCTCACTGGCGTCGGCCACCTACACAGTCCTCAGACTCCCGGAGAGCAGCCACCAAGAATGCCAGGGTCCTGGCACCAAACAAGCTCACACATTTCCAAGAACAGGTTCAGACTGTAGCTCTCAGTCCACGAAGGAAATAAACTAGGAATCAACAACAAAATGATAACTGGAAAGTCCCAAAATACACAGAGTTCTCAATAATTAGAACATGTTCTCAATAATACTTGGATCACCAAAGTGATCTCAAAAGAAATTTTAAAGTATTTTCAAGTAGCTGGGTGTGGTCAGGCACAACTGTAATCCCACCTCTCCAGGAGTCTGAGGCAGGAGGATGGGGGAACTTAATGGTTTAGTGAGATCCTATCCCAAAAGAAGGCATAAAATAAAGCGGATGAACGCCTGTCATCTCACCAGTCAGGAGGCTGAGGCAGGAGGATTGCAGCAAGTTCGGGGCCAGCCTGGGCTACAAAGTGAGTTCAAGGCCAGCCTGAACTATACAGACAGACCCTTTCTCAAAAAAATTAATTAATGAACAAATCAGTGGAGTAGGGATGTACCGCAGTGTAGCTCATTGAACCCTGGGTTCAATCCCTGGTTGAAAAATCAAACTGAAAATGAAAATACAACTTGGTAGAACTTTTGGGATGCAGTTTAAAGGAAATTTACAGTATCAAGAGTGTATGTTTAGAAAAGAAAGAGATCTAAAGTGAATAATGTAAAATAATCTAAGCATCCACCATAGGAAACTAGAAACAAAAAGAGCCAATTAAATCCATAAGAAACATGAAAAGAAACAAGAAAAAGTAGAGCAGAAATTCATGAAATTGAAAATAGGAGATCAATAGGAAAAAAATCAATGACCCCAAAAGCTGATCCTGATATAACTGACATTAATCAGCCCCTCAGCACCTAAGAGAAAAAGGACCCGATTTAATATCAGAAGTGAAGGGAAAGGCACCTAAGGAGTCTCCTGGCGATGAGGAGGACAAAGGGCAGCACGCGCGCGGCAATCTGCTAACCTCGCTGAGACAGAGCCCACCTGCCGCAACCCACACAGGAAGAGACAACCGACTGAGCCTATAAGTAAATGGAATCAGCAGTCAGGATGCCACGTGGCTGTCATCCCAGCTACTTGGTAGGCTGAGGCAAAAGGATCACAAGTTTGAGGCCAGCCTGGCCAATTTAGTGAAACTGTGTCTCAAAAAATTTGAATCAATAATTAAGAACCTTCTAAAACAAAAAGCATCAGCTGGGCATGGTGGTGCACACCTGTCACTTAGCACTAGGGAGGCCGAGGCAGGAGAATCACCACGAATTTATGTAGAGAGACCTTGTCTCAAGAAAACAAACAAATAAGAATTAAACAAATAAAATGAGACTAAAAGCACCAGATGGGTTTATTGGTGAATTTTAACCAACTTTAAGGAAGAAAATTTACCAATTCTCTATACATTTGTTCAGAAGAAAGAAGCTAAGGGAATATTTCCCCCAAGTTACTGTATGAGCATGATGTCACCTTAATACAAAATCAGAAAAGTCAAGGGTGGACCAATATATTTCATGAGATAGATGCAAAAATCCTGAACAAATTGTTAGAAGTCAAAGCCAACAACCTATGAAAGTCAATATACACCCAAGTAGAATTTACCCCAGATAGGTAAGGCAGGTCCCACACTTGAAAGTCAATTAATGATGGCTATTGGATCACAGGCTAGACAAGAAAAATCACACTGCTATCTACATATGCAGAAAAGCACTTGACAAAACCTAATAACCATGCACACTAAAATAAAACCCTGACTATACTGGAATAGATGAGCGCGCCCTCAGCTTAATAAAGAATATCTACAGAAGCCACCACTGAGAGAGAGCACAGCACCCCTGAGGGGGAAAATGCGAAGCTCTCCCACCAAACTCAGGAGCCAGGCAAAGATGGCTCTTCTTCAAACTGGAAGTCCTCTTAATGCAACCAAATTAGATCGTGAAATAAATGATTTACTGATGGAGGAGAAAGATATAAGACTGTCTCCATTCACAAATGACATGATCTGGCTGGGATGCAGCTCAGTGGCATAAGCACTTGCCTGGCAAGTGCAAGGGCCTGCGTTTGATTCCCGGTACCAAAAAGAAAAAACAAAACAACAACAACAAAAAAAAAACCCCACAAATGATATGATCATCTACACATAAATTGAAAAGAATTAACTGCAAAACTCCTAGTTCTAATAAATGATCATAGCAAGGTTGCAGAATACAGGTTAATATACAAAGGTTAATATACAAAGGTCAATTGCTTCTCCCTATAGCAGCAAAGAATGAGTAGAATTTAAAATGAAAAATACCATATATATATATATATATATATATATATATATATAGTCTTTTTGAGACAGTGTATCTCTATGAGTTCAGGCTAGTGTTGAACTCACTTTGTAGCCCAGGCTGGTCTTGAACTCGCAATAATCCTCCCGCCCCAGCCTTCCGGGACTACAGGTGTGAGCCACCATGCCTGGCTGCCAATACATTTATATTAACAGCACCCCAAAATGAATAGATTTATTTAGCTACAAATCCAACAAAATAAGCCCAAGATTTATATGAGGTAAATTGCAAAACTCTGATGGAATAAATCAAAGAATAAATTGATGGTGAGAAATCCCACGTCCATGACAGGCAGACTCATGGAGGCTAACATGTCCATTCTTCCCAGCTCATCTGTAGGTTCAATGTAATCCCTACCCCAAATCCAGCAAATTAGTGTCTGTGTGCTGATGTACTGACCTTCAGGTTTATAGGGAGAGAAAAAAGATGTGGAAGGATCCACTTAATACTGAAGAATTAGAAGAGAGTTGCAGGAGCAACTCAATCCAACTTCAAAACCATGTGTAGTAAAAGGAAAATTAAAAGTTTAAATCAAAGCCTGCCAAGACCAGGCAGACATGTCCGTGTCCAGACAAACCTGATAACAGAACATCCCTTCCTTTGTGTAACCCAAACTTGTGTAACCGATGGCCTTGCAAAGTAATCTGAGATGTTTAAACTCCTTCAGCAACCTGTGATGTCATCTGACCCTCCAATCAAAATGCACTAAATCTACCATTGTACCTCCAGCTTGCTCTCCCTATAAAAGCCCTGAAACCCCACCGGGGGTCTTTGGGAGAGATCCCAGTCAAGCCCACCGGTGTGTGCTGTTTCTTCCTGCGTTTGGTCCATTTTCCGTAACAGTACTACCTGAAGAAAATGCTAAGGGCTGGGAGTAACTCAGGGCTGGAGTGTTTGCCTGAGGGGCCTTTGATTTGATCCCTGGAACTGCAAGAAAGGAAAAAGAAAAAGCAAAGGCAAATTGATCAAGAAAACAGAGTCATCTTGGAATAGACCACATAATACAGTCTGCTGATCTTTAGGCAAAAGTGACACAATGGAGAAAAACATTCTTTTCAACAGGTGACAAGGGAATAGTTGAACATCAACCCACAGAAAAGTGAATCTATATGCAGACCTCACAACCATCATGGAAATGAACCCAGAAAGGGTCACAGGCCTCAATGTCAAGGACAAGAGTACAAATAAGTAAAGAGTACAAATAAAGGGCTTTGTAGCTACAATGCCAAAAGCATGATCCATGAAAAAAACCCATAACTTGGACTTCAATGAAATCTTCAATGTGATCTTCAGAAGATGCATTTGGGAGAAGGGAAGCAGAAGCCGCTGCCTGGGGGGAGATACTTGTGAGAGAAGGCTGTGAGCCTTAGGGTGCTAGGCATCGGCCTGCATGCAGTGGTGCACTGCACTTGCTGGGTGGTTTGTAGAGGGATGGCCTTGAGGACTATGTCTGGTCTCTGGTCCCTCTCCCTCTGGCACTGTCAAGCAGCCTTGCTCCTCATGCCCTCGTACCATTCTGTTCCTGCCTTGGAGGGACCATGAATTGAATCCTCCGGAACCATGGGCTCAGTAAAGTCCTCCTGCGTAAGGTGTGGTGTAGGCAACTGTGTCCCAGCAGCCAGAAAGTGGGCTGATAGCAAGGCAGAGCTGACCCAAGACACTCATTCAAAACAGACACAGAATTCTTCCTTTTTGGCTTCTTTTGACACAGGGTTTTCTCTCTGTAGCCCAGACTGGCCTTCAGCTCAAGATCCTCCTGGTGTGTGCCACCCTGCCTGGAACAAAGAACTCTTAAAACTCAGCAAGAGGACAGCAAGTACCTGATTACAAGATGAGTCAAAGATCTTAATGGACACCTGGCCAAAGCAGACAGAGAGATGCAAATAAGTATACAAAGAGATGCTGCACAGCATACGGCATTGTGGAAATTCACATTAAAACAGTGAAGCCGGCCATGCGGCACACACCTGGAATCCCATTGCCTGGGAGGCTGAGGCAGGGGAATCACAAGTTAAAATCCAGCCTAAGCAATTTTGCAATCTAGCAAGGCCCCGTTTCAAATAAAACATAGAAAGGGCTGGGGATGTGGCTCAGTGTGAGCACCCTGGGTCCAATCCCTAGTAATGCAAAAAAGAAAACAATGAATACGCTATAAACTAGAGTAGCAGAAGCCCACGGGGCTGCCCAGTTGCACGTGCAAGGGTTCCAAGCCAAGATCAGGGGACACATGGTCACCACGGTGGGAATGGAAACTTGCAAATCCGCCCTGTAGTCCCAGCCAGCCACGGGGCTTGGGTTGCGGAGAAGTTAGTTCCTGGCTGTGCCAGGCCCGCACACTCTGCTCCTCTCGGCTGCTCCTCGCAGCGGCCTTGCCCTCGTGCCGGGGCAGCAAGACCCTTCGGCACAACACTGCGAGGCAACTTCTGAGCGCGGTCCGGGCTACTGTGAAGGCTGCAGTGCAGGCGGGTCTTGGGCGGAGGGGGGCACATTGCTATGGACCCCTCACAGGCTGCCCTGTCGCCTCTGCCATGAGAGTCTGCAGTCGCACGTCCTGGTTGCCTCGATGTCCTGGGTCGTTGTGACTTTAGGGAAGAGCCGGCGTCTTGAAGGGCCAGACCTGGTGACTGAGTTGGAAGGGGACGCTGTCCTGCCCCTAGAGCCTGCCTTACTGAGGGGGATACAGGCATGGCGACAGGCTTCGAGAGTTTGTGATTGATTCATGGTCGAATGCTGTGGTGATGGGTGTGAGTGCCACACCCACCCAAGGGTGGGTAGCCTACATACAGTATAAGGAACAGAAAGAATCCTCTCTGTGCTCCCCTCCTTTTTGCTCTTGCTGCTTTTACTGTCTTCCACTGTCATGAACTGTTGGTTCTCTGCCACACCACCCTGCCTTGGAGCTGACTAAGTATGGACTGAAACCTCCACAAACTTTGAACTCCTTCAACTGTGGGTGTTAGGTATTTTGTCTCAGCAACGTGAGAAAAGTAACCAAGACAATAGGATTACACTTCCTTCTCACAAGGTCCATTTGGTGACTTGAATGCCATTTGAAAAGAACATTCTTTTTTTTTTTTTTTTTTTTTTTTTTTTTTTTTTTTTTTGGAGACAGGGTCTCGCTATGCAGTTCAGGCTGGCATTGGGCTCACTATGTAGCCCAGGCTGGTCTCAAACTTGCCACAATCCGCCTGCCTCAGCCTCCCAAGTGCTGGGATTACAGGAGTGTGTCCCCTCGCCCTGCTCAAAAAGAACATTCTTACCATCAAGTTTCCAAAGCATTCTTTTTTCTTTCACACCATGAACCCGTGAAACTAGGATTTCATTTTGCTTCTTCCTTTGCTTTTTGTTTCTTTTTTGAGACAGTGTATTGCTATATAGTCCAGGCTGGGCTCAAACTCGTGGCAATCTTCCTGCCTCAGGCTCCCATGAGCTGGAATTACAGGCCTGTACCACCACACTTGACTGTTTCTTACATTGACCAGTTCTATCTTGTATCCTTTTTCCTGATGTTTCTAATTGTTTTTTTATTTTGTTGTACTATTTACCATCATCATAGCCAGCTTCTTAAACTCCCAATCACATCATCTAATATGTTGAATTCACACTTAAAACAAGTGTGTTTTTAACTCTTGGATGCCTCTCTTCCAGAGCCTACCATCTGCCTCTCATCAGGATTTCTGCCCAGCTGGTGTCCCTGGATTTCCTTGTTTCTACTTTCCTGGTGTTGATTCCCTGTTGAGGGTTCCACAGCTTCCTTCTTCTTAGTTCACACCATTGTTCCGCTATTAAACATCCTCAAGTAACTTTCTCAGAAACCATATGCCTTGGTTACTTTTTGTGTTGTTAAGACAAACTACCTGACACTTATTGTCAAAGGAAGCAAGGTTTATTTGGCTCACAATTTGCAAAAGTTAGGGTTAGGGTCAGTTCATGGTGGGAAGAAGCAGCAAAGTAGTGGATCAGCAAGCAAGAAGTAACCTTAGCATCCCTGTTTTTGTCTCATATTCTATCCAGGCTACACACCCTGATGGTGGGTAGCACCACTTGGATGCAAGTGGGCCTTCCCATTACCCACACCCAGAACTGTACAAACCAATCAGTGGACTAAACTAGTATCACACAGTCTAGATCCCCCAGCCACCTCTGAAAAGCCCCCACCTATGGCTGTATGAGGCTTTGGGGGGACATCTAGATCCATATCATAACAGCATAATTGATTGGTACATTTACTTAGCTCTTGTATATCTAGAAGTATTTTTTCCCGTCATTAACTTGGTAGGGGTTTTGGCTGGTATAGGATTCTATATTGAAAATCATTTCCTTTGGAATTTTTTTTTTGGTACTGGGCTTGAACTTGCAACCTTGCACTTGCCAGGCAGGTTTTAGACCACTGAACTAAATCCCCAGCCCCTTCCCTTTAAATTTGAAAGCATTACTTTATCATCTTCTCTTGAAACACAAGAATTTCTCAGAACTCCATTGCTTCTTATTGCTCATTGTCTAGTGATGTTATGAAATCTACTGTTATTGATACCTGTTCTTTTTTCTGTTTTAGTTTCCAAAAACTTGTTGCTTGCTTGACTTTCTAGATCACCTCTCAGGTCCTTATATTTTGTGTCATATCTTTTGTCTTTGCTGTTTTGCTTTATTTTCTGGGTAGCTTCTTCAGCTTTATTTTACACAAGTTTTGTTGGAATTTGAGCTACAATAATTATTTTTTGCAAAGCTGGGGACTAACCCTGGGGTCTTGTACATGCTAGGCAAACACTCTTCCCCATGAGCTCCACCCTCAGTCCAATAAGCATATTTTATTTAGTAAGAATTACAACTTCTCTGATTGCTCTTTTTATACAGTATTCTGTTCTTGTTTTATGAATACAATATTTTCTTTCAGTTTTAATATACTAATTTAAAATGTTTTCATATATGCCCTGCATTTCCCAGCCTTCCAAGCTCATTCTGTGCTTACCTTGTCTGTTTTTCAAGCTGAAGGCTTTCTTCCTATTTGTTTTCTTTCTTTCTTTCTATTTTTTTTTTTTTTGTCTTTTTGAGACAAGGTCTCATTATGCAGTTCAGGCTGACCCTGGGCTCACTTTGTAGCCCAGGCTGGTCTCAACTTGCAATGATCCTCCTGCCTCAGCCTCCCGAGTGCTGGGATTACAGGGGTGCACCACCATATCCGGCTTTCATTCCACTTCTGATGATCCTCATGGGTGGGCTTGTATCCAATAAAGAATGACTGGAGCTGGGTGTTGTGAGTTCGAGAGCAGCCTGGGTTACCAAGTGAGCTCAAGGCCAGCCTGAACTGCGTAGTGAGACGCGGTCTAAAAAAACCAAAAAAACCAAAAAAACCCAAAAACCACTAATAGGCTAGAAAGCTATTGTGGATTGATTTCACGTGCTGTTGGGTGGATGGGGCTGTCTCCCTGCCATGGCTGTCCTGTGTGCTAAACAGGGGCTGTAGAGTGTGGATCAGGCCCCCACAGGCTAGGATGAAGGAGAAACTGTTCAGGGCCAGTCAGTGTCCATGCTGGAGCTCTAGCTCTCCACGGACTTCATCATACTCCTTCTCCTCCTCCCCTCCCCTCCCCTCCCCTCTCTTCTCTTCTTTTGGCTCTCACTCTCACCTTCTTATTCTGGATGACAGGAAAACACCACCGGGGTGGGAAGAGCGCCCAGGCGGCCTCTCCAAGCCACATCCCCTATGATCTTCCAGCCACAGTGCCTCCTTATTGGTCCCCAACCTGTCAGGCACAGTCTCTCCTCAGGACCTTGAACACGCCCAAAATGTTCTTCCCAGGAAGGCAAAGGCAGTGGGTATCCAGAGTCCTCTGCTGCGTATCAGTCACGCTGTATGTATCCGGATGTTCAGCAGGAATCGTCCCGCAAAAACTGGCAACTCCGGGCCTGGATCAGCGCCTGACACATGCAGGTGTTCAATAAAAGAACGGGATGCCCACGCCAACCCGGAAAGTTCCTTGTTAAGAATACCATAGGCACAAGAGACCCTGGGTGCATAGGGTGCTTACTGGTAGCAGGGAGGTCGCCTTAACACGCATTCCTAGTGGCCCAAACTCTTCTCTTGCTCTCAGGATTTTCCTAAAAAGAACAGCTGGACACCAGCTCCAAGTCATCCCTTCCAGAAGTTGACCTGCTGGGTATCGGCTCCCAAACTGTGTCTCGCAAGCCGTGAGGAGGCCCGAGTCCTCCGCAATCTCCCTGCCCATCCGCACACCTCCGCTGAGCCACCTGCTCGAGGTGACAGGTCGCACCCGCTTCCCACGCCCGAGTTCTGCAAGGGCAGTTTGTTCCTGCCCCGGGGGAGTGTAGCGCCTGGCAGATTCGCATAAAAGATGCTACCACCGTGCCTCTTAAACCGAGTCCCTGGCTAGAACGCGTTGGGCTCCAGAGCATGAGGCTTCGCTGCTACCACCAAAGGTGGTGATGGTGACAAAACACACAGGCAGCGCGACGCGTGTGGCAGCGTACTGGGTGCGTTCCTGGACGGTAGGCCGGCCTCCAGCAGGCAGCGCACATAACCGTCCTGAGCTGAAGCCTCGGTGTTCCCCACTAGCCGCGATGGCCCATTAATTCTTAACATTCAAATTCCACCCACTAAAACAACTTCTCAGTGCAGAAACGGCCTCTAGTCCCCAAAAGACGGCCGACGGCAACCAATCAGTAACCGGATAGGAGTTCGCCCCCTTTTCCCTCGCCCAAACAGACAAGAACTGTCTCCAATGGAGGGCGCCACTGTCAAGACTCCGCCCCAGGCCGGTCGCGACAGCCAATGGAGGGCAGGCTCGCCGCAGCGCCGAAGGCTGGGCGCGGATGCGCAGGTGCAACAGCGCGCAGGCTGGACGGGAGGGCGGGGCCCGACGTCGGCCGTGCGGGGTCCCGGCATCGGCGGCGCGCGCGCTCCCTCCTCTCGGAGAGAGGGCTGTGGTAAAAGCCGTCCGGAAAATGGCCGCCGCCGCCGCCGCCGCGCCGAGCGGAGGAGGAGGAGGAGGCGAGGAGGAGAGACTGTGAGTGGGACCGCCGCGGCAGCGGGCGGGGACCCTTGCCGGGGGGCGGGGGGTAGGGGCGGGACGTGGCGCGGGAGGGGCCCGCGGGGTCGGACGACGAGGCTGGCGGATGGCGTCCCTCCTCTCTACCCTCCCCCTCCCTCCGGTGGCGGTTCTCCCCTCGGCCCGCCACCCGCGCTCGCAGGTGAACGTCCTCGGCGCGGTCGCCCCGGGCCCCTGGCGCCGCCCGCTCTCTGAGCGCATCCCAGCACTGCCCCGCGGGCGCCGCTGTCGCCAAGGCTTCGCCGGGAGGGCTGCGCGCGCTCCTGCCCTTCTTGGGGCTTAGGGCCGCGGCGCCGTCGCGCGCCCGCGGCCCCGGCCTCTCCCTGGATCGCGCTCTCCCCGCTCCCTCCCTCGCGCGCCCCCTCTCCCGTTACTCTGCCCCCCCACCGGCGCGCGTGCGCAGTCCGCCTCCCGTCGGGAGAGTGCGCCACAAGGGCTTCTGCGCGCTCACCCCCATCTCCGGGCTCTGCCTCCCCCTTCTCGCCCGTTCCATGACTTTCTGCCCCCGCTGCGAGCGGGCCGGCCTGCCAGCTCCTTCCCCGGGGTAGCGGGAGCCGGTTGCTGGGGGTGATTGTCCCCAGCCGAAAAGAGCAGATGTCATGTGCCTGGGTCCCACAGCTCATCTTATAGAGCGGATTCTGCTCCCATCAGGACCTAAGGGCTGGGGACCCTGCGTCCAATGGCACCTGAGGCTCTGAGCCAAGAGCATGCCCTCTGGTGTGCAGAGGTTCTTGGGGTGCTGTGCCTTTGGAATCCAAGCGCCCTCCCATCTCCCCCCCCCACTCCCCACTCCACCTCCCTCCCCGCCGCCGCCGCCGGCGATCTTCCAGTTACATAAGTGGAGTAGGACATAGTATGTGACGGGTTTTCATCGTCCTGGACCGCTGAGGATCACCCCGGACCCGAAGGGGCGAGCTCGTCGCATCGCTGTGATTCCTGTCAATTAGCGCTGAAAGTTTATTCTCTTTTTACTTTGATTATAACTGAATCGCCCCCAACTAAAACTCAGGTGACTTTTATGGAGCTGTGGTAGTGTTTCTGTGTCTTAGCCCTAAAGCCTTAAGGTCACTGTCAAGAGTCTGAAAAGGTTGCTCTCACCAGACCCTTCTTGGCCTACCTGAAGCGGACCACCACACCACCCCTACGCCCCCCAAGGGAGCAGCTTGCTGGGAACACCTCCATGGGGTGGCTTCTGTTGTGAGCGAGCTTGAGTGTGGGTTGGTCACAGCAGAAATGGGTCCTGCCACAAAATTGATATTCCTGACTCATGGTCGGGCAGATGTGTGCTTCTGGTTATTTTTCCAGGAACACAAATGAGCTCTGCTGAACTGTTTGCACGTTGTACCCCTGATGTTCGAGATTGTTGGCCCAAAGTCTGATGTGACAGGATCAAATTCAGGGGGTGGTTGGTGACCATGGCACCAAATGTCCTGGTACATAATGTTAAGTGGCTGAGATGTTGGACTCACAAGTTTTCCGCGTTTTGTTATACCATAAAAATAAAGCACATTCAGGCTTGAATAGTAGTCACGCTAATAAGCAATTACTCGAGAGGAGAATTTTGGGTTTTGTGGCTGGAATTTTCATCCGAATCACAGCAATTTCATTTAGGAGCAAGATTAAACTGACCTCTTGGGTCTTTTGAAATATGCTGAGCCCTTATAAAAACATAGGTCTGAGTTTTTTAGGTCTTTTGGGAATTTCCACCAGGCATTTAGGGAAATGGGCTTAGTTATGGGCTTTTCAGGATTTCTACTTCAAATCCCAGTAAGGAAGCCTGGGAAAGGCTTTTATTTTCTTATGTGGTTACATTAGAACCTTAAAGAGCACAATCAGTCTGGTGGGAGAATGGTTGATTAGAATAAGTTGTCATAGATCACTTGGTGGCAGGTCAACTAGGTGGCTGGCACTGGGATGCACTCAAGTGTGCATACATGTACACCTCACCATATGGGGGTTCCTGGAGTTGTACATCTGAGCCAGATGCGGGATGAGCGGAGATCTCCGCTTTGTTTCGGACATGCATCTCCCGTACCCTTGAATCAGTGTGGGTAGCTTCCAGAGTACAAGTTCCACTCACAGCGCCTCTTGCTGACCTTGGTGGCATCTAAAGCCAACAAGTCCCTGAAGCTGGAAGAAACTGTGTATGGTTTTCTTGCTGGTATTGGCATGTGACCCCGTCCTATTTCCTGTTAATAAAATTTTGCTCTAGCCAGGTGTGGTGGTACAGATCCATAATCCCAGCACTTCGGAGGCTGAGGCAGGAGGATTGGTGCGAGTTTGAGGCCAGCTTGGACTGCAAAGTGAGTGTAGCAGTGTAGCAAACCCTGTCTCAAAATGACCAAAAAATAATAAATAAAATTTTGCCCTGAGTCCTTTACACGCAGAATACCAGATCTTTATTTCATCTGGTCACAATGCCCTCTGGAGTCATCTCTGCTTGACTGGGGTCGATTTTGATCCCTGAGAGAGGCTGAGTGAGGGTACAGACCCCAGTGGGTGTGAAAGGCTGCAATACAACTTTGCAATCTGTGTTTTTATGTTTGTAGCCTCTAGACACAGCTATCTCCCCTGCCTCCATGCCCCTGTGAGATCTAAACTAATGGGGCAGGGGGCAGGCTGTGGAGTTTGAAAGGAAACCTGGCCTGGCCTTATAAGTCCACTAAGACTGCCTTCTCCCGTGTGGAGACTGCCCAGGAGCACATTTCTTGAGCCTGCAATAAAGAACAGCAGAGGTAAACTTGTTCACCACAGTTCTCCTGCGACCAGGGCTATTTGCATAACAAGTGGCATGCCCTGGAACCCACAGTCTTCTATGAAGGTGGCTGTCAGTGGGAATCTTGTAATTGGACAAGAGCAGTTTGTCCCAGGCCGCTGAGTTCCCTCGGGAGGAAACGGTGGGCGCTGCTGCAGCGGTGGAGAGCTGTCCTGGGGGGGGCATGTCCCACCTGCCGCCTTCCCACCCTCTGCCCAGGTGCCATCTGTGCTGACCAAGCAGACTCAGTCTTTGCTCTGGATAGAGCACTGCTGCCCCCCCAGGTATCCCCTCCTCAGCTTCACCTTGAGCCTTACTGTCCAATGCAACTGACCAGCCTCTGAAGCCATGGCACCCTCTTCCGCCCCAGCTCGCTCACATCTTCCCTGTTTTCTCTGTCTGTGCCTTGAAGGGACCTTCCCTGCTCCAGAGCTTGATTTTCGCTGCCTGGCCCCTCCACCCTGATGGAGGTGTGTGTGTGGGGGAGTGTGTGCAGAGACGGGACGGGCAGCAGCCTCATGCCCATCCCAGGGGCACGCGTGAGTGCTGCGGTGGAGTCAGGCCTCAGCCTGTTTCACAGTGCTGCACACAGGCAGCTGCGTCTGTGGCCCGTGAATGAATGCATGCTTACCGTCGTATGCAGCTGTGCCGCAGCTGTCACAGCTGTCCAATGGGACTGGGCTTCGGAAAGGGGGCGCTTGTCTCCTTACCTAGGAACTAAGGGTGCTAGGTAGATTTGGGCTTCTGCCTAGCTGTAGTCATTCTCTGACTTCCCCCACCCCCATGAAATCTTGAGTTAATTAAGAACCTCAAACTTTTAGAACTGGAAGGAATCATAGTCCAGCTCCCTCATTTTACAAGTGAAGCAATTTGTGGCCTTGAGAAAATGTGACTTTTCCAGGTCTTCCTAGCCAGGTTGCTGGTGAGATTTTTATACTCTACTGTGTAGGTAACCAAGAAACATGGTTAGCAGCTGGGATTGTGAAGCATTCTACGACTTGGCTCTTTGTTTAAGGGGATTAGAGGAATTGTGAGGCTTCACTGAACCTCAAAAGATAATTCTAGGTACCATCCAGGCAGCTGTTGCCTAACCATAAAGGAAACAACTGGGGCTGCCCTTCCTGGATTAAATCACACGTATCATTGCCAGTATTCCTAAGGTATATATTTTACGCTTTTGTTTTTAGTATAAAGCTAGAAGTGCTGCTGTTGGGCCAGCAAGGTATCAGAGATTAGCTAATACAAAACAGTTCAGGTTTTAACAAGGAGATGATAGTTATCTTAATGACAAAAGTCCTTTTGAACATGTGTTCAAAAACAAAAGAGAAACAGTCAGACTAATAAGTCAGTTCGTTGGTGTTTGCTGTGGAGATTTGCTGCTCTGTGAAGCTTAGCCGTGACTGCTCTGAAATAGCTGTGTGTGCGTATTTTGGACGGTGGCGTTGGATCTCCCTGGGCACCTGGTTTCCCTGGGTGCTTTGTTTCTTGCAGGGTTAAAAACCCCTACTTGATATTGCAGCAGCCCTTTGTAACTTCAGCTGCTTGCTAATGAAGGGAGGCTTTGCCTCTGGATTGTGTGCATTTGCTTTTGGGGATGGTATTTTGATGTCATGTGTTATCTTGAATGGATATTTTTTCCCTGGGTATTTCCGTATGACATGGTGGAAGAAATACTACTTGCCAGAAATCAGCACTCATGGTATGCTTTGTAGTGTCAGAATGTCTCCCAGAGGTGACAAGACCTGTGATAGTGTCCATGTGAACCAGCATGAGTCTTTATTTTAGTACTGTCTATTATGTGCCAGTAATTTGCAGTTTGTCCTTTGTTTCTAGCTAGGTGAGCTGGGAAATAACATAGTGCTTTGTCTATGTGTTTATCTTCAAAATGTCCCAAATAGCCCTGGGAAAAAGGTCATGCAGCTCAATGGGGGCTTTCAACTTACAATTTTCTTTGTTTTAGGCTCCATAAAAATACAGACTCACCAGTTCCTGCTTTGATGTGACATGTGACTCCCCAGAATACACCTTGCTTCTGTAGACCAGCTCCAACAGGATTCCATGGTAGCTGGGATGTTAGGGCTCAGGTAAGTAACCTTCCTTTTTTTTTTTTTTAGTATATGTCCTGGTTTGGCAATCTGTTTTTAAAAAAAGAGGAAAAAAAGATATTCCACTCTTGGACAGCATAAAAGTACCCCAAAGACTAAAGACATAACTGTGCCAAACTGTGCCATATAATAAAAAAAAGTCACTTCCCTGAGCCCTGAAAGGTCCATTTGGGGAGAGTTACTTGATAGCCACAGCTTAATCTGGGGGCGGGTGTCAGATGAGAGCTGGAACTGGTGACCCACAGTGTCAGGTCCCCTGGGAGCAGGTGGTCCCGACAGCAGCCCTCAGCGCAGTTGCTATGAGGGCTGACTGACTGGGCCACATTTCCACGCCTTGGGAGCCACATGAGGCCCATAGGACGCCCTCTTGGAGAGCTGTCCTGGGATGGCGGAGGCTCTTCCAAGGGAGACACAGAGACTGGCACGCGCTCCCCAATGCCGTCCGGCTCTTGGTGCCTAGAGCAAAGTGGGTGCTTTCTAAAGAAGCTGGCAACCCAAGTCATTCTAGGGCCGACCCTCGGGTCCATATCAGGTGCGCTTTGGATGACTTTGGTACCGTTGTGTAGACTGCAGTTTTGCGACAAGGAATTGTTCCTTGTTTTTCAGCCATCAGGTTCATTGTCTCAGGCTTTTTCTTTCTGGATCTGTGGTCACTCCATATTTGGTATCTGACACCTGGATTTCAGAAGTGGTATGCGGTAAAGCAGTGTTCTGATTGAATTTTCGCATTTCTTTTAGTACAAAAGGCTTGAGTTTTCACATATGCCACATTGAGACTCCAGCTGAGACTCCAAGTGGCACTTTGTTATGTTTCTTCTGTGATTTCTGACACCTTGTGTGAAGTTGCCAGTAAACACTCAGGACCAGACTGTCCGGCCTGCAATTGCAGGGGTGGGGGTGGGGGTGGGGTGATAGGACATGTGAGAAGAAATGCAGAGGATCACTCTGCCCCCAGCCCCAAGTCCTGGTTTGCTCCTGATCATGTGACTTGAATTGTCAGTCCCCTTCCCCGCTGTGGGGTGTGACCCGGCCGCTGGCTGACAGGAGGTTCTTTGTATTCCACGTATTTATGCTGGTGGGAGGTGGACGGGTGCTTTGTACATAGCTGTCTCGGGAACTGTCTGCGTCGGCACAGCATGGGCAGCGAGCTGCTCTCTGCCAGGGCACCCAGTGCAGAGGGGGCTTGTGCTTTTTAGTCTTTCTCAGGTTGCTGGTGGATTTAGAAGCTGAGCAAGTTTCTCCTAAGAAATGTAGAAAGGAAAAAAAAAAGATTTTAAAAGAGGGCTGGGGATATAATTCAGAAGCACAGTGCCTGCCCTGGCAAGTGCAAGGTCATGAGTTTGATTCCTGGTACAAAGAAAAGAAAGAAAAAGAAAAAAATCTGCACTACATTTTTTTCACACTAGGAATCGTACTCAGATGGTGCTCTTGCCAGCGAGTGCTGTGCCACTGAGCTATATCCCTGACTCTCCATTACTTTTGAAGGAGAAAGTCATTTGAGTTCAAAGGATGAACTTGTCTTCAATAGTTAAATGCTTAATGTCTTAGTTTTTTAAAAAATCATTACAAAAATAATGCTTGCATTTATAGAAAAACTTTATCAAATAAAAAATGAAAGCTCCTTTGCTGTCCGCTTGCATTGATAACTGAATGTAGATCTTCTCAGTCTTCTAAGACTAAACAGATGCGTGCTTTTTGTGTTTTTAACAGATGGGATGGTGTTACACCTGATCCCCATCTCCACCTTGTGTGTTTATCCCTTGTTTCTTTCAGTAGCGGTGTAGTCTGTGCTGACTTCCTGTCGGCACTCTGCCGCGCCCTCTTGGTTCTCCCAGCTCCTGACTGCCAGTAGTCATGTGAGGTTGAGCTTGCTAGGAAGCCTGGCTGCCTGGCCTGGGCTTGCTCTGGTGTTGTGGCAGCCCCTTCCCAGGTGGCCATCCCAGCTCCCATAGCAGGCTGAGGAAGGGCAGTTGCTCAGACTTCCCCAGAACGGGTATCCGTCTTCCAAAGCAGCGCTTCTTGAATTACTGCGGGGCCTCATAATTGTTGGCCATTTGTACCTGGTCTTTGTGAATGGCCTGACCATCGTCTGCATCGATGATTCCGTCAAGATATTTTTTGAAACTGATTTGTAGGAACTGTTAATGGATTAAGGATATTAAACTCTGTCATCATGCAGATGTTTTTCCTACTTTATCATATTTTCTGATGTATAAATTTTCTTTTATGATTTCTTAGCTTTTCTACTTACAAAGTATAGTACTTTTCTACTCTGGGAATGGGTTCATATTCATACTTGTTTCCTTAAAAAATGGACACTGGACTGTAATTGTACACACATGTTTAGTGTATACAGAAGAGTCTTTTGGGTGAATTGTTCTTGTGTTTCACTTTGGGATGCACGCTGCCTGGAGCCCTTGTTAGGCAGGTGTCTTTGCCAGGTGGCGGACCAGCCACATCCCATTTTGACCTTTAGTAGATGCTGGCTTCTTTACATAAACAGAGTATTGCTTCAACTTTTCCTGTTTTCTCTACCAAGTTGCTTTTGCTTTCTGAAGCTTTTCACCATGAGGCTTGGTGCAGGCTGTTGTCCGACAGCCCTTCATCCTTCCCGCCGGCCTTCCTTCGGGCATGTGCTTTGGTGGGGCTCCGTGATCCTTGCAGAGAGGCTCAAGAAGATTCCACAGCTTCACAAAAGTAGGTTCACCCCTAAGCTGGAAAGTACCCGGAGTGCAGGTTTTTAAGTCTAATAAGTAAGTTCAAGCTTTAGGGTGGACTGTGACATCAGCATTATTTGTTTTCCGACTTGTGTAATTGCAGGCTGATTTTTATCTTGAATTATAATGGTAACTTCTGTTGAAATGGTTCTGTATTCAGCTAGCTTCATTGTGATAGAATAAAAGTTGCACATTGATGAAAATTGTTAATTTTCTGTGATGATTTTAAAGCTTCTCTGAAATAGCTGATGAAAATACACTTTCAGTGAATATATTTTTAGGGTATCAAGTATAATTTGTATACCTTACAACATTAAAACCAAGCAAATATCCTAAAGACAATTCCGATTGAAAATATTTTTACTTAACGAATATAGTGAAAGACTTAGGATTGAGGTAAAAGATTCTTGTATAAGGCTGGAGTTTCAGATGAGTTCTTTTTTTCCCTTTGAGACAGGGTCTGTCTTTGCAGCTTAGGCTGGCCTCGAACTCATTTTGTAGCTCATGCTGGTCTGAAACTCAAAACAATCCTCCTGCCTCAGCCTCCCAAGTGCTGGGATTATAGGCATGTGCCACCATGGCTGGCTTCGATGAGTGTTAATGCTTAGGCATGTGAAACATAATGAAAACAGTAAAATAAAAGACCATACAGATGGCGGGGTGTGTGCTTACTAGGTGGGAGGTCCTGGGTCCGAAGCCCAGCATGAAGAAAAGTGAGGCTACCTGGTGGAAGAGATCTCTGCTAGCCTGCCTGCAGACATGCCTTGCTTTCCCTGGAGCAGCCACCAGGAATGGCCTCTTCTTTGTAAGTGTGGGACTGTTGGTGCATAGGGAAGCTCTTGGCTTCATTGCCCAGCACCAAAAAATATATGATGTGGACTCAGTTTGTATTGCTGCTGAATAGGCATAATGAGTGTGCTGTTCTCATCATTTTAAACGTGTGCTTCAGTGCCACTAAGTACATTCATGCTGTTGTGCAACCATTGCTGCCATCCGTACCTGAGAACCCGCCTGTCCTTGTGAAACGGAAATTTCCTACCCACTAAACACGAGCTCTCAACTTTTTCCCTCCTCCTTCATTCCCTGGAAACCACCACCTTATTTTTTGTCTGTATAAATTTGAATGTTATGCTGGGCATGGTGGGGCACATCTAATCTCAGTGCTTGAGGCAGGAAGGTCACTGCAGGTTCAAGGGCAGCTTAGGCTATATAGTGAGTTCAAGTCCAGCCTGAACTACATAGTGAAACACTGTCTCAAGATTTTTTTGAGTATCCTGAGCACCTTGTTGTAACTTATTCTGTATATATTATGTGTCTACATATAAATGAGAACATGTGAAAATGCTTTTATACACACTGGAAGATACTGTGCATGTTTGGTCTTTATAGCTAATATGTCCTGGAGATTAATTCAGAATCACTTTCTGTAGAGCCATAGCATTCTTTTTAACTCTTAGGCTTAAATAATCTATTGAGTGTGATGTACTATAATTATTTTAATGAGTTTTCTTTTTGTTTTGGGGGGGTTTTGACTTGGAAATAACTTTTTTGTATCAAAATTAAATTTATGGTGCTCAAGAGTTGGGCACAGGGCTGAAGCTATAGCCCAGTGGTAGAATGTGGGCCTAGTATGGGCAAGGCCCTTGGTTCTATCCCTAGTACCACCACCAAAAAGAAGAGTTTTTCATATTTAGTTTCTTTTTCACTTATAGAATTTTGACTAAAACATTGACTTTTGAACCTCCTAGTGGGAAAGAGGCCTTCTGAAATGTTTTCTTCCATCGAGGATTATATATTGATAATCAGCATGAGGCAAGTGTAGATTGCAACGCCACAAGATGCCACTTTACCCCCTCGGGTAGTTGTAATCAAATGGCATTCAATAACAGCCACTGTACAGATGGAGGAAAACTAGAACCTTCAGGCACCAGCCAGAATAGAGAATGGTGCAGCCCTTGTAAAGCAGTTGTCAGTCCTTCAAAAAAGGTAGATGGAGGAATTAGGGAATGACCTAGAAGCTCCACTTGTAGGGACATACATAAGAGAAAGCGCGCAGGGGTGTTCATGACTGACAGCACGTGGTCCCTCCATGCAAGACGGCACTGCCTGGGCATCAAGAAGATGTCCGAAACTGCAGGGGTAGGGGCAGACACAGAAGGCTGCCTGGCTGGGCTGTCCAGCGTGTCTGTATGGGAAGCCAGTTTAGGGCCATGGGAGTAGGCCGGGAAAGGTGCACTAGTGAATATGGGCTTGAGGGGGGCGGGAATGAAAAAGTCTGTGACCTAGATGGTGGCGATGGTTATTTGGTTTGTGAGTATACTAAAAACCATAGCTGGGTTTTGATGTATGTGTTTGTGTTTCCAACTTTTAAAGCTTCATTAATGCTGTCATGACTAGTGTTTTATACACATAATTTGCTCATAGCCAGGTTCATCTCTGGGAGAAATTCCTAAAGTGAACTTACTATGTCAAGAGGGTTTGTGCACTTTAAACTTTCATTGTTACCGTGCAGTCGGGGTTGGCCTTTTGACTAGTTTTTCAGGACTAAGAATTGAACTCAGGGTCTTCGCATTCAGCTACATCCCAGCCCTTATTAAAAAAAATATTTTGTATGTGTATTTCAAGATGGTCTTGCAGGCTGGTTTTGAGCTTATGATCTTCCTGCCTCAGCCTCTCAGAGTGCTGAGGCAGTGTCACACTGGCCAGCTTAATTACAGACTTTTAAGGAAAAAAACTGCTTCTGAGTAGATAAGCATAAATTTATGACTACAGTACTACTTGTAGGGATTAGAGAAGTGTTGTTTAGGCCAGGAAGGAGTGGCACTTAGCAGTTAGCACTAGAAATCGAAACTTTGGAAGCTTCTGTTTCATTAAGTGCAACTTTATAAGAGCAGAGCATTTAAAGCAGCCCCCTTGGATCTGACAAGAGCTGTGATGGTGCTCACCTGTAATCTCGGCAATCGAGAGGCCAAGGCAAAAGGATCACTGCGAGTCTGATGCCAGCCTAGACTACATAGTTAATTCAAAGGCAGCCTAAACTGCATAGCAAGACCATGTCTCAAAAAACCAAGAGAGGAAAAAGAATTTGATGAGACTTTCAGCAGAGTCTTGTTCGAATCTTGAAGGAAATGGAACATTTATTTTGTTACTGTACTAAATTGTGGTAGCTCTGTGGGACGCTGGTCTGACTGTTTCTCTCAGTGCTGGGCCATCTGCTTCATTTGTGTTATAATTTACATAAAGAGTATCATGAGACTGTGGAGCATGGTAGCACTTTCCTGTTGTCCCAGCACTCTAGGAGGCTGAGGCAGGAGGTTCTCTAGTTTGAACTCAGCCTGGGCAACTTAGATGATTTACCAAGATCTTGCCTCAAAATAAAAATATTTTTTAAAAAATATTTTTTTTAAAGAGCTAAGAGGCATTCCTGGGTTCAATTCTCAGCACTGTTAAAAAAATTAATTGGGGAGCTGGGCTAGCAGGTGTCACATGCCTGTAATCCCAGCTACTTTAGAAGCTAGAGCAAGAGGATTGCAAATTCGAGGCTAGGCTGGGCAATTTAGCAGGGTGCAGTCTCAGAATAAAAATTTAAAATAACAAGGGCAAAGATTGTAACTCAGTGGTGGAGCACTCCCAGAAATGTTCAGAGCTAGCTTGCTGCTTCATTTCTCTCTGACCGTTGTCGGAGACTTTCCTCACATAACCCATAGTGACATTGGGTGTGCCAGCTGCTGGGGACACAGCTGGGAGGAATGACAGGCAGGCAGGTTGCGCTGGGAGCACTGCTAGTCACTTGGGGCTTACCTATTATGACAAGGGCTTCCACTCAGACTTGAATCACAGGGAACATGAGCTGGAGTCCTAGGGAGAGGTCTGCAGCTAGGAGGCTGAGGCAGAAGAGACGCAGTGGACATGCCAAGGGAGCTTGGGATGTAAGCTGGGACCCATGGAGAGATTTACTTTTTCACAGCATGTGGTCTTCAGGCATCATTGAGGCACAGGGGTAGTACCAGGGGCTGTGCTTGCTCTGCAGGCCATGCCATGCGCTGAGCCTTGCCCCTGGCCATAGCAGGCGATGCATGCTTGCCTGCCCCCACCCTCTGCTTCCTCCCCCAGCAGAGCTCATTCTCTGGCACCACACACCACCAGGCTGCCACCTGGGGCTCGCCTGCTTTCTGCTCACCGTGACTGCAGCAAAGGGGCTGAGAGCAAGTTCACTCAGGGTCTCCTGACTCCTGGCTCCTGTAACCTGTGGGGCTACGGATGGCACCTCTCTCTGGGTCCCCCATGTACCTTCCACCTGCCTGGACCTAAGGATTTTATCTCAGCAGTTTGCCCCTTTGATGGGACAGAGAAGTGACAGCTCCAACTGAAGCCCAGCGCATGAGCACGATGTCTGCCCTGCCTGGCGCCAAGCTAATCGGATGCTTTCTGTGTGGGACACAGCTTGGTGCTGTGTCCACGCGCATTTTGCCCTTGAACAGCCCACCCCTCTTCCCTCAGTGCTTTCTCTCCAGCCCTGCCGTGTGTGCTCCATGTGCACTGTGTGAGTGCACCCACCTGTCCTGAGTGCTGCAGCCATGGCTGGCTGCAGAGACCTGCCCATCCCGGTCCCATGGGAGGCCGCCGTGGGAGGGAGCTGGCCTCTGCTCTCTGCTTACATGCTTTGGTCCTGCTAACTGAGATGGAGCTGATTTCAGGTTTTGTGCAGGCTTTCCCCAAAAAGACATCCATTTCTAGACTTACTAATAGGGCGGTCCAAAGGCTTTATTTTTAGGTTTTTTGTTGTTGTTGTTGTTGTTGTTGTTGTTGTCTTTTTCTTTATTATCGGTACCAAGGATCGAACTCACGACCACACACTTGCAAGGCAGGCACTTATGCTGCTGAGCTAAATCCCCAGCCCCTATTTTTAGGTTTAAAAACAAACAAAGCAGAGGCGCCTCTTGAGATCTGTCCATTTTCCTTTGTCCCCATCTCCTTTGCGACGCTCCATATTGCTGCTGAAACATGAACGCTTTCTAGTGGTGTGAGCTGACTTTCTACATGTGAACCATTTCTGAAAACAGGAGAGCATTTTGATTTCTTGGGGGCTTCTAGCAGTACATAAGGCTTTTCCCCCAAGACCAGATCTTATTTAACAAGTGCTCAGACACGACTCAAGCACACTGGTGTTCTTGTGTTTACTTTGGGGCTAGTGTGTTGTGTCTGAGATAAGGGAAAAAGTTGTCGCTTAAGGTATCAGGGTATTGACAGTACTTCAGTTAGTTGTATTTTAAATTTTTCTACACACTTAGTAACTTAAAATACAAATTTTGTGTGTTTCTGGGTTTCATATTTTTGTAAACAGCAGAAGGTATTAGTCCCTATTAAGTGCTAATTTGCTCTGATATTTTCAGCTATTTTTGGAATTCCACTTGCCAGAAAAAGAGACAAATGTCTGCAGTTGTGACAGTTGGTCTTTTTGTTCTTTTTAACTCCAGGATAAATAATTCTAGTGGTTTTTTTCTAGCCTCATACAACCATGGGAATGAGTAAAGTCATCCTAACCAGTAATTGGGAAAGGCTAAGAGTGTTTAGGTGGTAGCACTATTTTTAAAATGTTAATATAGCTTATAAGCAACTATATAAAATTTCAGTCATTCTTCCAGGTTAAGACAGACAGAAACAGTGTTTATTAAACTCTATTTTAAATTATATCTATGAAATTTTATTGTAGAAAACTTAGAAAATGAATATATGCGTGTGTGTGTGTATGTGTGTGTGTGTGTGTGTGTGTGTGTGTGTGTATATATATATATATGAAGATCGCAAACTTAAGAGTCATTCTAATAATTGTACCTTGTGAAGAAAACCGCTGTTTAATATTTGTATCTCTCAGGGCTGGGGTAGAGCTCGGGTTCAGCCCCAGCACTGGGCAGTCCAGGGCTTTGACTCCGGGCTAGAGCATTAAGGGCTCTGTGACTTTTGGGGGAGAAGACGCCATGTCTTGGTCTTCAGTGACAGCTGTGGGTAACCACATGGCTGCAGGAGGGGTGCCTGGCCTGTGCATCATGCCGACTGCAATTCCTAGCACCGAAAACAGACACAAACCCTGTATGTGTCATCAGTGGAGAGCAGAGATGCTGTCGTGTCACACTGTATTTGTCACTGACATATTGAGATAGCATATATACTCATTAGTGCTACACACTTAGGGTAATTATCAGACCCTAATAACTGTTGTCAATCTGGTTATTTAATGGTTTTCAGAGGGGCATGTCATTAATCCGACTGTATGTATTTGATTTTATGCATTTTGCACAATTTTCTGAGGCGGGGTCCAGAAGGCCAAAAGGGTCGCTGGCAAAATAAAGTTAAGAATGCCTATTCTGCACATTACACCGCACAGCTGTGCACACGAAAACAGTCAGCACTCAACTTAGCAGTTATGGGAGGGAAAGCACAGGTACAATAAAAGGAGGCAAAATGACATTTAAAGCTTAGTTCATCTTAATTATAGCCAAGATTTATGAACACATTTAGTGTTTTGCAGATAGCATGCAAAGTGTAATGTAACTAAAACTGTTTAAGACTACTTAATACCACATCAATTGCCTGGTGATTAATAGCCAGTGAGTTCTCCCCACTGTTGGCATTTTAAATGTTCTCCTACTCGCTCTTAGCCGGGAGGCTGTGTGCACACACACAGGCCACTAGGCGGTGGGGCGGCAGCGTCTGCTGCGTTCCCCCTTTCCACAGTGCTGTGTCCTAGCTGTCTCTGCGCACCAGGAAGCATGGGTTTCCTTGGCACTTGCCCTGAGATGAAGAGCATTTTATTGTCTTTTTATTAGAAGCTAACATGTATTTGATAGAATAAAGTTTTTTAGGATATACAAAAGAAAAATAAAGGCCATAAATTTGCCAGCTGCAAATAGGTAATGTCTGGACAAGTGTTTGAACCCGTATTTTTAATCGCCACATGACATTTCCCTGCCTGACTGTGCCTCAGCTGGGCATTTCCATTGCTTTGCTCATGTGAGTGCACTATGGCACAGCTGGGAGGCAGCAGCCCCACCCAGGTGGTGCACCTGCCCCTTCTCTAGGGCCCTTCATCTGACAGCTTCTGAAGAACCCACTGGTGCCCAGATGGGATTCTGGACTCTTCTCTTCCAACTCCATCTTCCGCCTGTCTTTTCCATTTCAGTAAAGGGCATCCCTGTCCACTTTGTTATTCCATCCACAGTGCTAGGGACCCTCGCCATCCCTTCATCTGCTAGCAAAGTCCTGTCCACTTGTCACTGTTTTCACCCTAGGATTTTAGTCAAGGCCTAAGCCACAAGTCACCTTTCAGATGGACGCGGAGGGGCTTTGAGTGTCTTGCTAAACTGTTCCCTCACTGATGTCCTGGGAAAACTCCGTAGTCCATATGTTTGTTTGCTGTTGGACCCTTGAGTCTGAAGGATGAGACAGTTTCACTCTTGCACTGGTACCGTTCCGTTTAAGTAGAGTTCTCTGCCTGCTGAGTGCAGCTAGGTATGCAGTCAATCAGTCTGTCATCCAGTCTGTCAACCTGTGCTGGTGTGGAGGGAGTTACCCAGAGAACCCGGGCCTCGTGATCAGTGGGGCTGGAGCTGTGGACACAGGCATAATACTATTCCTTGTGGAGTTAGGTGGCAGGGGCAGACTTGACCATTTACATGGTGCTGAAGGGTTTGGAAGGGCAGCTGTGAGGTTGGTGCTCTCTCTGAGCCTATAGAACGGGGAACCTTGGCAGAGGCTAGAAGCAAAGTCAGAACAGAAGCGCACAGATCACAGGGAGAAGGCCAGGCTTGTCAGTGCCAGAGGGCTATGGTGAAGGCCCCAAGTCTACTTGGAGGTCCACTGGCTGCTGCAGAATGAGTGGTTGGAGGGAGGTTGGCAGTGGCTGGGCTGTGCAGGATTTGGGACACCAAGCAGCAGAGCAGAAGGAAACCTGAAGGGTAAAGTTATTTAGGTTTTGAGTTTTTATTGGAATATTGCAACTACTTAGTAACAAGTCAGAACCAGATGCTCTACCTTTCCCAACTTCCTGGTCCCTGGCCCAGAGATGTCACCTTTTAACACTTCTAGTCTAGTTCGTTCAATAGTTATCCTCAAAACTAAGTCATATACATCTTTCATGATTTGCCAACTTTAGGGAATAATACTAACTCTCAGATGAAACAGGATGGCTTATATTACTGCTCCATGCCAACATTTATATTGGCACTGTTTACAATTTAGACGTTGTTCTTGTGCCCTCAGGTTTGGTCGTTAGGGCAGTTCCTTTTTGTGTAAGGGTATCGGTAATCAGTCTTTTCCTCTCCTCCTCCTCCTCTTCATCCTCTTCCTCCTTTTCCTCCTTCTCTTCTATTTTTGAGACAGGGTCTCACTGTAGCGCAGGCAGGCCTCAAATTCATGGTGATCCTCCTGCTTCAGCCTTCTGAGTACTGGGATTACAGGCATGCACCACCACACCCAGCTTCTTCCTACCTTGCTTCTCCAACTTCTACCTCGTAAAAGCTATTCTTGATCAAATTCACTCTTGGTGTGGTTGCGAACATTTATGTTCTGCCTTGCAGCTAGAGCCGGGCTGTAAGTTAATTCTCAAGTCAAAGATAGGTCAGTGTCATTTATGTTATTGCAGATATGTGACTACTGTTTATGGCAAGGCCAAGTAGTGAATGCTGGGGTTACATTTCCTTCTTTATAGGTCTGGACCACTCAGAGGAGAATGACCAATCAAGGTCAAATAAAGTCTCTTTACTTAGATTCCATCACCTGCTTAAAATCCTTGCCAGGGTTTAATGAGCTTTGTATTTGGACTTTGGCTTTCTTGTGTAGCTCTTTGCTTTTCCCACTATTGCTGATTGCTTTTCTCCTGTCTTTAATATTCCTTGATCTTGTTGTAAAATCCTCTTAGTCATTGCTGTTTATTTCCTGTGATTCTGCACCCCCTCCAGGCCTTCCTCTTGGTGCATGCTACTCTCCTGCAACCTAGACATGTATTTGCTCTTTAAAGTTGCATGCAGCTGCCGCCTGATCTTCCCTTCGCTCGGAGGCTGGGGCCTCTGCCCCCGAGCCCATATCACTTACTGAGTTTAGCCCTTGTTTTCTGGAATACATGCTGAAATAACTTAAGATAGGGTGTGTGGAGAATAAACTGTAGTGGACCCTTGTCACTGCCTCTCCTTCCCTGTTCCTAGCAGAATCCCGATACTGTTAGCTTTTGTGCTTTCTACCCTACATCGGAAAGTGCCCCTACAACTAACCACACAAAGTACTCCCTTGGCAGCTGTTCCTGAGCAAGGTTGGACTTGGACTCTAAGTTGGTCCACTGAGGCTAAAGAGAAGAGAGGACTTTTCTGTCTCTCCCTGGTGTCAGCAAGGAAGATACTGCTGGACACTCTTTGTTAACTTCAACCAAGGGGCTACACGGGAAGAAATGCTCAGCAATTGTGGTGGAGGAGCAGAGTGCCAGCAGGTGGTGCCTGGTCTTTGGCTGTCACCCGCCTGATGATTGTGCCATGGCTGTGGATTGCCAGTGTGTGTGTTGCTACATAAGCCTCCTAGAGCTGACATTTCTGTTCCAGTATCTGCAGCCCACAGGATTGCCCTGGATCCACTATGTGTCCAAAGTGCTGTTCTCCCCTTCATGCCTCTTGTTGGCAGCAAACCCTTTCCCTCTCAACTTGGGGATAGTCGCTGTTGTTTACTTGTATACAGAGATACAGTGGTGCTGGTGCCAGGTGCCAGGCTGTGGCACTGTTGGAGGTGACCTCTTCTCTTTCCATCGGAGAGTTTTAAGGTATGCTTCTTTTCAGTTTAGTGCCCTGAAATTCCGAGAGAATGTGTCATTCTAGTCTTTTTCATTTGCTGTTTTGGGGTCAGTCAGAACATTTTTGCTTATTGTTAGCTATTTATTTATTTAAACACTGGCAAAACTTTATTAAAGGCAGGAAAAGACACAGGCTCTGCAAAGTGAATTTGGGCCAAGTAAACATAGGGAAAGAAGTACACCATTGTAGTAGGAGGGCAGCTACTGTGGGAGAGACAACACGCGGATCGTTGTCAGCTTTTTAAAAACTTTCAGTTCTTTCATATTTAATGAAATTTTGGAGCTTTTTGTTTGTGAGACAAGGCCTTGCTCTTGAACTCACTATGTAGGCTGGCCTGGAACTTGCAGCAGTCCTCCTGCCTCAGCCTCCTGAATGCTAGGACCCACAGGTGTATGCCACCATGCCCAGCTTGTGGAGCAATATATTGATCCTCTGTCATGATCTTAGCATGTTTTCCACGTATGTATGTATGTATTTATTTATTTATTTTTTCAGTGCCGGGGATCCAATTCACAATCTTTTGTTTGCCAAGCAGGTTCTTAGGCTGCTGAGCTAAACCCCCAGCCCTCACTTATTTATTTAATGTCACTCTGAATTTTGGACCATCTCCTTATTTTCTAGTCTAGCCTATTAAATTCTTTATTTCAGCCAGCCTTTTCTTGCTAACTTACTCTGAATCTGTGTGCCCACTTCCCAGATTTGATGACTGTTCACATATTTGCCTGATCTGTACAGGGCATGCACACTCACACCTTTCTGCTGACAATTTGGAAGGAACTCACAAGCATCATGACATTTTACCTAGAGTACTTCACAGTACGTCTAGAAATAAAAACATTGTCCATACCCTAAAATACCTAATACTTCTCTAATGTTATCAGTCACCTGCTCCAAATTCAGATCCCCCCCAATAGCTTCTTTTTTGTTTTACAGTTCCATTAATTTTATTACATTGATTACATGTTGAAATTACACTTTGGGCATCATTACATAAAAGAACTACTGAAATCAGTCTCACCTGTTTCTTTTTACTTTCGCAGTGCAGCTTCTGAGACCTTTCAGTCAAAGGCGGGGCTCACAGTCTGGTTCTCAGCACCAGCACAACATAGGCCGCAGGCCGAGCCTTTAGCTTGGCAGTTTTCCCCTGGCCGCTTGAGAGTGCGAGCGGAGAGAGTTGAGCACCCAGATCACACCTCTGTTCGTAGCAGGTGTGCGCGGGAAAGAACGAGTATATTACAAAGCAGGCTGACTGTCCCCCCAGCGTGGCTGCTCAGCAGGAGTTGGCACAACCAGACCTCAACCAGACACCTGCGTGTTGTCTCAGCTGCTAGGGTCAGCCATGGATATGGCTGAGCTGGATCCCAGCAAGGCCACAGATTGGGTGCAGTGGGGATTATAGGAGTACATCACTGCCCCAGCAGGGTTCCACTGGGAGGGACTCAGTTCCCATGCTGTGGTTGTTGGCCGAAACTGAGACCCTGGCCGCAAGTCAGACTTGCAAGCCTTGGTTTCCTGTGAGCATTGTCTCCAGGCTGCCCTTGGTTCCTCATCACAGCGCAGCGGCTTGCTTTCACCCATGGCAGAGAAAAGCTTCTCTCCTCGCAATGACAGGAAAGGGCAGAGGAGCCAGGTGGATTCAGGGACGTGACTAGTGCCTGGGCAGCAAGTACGGAGCCACTCAGTCTAATGGACCTTTTTCATTTTCCGCCGTGCTCCTGCTCATGGACCTCGAAGCCTCCAGCGTGCAGGGCCCCCCTGCCAGCCCTAGCCACAGGGCCAGTGATCAGATGGTGCACCTACTGCAGAGCCAAGGTGCAGATCCAAGCCTCACAGAGTGAGCCTCAGTGGTCTCTTAGGGAAACTGGGTAGGGCGGCTGCAAAACAGTTAAGATTTATTGCCTCAATGGCACTTGGTCATGCCTGCTGTGACTCCTTTGAGGGGCAGTACTAGGGAATAAGTCCTGGGGCTCGCATGTGCTAGACCACTGAGTTGCACCCTCAGTCACGTCTGTTTTTTATTTTGATGCAGTGTCTCCCTAAACTTCCTAGGCTGGCCTTGAATTTGGTGGTCCTCCTGTCTCAGGCTCCCGAGTAGCGGGGATTATAGTAGTACATCACTGCCCCTAGCTCTGTGGTCTCTCAACAGGAACAATCTACCCCTCCACTTTACCTAGAACCTTGACATTTCACAAAGCAGCCAGCCCAGTTGTATAGGAGGCCCACATTTTAGATGTCTCTCTTGTTTACCTCATTTGTCTTTTAGACTTTTTTCTTTAGATTAATTGTAAATAAGCAGCGAGACCTACAGGTTTGTTTAGGTTAAATACTTGGGGCAAGACTCTTCCCTAGGCTTTGCCAGTCGGGAGATACTTTAATATATTCACAGAGCCACAGCATATGTCTCCCTGCCGGTGGTCCATGTGTGACTGTCCATCAGGCAACTTTTTATTTTATTAGTGAAAAGATGGATAAAAGAGATGCAATCCATTTGTACCCCCAGTGACACAAGACACCCGATGGGATAGCAATGTGTGGACCACCAGTGGGTGCTGAGGTTTTCCGTTAGGTTCAAGGAAGGGCAACGGGCGCTCTAGCCATTGTGAATGTAGCTGTCCTGTGGCCCCTGACTGACTGTCTATCCTGTGGTGGTTTAGTACCCTACCCGTACTCTATTACCCAACACCTGTTATTTACAGGACTTAATGAGTTTCATTTATTCAGTGGTCCTTGTGTAAATCCGTTATTTCATTAGGGGTTACAAAATCATGGTTTTTCTAAATCTGTCATCTCTGTATTTGCCCCCCTTTATCAAGTAAGGAGGAATTGTAGTTTCGCCTAAAAAGACAGTCTGGATGCTTAATCTTTGCCTTTAGTTACTAAATTAATGACTGAGTTTACGGCTAAATAGTGTGAGAGTCTCCACAGACAATAACAAAATCTTTGCTGTGTCTTTTCTTTTTCACGTCAGTGTGGACTCATGGAGCATTTCAGAAGTCTGGGTACAACCCAGTTTTTTTGTGATGAAATTATTCCAAATTTGGTCAAGGAGAGTCCTCTCTTACTGGTGCCTGTGTCCTCTTGTTCCACTCTCATTAACTCTTCTGTGAGGAGTTCCTAGCTTGCTGTTAAAAAATATTCCACCCCAGTGTGTGTTTTTCTTGTCCCAGAACTGATTGCAATGAACTCCAGTTCAGTTAGTGGGAAATGGTATTATTTAGAATCCAAGGTATGGGTGCTGGCTGTGGTGATTTTTATTAAGGTGACATTGTATCTAGGCCCTTTCAATGGACAGATGTGGGCATGGTGGTACATGCCTATAATCCCAGTACTCAGGAGGCTGAGACAGGAGGATTACCTCAAGATTGAAACCAGCCTGAGCTACAAATACATAGTGAGTTCTAGGCCAGCCTGAACTACATAGGGAGTTCTCAAAAGAAGAAGAAGAAGAAGAAGAAGAAGAAGAAGAAGAAGAAGAAGAAGAAGAAGAAGAAGAAGAAGAAGAAGAAGAAGAAGAAGAAAACCTGTGATGATAAATTGACTTTCTTTCTTTTTGTTTTGGTTTTTTATTTTTACTTTTTGAGATAGGGTCTTGCTATGTAGCCCACACCGTTCTCCAACTGGCAGGGATACTCTTCTCTCATTTAAACTTTAATTTTGGACAGGGTCCCACTAAATTGCCCAGGGTAACCTCTGAATTGCAGTCCTCCTGTCTAAGCCTCCAAAGTACTAGGGTTATTGTTCCTTTGTTCTTTGTTTCTTCTTTTTTGCTTTCTTTCAGTGTCCTTTTTTTCTTAGGTAAATACTACATGAGTGTTTACCTAAGGGTGAAGCCTGCATCCCTGGCTTGTTCGTTTGTTTGTTTGTTTGTTTGTTTGAGACAGGATCTTACCATGCAGTTCAGATTGGCCTTGAACCCATAGGAGCCCAGGCTAGCCTCAAAACTCACAGTGATTCTCCTGCCTCAGCCTCTCAAATGCTGAAATTACAGCCATGCACCACTGCATCTAGCTTTTTTGTTTTTATAAAACAAAGTTTTACTTTGTAGCTCAGGCTGGCCTTGAACTCACATGATCCTCCTGCCTCAGCCTCCCAAGTGCTGGGATGATGTGTGTGCCACCATGCTTGGCCATCCCTGAATTTTTACAGTCTTAGTTATTCCACAGTGACCTAAATAAGACAGTACAGTATTATTGTTAGCAATAGAAATACTGCATGAGGTTTAAGGTTTTTCCGTTATTAGGATTTATCTTCCTAAGAGTATAAAATTAAGACCATTGTGTTCAATGATTGACCTAGTGTGTTCACTTTTGGTAGTAGTGAGGTAGCTCATTTTGGGTTACCCCTCCTGCAGACAGTTAAAAACTCTGAACAGAAATAATAGCCACCTAAAAGCACCAAAGAGTGACCCAAACCATGCTGAAATGGGTGTTTCGATGGTGGGAAGAGCCGAGCCGTGCTGGGATCTCCTGGTTCTGAGAACTCCTCTTCCCCTAGGGTGCAAGCTTTTCAGTCAGTGCAGCTGCAGGAGGCCAGCAAGGTCAGGGCCTGAGGAGTCAGAGCCCGGGATGGAGAGCAGCACGGAGCCCTGCTTTTCACCTGCACACTGAACTCCCCCTAAGTGAGGGGGAGGTGCTTTCACCTGGCACCAGACTGCTTGAAGATCACAGCTCTTTGTCCATGATAATACAACCCAAAGTCTAATACAGTATCACTCACTGTGTCTAGACATTTGAAGAGATCGGAAAGTGTGACCTTTACTCAAGAGCAGGAGTCAGCACATTTTTTCCACGAACAGTAACTATTTTAGGTTTTGTACACCATATGGTCTCTGTTGCAACTACACAACTCTGCTGTTGTGATGCAGAGGCAGCCACCGACGATATGTAAACGAAGGGGTATAGCTGACTTTAAAAATAAAACTACAAAAACAAGAGAGTGAAGCATGGTGATGTACACTTGTGTAACTCTGGGAGGCTGAAGCAGGAGGGTTGTAAGTTTGATCCCACTGTGGGTAACTTAGTGAGACCTGACTCAGAGTAAAAAATAAAAAAGGGCCTAGGGATATAGTGCAGTGTGAAGGCCCCAGGTCCCAGGTTCAATCTTTAGCTTCCTAAAACCAAAACGACCAACAAGCAGTGGGTCAGATTTGGTCTGCAGGCAGTGCTCCAGAGCAAAGGCAGTTCATGGAGGCCTACCCCAGTGACTCAGAGGTTAGAATCAGCTATTGTGAGCACAGGAAAACACGCCTGTGATGAAAGGAAGAGTCAGTAATTACATTAAGCATCAACCCTGAACATTTCAGCTAAGAGGCAGAGATTGTAAACCAGATCGAAAAGCAAGACCCAAGCTATGTGTTGTCTGTATTAGCTATTAAAACGTAGCTAGGTTGAAAATAATAGGATGGGAAAGGGCCTGCCATACCAATAGCAGGCTTAGGAAGGTTGGAGTGGCAGGAGTAAAAATATGGAGACTCTGAAACCAAAGCTATCACCAGAGACATGTTGGAACAGTGAAAGTGTTTGTTCACTAGGAAAATACAAACAGCCATAAAGTTATGCACATCTAATTATAGACCTGCAAAATACACAAAAGAAATTTGACAAAATGAGAGAGAAGCAAATCCGTAATCATCTTACGTGACACTTGTAATACTCTTTTTCTCAGCAGTTGATAGAACTGGACCAAAAATCAGGAAGGACCTGTAAGAACCGAACATTGCCCGCCCCTGCTTGGCCTAACTGACATTTACAGGAAAAGTGAGCCTTTCAGCAGTGTCTCATTTACTGGGCTCTGAGACAAATCTCAGTAAGCTGCAGAAGCTCCACAGCCTCCAGTTAGGTTCTCTGGTAGGAATGAAATGAAATTAGAAATCATAACACTAAGGTTTGAAAAGCCCCAAATATTTCACAATTAACACATTTTTTCCTGAGTAACCCATGTGTCAAAGACGAAATCATAAGAAAGAAAAATTAGAAAAGATTTTAAGTGATTATAAATTACAGTGAAAACAATAAGATTTGTGGGATATACCTAAAGGATTGCTTAAAGGAAAATGTGTAACTTTTAAGTGCATTTGTTGAAGAAAATGTATAAGAGTGATGTATGGTTTAACAAGATAGGAAAAGAAGAATAAAGGAAACCGGAAGCAGGTAGAGGGAAGAAAGGAACAGAGGTAGGAGCAAAAATCAGTGATTTAGAAGACAAACAACAGAGAAAACAAAGGCAAAATTGACTCTTCGATTATCTCAGTAAAGGTGATAATGCCTTAAGAAGACTTAATCAAGATTAAAGTAGCTGTGCCTGCTCCACTCCCATGCCTGTAATCCCAGCACAGGGATGGGGATGGGGATGGGGATGGGGGAAATGACTGAGACCAGGGGTCAGCAGGAGGTTGAGTCCAGCCTGGGCAACATAGTGAGTTCAAGGCCAGCCTGGCTACACTGTATAATGAAACTCCTTCTCATGATGACAACAACAACAACAAAAGAGAGACATGGAAGTTCCCAATGTCAAACATTTTTAAATTAGACTTCATTGGACACTTTAGATGTAATAATCATGAGGGCTGAGGATTTAGCTCAGTGGCATAAGTGCCTGCCTGAAAAGTGTGAGGTGAGTTTGATCCCTGGTACCAAAAAAAAAAGATATAATGATCATATTCATCTTGGATAATTTGTACCTGTACATGATGTAACTTGTTTTTCCCTCCTCCCTTCCCCATTTACAAAGCTTTGTTTCCATGTTTTCCTTCTTTTCTCTTCTTTCCTTTTAAAAGTTTATTATTAAAGCCTCTTCAGATGTTAAAAGGTCTAAAGCAAAATATTATGAACTACTGAAGTTGATAAATTGGATGACATGAACAAATTCCTTGAGAAGTATGACTTACTGAAACCTATCAACACTGAAATAATATGAAATAAAGATATGCCTCTTGCCAGATGTGGTAGCATACACCTGTAATCCCAGCACTCAGAAGGCTGAGGCAGGAGGATCACTGTAAGTTTGAGTTTGAGGCTAGCCTGAAGTATACAGTGAGACTATGCCTCCAAAAACAGTCAAACAGCGCTTCTGTATAGTAGACATTTATCAAAAAATCTAACAAAGAAAGCTCTAGGGTCAGATGGTTGCATTGATGAGTTTTATGAAGCACCTAAGGAAATTCTTCACACTGCTCTCCATCATACAAGCTTGTAGTAAATTGAAGGAGAGTGGCTGGGGGAGTGGTTCAGTGGTAGAGCACTTGTGCAGCATTTGCAAGGCTCTCCATTCCATCCCCAGGACGAGAAGGAAAAGGAGAAAGGGAAGACGGGAAAGGACAGGAAGAAAGTAAAGGGACCTGACCTTCTGCAGCTTGTCCTGAGACCACCATAACTCTGACACTGTAACATCTCTTGAAGGAACTTCCAGCCCAGTGTCCCTCATGAGCATAAATGCGAAGATCATCTTATTAACAAATCGAGTCCAACAGTGTGTAAAAGTGATAATGTATTGCAACCCAGTGAGGCTTATCCCAGCAATATCAGTGTGGCTTGACGTTCAAATGCAATTGGTATGATTCACTATATTCAGAAAATAAGGAAGAACCGTATAATCATTTCAGTAAATACAGGAAAACAGCATTTTGATATAATTCATGCCCTTGCATGATTTAAAAAAGCAAAACGGAACCAAGCCTCTCTCAGCCGGGAATGTTGAAGTCTGCCCCTCAGGAGCCGGTGGTGGGAAGCTCCCTTGTACCCAAGGGTTCAAGTCCAGCCTGGGCATTGTCACCCAAAGACTGCATCCCATCTCAGGTTAGGAACCCAGGGAAACTTCCTCATCTGGTAAAGTACATGTATGGAGCTGGGTGTGGTAGAATTGCATGCCTGTCATCCCAGTACTCTGGAGGCTGAGGCAGGGGGTTCACAGCATGTTTGAGGCCAGCTTGGGCTTCATGGTGAGTCCAGGGCCATGCTGGAATACACAGTGAGACCCTGTTTCAAGAAAACTGAAAAGTAGGGGCTGGGGATTTAGCTCAGCGGCGTAAGTGCCTGCCTGACAAGCACGAGGTCGTGAGTTCAATCCACAGTACTGCAAAGAAAAGAAAAAAAGAAAAGTAAAGTACATGTGTAAAAGATTAAACTCTATGAAGTGTTGAAGCCATTACCCCTAAAATCAGGAAAAAGACTAAGATGTCCACTGCTAACCACATCTCCAGCATTGTGCTAGAAGTCCCAGTCAGTGTAAGGCAAGAAGGCAGCTGGAAGAGGCAACTTGATACTGAAAGAAAGTAAAACCTGTTTTTTTTTTGGGGGGGGGGTACCAGGGATTGAACTCACGACCTTGTGCTTGTCAGGTAGGTGCATATGCCACTGAACTATATCCCCGGCCCAAGAAAGTAAAACTTTTTCATTTGCAGATAGTATAGAAAAGGTGAAAGAATCTATTAAAATGCCTCTTAGAACTAAAAAATGAATACAGCAAGGTCTTGGTGCAAGGCCAGTATACAAAAATTAATTAGAAATGAAATTTACAACGCAATGCTGTTTTAATAAGACATGTACAAGGTCCGTAAACTGAAATCGAAAGCGTAGCTGAGAGAAACTAGAGACAGAAATAGAAAGATGTGCTGCTGCGTGCATGGGTTGAAAGACTGTTAGAGCCAGCTCCTGCTTGGTAGATCCAGCTCAGTCCCGAATGTAACTCTTGGCTGTTTTTTTTTTTTTTTTTAATTGACAAGATGATTTTAAAATGTACATGAAAACACAAAGGACCTAGAATATCCAAAGTAATCTTGAAAAAGAACAAAAACGGGGGGCTTAGATGACCTGATTTCACTTACTATAGATCTGCTGTGATGAAGACTGCCTGGTACTGGTGTCAAGTTAAACATTTAGTGAAACAGAATAGAGCCCAGTAGCTGACGCTACTTCTACAGTCACTTGAGTGTTATTTGTTGGTTGCTTTGTCCCATGGTCCTGGGATGAAAGCCAGGGTCTTGCACATGCTGGGCAAGAATGGGCCTGAGATGTAGCTGAGTAGTAGACCACTTGCCTTAGAGGCATAAGGCCTTGGATTCAATTCCCAGCACTACCAAAAAATAATTTGGAATAGATCACAAAGCTCAATGTTTTAAGTTAAAATTATGAAGCTTCTAAAGAACATATAGGAGAATGTCTTCAAAATCATAAGACAGGAAACAGATTTCTTAGGATATGGGAGATAGTATTAAAAGAAATTCAAGCCAGGTATGGTGACCCACACCTGTAATCCCAGAATTTGGGAGGCTGAAGCAAGAGGATCATTGTGAGTTCAAAACCAGCCTGGGCTACAAAGTGAGCTCAAGGCCAGCCTGAACTGCATAGTGAGACCCTGTTCTCAAAAAGATGATAAATAAATGAAAGAAAGAAATTTGGACCAGCAGTGGTAGCACATGCCTGTAATCCCAGCAGATCATTGTGAGTTTGAGACCAGCCTGGACTACAAAGTGAGCTCAAGGCCAACCTAAACTGAGACTGTGTCTCAAAAAGACAATAAATAAATAAGTGAAAGAAATTTGGATCAGCAGTGGTAACACATACCTGTAATCTGAGCACTCAGGAGGCTGAGGCAGAAGGATTACAAATTCACATTTAAGCTCTCGGGCAGTTTAGCAAACTGTCTCCAAACAGGCTTGGGGATATAGCTGGGAGAAAAAAAAAGAATGAAGCCAAGGATGGTGTCATGTGCCTGGATCCCAGAAACTCAGGGGAATTATAAGTTCAAGTCCAGCCCAAGCAACTTAATGAGACCCTATCTCAGAATTCAAAAAGGACTGGCCATGCAGCTCAGTGGTGCACTAGTATCTACATGGCCTTAGGTTCCACTCTCAGCACCAAAAAGAAAACAAGAAGTAGTAGTGTGGTGGCACTTACTGTAATTCCAGCATGAGAAGCTGAAGCAGGCGGATGAAAAGTTTGAACCTAACGCAAGTGACTTAATGAGACCATGTATGAAGATTAAAAGGACTAGAGTCTGTCAGTGCACATGCCCTGGGTTCTATCCTTATTACTGCAAAACAGACAAGTCCACAATTCATTAAGACAGCCTAGGTTTTAAGAGGGAAGTCATACACTCATGCACATGTACAAATGCAACATTGGTCATAGCAAAGCACAGATCACAACCATAATGAGGCTGAGATACCACCATACCCTCACTGGAATACCCAAAAGGGAAACCTCAGAATGCACAGGGGCTGCCAGGAAACGGCGCCCGGAAACTGGGGCCTTGATTATGTCTTCTGTCTTGATGGGCTTGGTGTCACACAGCTGTGCTCCCTTGATGGCACTCATCAGATGTTATGCTGAAGGTGTGTACCTGGCACTGGATGGCCATTTGACCTAAAAAATAAAAATGAATGTTCAGCTTGATGGCATGCAGGCGCAAATGTTTGGGGATAGCGAGTCATGGTGTGTGAATTGTTCGATGCACCAGAAATGAGAGGGACCAGTGGGTGCTGCTACCAGTGATAGAGTCTAGGTAATGAGCATTTGTTTGCATTGTCTTCAGAGTTAACTGTATGTTTGAAATTTTTCTCTGAAATACGTTAGAAGTCACTTGAAATAGTGCTTTACTGTGTAGCTTATGTCATTTTGATACACAGGTTTTGTTTCAGTGTTCTTTCTCTTTCCTTTGTTACTGGGTGTTTTGATGATTCAGAAGTCAAACCTGATTTACTGTCTCTGTCTCTGTTGACCCTCTTTCTCCTTTTCCCTCAGAAATGACCATTTCTAGTCACATCTTGTTCATCCTGCATGCATTCTTGTTTCCATGCCTTTGTTACAGGAAAAGTTGGTTGACTTGGCACGCAGCACTATGGCTTGGTTTGTATTAGTTCACTTCCTTCCTCTTTCCCGGAGACTTTTGGGCTGCTCGGGGGCCCTTGCTCATTCTGCTTTCACAGCACACACCCTGCACTCGTGGTTCAGGCTTACTGAGCCTAGTGGTTCCCTGCAGATGGACTTCCACATTGTTCCCATCTTCTCTTACTGGGATGGTGACACACTGGAAAAGCTTGCACATGCAGTCTTGTATTTGTAGCTCATCCATTTTTCATCTCTGAACTGTTATCATCTGTTTCTCCCTTGTTTGTGGATGCTTCCTTTCTGGTTCTATGGCCATATCATCTTGTAGGATTTCTCTGAGAACATTGTGTTTCCTCTAGGGGTACAGTTGATGGCTCTTCATGGTGCTGCCGCTGTGGGTCTCCTTCTGCCCCCTACACTGCACCCTACAGAGCCCCTGGGTGGGTGACGAGCCTGGGCAACAGGCAGCACTGCCATTTCCTGTGGGGTCAGGAAGAGTTGGGCTTCCCTTTCCCTGAGATGCTGCCAACCCTGTCATGAGCCTGCCAGGAGGAAAGGAAGGCTCTGGCCATGGGCTGAGAAAAGATCCAGGTAGTCAGAGTCACCTTGCCACTCCACCTGCGGTATGCCGCTGGAGGTGCTGCACCCCACACCATGCAGATCTGGAACTGGCTGGCAAAAGCATGCGGAGGTGGGGGCAGGGAGTGTATGCACACGAAAGTCAAGGAGCACTGCTTGCCCCTCTGCCCTGCCCTGTTGTCCTGAGAGTTCCTTTGGATTCTCCTAGGTACTTGGGTTGCATCTCCTTTGGAAAGCATACTGCTCTGTTCCCCCGTAGCCTGCATCCAGCATCAGTGCCTCCCTCCTGTCACCTCTGCTAGGAGCATCTTCCTTTTCATGTTTGGACTTCTGTTTCTTTCTTTCTTTTCTTTTTTTTTTTTTTTTTTTGTACTGGGGATCAAACTCAGGACCATGTGCTTGCCAGTCAGGCACTTATGCCACTGAGCTAAATCCCTGGCTGGACTTTGCTTTCTTGGAGGTTTGAAGGATCGGGTGTATAGCTGGCTAGTTGCTAGTGAGGGCTTTTAAGCCAGGAAAACCATAGTCTGGTTATGTCTGAGAAGTAGAAAAACCCTGCCTGTAGTATGGTGAGCTTGGAGGTAATGAGAACAGAAGCTAGGTTGGGATGGTGGGGGGAGCCAGATGTGGAAACTTGTGTTTAAGAAGTTTTGTTGCCGGATGTGGTGGTGCTCACTTGTAACACCAGCACTTGGGAGGCTGAGGCGGGAAGATCATTGCAAGTTCGAGACCACCCTGGGCTACAAAAGTGAGTTCAAGGCCAGAGTGAACTACATAGCGAGACCCTGTCTCAAAAAGATGAAAAAGAAGTTTTGTTGCTGGACATGGTGGTATTCACTTGTAATCCCAGGACTGAAGAGGCTGAGGCCAGTTTGAGCTACATAAAGTGTTCCAGCCCAACTTAGACTATAGAGTGGACCCTGTCTCTTAAAAAAAATCATTTCACTGTGATGAGGGCCAGAGATGTAGGCATGGGTGAGAGATGGTCATTGTGGAGGGTCTCTTTTCGGGGAGCAAGTGTAGACCCTGTAGGTGTGGCCCAACCGAGGGTGACATGGGGGGAGGAGCGGAGGCCCAAGTGAGATGAGGACAGGGTCCTGAAGAGAATTAGCTCAGCTGGGAGCCACAGAGCCTGGGACTGTGAGAAGAGAATGCCCCGAAGGGGGTGGGGGCATGTGCTGTCCCCATTGTTCCCCATCTCTGGAGCTTTTAAAGATGGGCTGTACATGAACTTCTGAGTAAGGTCCTAGTCACCTGTCTGGGGTCACCATTTGAAGCACCTGTGGAAGCCTATCCTTCTTCAGGCAGGAGGGCCCAAGCAAGGCCAGTTCTTTCTCTGCATCCCAGGCCCTGAGCCCACGGCAGCCCGGTGCCCTTCGGCAGCCCTACAACTTGTCCCAGGAAAGCTGCCGTAACTCCCGTAACCCTCCCTTTTCCCTGGTTGCCATAGTCCAGCAGGGCCAAACAGGGCGGCTGTCGTCACTCACTGGAAAGTTTGTGTAGTTCCCATCAGGCGTTCCCTGGAGTCCGCACGTGCTTCTCTGGCCTTGGGCAGGCTAGACACAGAAACAAAACACTGAAAATTGAAAGCTTACAGCCCATCTTTAAAAGGGGACAGCTTTCTACAGCAGCAGCAGGCAGAGTGTGTCTTTGTGACCTTGTGCAGAGGCAGCAGTTGGAGTGCCTGGGCCAGAAACTTCAGCTCTGCTGTTCATGCGACCCTTGCCATGGCCTAGAGCAGTGGGCCTGCCTGCATCTCTGGCTCAGCACCTCTCATGCCCAACTCTGGGCTCCTTCCTGCCTTTGGGCCCTTGGCATTCACTTGTCCCCAGGTGACAGAGTCATGACCCTGGTGGAATTGGGTCCTCTGCTTGTCTAAGTGACCCCACGAATGCTGCCTCACTGTTGTGCTGCAGCTGATATTGTCCTCCCCTGATTCTCTTGAGGCCACTGGGGAGTGCTGTCCCAGGCCTCCCCCACACCCCTACCTCCCTCCATCTCCTCACTTCCCTCCCGCATTCTGGGCCAGTCAGCATCATGTGACCCCGTTGTGCTATGGAAGGCTGCTTTCTCTTCCTTACAGCTCTGCACTGCCCTGTGCCTGCCTGCTCCCAGTGTGTGTGACTGCAGAGACTACAGGGCATCTCTGTCTCGTAGTTCACGACATAGCCCAAGCACCTAAGATGGGGCCTAGTACCTCAGGTCCTGGGGGTCCATGGGTGGGTGTGGGGATGTGTGCCCCACACTCCCCAGGGGATGGTGTCTAGATTCATGGACACCCCACACACACACTGCCTCCACCGCCTTGGCCTCTATCCTTGTGGCCCAGGTGGTGCACAGCATCCTCTAGTGTCCCCTTTGCATCCCCACCCTCCCCTACCTCACCCAGTGCTTGAGGCAGACTCAAGGTGTTTGCATTTGTGCATTTCCTTCTTCACCTGCTATCATGGAAGCCACCTAAGCCCTAGGGAGGGCAAGGAGTTGGGTTGGGAGGGGTGCTCAGGACCAAACCTAGAGCTTCACACTTGCTAGGCAAGTGCTCTAACACTGTGCAGAATCCTCAACCCCCCAGAGATTTTTGTTTTCTTCTTTCCTGATAAATCTCCAGTGCCTGGGGTCATGTGTAGCTGTTAAATGAACAGATTTTATACAGTGGGCCTTTGCTGTAAAATTTGCTCTTCAAGCAAGCAGGACAGAATTTAGTGTAGCCTACTCTGCTGCTAGTTGGCCAGTTTGGACACAGCTAACAGGTACTGAACACTTCATGGTTCATCAGACCTGTAACATCCTCTGGAAGGCACACATAAAGGCAGATGCATGGAGTTGGTTACAACTGGAGAACTTCCAGTTCTCCAAAATACAGAGCAAATCAATACAACTTTAGCACTCACTCAATTCGAGCCTCTTTTTAAACATGCCTCTGTGAGCCAGGTGTGATAGCACAGAACTGTAATCCCAGCACTCAGGAGGCTGAGGCAGGAAAATCACTGTGAGTTCAAAGCCAGCCTGGAATACACAGCATGACACTGTCTCAAAAGAAAAAAACAAACAAAAAAAGATTAAATGTGCCTCCTTTTATGAATGTATGATTTAACAGCATAGTTTCCCGGGTCAACTTTGCAGAACAAGGGAAAGGCATTTTAAAGGCTGTCAGGTGCCTCTAGAATCTGCAGCTTCGTATTTGCCTAACAACATTTGTGTTTTGCCAACAGATGTGCCACCGCAAGTACCCATGAGTACAGTCTCTGTAGTTATCGATTGCACTGGGTGGATGGTCGAGGAAGGGGGGATTGCGTCACAGCCAGCTGCCACTCCTTCCCTCCTCGCTCTTAGCTCGTGAGTTCAGGGGCTCAGAGCTCCAGGCCCTCCCTGTGAGGATGCCACTCCCTGAGTGGAAGAGGCACCTGGGCACCGAGTCACTTCCTCCCGTGCTCCCCTGCCCCCCTGCCCCCCATGTCTCCAGGAATCGTGTCTCCTGTGTGGCATCAGGGCCACTTGGTGTCCTGCTGGAGGGCCATGGTTGGAGAGCACATTTTCCCTGTCCTGGCTAATGGAACTCCCTGTGTCTCTGCAGTCCACAAGCAATGTTCTGTGTTTGTTCTGGTCAGGTTGGAAAGGAAAGGAATCTGATGTTGAAGGAGTATTGTGTAATTACTTATTTTATTTATTACTTTTTGTCTATTTTTGCAAGAAGCAAGTTGTCTTTGAATAAATAGTGCCTGAGAGCTTATCACAAAGGAGGCATATGTGTTGTACTCAGTACATTCTGAATTATCTGGGTTTATTTTTGTCTCTTAGATTTGCTTATGAACAGTTCCAAGGCAGCTTTTGAAGCTAACACATAGGAAGCAAGAACCTCAAGTTATTTTGTCTTTCCCCCAGTGCTTGTGTCACGGCAACTGTGATGATTGAGCAGCAGTATAATGAGTACCACTCACATATCTGGAGCATATCAGGCATGGCTTGTCAGGTGTTTGTTGTTTTGGCTTCTGACCATCTTGACACCGTTTTTGTGTTAAGATGATCGCCCAGTGTGTGTATCTTTAAACCTAAAGTTGGAGTGGAGGCTTAATTTAACCCTTTCTTCATATACAGTGAGGCAGGCTGCCCATGCAAGGTGGTGGTTGCAGCTCTAGCAGTTGCAGCCACTTCTCCAAGTAGGAAGAAGTATGGCCCAGGGCAAAGAACAAAGACACACACGAAATGGCATGACCTCTAGGCCACTTGGTAATTCCTATCTGCACATCATCTTTTTTTTTTTTTTAACTTAGGGAGCACGTAGCCTCAGAAGTGCAGTGGTCACAATAGCAGTACTCTGTGGCTCACACAGGCTGGGATTGCCTATCATTCCAGGACCCAGAGCAGAGAGACAGCTGGTGGCATTTACTCTCGAGGGATGGGGAGGTGTGGGCATGTCAGGAAGCCAGCAGCAATGCTGGTGTGGCAGTATGTAGGGTGGGAGATCCCTTCACTGATGTTGCCCAAGCTCTGCTTCTGTTGCTTGCGACTCAGGCTCCTGGTGCAATTTGCAGTGTCTGGGCAGGGCACAGATGTACTGTTCTCAATTTCCCTCAAGTGGAGTCAGAGAGCTGAGGCCGTTGAGCCAAGTAGCTTCCATCACATATCTGAGGAGTTCAGCCATCCCCAGCCTCAATGTGGCTTTAGGTCAACCCTGCTTTTGGTTAGATTGGACGAGGTCGATGGTGAAGGCAGTTTGGGGAATAGCTTGACTCTGTGTCCTTCAGGTGGTGGGAGAGCAATTTGGAGGTCCTTTGAAAGGGGCTGAAGAAGGGCAGGGCAGGGCTAAAGTATGTGATTAGGGGAACATTGGGTGCAGACGGCCATCCAGCAAGTCCTTGTGGGCTTACTGGCTGGTGGTCAGTGGGTACAGTTAGACTGGCCAGTCAGCCAGTAGTCACTGGTTGTGGGCAGGGTTTGAAGCATCTTTCTCAGTCTGGACTTGAACACAGCCATTGTTACTAACTTGCAAAGACTTGAACGGGAGATTCATACAAGATGCAGATCGCCAGTGAAGATAGGGTACATTCTGTCTCTACTACAACTTGACAAGGAAACCAAAACGACCAAAAAGGATAAGGGCCTTTATTCAGGGCTCCTTCCCATGCTACACCAGATCCACCTTCAGGGTAAAACCAGGAGGCCTTTCCTTCTTGGATTGGTGACACTTTTGCATGGTACACAAGTCACAAAGTGACCACTAGAGCTGAGCTCATCTGCGTGTGATGGATGACCCATGCCTGTCATCCTAGCACTCAGGAGGCTGAGGCAGGAAGATGGCCATGAGGTTCAAGGCCAGCCTGAGCTACATAATGAGATCCTGTCACAGTAAAACTTTTTAAAAAAACACCCCCCTCCCAAAAAAGAGAGTAGGGTTTGATTTGAGCGTTCCTGTCACCCTAGACTTGCACCACCCACACCCCTGTAGGGGGAGTAGCCATCCCAGGGGTTGAGGGTGTGTTCTTTGAGGCGTTCATATGCAGACTGATACATCTGAACTGACATGTTTGCCAGAATCTGCTTGTGACGGTGCGGGACAAGTTAGGGTTTTTTCTAGGAATGTGTCCCTCTTGTGTGAGTCACTCAATTGACTAACATAAAGTTGTCTGTGTCATCATTTCTGTAAAACTTTGAAACATCTGCAGTTGTCTTCTCTTTGATTCTATTGTTGACATATGCTTTTTCCCTCTCCTCTTTGTCTTGGTAGACATCTGTCCATTGTATTAGTTTTTCAGAGAGCAAACTTGCAGGAATTACTGCCCCGAGTTACTGTGTTCAGTGTATATAGTGCATTTCTCTTTTTGCTTCTGATTTAAGTCATAAAGTCACCTCACTGGTATTCAGTATTCTTCTAAGTATTCAAGGCTGACCCTCTGGGTATGCTTCAGTTACACCCAACAAGTTCTGAGGTGTTGTGCTGTCACTTTTGTCTGGGTTGTTTTCTTTTTTGTAGGGGAATGTTTTTTGAGACAGGGTCTCACTATGTAGTCCAGGCTGGCCTCAAGTTCATGGTGATTCTTCTACCTCAGCTTCTTGAGCACCAGGATTATAGCTGTCCACCACACTCCCTGGCTGGTATTAGTTTGTTTGTTTTGTTTTGGGTTTTATTTTGTTGTTGTTGTTATTTTGTATTTTTGAGACAAGATCTCGCTATGCAATTCAGGCTGGCCTTGAGCTCACTTCACAGCCCAGGCTGGTCTCAAACTCAAAGTGATCCTCCTGCTTCAGCCTCCTGAGTGCTTCGATTATAGGCATGCGACACCATACCCAGCTGTTTTTGTTTTTAGACAGAGTCTCGCTGGGGATTTAGCTCAGCGGTGTAAGCGCCTCTCTTGCAAGTGTGCAGTCATGAGTTTGATCCCTGGCACCAAAAAAAAAAGACTGCAAAGACAGAGTCTCCATATCTTGCCTGAGGTAACCTCAAATTCCTGGGCTCAAATGATTTTTTTCTGTCTCAGCCTTCTGAGTAGTTGGTGTTACAGGCATGTGCCACCATACTGACTGTAATATTCTCATTTTAACTCAGCTCCAAGGGTTTTTAAATCTCTTTTACAAAGCTGGGGTGTAGATTAGTAGTACCAGTGCTCACTTAAGTGTGCAATGTCAGATTGGGTTCGGTCCCCACCACAGCAAAAAAAAATTTTTTTTTGTCTTTTTATCGGTACCGGGGATTGAACTCATGACTGCCTGCTTGCAAGGCAGGCGCTTATGCCGCTGAGCTAAATCCCCAGCCCCTTGTTTTTGTTTTTTCTCATGATTCTTTCTTTGTCCCGCAAATTATTTAGAAATGTGTTTTTAAGCTTCCAGTTTGGAGCTTTTTCCCTAGTTACCTGTTCTTAAGCTGAGCTTTGGGAACCTGTTACGTGTAACCCAGCCCTTGCCATTGGCTGCAACACTTCCTGAGCTTGTGTGCTGCCAGTGGACAGAAACATCGCCACAGGCGTGGCACTACACTGTGTTCATCATCTCTGATGCTTGCTTTGTCAGCCCCTGGGAATATGTGCAAAATCTCCTACCATGGCAGTGACATAACCACTTCTCCAAGCAGCTTTAATTTTTTTGTTTTTTCTTAGGCCACATTTTCAGTATTAGAAAAGTTCTCTCTTCCTGGTAAATTGAACCCCTCAGCATTATAAAATGACTCTCTTCGTAATCCATAATCCCGACTTTGCCTTGACTCTTCCTTTGTCCTGATAGCAAGAGTGTGTGTTGCAGTTTCCCTGGCTGCTCTTATTACTTACTGGTGAATTTAGATGTGTTTGTACCATTTAATTTTGTGCATTCTAGTTTGGGACATGGGAGGCCCTTTCCTACCTTTTTTTGTTATTGTTTAAGGTAGTGGGGTTGAACTCAGGGGCACTCTACCACTGAACAGCATCCCCAGCCTATTTTAAATTCTTTTATTTTGAGGCAGCTGAGTTTCCCAGACTGGCCTTAAATTTGCAATCCTCCAGCTTCAGGCTCCTAAGTAACTGGGATCACAGGTGTTTCCCACCTTGCTTGGCTTTGAAGTTTTAAAAATTGTGATTAAAAAGCCAGTTATGGTGGCACAAACCTATAATCCCAGCGCTCGGGTGGCTGAGGCAAGAGGATCACCGTGAGTTCAATCCCCAGTACCAAAAAAAAAAAAAAAAAAGAAAGAAAGAGAAAAACAATAAAAAATAATATTGTGATAAAATATACATCCCTTTAAAAAATAAGCCAGAGGTGCTGGTGCACCCCTATAATCCCGGCACTCTGGAGGCTGAGGTAGGAGAATCACTGCAAGTTCAAGGCCAGTCCAGGCTATTAGTGAGTTCAAAGTCAGCCTGTACTACAAAGTGAAACCGTCACTCAAAAAAAAAGCAAAAGCACAACTAAAATAATTAAGATGTATCATGTACATGTATGAACTCCCCATGATGAATGTACTCATTACGTACTGCACACATGTACTCATAAAAATTTTTAAATCACCTAAAAAACCATTTCAGCCATGTTTAAGTGTACAATTTAGTAGCATTGAAAATACTCATTATGGGGCTGGGGATTTAGCTCAGTGGCATAAGCACCTGCCTTGCAAACAGGCGGTCATGAGTTCGATCCCTGGTACCGATAAAAAGAAAAAGAAAAAAAGAAAATACTCATTATGCTGCTGTCTCTTGGACTGAGTTTTTAACGTGTATACACATTTATGTGGCCCCATCCTCTGCTTTTCATTTTTATTCAATATTGAGATTTGCCTGGCATGTGCAGGGCCTTGGGTTTCTTCCCCAGCACCACACACACAGTTTGGAGCACTTTGCAAGGTGTGGTGGTGCAGCCCTGCAATTCCAGCACTTGGGAGGCTGAGGCATGAGGATTGCTGCAAATTGGAGGCCACTCTGGGCTATGTGGTGAATTCAAGGCCCGCCTGATCTATGTAGCAAGACCCTATCTCAAAGCAAAACAGAACAGAACAACAACAAACATTGAGACCTTATGCATCAGTGCTGTTAGCAATTCCTGATAGCCCTAGTCCCCAGTGTGACACATTTGGAGAAGCGACGTTTGGGAGGGGCTTAGTGCTGGATGAGGTCCTGAGGAAATGACTCTCGTGCAAGAGGTGTAAGAGGGACCGTACTGTTGGCACCTCCCAACTGTAAGAAAGGAATTCACGCTGATGAAGCACCCTGCCAGCAGGCTGAGACCCCTCATGGGACGCACTGGGCTCCCTGCATTCTGTCTTGCTCACTGGTGCACCTTCTGGCCCTGTCTTCTGCAGCCACCTACCCCAAGTCTCAGTCAAATGCTTCTGCTGCATACTGAGCCCCTGTGAGCCACCACTGGCCAGGCCCTGGCCGTGAGCCCCGGGGCTCCCTCGCCAGCCCAGATCTGCCCTGAAGGCAGGCTCCCCCTTGCCTGCACACATCAGCCTGTCCAAAGCATTCCTCCGGGAGTGCCACCATCTAATGCTCGTTGACCCTTGCCCGTTTTGTCCTCTTCTGGCTCTCTGCTCTGGTGCTCTGTGTCCTTTTCTCCAAGTTGGCCCAGATGACAGTGACATTCCCCTCCTGGGGACCCCGCTGCTCTGTTTTGAGGCCTATCTAAGTTGCCCCAGTGGAGACACAGCAGCAAGAGTTGTGGCTTCTTGGCCTTTGTCTTGCCTTGGAGCCAAAAGTTTCACCAGGACATTTGCAGTTCCCAGACATAGACTAGTATGCCTAAGTGTAGAGGCAGTGCGCTAAACACGAGCCCATGGCTGAGTCCTGCTGAGCCCAGATGCCTAGATTTGTGTCATTCCAGTGATTCCTTGTGTGTCCACTTCAGTCTGCCAGTGGAGCCCAAGAAAGCAGGGAAGTCAGGGCTGAGGGAGGCGTCATTAAGGAGCAAGGGTCTCCTTAGCTCCAGGAAGCACCAGCTTCTGGATATGGTCTTGTGGGCTCAGCCCCCTGGCCTGTGCACCCAAGCCCACATGGCCATGTCTAAGGCTTGCTCACCACCCTGCACACTATTCCCCTCCTGAAGGTTCAGGGCCAGACCCATAGCTCTATCTGTCTGTCTCGGCCCTTCTGTCCCACAGGTGGACTTCCGTGTGCACAAATGTAGATGCATGCTAGGGAGATGGCTCCCTGTTTCCTTGACGACCTCCACTCCAGTGACCTCAGCCACCCACTGTCCTAGTCACAGCCCAGACTTTGTCATCACTGGAAACTTTTCCACCCACAAACCCAGCACAGAGCTCTGCCTCTGCTGAGGACTTCTTGTCCCCCAGCTCTTGATGTCAGCCACCATCGCATACTCCTTGAGGCTTTGACTGTTCATGAATTGCACTCATACCCTTGTAAATGTGTTTGAGAACCACTCAGGTAAAGCAAGGCCTTCTGATTTTGCCTGTTCCCTTCTTGGCCCTCCCAGTCTTCACTTCCCTCATTATCCAGCATCTCCTGAAAGCCTCTCTGCTCCCTGAGCCTTCCTCATCTCCCATGGGCCAAGCCACTAGGTCTTTCTCCCCTTCAGCACAGGATACGGGCTTCCCCAGTCTCGGCAGAAGGCCTCCACGTTGATGATAGTTTTCGTTGCAATACTAGGGATGGGAGCCTGGGACTTCTTGCCTGCTGGTCAAGAGCTCTACCATCTGGCTACATCCTCGACCCTTTTTGATTGACTATTCATTAAGGGATTTCTTTCTTTAAATTTTATTTTGAGACAGGGTCTTGCTAAGTTGACCTCGAACATGCACTCCTCCTGTCTCAGCCTCCCAAGTACCTGGGATTACAGGTATGCTCCTTAGAGCCCAGAAGTATATGTGCTGTTGAAGCAAGCTTGAGTCCTCCTCTTTTTTGGCATGGTTTTCACTCCTCAAAACCCATGTCTTAGGTCTCTGGGCCACTGCAGTCACACATACAATATACCTTGCCCATCTCATCTACCTTGAGTCTCTTCTGTGCCTGTGGATGCAACTGGTGAGCATGCCCTTTCAGGCAGAGCAGCCCTGCAGCTGGCCCAATCCCCAGGACCAGCTCTGCCTGCTCCACCTCACCTAGTCCTTCCCTCACTGTCTGACTGAGTGAGTGGTCCTCATGGAGCCCCTGGTCACCAAGTGTTTCCCACCTGGCCCTTTCCAGAAAACATCATCTGAGCCACAGGGTAGAGGGGCTCCTGGCTGCAGAGGCTGCCATGCTGGAGGGCACAGACAGTGCTGGCTGGCCCTGGTGGCCAGCCTGGCAGCAGGATTTGGAGTGTTGTTTCTATTCCTCCAAACCTTTGGGGATTTGCCGGTCACACAGTAGCCTTCTTCAACGCCAGCTTTTATTGGGTTAAAATACATATAAAAGCCAGGCAGGATAGCACACATATAGGACCCCAGCACTTTAGGAGGCTGAGGCAGGAAGATTGTGATTTCCAGTCCACCCTGGGCAAGTTAGCAGACCCTGTCTCAAGATAAAACAAAAAGGGGGATGGGGGAGTTGCTGCAAATGTAGCTCAGTGCAGAGACCTGGATTTAGGTTCCAGTCCCACAAAAGAAGAACACCCCACAACAGGCATGAAGTTTACTGCAGATAAATGGGGCCAGCCTCAGCTGCAGGCCATGCTGTATCCTACACGTGACCTGGAGACCGTGGAGGATCCCATGGAGCCTCCTCCCATGCTCACTTCTTCCTGTGCTTGCCTTTATGATTGCCAGCTCCAGCCCTGGTGGCCTGGCACCCTTCTGCATCCCCTGCTCGACCTCACAGTTTGAGGGACCCTCTGATCAGGTCACTCCCCCACCTAAACCCCAGAAGCCAAAGCGGGGCTCGCTTCACAGGTGTGCAGTCTGCATGGCCACCCAGCACGCGCATGCTTACCGTTGGAGCGAGAGGCCCTGGCTCTTCACTCCGCACAGCCTGCCCTGGGCTGCCCAGATCTGGCCTTGCCCACTTCCTCACTTCTTCAGGGGGTTACTGCCCCTCTGGCCTGAGCCTTTGCCCCCGCCCCCCGCCTTCTCCACTAGTCGGGGTCTAGCTTGCTCCCTGTGCCAGGTGTGATGCCGTGACGCTCCGTAGGCCTCAGCCTGACCTGATGTTCCCCTCCTTGAGTCACTTGCTGCTTCCTGCCTAGAGGGGCATTTCTGTCACCAAAACTGCACTGTGTAGTGACCTGAATCCGTCTTGCTGAGCAGTGTTCTCCCCCTAGCTCTGTGGACGTGTGGCAGTGTCTTTCCTGCTACAGATGCCGCGCCAGTGTGTCAGGTTGGTTCTCGGCTCTGCATCCTTGCCGCCATCTGCATCCCTGCCACCAGTCTGCTCCTCTGGTGCGGGCCCCACAGCCTCCGTCCATGGGTTATCTGTGCTGTTTCCAGTGCTGATAGCCCTGCTGTAATTGCCATAGTTTTTGTCTTTTTCCTCATGCTGACCACGCCTATCTGCTTGGATTCTCAGCTGTGTGTGGTATGCCTCTGGCCATCATCCCTGCGTTTCTCAGCCCTGTGCTGGTGTGTTTGGGTGCGAGATTGTTCCTCTGGGCAGGGTTGATCCTCCTCCTCCTCCTCCTCCTCCTCCTCCTCCTCCTCCTCCTCCTCCTCCTCCTCGAGTGTTGCCTTACCTATGGACCCTCTTACTAGGCGCATGTTCCTATAAAGTAGGGAGGAGTTTCCTTCTCTCCCTTGCCGGTTATTTTTTCACAGTGAGAAACTTGGCTTTCCGTGTGGCTTCTTTGCTTTGGGCCCAATGTTTGCAGCATCATCATGTCATGCTTTTCCTGCTGCCCAGCTCAGACACACCTCTGTGCAGCTGCTGCTGGCCTCAGGGCTCTTTCTTCCCATATCCCTGGTTTCTTGTTCCAGCTCCCCAGCTTGTGCTCAGGAGAATCTATGTGCCACAGGCGCTGCAGCAGGCCTGGGTATGCCTTAGAGCAGCCGTTCCCCTGTGGCCTGGCTCACTGGCCGTGTCCTGGCAGGGCTCTCTATAGTTCCTGACCTAAAAGGAAACCGTGGGGGCCCACCCACTTGGTTGCTTCTCTTCATATTTCTGGCAGGAATCCTTGAGGAATTCTCAGCTCTCCACCTTGGTTTTGGGGGGCAGAGGCAGCAGCAAGAGCTCAGGCTTTCCCTACACTGCTCACAGTGATGCCCCTTGCCTTTGTTTGATTTCTTCCCAGCCTTTGTTTCTCGTGTACTAAGATGAAGAGACTGCCATTGTGTGGGCAAGTTCAGGTCCCTTCTGTTGTGTGTGTGTATGTGGCAGGAAGGACTCTGCAGAGCTGTGATCACCTGCCGTGAGGCTCAGCCTGTCACAGAAGGCCCTGCCCAGGACCCCAATGGATCCTGCTTTGGGCAGCTGGCTTTTGGGTGCAGTGTTCACTGAAGCTCTTCTCAGGTTCTAGGGCATTCCTGTCATGTGTGTTTGACCTTTGGAAGGTACGCATGAGCAGTGGATGAGTGGGGTCCTCTCAGCCCTGCAATGCCTCTCTTTTCCTCTCACCTCAGCTGTTCAGTAAAGCAGCAGATGCAGGTGTTGCCTTAGGGTGATGAAGTGTGACTTCCGCCATGAGAGAGAGGGCCTGTGCATCACTGCACCAAGGGAGCTCTCTTCCTTGCGCTCTTTTTTAAGCTTACTTTCAGTTGACACATATAATTACACATATTTATCCGGCTCAATGTGGTGTTTCCATACATGTACACTCCTTTCTGCCTTTTGTTCTCCAAATATGTTGCCTCTGTGATGAAAATTTATTTTGGCAGATAGTTTCCTCTTCAATAAAAACAGCCGACACTCTGATCAAAATCTGTAGAATTTATTTACATAAAGTATGCAAAGGTAAGGAAAAAAACGTGAACCGGAATCTGGGGGGAGCAGCAGCTGGAGGACCAATGGCCAGGGCTGGAAGTCAGGCATGATGTGTGCCTGGCCCAAGGTGACCGCATTCCGGAGTCTCCAAGCACTGTGTGCAGGAGGGGAGGGGTCCAGGGGAAGTGAAGGAAGAGGAGCACTAGAGAATGGAGCGCTTATCTTAAGACACAGGCTTTTCTGAGGAAGAAAGGGACAGCAGAAACATCCAGATGAAGTGCTGGGTCTTCTTACATGGTCATTTTCCTCTGTATTTGCCTGTCTGGGTCCCAGTTGGGGCTCCAGGCCTCGTCAGCTTTGCCAGCTTACTTCTCACCACAGCACACTGTACAGCCTGGCATCCCTGAGCAGCCTTCCCTAGTGCTGTGCTTGTCGGAGTTGCTATCTTCGAACACATCCCACCAAGAGAGAGAGCCAGGGTAGATAGCTGCTTTGTGCAGATAGAGGCTTGCTGGCACCAGCCAGGTACAAGCATGGCATGGGGCACACAGGGGTGGCTCCTGCAGCATACAGGCAAGTGCGAGGACTAAGGCAGCAGGACAGCTTGCTGGGGTGGCTTCTGCCACCACTTCCTTCCCGGTTAGTTCTAGGACAGTTTTATCGCCCCCAAAAGAAACCTACAGGCGAGTCTCAGCTTTTCATACCTAGGCTTGTATATCTCTCTCTCGTTTGCTCGTGCTCGCTCTCTTTCTTTCTTTCTTTTCTTTTCTTTTCTTTTTTTTTTTTTTTTTGAAACAGGGTCTTGCTGTGTAGTTCAGGCTGACTTCAAACTCACAGTGATCTTCCTGCCTCAGCCTCCTGAGTGGAGAGATTACAGGTATGGGCCACTATACTTGGCTGGCTTGTAGGCTAAGAGAATTAAAACTGTATGTTCAGTGCTAGCTTTGGTAACACATACACTAACAACCATATGTTCACACACAAGCATGTATTCACAGTAGAACCGCCACAGGTGGATGGATGGATGGATTGATAAAGGTGGACTGTCTGCAAGGCAGAGTATTACTGAGTTAGCCAAAGGAGGGATGCTCTGATTCATGTGACATCAGAGATAAACCCCAAAGGCTTCTCTGGGGGAGAAGAGCTGGTCGTCATAGACTACAGAGGCCAGCAGTGGCAAGCCTTTAGACAGCCCGCCACAGCGCTCGTGCCACAAGTTCACTACCACAGATTTATAGGCTGCGAAGCCACTGGTAGAAGGGGCCTCAGTAGGCAGGTTCGCATACGGAGCAGTGCCTGCCAGGGCCACTGCTTCTCGGGTACAGGGCTTCCTTTGGGACTTGGGCGACTGCTCCAGAGCTATATAACACTCATGGTTGCTAAGCACCTTTGTTGGTAAGTTTTATGTTGTATGTGCTCTCCACTGCTTAAAAATGAGAATGCCTTCAGAATATTAACCCTCAGCCTTCAGCCTGATTAATATGCCTAGCCATTAGACCTCGTGAATTGAGTTCCCTTCGGACTGTCATTGTTCCCCTGTCCTGGACTTCAGAGTGACTCTCAGTGCAGTCTAGCACAGCCTGCATCTGATAGGTCCCCACAGTCCCTCTCGAGACGACACAGCTGCCTGCTAATGTTCTGTCCCGGGTACCCAGCCGCACATCCCAGAACCTGCCTTGATGATTATGGGTAATAGGTGAAGTCAGCTGCTGGTTCTGAATGGTTTTTAAAAATCTAGGTAGCCAGGCATGGTTGTCCGTCATCCTGGCACCCTGACAGGCTAACGCAGGAGGATCGCGATTTCCAGGCCAGGATGGGCTACAGAGTGAGACTCTGTCACAGAAAACAAAACAAACAGGAGATAAAGTTCCCAGGCCGCATTGAGAGTGTGTGGCTCGGTGGCATGGAGCACACTGGGGTAATGAGGTGAGAGCTGTCACCCAGAGAAGTCCAGGCCGGGCAGCACTTGCTGCTGCTCCACACTCAGCTGCTGTGTGTCTGTGCAGAGCTGCCACACTGGGTTTCCAGGGTTCTTCACAGTCACGTGTGTCAGAAGTCCCTGCCATGCCAAGCTCACATGACCCATAGTTGTGCGGACCCTGTGAACAGCGTGGCAGTGAGCGCAGCCTCTTTTTGCACCTGCCTGCGCAGCGAGTGTATGTGTCCAGCCAAGAAGGGCCATGTGTGACACGTGGAGAAACTGCCAGGCTGCTGCTCACAGAAAGACACGGTTTTCATCGTGTTCTACTCATGTGCAGTGGACTTACAGGGTTTTGCTTTACACACCTTTAAAGGTGAGGTTTAGTATGTGGCACTGGTTGCCTTTATTTGGGGAGGGATCTATCTTGTGTTTGGCAGGAACTATGTCTTACTTAGCTCTTCAAAACATAGTTTTTGCATCTTTTGAAAAGATGGAGGTGAAAATGCACTTTAAGTTCAGAACAAGCAGCTGAATCTTAGGCTCTGCTTTCTGAGCTAACCCATATCCTCCTGTTCTGACAACATCCAGTGCTGGGATTGATTTCACAGATTTGTTTTGTTTTTTGTCTTTTTGAAACAGGGTCTCACTATGGAGTTTAGGCTGACCTAGAGCTCACTTTGTAGCCCAGGCTGGTCTCTAACCTGGTACTATCCTCCTGCCTCAGCCTCCCAAGTGCTAGAATTATAGACACCCACATTTGTTTGTTGTTACTGTTTTTTTTTTTTTCTTTTTGTGGGGGGGATCAAACTCAGGCAGGCACTTAAACCACTGAGCTAAATCCCAAGCGTTGTTTGTTGTTTTTTGAGACAGGGTCTTGCTATGTAGTTCAGGCTGGCCGTGAATTTGCAATGATCCTCCTGTCTCAGCCTCCTGAGTGCTGGGATTATAGGCAGCAGCACCACACCCACTCAGTTTTGCTTTGTTTGTGAGACTGGGCCTTGCTGTGCGATTCAGGCTGGCCTTGAACTCGTGACAGCCCTGCCTCAGCCTCCTGAACATTGGCATGATAGGTGTGTGCCACCATAGCTGGCATGATTTTGCAGATTTTTTAAAGGCTAAATCTGAGGGCTAGGGATTTAGCTCAGTGGCATAAGCGCCTGCCTTGCAAGTGTGCAGTCGTGAGTTTGATCCCCGGTACCAATTTAAAAAAAAAGGCTAAATCTGGTTTCTCTAAGTGCTGCTGCCTTGACGTCCTTGACGTTAGTTCATGCAAAGAAGCCTCTGGATTGAAAGATTTTGTAGCTACTGCAAGTGAAAAGAATTAGAAGCCCTGATTCAGTGACACCACAAGATGGAAGCGGCCCTTCTGTCCCCTGAGGAAGTAACTTCCACAGGATGACTGAGCAAGAGGCGCTCCTGAGATTAGCCTACCGTGCACTAGTGAAGTTGACAAAAGTCAGGAGATTGCTGGGTTTCTGGATGTTTCCTTGGAATCCACACAGGACAAGGCATTTAAGGAGTGAGATTCTGATCGCAGTGAAACACCTTTTCCTTGCCACTTGTGCTTGGCTTTCTGGCTCTTGTATGCATGCCGTGATTGGCACCAGGACTGGGTGCATGCTCAGCAGGCACCATACCACGGATCTTCAGCCCCAGCCCTTCCACTTTTTTTAACCTGAAAACCTTAGACTTAAGTAGTCCTTCCTCAGCTTCGGTGGGCTGGCTGGCTGAAGCTGCTCTGGTTGCTTGCCTGGGGTCAGATGAGCCAAAGGGATGCCTCGTGGGGCTGCCTTCAAGGCCTGTTGGAGCAGGACTGTTGTGGGTGACTCATCGCCCATCCAGCCCCTCAGGATGTGAGTGTTCAGTCCTGAAGGATTCCTGCCACCCTTGATTTTCCTTTGCCACATTAAATGAAGGATTGGAGCTCATGTTTGTGTTCTAGCAACGGAAACGTTGGATGATGTTTTATTATTACTCGAGAGTATTACCATCTGCTTTGTCGATATTTAAGATTTATGAAGGCCTTTCCATTCCAATGTGATATGTGCATTCTACAAATCACAGTGAAAATGTAAACACTTAGAGAAAATTCTGGGGTCAGGTGGCAGACCACACCACACCTGTGTGCTTCGGTGACTGGCACTCACACTTGTGGTTACAAGAATGCTGGGGACACTGCAGGCTCTGTTGGCCTTTGGCCCTGAGAGCACTGCTGTCGTTCCTTGCTTCTTCGTGCGGCCCAGCTCCTTGCCAGCTTGGCCCTGGACAGGCAGGTTACTCAGAGCCTAGGTAAGGCCTTCTTTTTTCCTAAACATGGGAAGATCTCTTGGCATCTTCTGTCCCACTTGCAGCTTCACCATAGTGTGGCACTGGGAAACCACTGCAAGAAGCCCTTTCCTCAAGTTTCCAGCTGTTTCTCTCTTTGTCTTTGTGTAACAGGAAGGCAGTCCCTTTGTTCAAGGACTTGCCCAAGCAGGAGGATCAGGAGTTGGAGGCCAGCTTGGTCTGTGTGGTGAGTTCAAGTCTGGCCTAGACTGCACAGTGAGACTGTCTTACAAAGACAGACAGACAGGAAGGGAGAGGAGCTTGCCCATCACTGCTTCAGAATTTTACTTTCAGGGCTAGGGATGTGGTCAGTGGCAGTATTTATTTACCTAGCATGCTCACGGCCTTGGGTTCCCAGAACTGCAGAGAAAACCCAAAATACTGTCAGCCAGCAGCTTCCAAATTACATTGATGTCATTTCCCCCTTCAAGCATGATACCATATTGGCACCACTTAGATCCCCTGATTCATTCACTGCTGGAACATTAGTCACAGGCATAGTGGCTTTAAAGCTTAGCCCCTGAACACTTCCTCCCAGCTCTCCTGAGAACAGACCACACTGTCCCATCACAACATGCAAGAAGTAGAGCGGGGCACCCAGCTCCTTCACACTTCCCGGAACATGTCCCTCGGCAACATCCAGCCCACAACCTGTGAGGCTCCGGGCTCTCCAGGCCATGTGCTCCACACTCAGGTGCCTGTCACAGGTGCGCTCTTTCCAGCTTCAACACATAGGTCGTTTCAGCAGGAGGATCATGGGCTGTGTTGCCAGGGCCAGCTTGTCCTCCTGGCACAACCACCCTCCATAGTGCTATCTATCCTTGTGACACCAAGGCCCTCAGTGACCTCTCGTGTGTCTCCTGCCATCCCAAGTCTCTGGCTCAGCACTTGTTTATTCACTTCCTGGAGCCTGCCTGCTTTGAGCCATCAGAAGGAGGAGGCATGAGCTAGACATGGTTTCATACACCTGTCATCCCACTGGTCTGGGAGATAGAGGCAGGCGGGTGGCAAGTTCAACCCAGCCTGAGCAGCTAGGTGACTTGGTGAGATACCATCTCAAGATAAAAATGCAAAGTGGCTGGACTGTGGTTCAGGGCAGAGCCTCTGGGTTCCGTCCCCCGTGTGTCTCACCATGGCAGGGGAGAGGAGGAGCGCGTGTTCCTGAATAATCACTGCTGCTGCACCCAGGGCTGTGCTGAGCAGGCGGGCACAGAAAAGGAAGAGCTGTCCTGACCAACCTGCATATGAAGTTGAGGGAGCTCTCAGCCTAACCCTGCTGGTGACACCAGAGGCTGTCGTTGCTCACTTTTCTGTGGCGGGGGCAGCACTGTGGCATTGGGACAGGTATGATCATGACTGTCCTTGAGCATGCGGGCTGCTGCGCTTGGCAGTGCCTGCAGGTGAGCCCTTTTGTGCAGTTGAACTTTTTTCCCCCTATGTGGGAATATGCAAGGGAACATGCCAAGAGTCTTCTGAGGTGGTCTTCTGAGGCTGCGTTCAGCTCTGAACCTGTGAACATGGGAACCAAAGACTCAACTCTCTGTAATCCCAGCACTCAGGAAACCAAGACAGGAGGATCACTGAGTTTGAGGCCAGCCTGGGCTACACAGTTTAGAGCCTGTCTCACAAATCAAAGGCCTGAGTGACTGGCCTGAGTGACTTAGTGAGACCTCTGCTAACATTGTTTTTTAAGAATAAAAAGAGTTGGGGTTTTGGTTCAGTGTGAAGGCCCTGTATTCAATCCCTAGTATCACAAAAACAAAATACCAAGACTCCATGTGTGTGCGTGTGTGTGCGTGTGTGTGTGTGTGTGTGTGTGTACTCATACGCTCTGAGTAGAGGAAGACTGAGGGGATGCTCGGCTTCCTTGAAAAAGCATGCGCATCAGCAAGCACCCAAGCCTGCTGGGGAGCCGTGTTGTGCTGTCACTGATGCCCAGCCCAGCAGCCCCTAGATCCTGTGTAGAGGGCCAGCAGTTTCTGGACTGGATAGGCTCATTCTGAGGGGAGACTCATTTGGGTCACCTGTTAAATAACAGCTCAGTGAACTTTTGTTACAAAGTTTGGTTCTGGTTTTTTTGAGACAGGGTCTTACTATGTTGTTCAGTTTGGCTTTGGATTCCCTATGTAGCCCAGGCTGGCCTCACAGCGATCCTCCTGCCTCAGCCTCCCAAGTGCTGGGATTACAGGTGTGTCCTGCCACACCCAGCTGTATTTATTTTTAAATGTTAAATTACCAGCAAGAAAAAACAGTGGCAAACACCTGTGAGCCTTTCATTGTTAGGAATTAAAAATCACCATATGGTAATTATTTGCTTGATATAATTGTAGTTCAAAAGGATATTAGGAAGGATTATTACTAGGATATTAACAGATAATGGCCCTTTATTCCCCATCTTCAGTGCTAATAAAGGTGCAGTTGGTATACACTTAGGAATGGTTAAAACAGTCAACATAGAGCCAGGCGTGGTGGCACATGCCTTTAATCTCTGCTTTTGGGAGACCGAGGCAGGAAGATTTTGAGTTTGAGGCCAACCCAGACTATATGGCAAGACCCTGTCCCAAAAAACAAGAAAGAAATGGTAAATCTTTTTACATATTTTTGCCATGGTTTTTAAACCCTGAAGGAGTAAACCGAATAGTTCACTGAGTTCCAAGTCAGCCCATGCATGTTTGGATGTTGCCCTCAAAAGCCACAACTAAGGGACTGTCACCTGAGCTCCCTTCTCAGCAGTGGCACCTCCACCCTGCCGACCTTTTCATGTGGTCTTTCGTATGTCCCTCTACCACACCAGTGCCCAGTGCTGCTGGTACCCCTGCAGGGTCCTCGCTGGCCTCCCTCTCTACTCCTCTGGTGCTACAAGGTGCCAAAGCAGAATGCCCTGGTCCTTCTGGGAACTAGTCCGGTGTGTGCTCATTCCTGGGATGTCTCACAGGATACCTCTCCTCCATGGTGGGTTGCCCTCTGTTAGACAGTTAGGCTCGTGTCTTCCTTCCTGCCTGCAGTCAGTGTAATGGGTATGATTTTTGTGACTTTTTGTTGTAGTTGTTTCTGGTTATATAAAAATTCAAATGAATCAGAAATCAGTTACCAACAGAGTTCAGCCATGTCTCCTCCGGTAGCGTAGCCCCAAGCCACCTGACAGTGACATTCATTGCTGGCCCATCCTGCCTCCTGCAGTGCTGCACATGGGGCAGCTGGCGTTGTGTTCTATACTGTACTGAGGGGCTTGAATGTGCCCCCAGCAGCCCATCCTCCTCAGGCCGTGGGGTCTGTAGTCTTCGGCGTGGATGGAGGTGCACAGGGCCATTTCTGGGAAGCCTCCTGGGGTGGCTGTGTGGAAGGCCTCAGGGTTGCAGGCTCCAGAGCTGACACCATGCTGGTGAGAGTTTCGTAGTCACCAACCCTCAGGCTAGGCTGATGCACACCGTGTGTCTGTACGTCAGGGCCTGAGAGACCCAGCAGCCCTCATCTGCTGGGCCTGCATTGCTGAAAGGAGACACAGGCAGACGAGGGACTTGAGCACCAGCTGGGGCGGAGTGAGTCCATGTCATGCTGTGGGCGACACTGCTGCCTCCCGCCCCATTCAGCCTCATTCATACCTCAGTACATCGCTCAGCATCCAGGTCCTACCAAGGTGCCTTTGCTGTCTCCAAAGTGCTGCAGGGATGCTTCTCAGGCGGACCCACTGCAGGGCAGTGGCCCATGGGACAGGAATGGTCACACTTTTCTCCAGATCAGGCTGTAGGCTGCTGCTTTCCAATCCTCCTCAGGGCCTGGAGGTGCATAGGAAAGGTGCTGCCACTGCCGCTGGAGATGCCCTCTGCCCCAGTGGGGCAGGCATGCCATTGCTCCCAGACCACGGCCCTCCTTGTGCCGTGGTTGGGGGCAGCTTCCAGTAGAGGCCCATGTGGCTTGGGATCACTCTCTCCTTGTGCTAGAATTATGGGCAGTAACCACTGGTGCCCAGTTGGCTCTCAGGGCTGAGATAGTGAGGGTACCTCTGGGATGTACTTCCCGTTGCTCAAGTGAGAAGCCTGAGGCCACTCAGCTTGGACCTTGTTGGGAAAGTGGAAAGTGGCAGGGCCAGGATTTGGGCTGTGCCCACCCCACCTGCCCCCAGGCTTCGTGCCATTGCGTACATACCCAACGGGTGCCTGCACACACTTTAGTCAATCAGACCACCCCTGCTCCCCAAAGCCCAGCGTGTGGGCCCTGAGGAAATCCCTGGGCCTTGCCTGTGGTCGGTGGGCTCCCGAGCCTGCCTGCGCTTGCTTTTCTGCAGCACTGTGTTACCTGTGATAGTCACACTTACGTTTTTGTTTAACACTTCAGGGAAGAGAAGTCAGAGGACCAGGACCTCCAGAGCCTGAAGGACAAACCCCTGAAGTTTAAAAAGGTGAAGAAAGATAAGAAGGAAGACAAGGAAGCCAAGCATGAGCCCCTGCAGCCCTCAGCGCACCACTCTGCAGAGCCAGCAGAGGCAGGCAAGGCAGAAACGTCAGAGGGCACAGGCTCCGCCCCAGCCGTCCCGGAAGCGTCCGCCTCCCCAAAGCAGCGGCGCTCCATCATTCGGGACCGGGGGCCCATGTATGATGACCCCACCCTGCCCGAAGGCTGGACAAGGAAACTTAAGCAAAGGAAGTCTGGCCGCTCAGCTGGGAAGTACGATGTCTACTTGATCAAGTGAGTGAGTAGGTGCTGTCCCTGCCAGCCAGGGCTTGGACAGCAGGAGGGGACATGCTGAACCCATGTCCCTTGGAATTGACCAGGAAACTACATAGGCCACTCAGGCGGGTTGGGGCGGGGCGGGGCGGGGCGGGGCTGAGCACTGGGCTGGGAGTGATTCAGAGACCGTGCTGACCTGCCTGCTTGCCAGGGGATGCTTATCTAGAGATGGAAGGGGAGAGGATCTCCTCTGGTTGCTTTCTTGAGAACAAGCCCCGGGAAAGGGTCTCCAGGTGGAGAGCCAGACAAGCCTCATGTCCAGCCTTGCCCACTGTCCTTCTTGCACGTGCCCAGCTCTAAACTGGCAGTTTTGCCCACTCAGTGAGCCCAGGAAAACTGGCAGTTTCCCAGAGCTTTGTTTCATGCCATATCTCTGAAGGGGAGCTGACTCCCAGTGAGCCCCAGGGCTGGACCTAAGCTCAGACACTCAGTGTGCAGATGACGGGGTGGTGCGGGGAGCCTCACCCCTCCTGTGGGCTATAGCTAGGCCATGGGTGCCCCAAGCAGCCTGCCACAGGCCAGTCCTCTGGACCTTCAGAACCTGGTCGGCAACAGTGGGCACAGGTGCTCTGTGCGAGCTGTGCCCCTCCAGTTCTCACACCCTTGGCTTCTCTTGGGGGTGACTGTTGTTCACAGAGCTCATCAGCCCTATCCACTCTGCCTGTCTCTAATCTTGCCAGGAATGCACCTGACTGTTCTTTATATCTCTCCATTTGTTGTCCCACAGTCCCCAGGGAAAAGCCTTCCGCTCTAAAGTGGAGTTGATTGCATACTTTGAAAAGGTAGGCGATACCTCCCTGGACCCTAACGATTTTGACTTCACGGTAACTGGGAGAGGGAGCCCCTCTCGGCGAGAGCAGAGACCACCTAAGAAGCCCAAATCTCCCAAAGCTCCAGGAACTGGCAGAGGCCGGGGACGCCCCAAAGGGAGTGGCTCCGCGAGACCCAAGGCAGCAGCATCTGAAGGTGTTCAGGTGAAAAGGGTCTTGGAGAAGAGCCCAGGGAAGCTGCTGGTCAAGATGCCCTTCCAGGCAGCGCCCGGGGGCAAGGCTGAGGGGGGTGGGGCCACCACTTCGGCCCAGGTCATGGTGATCAAGCGCCCAGGCCGCAAGCGAAAAGCTGAGGCCGACCCCCAGGCCATCCCCAAGAAGCGGGGCCGGAAGCCCGGGAGTGTGGTGGCTGCTGCCGCTGCCGAGGCCAAGAAGAAGGCTGTGAAGGAGTCCTCCATCCGCTCCGTGCAGGAGACCGTGCTCCCCATCAAGAAGCGCAAGACCCGGGAGACGGTGAGCATTGAGGTGAAGGAGGTGGTGAAACCGCTGATCGTGTCCACCCTTGGTGAGAAGAGCGGCAAGGGACTGAAGACCTGCAAGAGCCCCGGGCGGAAAAGCAAAGAGAGCAGCCCCAAGGGGCGCAGCAGCAGCGCCTCATCACCCCCCAAGAAGGAACACCACCACCACCATCACCACATGGAGTCCCCGAAGGCACCCGCGCCACCGCTGCCGCCCCCGCCCCCACCCCTGCCTGAGCCCGAGAGCTCCGAGGACCCTGCCAGCCCCCCCGAGCCCCAGGACTTGAGCGGCAGCATCTGCAAGGAGGAGAAGATGCCCCGAGGAGGGGCGCTGGAGAGCGACGGCTGCCCTAAGGAGCCAGCTAAGACTCAGCCCGTGGTCCCCAGCGCCGCCCCAGCCCCGGCTGCAGCCCCGGCCCCAGCCCCGGCCCCAGCCCTGGCCCCGGCCCCGGCCACAGAAAAGTACAAACACCGAGGGGAGGGAGAGCGCAAAGACATTGTTTCATCCTCCATGCCGAGGCCAAACAGAGAGGAGCCTGTGGACAGCCGGACGCCCGTGACCGAGAGAGTTAGCTGACTTTCCTCTGCGCGGCCTGCAAAGCGAACCAACAAGAATAAAGGCAGCTGTTGTCTCTTCTCCTTATGGGTAGGGCTCTGACAAAGCTTCCCGATTAACTGAAATAAAAAATATTTTTTTTTCTTTCAGTAAACTTAGAGTTTCGTGGCTTCAGGGTGGGAGTAGTTGGAGCATTGGGGATGTTTTTCTTACCGACAAGCACAGTCAGGTTGAAGACCTAACCAGGGCCAGAAGTAGCTTTGCACTTTTCTAAACTAGGCTCCTTCAACAAGGCTTGCTGCAGATACTACTGACCAGACAAGCTGTTGACCAGGCACCTCCCCTCCCACCCCTCCGCCCCCACCCAGTCACAGTCGGATGGACAGCAGTTGAGAGGACACTCTCATTTGGTGCCATTGGTGCCCCGCCCACAGCACCCAGTTCCCCCGGCTCCCCCACCTCTGACCGCAGTGGAACAGGGAGGCAGAGCAGAGAGGCCGTCGAATTCTTTAAAGAAGACGACGGGGGGGGGGGTTAACTCAGTGGCTGCAGCCCACCGTGTCCCACATGCGGCAGCACAAGCTTAGCCCCATGCCAGCCCCAACCCAACACTGACGAGGACATTTCATGGGACAGGCAAGTGGCACCTATCTGCTCTGGCCCGGCTCGGAGGAAGCCCTGTACTGCAAGTGCAGACCGACCTGAGCTGCAGGACAGGGTGGCCCGGGAATAGGCGCGTGGCGCCAGAGAGGGGCCATAGGGGTGGCAGGACAGTGCGGGCCAGCTGCAGGGCGGGATGCCTTGGCGCTCCGAGTAGCCTGGCTGGTTGAGAGGGCCTTGGGGACAGGCCAAGGGGCACGGGGAGGAGAGTCTTGAAACTGTTCTTCCAGCCACTTTCCAGTTCTCCTGTAGGGACAGCATAGAATTATTTGCACTATTGAGTCTTCATGTTCCCACTTCAAAACAAACATGCTTCGAAAGCAACTGGGCTTGAACTGGGGACACTCTGTCCCTCAAGCCACCAGATGCGAGGGTGTTCCGAACTACCTGGATCTGTATATATATACCTGCGCTTGTTTTAAAGTGGGCTCAGCACATAGGGTTCCCACGAAGCTCCGAAACTCTAAGTGTTTGCTGCAATTTTATAAGGACTTCCTAATTGGTTTCTCCTCTGCCCTTCCATCTCTGCCTTTCATTCATTCCTCCCATCCTCTGTTCTCCCGCCTCCTAGCTCGTCCTCTCCGCAGGCACCCACAATGCCCACCCACATGCCAAGCCCACTGGGGTCGGCTCCAACCCCTAGAGCCTCCTGGCTCTTCAGCCCCGCTGCCAACCCCAGCTGCTGTCCTCCCAGCTTCTGAGGGGCAGGTTGAGGGCAGCATGTCTTGCCCTCTTCCTTGCTGAAAGGAGGCATGGGGCTTTGCACCCGCCCCATAGGCCTTCCTTCCTGGGCCCAGGGGATGCGAGCCAGGGATGCTGGCCACATCTGGTATCCAAGGGCCAGTCTGCCAGAGTCACCAACGAGCCCAACGGGGCTAGTGGCATGTGGCAGGGCTCCAGGTGATAAGACCTGACCCAAGACTGGGACTGGGAGTGGGACTGGCACCTGGGCTCAGCCCCCTCTGCTTGTCCTTTCCTCACCCAGTCCTTTCCGGTGGAGTCGTTCGCTTTGCTCGATGGAGGCGCGTGGGGCCAGGCCACCACCTCCGCCAGTCCACCTGTGAGTGTGGTGTGGGGTGAGAGGCTTGGTCAGTTTCTGTTGGATCCCAAAGTCCTCACCTCTGTTCAGGAAGTCCTTATCTAGCTGCATATCTTCATCATATTGGTATATCCTTTTCTGTGTTTACAGAGATGTCTCTTATATCTAAATCTGTCCATCTGAGAAGTACCTTATCAAAGTAGCAAATGAGACAGCAGACTTACGCTTCAGAACCACCCCCAGGCACGTCCCGCGTGAGCTGCTGCCACGAACTGTCAAGTGCGTGTTGTCTCGTGTATTTCAGTTCTCGTCCCGCTTCCTTACTGCGGTGTAATCATGAAGGATGAAACATCTTAGAAACTGTCTAGCACTTCCGCGCCAGTTTTAGTGATCAGCACCCTAGTGGACAGTTCCAATCAGTAGCTTCAGATAACCCATGTCTGTCTCCGGGACGGTTGGGAGCGAGGGAGTTCGCCCGTTCTGTTCCGTAGTTGTAGTCAGACTTGAGCCTCTCAGTGTCCCTCTCCCCATACCATGCTGCCAGCCTGTCCTGTCCCACTCCTACCAGCCGATGCCCGTCCAACGGCCCGGCTCCTTTACCCTCTCTGCACTCGTCCTCCGCCTCCCTCCCACCTCCTTCCCAGGAAGGGAGTGTGGTTGGAGGAGGGGACAAGGCCTTCAGCACTCCTCTTCCTCCACGGACAAAGGGCCCTGGTCTCACAGTGGTCTTGCACTCCCAATACCCCCAGAGGACACCTGCCCAGGCCACAGACAAGATGTCTGTTGTCCTGGGAGTGGACCGCGGGCCTGGGAAGAGGAGTGTGGGCCCCGGCCGCTGGCTGTTTCGGGTGTCATTTTCTTTCAGTTTATCCCCACTCATAGCCCCCTGCTCCCAGGCTCCCTCCCTTAGGGTTTCCTCTGCGCTCCCTACCCCATGGAAAGGAAAGTATCACATGTCAGTCACCTTTCCTTGGGCAGGGTCCTGCCACTCCGAGACCCCCCCCCTTGGGGTCGGGTTGACAGGAGGTTGGAGGGAAAGCCTTAAGCCACGGGATTCTCACCAGCTGTGTCCGGCCCATTTTTAGGGTGTGACCTCGATTCTGTGTGTGCTTGAGCACTATGAAGACTGGGGGAGGGCACCTTTCAGTGACTGAAGAATACGAGAAGAGACTGTCAGCTTTCAGATACCCGGGGGTGATGTCATTAAGGACACACCCACAGTCCCTCCACCCTGTTAGTCGATAGTTACTACCTCCTCCCCCACAGAACCCGCCTGTCCTCCCTGGTATGCCCATGCATGCTGGTGGCTCTTGTCACATCCAGTGAAAAGCCGGCCTCCACAGGGTAGTGGGCTGGGTCATGGCCACAACCTAGCTCCTCTGTGTGGCACTGTATTCCCGCATCAGAAGGCACAGGGGACACCTAGACATGCCACCTGCCCCAGTCCATCAGTGCCAAACTAGCCAAGGAGCCCAGCCTCTCCGCTTGGGCCGAGGAAAGCTGCCACCTCAATGTGGGTGCAGATGAGTCTGCCAGAGGCCGCCAACATCGGAAGTGGGACCCGGAGCAGCCCCAGCTTGTCATTACTGTGATGGTGATCGCAAGAAAGCAGACGACCAGAAACAAACTGCCACGTTGGGTGGGAAGTTGCCTTAGCCGGCAGGACCTCCAAGGTTTAAGTGACTCTTAAGTGGCTCCAGCCCATGAAAGGGCCAGAGGGCGTGGACTGAACCCAACGGGGGAAGCCCGGGTGCCGTTGCCCCGTTCCCTGTGATCAGTTCTAGAGGTGGGCCGGTTCACGTCCACAGCTCCAGGACCAGTGGCCCGGTTCCTGCACCAATCGGGCTTCGGGCCGCTGCCGCGGGTGAGGGGAAGGGGCCACCGGGTGGGTTGGACACGCCCTGCGCACTCTGTCCGCCTCCCACTCCTCCTCTGTTCTGCTCTCTCAGCCTATGAACAGCTCTGTTACGAAGGGGTTTGTTGATTCTCTCCATTTTGATGTCTTTCTCTTTTAGATATTGTATCAATCTTTAGAAAAGGCTTAGGTCTAATTGTTATAAATCGCTAGGATACTGCCTCCTCCAGGGTCTAAAATTACATATTAAGGGGGGAAAATTGAACCTTGAGACCAGTTCACAACAATCGAGAAGGAAAATCTAGAAAACATTTGGGAGAAAACTACACTTTGATGTTTCTGAATAAGGGCAAGCTTTTGCAAAAATGCCAGTCCAAAAATACTCAGCGGCCTGAAATGTCTGGTGAATGTGACAGACATGGGGAACTCCAGTCAGAGGCCTCCTGCACCAGAGGCATGGAGCAAGGGGCCTCTTGTCATTGTCACTCCTGGGGTCACTGTCATCAGGGACACCGCTTCTGAAAGGGATGGGCGCTAGCAGTGTGAGGCCAGCACTCCTCACCCCGACTCCTCTAGCCTTGGCACGCTCTGCCCCACCCTTGAAGAGCTGCGCTCACCTGGGGCCAGTGGGAGGGAGGACAGGCCTTGCCCACTCCATCTCTGCTGGGAACAGACTGGAGTCTGAATGCTGGAGCTGCTGTCTGTCCGGTCCTGCTCAGCAATGAGCAGAGATTTGCCAGTCACCTTCTCCCCAGCAGTGTTTGTGTCAAGTGGCAAAGCCGACCTTCCGGGGGACCCTGATCCTGTCCAGTAACTTAGAGATTACTCACAGGCCTACTTCGGCTCCTCTGTCCTGGGCTTTTGTTTTGCTTTTGAGTTTTGCTTTTAGTTTTCCTGCCCCTTTTATTTTATACACCAACCAGACACACAAAGCAGTTGAATTTATATATATATAGATATATATATATGTATATTGCACAATTATAAACTCATTTTGCTTGTGGCTCCACACAAAAAAGACCTGTTAAAATTATACCTGTTGCTTAATTAGAATATTTCTGCTAACCATAGCATAGGACAAGGGAAAATAAAGAAAAAAAAAACCAACAAATCTGTCTGCTGGTCACTTCTTCGGTCCAAGCAGATCTGTGGTCTTTCCTCCTCCTCAAGGGTTTCCCTGTGCTGAGCAGAGGTGGGGGTAGACAGTTCCCCACAGGAGCACGCAAGTCTCCTGATCCCCCACCCCGCAGAGTGACCCAAGACTGGGGGCTGGAGGGGAAAGGGGAGTCCACACCAGGTAGAGCGCCAGGGACCCCGGATCCGTGGGCGACAGTCCGGGGCGTCTCTCCAGGAAGTATCGGAGACTCCAGCAATGTACTCTTCTATCCCCTACCATGAGTAATTGCATTTGCTTTTATAATCTTTCATGAGCAATATCTGCTAGAGAGATTAGCAGTAACAGTTCTTTTTGATCACTTTTTAGTCATTTAACACACATACACACACAGAAAAACCTAGAATCCAGAAATGTTCTTCCAAAGCAGAGAGCATAATATATAATCACCAGGGCCAGAACCTCACCCCTGCATCGTGCTGCTGCTGCTGAGGACAGTGTCAATGGGATGGGGCAGAAGATATGGACCGGGGCAGCCGCTCCCCATGCTCAGGGTTAGCGGCCACCTGGGAGGGGCGGAGGAAGCAGGCAGCACCCCTGATGTCCGACCACTGACAGGGGGGCACCCCTGGTGACCTTAGCTCCACCCGGACAGAGCAGGACCACCCTGCTCTACTCCTGGGAGCTGGATGGTGGGGCTCAAAAGCCACAGACAGCCTACTTGTTCCCCCCACCACGGCCTCCTTTCCATTTGATTTCTCAACGCTTCAATCAATGACGGCCACCCCAGAGTCAGTAGTCGGATATGTGACCAAATATCACCAGGACTGTTATTAACTGTGCCGAGTCCTCCCCGGAGGCCTCCATGTACCTGGACACTGTAATGTGTGCTGTGTTCACTCCTCCTCCCTGCCTTCCCACCCTCCCTGTCTTCTGTTTGGGTTTGGTTTGGTTTTTATTTCTCCTTTTGTGTTCCAAACATGAGGTTTTCTCTACTGGTCCTCTTAACTGTGGTGTGGAGGCTTCTATCTGTGTAATTTTGGTGGGTGAAAGGGACTTTGCTAAGTAAATCTCTTCTGTGTTTGAACTGAAGTCTGTATTGTAACCATGTTTAAAGTAATTGTTCCAGAGACAAATGCTTTAGATACCTTTTCTTTGCAAGCAGAGCATTCGGAGGGAGGGGGACGGTGACCGGGACGTGAGGGCTGACCCAAGTGATCACCCCTGCCAGATGGTCCTGAGCCTGCCCTAGAGGCCCACTCGAGCCAGAACGGGGAAGGCCGGCGGGTGCTGTCTGCAGAGGTTGGGCAGATGCAGCTTTTGTTCCACACAGTGGGTTCCTTCCATGCTCCTGCCCCAGTGTTAACATAGTCATCTGTGAGTAAAGACAGGATCCATGCTCCTTCCAGGGGAGCCTGGAGGGAGGGTGGCCACAGGAGGAGGGGCTAGGTAGACAAGTGGAGGATGGATTGGCCACGCCATGCCTGGGGCACAGCTCCTCCTGGACACAGCCAGGTGGACAAAGGGCATCCCACGGAGGCACTTGTCACACCCCATCCTGTTGCTAACGTGACTGCCTGGTTGATCCAGTGAGCTCCACATCTGAGCTGACGAACCCCTTCCCTCCCTGTGGCAAGCGGAGCCATCTCCATGGACCTCATCGACCTTAGTAGATGTCACTGTGGGCTCACCTTCAGGTGAACCCAGCAGGCTGGGAGCAACCTTTGCATGTGAAGCTTAGTGGCCAGAAGAACCAGGCAGGGTCCCCCCCTCCAAGTCCCAGTCCCGTTCCCCTGTGCCATCCCGGAGGCTGAGATCCATGGGACAGTGCTGCCACCTGACACCAGAGGTGGTCCATGGGGCCTGGGACAGACTTAGCTGGAGGGGTCTCTAAAAGCCCTCTGTCGCATTCACTTCAGTTTTTGTGTTTTGGGACAATTACTTTAGAAAATAAGTAGGTTGTTTTAAAAAACAAAATTATTGATTGCTTTTTTGTAGTGTTAAAAAAAGGTTCTTTGTGTATAGCCAAATGACTGAAAGCACTGATATATTTAAAAACAAAAGGCAATTTATTAAGGAAATTTGTACCATTTCAGTAAACCTGTCTGAATGTACCTGTATACGTTTCAAAAACACCCCCCACTGAATCCCTGTAACCTATTTATTATATAAAGAGTTTGCCTTATAAATTTACATAAAAATGTCCGTTTGTGTCTTTTGTTGTAAAATCAAGTGATTTTTTTCATAAGGTTCTTTTACTATTTGGAAAGATGGGCAGCACGCAGTTTTATTTTATTTTTGTAAGTTTTTTAACACATGTGAAGCAAAGAAAACTCAGCATGCCTTTCTAAGTGACGCGTTTGCACCTTCTGTGGGGAAGTACTGTATCCTGTGCTGTTAGCATTCTCGATAAACCTCTCTGTGAAAGTGACTCAAGGTCTGGGCTTTCATTGTAAGTCAGCAGTCCCCTCCAGCCCGGGACAGCCAGGAAAGTGCCATGTGGGCCGTGCGCCTACTCTCCGGCAGGCACCCAACTCACTGCAGGACCCTGTGGGTGGCCATCTGGCAAGGGCGTGATGGGACGCTGGCCAGAGGGGCCCTGCTGCCACTGGCTTCCCACCACCCTCAGTTGGGGTTCACAGGCAATGGTAGCTCCCCCATACTAGAAAGCACTCCAGCCTTTCATGTTTAGGGAAGGAGCAGCTGCAGTATATAAGCACTATCCTGAGAGCATAAGGACCACCACGTCCCAGCCCCAGGGCTCATGTGCACAGATGTGACCTTTATTGCCCTGGAGTCACCACACAGCCGTGAGGGCCATCCCGTGCGAAGCCATCCGGGCCTGTGGCATGGCCAGCTTCCTGACGGTAGCCACTGTGGCTACGGCCTTGGCGAACCTCTTCCAGGTCTCCGCCACAAGTTGTTTCAAAAAAAGCCCGAAGTGTCAAGGGAGAGGGCAGGCTGGTGGTCACGGGAAGCCCTTTGCAGCACCGGGCCCTGTGGCCACACAAGACAGGAATGGGGGCAGCAGCCGGAGAGCTCCACAGTGGGGGTGGCCTGAGACGGCTGGTCAGGTGCACCCCAGAACAGTGCAAGAGCAGGCAGCCGGCGCGGCCAGCCCTGTGCTGGGGCTTCAGGTGGTTTAAGGCTTGTGGTGCCTCTGGAGGGCTATGCTTGAGGTGGCCAGGCGGCCCTCCAGGCCACCCTGACAGCCTCAGAAAGCTCGGGAGCAGACTGCTCTGGAGAAGGCCCCCGCTGTAAGGGGTCCCAACTGCTTGAGAAGCTGAGGCTGGTGGCTCCAAGTCTGAGGCCAAGCCTGGCGGTGAGGGAGCACCGTCTCTCAAAATGAAAACCGAGGGCTGGGTGTGTGGCTCAGCGGTACAGTGTTTCCCGCCATGTGTGATAGCCCTAGGCTCTGTCCCCAGTCTCCAGGATGGGGATGAGAAGGTAATGGGTGATGGCGAGGGCGGTGAGCCCACGGGAAGGAGAGGCCTTCCTAGAGCTGAGCGACGGCCAAACCGGGGCTGAGGCGCAGCTGCAGACGCCGAAGCCATCCGCGCAGGGGCACACTCAGGGATGGCGGGCAGACCCGCGCGGGGAAGCAGCCTGGTGTCTGCTTCCATGATGGGAGGAGAAGCTGCGCCACGTCCCTGTCCCCTGCCGGACACGAGGGAGGAGCCACGATGGGTCGGGGGGGGGGGCGAGAGAGGGCGCCCCCAGCAAAGCCAAGAGTCAGACGCCCCTGCCTGCTCCCAGGCTTTTGTCCACAAGCAGTGTCACGCCAGCGGCCCTTTTGTGACCCACATGTCACCTGCCCTGCCTGCCGTTCCTGCGGCTAGGAAGGGAACTTCCCGCCTGCTGCCCCGCGCCCTCTTGGGGCCGCTATTCTTCGTGGCACAGCCGCCGCTCCCCGCCCGGGCCGGCGCGCGGCGCCCCCGTGTGGCCGAGGCGGCGGCGACGGCGGCAGCCGCGGAGGAGGACAAGATGGCGGCAGGCCCGGGCGCCGCCTCTTCCGCCCCGCCAGGCGTCGCACGCGGCCGGGGCGAAGGGGAAGTGAGTCAGTGTCCGCGGAGCCGGCCGGCCTAGGCCCAGGCCCAGGCCCGCGCCCGCCGCGGCCCCGAGAGGCCCAGAGAGGCCCGGCCCGGGGTGGCGGCCATGGCCGGGGGGCCGGGCCCGGGCGAGCCCGCGGTGCCTGGCGCGCAGCACTTCTTGTACGAGGTGCCGCCCTGGGTCATGTGCCGTTTCTACAAGGTCATGGACGCGCTGGAGCCCGCCGACTGGTGCCAGTTCGGTGGGTGGCGGCGGACGGCGGGGTGTGGGGGGCGCGGGCTGCGAGCGTCGTGCCTGACGCCCGCCGCCCCGCAGCGGCTCTCATCGTGCGCGACCAGACGGAGCTGCGGCTGTGCGAGCGCTCTGGGCAGCGCACGGCCAGTGTCCTGTGGCCCTGGATCAACCGCAACGCGCGCGTGGCCGACCTCGTGCGCATCCTCACGCACCTGCAGCTGCTGCGCGCGCGGGACATCATCGCCGCCTGTGAGCGCGTGCCCGCGCCCCGGGACCCCGCACCCCGCACCCCAAGCTCCCGGACCCCGCGTTCCGCACCTCGGACCCTATGCCCCGCGCACCCCAGTCCCCGGGCTGGATCCCCGTAGCCTCACCCTCCTTTCCTCCTGTGGCCACAGGGCAGCCCCCCGCGCCCCTCCCGCCCCCGAGCGCTGGTGACAGTGGCCTGGCCCCCACCAAAGCCCCAGCCCCCGGCCCCCGGAAGTGGCCGTCCTCAGCCTCCACCGTGCCCTCCCCAGGTAAGGGGCCGGGACGGCACAGGGGTGGCGCCCGAGGCTCTGCCCGCCTCGCCCTCACTGGCGCCTCTGTGAAGCCCCGCCAGGACCCCCGCCCCACTCTGGGTACAGCTCGAGCCCCGCTGCCCCGCAGCAGCCTCCGCAGTCGCTGTCCCCGTCGCCGGCCCCGCCCTCCGCCCAGGTAGGTGCCCCCCTCCCCGCTGGGCCGGTGCCGGCCGGGAGGCAGCCGGGGTGGGCAGCTCGCACCCGCGACCTCCTCCAACCAGGTCGCTGGCCGCAGCCCAGCGTGGGGTCCCTGCTGCAGGGGCCCGGGCCCGGCCCCTTCTGCTGGCCCCTCGGTGAGATCGCCCGCGGCACCCGCGACTTCTCGGCCGAGCTGCGAGTTGGCGAGGGTGGCTTCGGCTGTGTGTACCGAGCTGTGCTCCGGAACACCACGTATGCAGTGAAGAGGCTCAAGGAGGTGGGTAGTGCGGCCCAAGGACAGGGACAGGGACGGGGGCCAGCGGGAGGCCGTGGGCCCAGGGCTCACCCTGCGCTGCCCACCGCAGGACGCCGACCTGGAGTGGGCCGTGGTGAAGCAGAGCTTCCTAACCGAGGTGGAGCAGCTGTCCAGGTGAGCCAGGCCTTCCCTGCGGCTGCGGCCAGGACACAGCGCAGCGCAGGCGCAACTGCCACTTGCCATCACACAGGTTCCGCCACCCAAACATCGTGGACCTGGCTGGCTACTGTGCCGAGGAGGGCTGCTATTGTCTCATCTACGGCTTCCTGCCCAACGGCTCCCTGGAGGATCGCCTGCACTTCCCAGTAAGCTGCCTGGCACCTGCGCAGGGCCTCTTGCACCCCTGTGGCACCTGGTGCCCAGCATGCCCAGAAGCAGGCCTTGTCCCTGGAGGGACACTGTCCTGCTGCTGCTCCCAGGCATCACCTCTGAAAGCAGACTTGCTTGGGAGTTGCTTGGTTGGTTTGGTTCACCCAGGCTGGCTTTGAACTTGCAGCAATCACCCTGCCTCAGCCTGTTGAGTGCTGGGTTACAGGCACGGGTCACCCCACCTGGCAAAGTGAGGCTCAGTGTGTGGAATGGCTGGCCTGATCGAGGCCACACAGTGATGGGTAGGGAGAGGGTTGGGCTCAGAGAAGCCCTCGGGCCGCATCTTTGTTTCCTGTGCCTCCAGCCCCAGGCGTGCCTGCCTCTTTCTTGGCCGCAGAGACTGGACATCCTGCTGGGCACCGCCCGGGCCATCCAGTTTCTGCATCAGCACAGCCCCAGCCTCATCCATGGTGACATCAAGAGGTGAGAGCAGGGCCTGGGTTCCCGGGCATCAAGCAGCCTGGTGTGGCACAGCTGTGGAAGTGGGCCCGCCACAAGCCTTTCCACAGGCAAGGTGCCAGGTGGGCAGTGCCAGGCCCCTCCCAATGGGGCTGCTCACGTCACTGTCTCTGTTCCCCCAGTTCCAATGTGCTTCTGGATGACAGGCTGATGCCCAAGCTGGGGGACTTTGGCCTGGCACGGTTCAGCCGCTTCACAGGGGCCACACCAGGCCAGAGCAGTGCCGTGGCACGGACCCACACGGTGCGGGGCACCCTGGCCTACTTGCCAGAGGAGTACATCAAGACTGGCAGGCTGGCCGTGGACACGGATACCTTCAGCTTCGGGGTGGTGAGCGTGAAGCCGGAGCTGGCGGGGAGAGATGTGATAGGCCAAGGCAGGAGGGTTGGGGAGGTCTGTGGCAGCCCAAGGTTGGCCAAACTGCAGCACCAGGTGCTTCTTTGTGTGCGCGGTGCCATCGTTTCCCTGAATCACATTTGGTGTCTGTCACCTTGAGCTCCTTCACAGTCAGCTCTGGGGGGCCGCCAGGCTGAGGTCAGGCCCTTGCTCTGTGCTACCCTCTCCAGGTTGTGCTGGAGACCCTGGCTGGCCAGCGGGCTGTGAGGACACAGAACTCCAGGACCAAGTATCTGGTGAGCCCGCTGTGCCAGTGGCTCGCCTTCCTTTCCTCCCCGAAACCTGTCTCTGTCCTGCCTGCTCTCCAGGCCTCAATGATGACCAGGGCTGGGAACAGGGCGGGGACAGAAGAGACTGGGGTAGACCGGTGGGACACGGCAGCAAGGGCCGTCCCCTCTTTGTTCCCATCCCCTCTCCTGCACACATGACTCTCGCTGCCCCGGGCCCACCACCAGCGAGCCACCAGCCCACCTTGCCCTTCTGCCCGTGGTCCACGGCCTCAGCTGCTGGCCGAGGCCTTGCTTTGGGAACGTGACATTCCCATACCCGCAAATGTGTTCTGCGGCCGGGATTTGGGGTGTCCAGAAGAGACAGCTGTGGGACCACGATGTCAACCCACAGAAAGACCTGGTGGAAGAGGAGGCTGAGGAGGCGGGGCTGACCCTGAAGAGCACCGGGACCATGCTCCAGGCCGGCCCGGCCACTGACACCTGGGCCACAGCCATTGCTGCCCAGATCGTCGAGAAGCACCTGGACCCCAGGCCTGGGCTGTGCCCGTCACGGCTGGGTCTGAGCCTCGGGCAGCTGGCCTGCTGCTGCCTGCAGCGCCGAGCCAAGCGGAGGCCGCCCATGACTCAGGTGACTCCCAGCCACTTCAGGTCCCTGCCAAGGGTAGCTGCGGTGGGGAGGTCACGCCCATCTGACAGCTCTGCCCTGTATAGGTGTACGAGCGACTGGAGGGGCTACAGGCAGCTATGGCCGGATCTCTGTGGGAGCCCGAGGCAGCCGGCCGGGGTCCCCCATTCCCGCAGGAGAACTCCTACATGTCTGGCGCCAGCAGCTCCCGGAGTCAGGGTGCCCTGCTACAGCCCCTGCTGGTGCCCTCAGGTGGCCCCACCCACTCCACCCTACAGCCCCGCCAGAGCCCCAACCAGCCTGTGGAGAGCGACGAGAGCCTGCCAGGCCTCTCTGCCGTCCTGCACTCCTGGCATTTGAGCCCCAGCTGTACCCCGGGCCCCACTGGAGAGTCCAGCTCAGGGAACACCCCAGCCACAGAAGGTATGGGGGTGTGGGAGAGGGTGGATAGTACCCAGAGAATGTCCCATTCCCCTCAAGAGTGAGCAGGGCTGCCCGTGTCCTGTCCTCCACAGGGTCCTCCCCGGGCAGCCCTGCCTCCTCATCCTCATCTGCCTCGGAGCCGCTGCAGATTGTCATCAACCCAGCAAGGCGCAGGATGGTGCAGAAGCTGGCCCTATACGAGGGTGGCGTCCTGGACAGCCTGCAGCTGCTGTCATCCAGCTCCCTGCCAGGTGCCACCCGCCCGTGCCCATGAGCAGGCCCCAGCATGCACACTCGGAACCCCTTCTTACATGGTCTGTCCCCTCCCCTCCGCAGACTTGGGCCTCGAACCCAGCACCAGACAGGGGCCTGAAGAGAGTGACGAGTTCCAGAGCTGACCCATCATCAGGCCCAGAAGGCAAAGTTCTCATGGTCAGAAGTTCTCACGGCATGTCCCTCCTGCTGCCCTGGGGCTACAGGCACAGGCAGCGCAGTGGTACTAAGGGCACCATGTCTCGGGGCTGCTCCACAGCACTGCTGTGGCACCTCGGGGAGCCCTGACCATGCGTCACCCATGCCAGCACCACTGGAAAAGGGGAAGCGACTGTGATCGGCTCGGCCGCCTGCCAGCCAGGCCACTACAGGCCACCGCACATGATTCCATGCCCAGCAGGCCCCAGATCCACAGCTCAGCTGGCCACTAGCTGGGGTCAGGCGAGCCCGTGGCCGGTGTCCCCACGCGAGTGGGAAGTTGAGGCAGGCAGAGGGGGGGGGCAGTGTTAGCAGAAGCGAGGCCCCAGCAGTCACACTACAAGCCCGGAAAGCAGGCATCAGTGACACCCAAGTCATCCTTCAGTAATAAAGACTTCACATTCCCACACTGGCCACACCTGGAGTCTGTTGCGCCTTCCCAGGCCTTTGCACCTCACGGCCAGCCAGGGTGCACTCGGGACAGCATGTCATTACACTTTGCCTTGAGTACCTTGTGGCTTTGCTTTTTTTTTTTTTGGTACTGGGCCTGGAACCCAGTCCTTTGCACGCGGCCACATGCCCTGCCCTATTTCCCTTTTTCTTCCTTCCTTCCTTCCTTTCTTCCTTCCTTTTATTTCAAGACAGAATCTCTCTAGGTTGCCAAGGCTGGGATCAAACTTGCAATCCTCCTGCCTCAGCCTCCCTCCCAGAGAGTACTGGGGTTACAGGCATGTGCCACCGAAGCCAGGTGATGGTATTTATTCAATTTAGGTGTTTGGTAGATTGAGGAGTTCAGCCATTTGCACCTGGAGTTTTCCTTCTGGGAAGGCTGGTTTGGTTTGGTTTGGTTCGGAATTCTTGTGGTTGGTATTTTTTCTTTATTCCCCAGCATGCTGGGTCTGAGTTGGGCCTCACACATGCTAGGCAAGCACTCTGTCACTGAGCTATACCCACAGCCCTTTGGGAAAGCTTTGAATTACAAATTCATTTTCCTTAATTACATATTGGGCCTTCTACAATTTTGGTTTCTTTGTCAGTTTTGACAATTTGTATGTTTATGTCTTTGGCATGTGTGTGCGGTACCGAGATTGAATCCAGGGCCTCTGCAGTTCATCACCAGCCCATTTTTCTTTTACTTGGAAATAGTCTGAGTTCATAAATTGACCACACTGGGCTCAAACTTGGAATCCTCCTGCCTCAGCCTCTCAAAGTACTGAGATTAGAAGGCTGTGCCACCACTCCCAGCCTCGGTTGTCTTTGAGGAATTTGTCCATTGCTTTTGAGATGGCACAAAGTGAATAGCCCCTTATTTTAAAAATAACGGCTAGGCATGATGACACATGTAGGTGATCACACCACTTGGGAGGCTCAGGCAGGAGGGTTGCTGTGAGTTCAGTGCTAGCGTTTTGCTGTATAGTGAGTTCTCGGCCAACCTGAGTGTAGCAAGACAAAACAGTAAACAAGTGGTACTCATGATGCTCACCTCATTCCTTTAACGCCTGTAGGGCCTGTAGTAACCCCTCCTCCATCCTGGATATTGGCAGTGTGTGTTTTGTTTGCTGCCCCTGAGTCCCAGCGGCCACCCTGTTTCAGCCTCCCCAGTGGCAGGGACTGTAGTGTGCACCACCACTCCCAGCTTCCTTTGTTCAGTAGTCAACCTGTTTTAGTGATAATTTGGAGCAGAAATGTTTATTGAGAGAAAGCTTGTGTCTGAGAGAGACAGAAGGGTGCCCCAGTGGGTTGTCCCAGTTTGGTTTTCTTACTTTTCTATTTTATTCATGTCCACTGGAGCATTTCCTGTCTTTTTCTTACTTGGGGGATAATCCATACTTTTCAGTTTCTCAGAGCCTCACCTGGACTAACTGAGTTTAGCCTTCTCTTCCTCCTCTCCTCTTTTCTCCATTTGTCTTGTGAGATGTGCTCTTGCCCTATAGGCCAGGCTGGCCTTTTTTTGTGTCAGGAACTGAACTCATGACCTCACATTTGCCAGGCAGGCACTGTGCCACTGAGCTACATCTTTGGCTTGTTTTGGTTTTGAGGCAGGCTTTTACTATGTAGCCCAGGTTGAACTCCCATTCATGGCAATCCTTGTGCCTCAGCCTCCTGGATTCTGGGGTCATAGGCATGCATCACCATGCCCAGTTCCAGGCCAGCCTTAACTCACTGTAATGCAGGCTTTTTCTTGTCATTCCCTAAACAGGACAATGCTACAACAGAGGATTGGTCAACCAGTTTGCTGTGGATACTGAGGGGCAACTATTTGTACACTTAAAAACTGCCTTTCTTTGTTTGAGACAGGGTTCACTTTGTAGTCCATGATGCCTCAAAACTTGTGATCTTCCTGCCTGAGTGCTAGGGTTACAGATGTGCAGATGTGCAACATCACACCTGGCCCTGGCCTCTTTTCTGATATGGGTATACCTGAGGCCCAGAATTAAGGGAGGAAAGGTTTATTTAGCTCACAGTTTGCACAGGTTTCAGTCCAGTCAGCTGGCTGCAAGGCAGGCCAGCGAGGGCATCATGGAGGAGAAATGGTCCATGGTGTGGCTGGAGGCAGTAGGGCAGCAGCACCCTGCCCTCCTCTCTCCTAACCCCCCTCCAGGCCACAAGGCTGTTAGTTGGTGCCACCCACACCAGTGTGTGACTTCCATTGTCCACACCCAGAACTATGCCAAGCCCATTTAGTCACCAGCATCCCTACTAACGCAGCTATCTGCAGGATGCTGCGGTCCAGGCAAAGCCCTTTGTCCCTGTCAGGTGTGCCCTTAGCCACACTATGTGTTTCAGTGCATTCTGGTTTGTTATCATTCCACTCAACATTTTTTAATTTCACATGTGATTTCTTTCCCAACCAATGGCTTACTTAGAAGTGTGTTTATCTGTGCATGGTGGCACCAGCGCTCAGGAGACTGAGGCAGGACACTCACCACAAGCTCAAAGATAGCCTGGGTTCCACAGCGAGCTTGTAGCTGGCCGAGACTGCACAGAAGCCACACGCGTTGCCTGTGCACTTGTAGTCACCTGCCAATTGCTGACAATCCCATGTGGCACTGTGCAGTGCGGTCCCTCCATACCTGCACAGACCCACGCCTTGTGCTGCCTCCCATTGAACTCTACTGTGTCGTGGCTGCAGAAGCTCTGAGTCCCTGGGGAAGAGTCTCCTGCCCCAAATGCTCCAGCTGGAACACCTGCCCCCTCCAGCATTCTATGCCTTCAGGGTGTTCCTGTCTCCTGTCCACTTCAGTGCTTTTGGCCCGGCTCGTTAGCGGTCACTAGTTCAACGGCTCTGACACCGCAGTAAGCAGGGAATTGACTCTGGAGAGGTTTACTTTTACATTTAGCCAACTTGGTTTCTGGCCTCATGTGTGATTTTACTTGGTGAATGTTCCACATAGATTTGAGAAGGGTATGCGAGGTGTGATCAAAATACAGTGAATGTTTACAAACGTCTAAAAACGTATTTCAGTAAATCACACATGGCCATGAGGCCATCACATGCCTCGCCATCCTCCTTTCCACTTTTCTTTTTGTTTTTTTGAGCCAGGATCTCACTGTGTAGTCCTAGCTGGCTTTGAGCTCATAGCAATCCTCCTGCCTCAGCTTCCCAAGTGCTGGGCTTACAGGCATGCACCGCCACATCTGGTTCCCTTTTTATTTTTTGAGGGCGTCACTAAGTTTCTCAGTTCCCCAGGCTGCCTGGAATTGAATCCCCCTACCTCAGCCTCCCAGAGTACAGGGTTTCCAGAGCACCCCATGTAGGCCTTGGTGATCCCCAGGGAGGGGCCAACCTCCTATTTCGTGTAGCTTTGTCATGGTGTAACTCTTCCTCATTATTTTTTGTTCATTGGCTTCTTTGTTTTGTGAGCCAGGGTCTTGTAGTGTAACCCAGGCTGACCTTGAACTCGTGGTGATCCTTCTGTCTCAACCTCCTGAGTGCGGGCATGACTTCACTGCCATGCCCAGCTGGCCTTTTTTTAAAAGCAAGATATAATTTCATTTTAAAAATGTTTCTTTTTATTAGTTCATGTTTGTAGCACATAATTATCATCTTCCTCAATTCCCTTTATATCTCCTTCGCTCACTCCTCCCCTCCATCTCTTGGCCCCTTCCCATTTATAACAGTTGGCTCCCCGCTTCCAATTATCTCCCTTTTCTTTCGCTGTTTATGTGCTCTTTGGGTCTCATAAGAGAAACCATGCAATATTGAGGCTTCAGTGTCTGCAGGTACACGTTTGCCTACAAATCACTCAAGCTTACCCTTTTCTTTTCTTTCTTTCTTTCTTTTTTTTTTTTTTTTTTTTTTTTTTGAGACAGAGTCTCTCTATGCAGTTCAGGCTGGCCTTGAGCTCACTTTGTAGCCCAGGCTGGTCTCAAACTCATAACAGTACTCCTGCCTCAGCCTTCCAGGTGCCGAGATTATAGGCATTTGCCACCATGCCTTCTTCATAAGCTTTTTTAAAGATTTAGGGAAACGTAATCTTTTTTTGTACCAGGGATCAAACTCATGACCATGCACATGCACAGGGAGGTGCTTATGCCTCTGTGCCAAATCCCTGGGCTGGGAAGTGTCATTTCAGAGATAGAAAAGCACATAACCAGCTCTGTGACTGCTGAATGCTGGCCATGTGCCCGCCCCTCCTTGGCATCCAGTCCCTGTCCCACACCTCCTCCATGTGGCCATGAGCTGTGTTCTGAGGGCATAGGGTGACATGGCCTCTGCTGTACCCCAATCACTAGAAGCCACTGAGCCCAAGAACAAGAAGTGGCAGTTGCCTTTCCATGGGAGCAGCAGCTGCCACTGTAAGAGCTTTTGTCATTCCAAAAAGGGCTGCTCGGGTCTGGATGTCCTTTGTCCCCTCTGGGACTCACGAGGAAACTTAGTCTCTCGTGGAACAGTGCTGGGATTACAGGCTGTGTTGAGAGGTGGTAGCACCTTCAGAAGGCACACCCGTCACCCCGGCCACTCAGGAGGCTGAGACAGGAGGGTTACAACTTTGAGGCTGGCCTGTCTCAGAGCCCGAAGAGCTGGAGACTCAGCCTGGTGGCAGGTTGCAGATGAAGGCTGTGCCCCAGAAGCGGCAGCCCCACACCTGCTCCAGGCTGTACCCTGCAGCAGCTGTGCACAACAGAAGGCTGATTCTCCCTCCCTAGCTTCCACGGCAGGGGTGTCCAAGGCGGAAATGAGGCCGCTGTGCACATCTCTAGAACACCTCTGGGTACAACGCACTCATTTGTCTCAGGTGCCCTGAGGCGAGGGACCCAGAGAGAAAGGGGCGGGTGCCAGGGACCTAAAATGCCCACTCCTTTGGCCCACCATCCCAGGCAAGGCAGAGGTCCCCCACGGGCCACTGTAGCCCAGGACCCCCAGGGATAGCATTCTGGGAAATGGAGTCTGCATCCCCTTGAGATGGGTGCTGTGCGGAGCCTGCGCCCTAGTCTAGGGCTGCTATCAAGGCAGGGTCCAAGGAGCCACAACAACCTGAGAGCTGCAATTTGCTTTGTCTTACCCCAATAACCAAGCAGACACTGTGAGCGCTGGGCTGGGGCTCTTGGCCTTTGCGGGCCTACATGCTCAAGGTAGATCAGACTTTGGTTTTGAGACTGGTCCTTGAGCTCACAACCCTCCTGCCTCGGCCTCCTCATTGCTGCGATGATAGGCGTGCGCCTCCACGCTGGAAGAAATGGCCTTACAACACTAACTTTGCCGCCAGGGGTCTAGCTCAGCGACACAAGTGCCGGCTTGGCACAAGTGCAAGGTTTTGAGTTCAATCCCTGGTAACCACCCCCTCAAAAAAGCAAGCTAACTTCATAGGATGCGCTTGGGGGTGTTCACCTAGGATTAACCTCACACACTGAATCATTGTCTAATCTTAAGCAAAACAGCTATGTGTTTGTGTCTCATATTTTCCCTGTTTCAATTACCCCAAAGTGAGTTATTGTATTTTTTAAGGGAGCAAAACAGAACAATAAAATGAAACAAAACGAAACAATGATAGGACAGCAGGAAATCTACAATCGTTATCCTCCAAATAGTTGCCCAGACCACCAGCCCCAGGCCTGCAAAGTCGCCGATCAAACAGCACCAATGTCAGGCCGCTTCCCTGCTTCAGTGATCTGATATCATCTCAGGCTGCTCAGCAGTGGGAGGGCAGGAGCGGAGGCGGCTTCCTGGCCTCTGCTCCCAGGCTGCAGGGCCCGTGCCTGCACATCGGGCGCGGGGTCCCATTGCTTCCTTGCTGTTTCTCCTGGTGGCTGGCAGGTCCACCATCCTCTACAGTTCTTTTACGGCTTTTGAAGAAGTTATGTTAAACACAGTAAAAGCTGGGCATGGTGGCACATGCTGGTTATCCCAGCACTGGGGAGTCTGAGACAGAAAGATTGTAACTTTGAACCCAGGTGAGCAATTTATAGAGATTTAGTAAGGCACTGTCCCCAGGTGAGTCCCAGAGAGGGCCATCTTATCTCCAAGACAGAAGGCTGAGTGGCAGGGCCTGGGGTGGGCAGGGCCATGAAGGACTTTCGGGATGACAGTTGTTCCCAATCTTGAGGTAAGACTTGCAAACTACACACTTAAAATATGCGTCAGTTACCTCTTAGTAAAAAAGGGTGCTCTTCATTTTTTGAGACAAGGTCTGGCTGGTAGCCCAGGCTGGCCAGGAACTTGTGATCTTCCTGCCACAAACCTGTCACCCAGTACTTGGGAGGGTGAGACAGGAGGGTCATCTCGAGTTTATGGCCAGTTACAGAATGAGACACTGTCTCCAAATAAATTTTTTAAAAAAATGAAAGAAGACACGGCCCTAAGTGTCTCTCCATTATGCACACAGGCCAAATTCAGATTCAAGTTCACCCAAATGACAGTGTGTCATTTCTGTTCTGTTTTCTTCCCTATTTAGTTAGTTAGTTAGGAAACGATTCTTTGGCTTGAAGGTAGCTTCCAATTTGTTTCCAGAACCTTCCAGACTCTCCGAGCTCTCTGAGCCACACTCATCCTTCAGGGCCCTGTAGGAGGCTTTTGCTGTGGCCTCTGCTGCCAGCCATTCCGGCAGGTGTGAGAGGGTTGTATGTTTGCTCAGGTACTCTGTCAGTTGTTTCTTGAGACAGGATCTGTTTTGCCCAAAGTTGCTCCTGCCTCAGCCTCCTGAGAACCTGGAACTACAGGTGTGGACCACTGTTGCATACTACTGATGGTCGTTTGAATCTCATGTCATTGCACACTGATGAGGCTGCTGCCCTTCCTCTGGCTTGAGGAACAGCCTGGACCCGGCGCTGTCTTGAGCTTGGCCTTTGGCTCGCACACTGTCCAAAATGGGATTTCTTTTTCGGAGTACTGAAGTTTATTGGTACATTTTCGGTGTGTGTGTGATCACAGGCCTCACTGGGTGTGTGCACCTCCACCTGCATCCCCTCCCCTCCCTTCAAGCCCTTCCCTGCTTATTTGCAAAAGCTTTGTTTCCATTTTTTCTTCTCTTCCCTTTTGCTTTTCTGTTCCTTCCTTTCCCTCTTCCCCCTCGCCAGCTCCCCTTCCCATTTGAACACTTTCTTCCTATTTCACAATATCTATTATACATTCTGGTCCTTATTTACACTTTTGGTTTCTCACGCCAGAGAAACAATGCAATATGTATATGTGTGTGTCAAATTTATTTCACTTGAGAGTATGGTCTCAGGGTGCATCCATTTACATGTAATGTCTCAAGGTTATCCTTCTTTATGGCTGAGTAGTACGCCCTTGTATACACAAATCACATCTTTTTTTTGTCTTTTTCGTTTTTATCGGTACCAGGGATTGAACTCACGACTGCCTGCTTGCAAGGCAGGCGCTTATGCCACTGAGCTAAATCCCCAGCCCCCACAAATCACATCATCTAGTCATCAGTTGATGGGCATTGGGCTGGGTTTTGGGGGGCAGTGGATGTTTTCAAGATTCACACTATTACACACTGTGCTGCCATAAACATGGGCGCTCATATATCACTGTGGCATGATGTCTTCAGTTCTTTCAAGAGCATACCCAGAAGGGGAACAACTGGATCGAATGGGCGCTCCAATCCTAGTTTCGGAGGAATCCCCGCACTGATCTCCACAGTGTTTGCACAGTCTGCACTCCCACCAACAGAGGCCCCTGCAGCGTTTCTTATTGCTTGATGTCTTAATGACGGGCACTCTTTCTGGGCTGAGGTCGAATCTCAGTGTTGCTTTAACGTGCAGCTCTCGAACGGCCGGGGATATTGAACATTTCTTCACGTACTTATTTGCTGCTTGCATTTCTTCATCTGAGAAGTGCGTACTCATCTCAGATGCCCATTCTTGGATTGGGTTTTTAAATCTGAGACAACTGATTTTTTCTTGAGTTCTTTATATGGCCTCGATAGTAATCCTTTGTCTGAGGAACAGCTGGCAAGCATTTTCTCCCACGCTGTGGGTCATCCCTTCACTCTGTTGGTGGTTTCTCTTGCTGTGCAAAAGATGTCCAATAGAGTGAGATCCCAGGTGTTGATTATGTTTTGTGTGTGTGTCTTTTTTTGAGACTGAGTCTCGCTATGCAGTTCAGGCTGGCCTTGAGCTCACTTTGTAGCCCAGGCTGGTCTTGAACTCACAAGGATCCTCCCACCTCAGCCCCCCCCCCCTCAGTGTTGGGATTACAGGCATGAGCCACCACACCCTGCTCAGGTGTTGATTCTTTGAAGTACTTCCCTAACAGTTAGGGAACTTCAGTTCATGAACTCTCTGCCTACCTCTGTGACTTCAGGATTTCTACCTACTTTGTCTTCCAGTAGATCTGGTGTTTCTGTTTTATATTTAGATCTTCGATCCATTTTGACTTTAATGCATGACAATAAACATGAGTCTAAGTCTTTGGTACGTAGAAACCTGGTTTTTCTGACACTATTTGTTTGTTTGTTTGTTTGTTTTGTCTTTTTCGTTTTTACTGGTACCGGGGATCGAACTCATGACTGCCTGCTTGCAAGGCAGGCGCCTATGCCGCTGAGCTAAATCCCCAGCCCCCCCTGACACTATTTGTTAAAGAAGCTATATTTTTTCCAGTGAACATGTTTGGCCCCTTTGTCAAGGATAAGGTGGCTGAGTGTCTTGGTAGTCTGGTTTTTTCCCCAACACCATGCTGTTTTTCTTACAGTAGCTTTATAGTATAATTTCAAGTCAGGGATTGTGATGCCTCCTGCCTTGCATTTGTTGCCCAGGATTGCCTTTGCCATTCTAGTTCTCTTCTGGATCCAGATGAATTTTACAATTGTTTTCTCTAGTTCTGTGAAGGATGCTCTTGGTATTTTGATCAGGATTGCATTAAATCTTTACAACAATTTTGGGGGTAGGGCCATTTTTGCTTTGTTGGTTCTTCCTATGAGCAAGGGATGTTTTTCTGATATCCTCTTCAATCTCCTTTTTGAGAGCATGGTAGTTTTAAACATAAAGGTCTTTTACTTCCTTTGTTACATTCATTCCTATGTATTTCATTTTGAAGGTGGTGCTATTGCAAAAGGTGTTGTTTCCCTAATGTTTCTCTCAGTCGTTTTGTTATTCGTGTACAAGAAGACTATTGATTTTATTTTTTTATTTTTATTTTTTTTTGGGTACCAGGGATCAAACTCATGACTTTGTACTTGCCAGGCAGGTGCTTATGCCACTGAGCTAACTCCCCAGCTTACAGGGCTATTGCTTTTAGATGCTGACTTTGTATCCAGCTATGCTACTGAATTTGCATATTAAATCTACAAGTCTTTTGGTGGAGTTTTTTGGGTTTTCTATGTAGAGTATTGCGTCATCTACAAATAATAATTTAATTTCTCAAAACTGGATTTCTTTAGGCTTCTTCTTTTTTTTTTTTTTTGTTTTTTTGTTTTTTTGTTTTTTTGAGACAGGGTCTCTCTATGCAGTTCAGGCTGGCCTTGAGCTCACTTTGGAGCCCAGGCTGGTCTTGAATTCGCAACGATCCTCCCGCCTCAGCCTCCCAAGTGCTGGGATTACAGGCGTGAGCCACCACATCTGGCTCATAGGCTTCATTTTTTAAAAACTTTGTATTTTTACTTTTCAAAAGTTTGTTGAGGGTAGATTATTTTTTCTGTGGGTACTGGGGAATTGAAGTCAGGACCTTGTACCCTAGCCTTCATTTTTTGTGGGTTTTGTTTTGTTTTTTTGAGACAGGTTCTTGCTATGTAGCCCAGGCTGTTCTTGAACTCACAAGGTCCTTCTGGCTCAGCCTCCCAACACTGGGGATGACAGGTGTGCACCACACAGCCAACGTCCAGGGTGAGTTTTCCACACATGTGAAGCCGCCGGTCCCTCAGCTTCTGCTCTTCCTCAGCTGCTTCTCAGAGTTCGCGGGACCCTGATGCTCAGCTGTGTGGTGTGAAGTGTGCTTTTCTCTGTGTGTGTGTGTGTGTGTGTGTGGTTGTGTGTGTGATATGGGGCTCCAGCACCTTGGCACTGAGCCGTGTCCCTGGCCCTTTTGGATTTTGAGACGGTCTCACTAAGTCCCCGGGCTGAACTGGAACTTACCATCAGCCTCCTGCCTCGGCCTCCCAAGTGCTTACATTGGTTTCCCTCAAGACAGAGTTACCATGGCAACCTCAGGCGGCCTGCACACTGAGCATGCAAGGACTGCAGGGACAGGAGAAAGGCCACTGCAGTCTCTGTCACCCCGATATTTTCTGTCCTGACTCGAGGCTGCCAGTGTCACCCGAGAACATGCCCTGCCGGCACTTATCAGACAAGGCCCATCTGCTGAGTCACCAGCACCATGGCTGTGGGACTGTCCCCCCTCCCTGTCTCTATGGCAACCACAGCAGAGCTAGAGGTGGCAGCCAGGAGCCAGGCCACCAAGTTGCTGCCCACACTGCGCATGTCAAAGGCAGAGCCTGACATGTCGACAATCATATCACCTGCCTGGCCTCACAGCCCCTGCCTGCTGCTATGGTCCTGTGTCACCTGCAGGGTGGCTGACCCTGACTCCAGTTGGGGCCACTGGTCACACACACGTGTGCATGCACACGCACACGCACGCCCATACACTGGGATGGAGCCAGGGCCGCTGCACTGAGCAACACCCACAGCCCTTTTCAACTTCTTTGGTGGGTCAGGACTGAGACAGGGTCTCCCTGGGTAGCTCAGGCCTTGGACTCACTGTATAGCCCAGGCTAGACTCAGAGGTGCAGCGATCCTCCTGCTTCAGCCTCCTGGGTGGTAGGATTCCAGGCATGCGCCCCTGTGCCCAGCAGGAATTTATATTTCAGCGTTTAAATATTTCTGCCAAAGGGGATGACAGTGAGTTCAGTGACAGAGGCTTCTGGGTCAGGGTCGCCTTCCCTGTATACCAAGAAGAAGAAGTAAGGGCAGAGGAACTTACCATGGTCAAAGCTACTCAGGAGGCTGAGGCAGGATGATCACTTGGGGCCAGGAGTTCAAGGCCAGCCTGGGAAACATGGCAAGACCCTCCCTTACCACACCAAAAAGCAACAGGAAATCCAAGTGGATTTCATGTCACAGGGAGGGAGCCATCGGCCTGTGGGCCAAAGCTCGAGAGGGGAATAGATACCCCTGGCCTTCCACAGGCAGACCCAGAAGAGCAGGCAAGTAGCTTCACCCAGCCTGGAGGCTGAGGCAGGGAGGTACAGCCCCATCTTTGGATACCACCGGACCTTGGCCAGTGAAATGGGCCACCAGGGTGGGAAGAGGGTGCCATGGGGCTTGGACAGGGCCATAGCCCTTTGTGTCCTTTTGAGTTTTAAGGCACATCCTCCCCACCTGCCACTTTCCAGGGCTGTCACCACCAGCCCCAGAAGGAGAGGAGGAAAGTGTCCCTAGTGCCACAGCTGGTTAGTTGGGAATGGGAGGTCCAGCTCGTGAGCTCCAGAGATCCTCCTGCCTCAGCCACCCACCCCCAGCAGCTGGGACCACTGTACCTGGTGGAAGAGGTAGGTCTGAGTGAGGCATTAGGGCCTACTGCAGGGCAGGGCTCAGCAGGGAACCTAGCAAAGGTGCCAAGTGGTGGGGACAGCCCGATGGACCCTGGCCTGGTCTTGTCTGGTGCTTCTGTGGTGAAGCCCTTGGTGGACCTAAATTGTGCCTGAATGTGTTCCCAGCAGGTCTGGCTTTCTGGTGCTGGACGTGAACCCAGAGCTCTGAGCTGAGCTGCAATCCTGCCTCTTTTTCTTTTCTGGGACAGGGCCTTGCTAATTGCCCAAACTAGGTTTCACCTTACAGTCCCCCTATGTCAGCCTCTCAGAGTGCTGTGTGCCACCCTGCACCTGGCCAGGAAGTTATGTGCATCTGCTCTTTCCCAGTGGTTATGTTTTTTTTTTTTTTTTTATCGGTACCGGGGATCGAACTCACGACTGCCTGCTTGCAAGGCAGGCGCTTATGCCGCTGAGCTAAATCCCCAGCCCCTCCAGTGGTTATGTAGACACAGGGTGGGAGGTGGACAAGCTGGCTCTTCCTGGAGCACAGAAAGTCTCATTCTGCAGGCAGAAGAAGCTGCACTATCTCGGTCCAGGGCTCTGGTTCAGGGCCAGAGCGCTCACCTGGCTTGGGCAACACCCTGTCTATCCCTGGTGCTGTACGGAAACTGCAGCAACAGCTGCGCACGGTGGTGCACACCTGTCATTCTGTTCTGCCCCTTCGGAAGCTCAGACGGGAGGATCTCTGTGAGTTAGAGGCCAGCCCGGAATACAGAGTGAGCTCAAGGCCAGCCTGGACTACTGAAGGGTTGCTGGCCCAGACCGGACACTATAGCCAGAAAAAGCCTCAGCCGGAATTAGGGAGCTCCTGCCTCCCCCGCCCCTAGCTCCTAGAGATTTACCTGTAACCCTAACCCCCTAGGTTCCACCCCAGGCCGAGGCTACTTATGTGCCTCACTCCACGTTTTCCAGGGAGAGATCGCCGCCCCAGGCTGGAGATGCTGCGCCCCGGGGGGCCGGGGCTGTCTCTCCCTACACTCCCAAAATAAAGGTTACTTATATTTTGTATTTCTTATCTTTTCAGCCACCGCCGGCCAATCCTTCTCTTCCTACCCTTCTCAGACCTATCAACTACTACCTAGCAAGACTTGTCTCCAAAAAAACCAAACTGAACCAAACAAACCTACTGCTATTAATAATAAATAATAAAAGAAACTTCTAGGGCCATCACCTCCAGGATCTGCTCCCTGTCACCCTGCTGGCTCCAGAGGCGCTCCTGGATACGGATGCAGGACCCCAGTGTTCCCTCTCCCTCTGTCTCTTCCTCCTCCTCCTCCTCCTCCTCCTCCTCCTCCTCCTCCTCCCAGAACTTTCCAGTACAAACCTAGGGTCTTTGCACCAAGCTACATTCCAGCTGTTTTTATTTTTCATTTTGGGACAGAGTCTTGAATTTGCTGCTGCAGGCAGCTGAGTTAGATAGAAATACTACAGGCAGTCAGACAGGGCTAGGTCTTCAAAGGGAGCCAGTGCAGAAGCCCTTGCAACTGTAGGGGAGACAGACATCTCCTGCTGTGGGCCAGGCCTCAAGACAAACGATCAAACAAATGCACCTGCAACCTAAGAACTGATATTCTAAGTAGATCTCTATCACCCTGAGAAAGCCAGGAGTCACCATCCCAAACCCCTACAGAAAAAGTCACTGCTCTTTAAGCATACCCTTGCTATGTGACTCACTTCCCCATTTGTCCCCGATTTAGTAATTTTACCTGAGCAATTAATCTTATTGGTTGACCATAGTTCTGTCCACCTTATGCCCACCTTTCAAGTTCCCAAGTTTTCCCCGTCTTGGACCCGTCTCACCTCGTGGTTTTACTCGATATAAGTCCCTAAAAAAGATAGTCTTTGACAACCCCTCCAGACCCTCTCTCTCTCAGACAGAAGGTTTCTTTCCCTCAATAAATATATTCTGCTCCTAACCTCTGTTGTTCCTAAAATTCATTCTTCGATTTTAGAGAACACGAGCTCCTCCCAGGTATATAGTAGGTCTGGAGGGAGTTTCCTCCCCCTGTATCTCTCCTGCCGCAGCCTCCCGCTTCTCTCGTCTGCGCATCATAGCATGTATGGCCTGTAAGCGCAGGCATAAAGTGCATTAGATTTTGCTTTAAATAAGAGATTTGTGTATGTTGCGTGGTAGCCAATGGTAAAATAGAGTAATCTGCTCATATTTTATACATTCGTAACATCACATTTTTTTTTCCAATGCAGTTCACCTTCTAGTTTTTCCAAATCTTAAAAAGAATCAATTTATGCCAGCCATGGGGGTACATGCCTATGATTCCAGCATTTGGGAGGCTGAGGCAGTAAGATTGCCACAAGCTCAAGGCCAGCCTGGGTTACACAGTGAGACACAGTCTCAAAAAAGGAAATGCAGACCAGGGATTTAGCTCAGTGGTATAAGCACCTGCACCGCTGGCGTGAGGTCATGAGTCTGATCCCTGATACCAAAAAAAAAAAAAGAAACACACAAAAAAGAAAAGAAACACAAAAATGTGCATAGAAGTGGACCAGGATGCTGGGACTTGTGTTGTTCAGATTTTGTTTTTGGTGTTTTTTGAGGCAGGGTTTCATCATATGGTTCAGGCTGACCTTGAACTCACTTTGTAGCCCAGATTGGCCTGGAATTCACAGTGATCCTCCTGCCTCAGCCTCCTGAGTGGTAGGATTACAGGCGTGTGCCACCATGCCCAGTTTGTTCAGGGTTAACTGCATTGAGAACTTTACATCCTGTCCAGGTTGTTGCTTGGATTTCTCTTTCAGTTGCCTCAACCAATACTGAAGGGCACTGCTCAATGACCAGGGGAGACCAGGGGGAATCAGAGTAGAAGCCACTGTGGCCTGTGTGAGGTCCTGGATTCCATCCCCAGCACTTCACGGAGAAAAAGAAGGGAAATGAAGCCGGTGTGATGGTGCAGACCTGTCCTCTAGCACTCTGGGAGCTGAGGCAGGAGGCTCTCCAGTGGGAGCCCCCAGCCTGGGCCACTTAGGGAGACCCTGTCTCAAAATAAGAAATAGAAATATAGTTGGGCATTCAGCTCAGTGCCAAGGTCCTGGGTTCTGTCCAAGCTCTGAAAAAAAAAAAAAAAAAAAAAAGCTCTCTGTTCTCCATTGCAGTGACAATAATTAGCCTATATTGTATAAATGTTCACTACGAAACATGAGCAGCATGTGAGGAAGGCTGATGTTAAGTCTCTTGATTTGACTATTTACCAAACTGTCATGCACACCATGAAGATTCACTGTCAGATTATTCTTTTTTTTTTGTACCAGGTATCAAACTCGAGACCTCACACTTGCCACACAGGCACTTATGCTGCTGAGCTAAATCCCCAGCCCCTCTTTTTTTTTTTGAGACAGGGTCTTGCTATGTTGTCCAGGCTGGTCTTGAACCTTGAGCTCTCGTCGATCCTCCTGCCTTAGCCTTTTGCTGGGATGATAGGTGTGTGCCATCATACCCAGCCCTTTTTTATTTTTTAAAAAGCATATTATGGTTGATACATTGTGTCAACTGGAGAAGTTTAGAAGTTCTGAGTGACCCCACAGGGGGCCAGGGTCCTTACTTTGTAAACACCCTCAGCCTGTGCAAGAGGAGGGCACAGAGATGGTGTGAGCACTACACCCGCCCCAGGGCAGAGGGCCTGCTTACAAGATAAGGGAGGAAAAGAGATTCATTTTCCCCCTGTTTTTGCTCTTGCTGCTTTTGCTGCTTCTGCTGTTGTGACCTGTGGCCCTTCTGCCACGCCAGCCCTGCCTTGGAGCCAGCGGATGATGGACTGAAACCTCTACAAAATGTGAGCTAAATACACCTCTTTAACTCTGGGTGTCAGGTATTTTGTCCCAGCACCAAGAGAAAAATCACCATACAACACATAAAGGGATTTGTTAGGCAGAAACGTAAAAGTCCCCAACGAAAGAAATACAACTTGAGCCCTAGTGAGAGAGGGGTGCAGCCGTAGGAGGGCCCAATGACCCTGTGTTCTGGGCTGCCCCCGCCCACCTCCGGTCTGCAGTTTCTGGATGAGTGATCTAAGATTCTCTGCCTAAAAACAGTCTTTGAACTCTCAGTGTGGTGCTTTATCTTAAGATCAGGTTTCTGCCCTTTACTTTCTCAACTAAGCCAATTCATGGATTTAAAGTGTTTGGGGGCTGTGATGGGCCAAGATCAAAAGAAGCAGAAACAACCTAGGGGAGACCAACCTGCAGGGCTTCAGCTAAGGGCTGTGCTCTTTATTTTTCTTTGCTTTTTGTGGCACAGGTCTCGCTATGTAGCCCAGGGTAGCCCTGAACTCTTGGGTGATCTTCCTGCCTCAGCCTCCCCACCACATCCTACTCACATGCAGGGCATTTGAAAAGCTTCTTCCTGCTCCCTCTGTTCTGCTCTGCTGACTTTGCACCGAGCAGGTTGCTTAGGGTTTCCTCTCTTCCATACCAGGGACTGAAGCCAGGGCCATGTGCCTTTCTTTTCTAATTATTACTGTTATTATTTGTTTTTGTTCTTTTTTTTTTCTTTTTTTATCGGTACCGGGATTGAACTCACGACCGCCTGCTTGCAAGGCAGGTGCTTATGCCGCTGAGCTAAATCCCCAGTCCCTTGTTCTTGTTTTTGAGACAGGGTCTCACTATGTAGTTCAGCCTGGCCTTGAACTCACTAAAGAGGCCAGACTGGCCTCAAAATTACAATGACACTTCTGCTTCAACCTTCAGAGTGCTGGCACTACAGGTGTGTGCCACCACACCTGGTGTTTGCTTTTTTGAGACAGGGTTTTGCTATGTAGCTCAGGCCACCACATGCAGCCTCTGTTTTTTTTTTTTTTTTAACAGAGGCCTAATGGGATTTATTAGGCAGAAATGCAAAAGTTCACCAAGAAATGGTTCAGGCCCTGGTTAGCCCAAGTAGTGCAGGCTTGCCTTGAACTCACAGTGATCCTCCTGCTTCAGCCTCCTGAGTGCTGGCATTACAGACAGGCACTACCACACTCAGTCCATGTTTTCATTTGGAGACAAGGTCTTGGTAATTCGGAAAGTTGCCCAGGTGGGGCTGGAACTTGGGACCCTCCTCACTCAGCCTCCTTCCATGCTGGGATGACAAGCATGCACGCCATCCTTGGTTTCATGCTTGCGTTTACGAATCCCCTTTTGTATTCTTTCAGCTAAAGTTTTGTGTTTGGAAAACATGAGTTGAAGTTTTTTTCTGGGCATCGTCGTGGCACATCTGGATGGGATGTCCCTTCCGTCACCACCCTGGGTGAGCTCGTTGCCGCCCCAGCCAGACCGGAGTCCCCAGTGTCTCCAAGAGTCCACAAAATGAGCTCAGGGCCACAGGAAAAAAAAAAAAAACACCCAAAAAGCAAACCAAGACCCAAGGCATACCCTCCCTGGGGTACTTCCTGTGTCCACAGCCTGAAGGTCACTTGGCTTCTCTAATTTAATGCCACCCTGACTGTGTCTGTCATTGGGCCCCAGCGTCTCCCTCCACCACCTCCGTCACCTCTTGGCTCTGCCAAATAGGAAGCGAGGCGTGGAGGGCTTGGGGACTCATCCCCATCTGCGCTGTAGCAGACAGCAGCCCGCTCCGTGCTCAGCGCCGGGCCCTGGCTCCCCGCCCCCAGCGCTGAAAGCAAAACTGGGGCCGAAACTGACAGAGTGGGACTGCAGGTCCTGTGCCCTCGAGCTTGGCATGAAGCATCCTGCTGTGTGGCCTGCACCTGCCGCAGCCTTCTAGATGCTGGGCTGACGGGCATCTCACCACACCTGGCTCCCAGCACACAGGGCCATGGCCTTGCGTGTGTCCCTTCTCATCCACCCCTACTCTCCTGGTCCCCAGGCTGGGGACAGCATGGGAACAGCGCTTGTCCTTCCGTGCCTGGCCCGGGGTACAGACCTTGTCTGCTCTGGGTTCAGCCAGGCTGTGGCAGGGGCGGAATTTCCACCCTTTCTTTCTATCCCAGGCTGCCCCCAGACCAGAATTTCTGTCCTTTTGAAGGCTGAATAATTTTCTACTGCTTAGGCCGGGCCTCATGTTTTGGTTTTGTTTTCATTTCCTTTGTTTGAGCGAAGGTGTTGCTAGGCTGGCCTTGAAGTCACGGTGATCCTCCTGCCTCACCCTCCGGAGTGCTGGGATGACAGGTTTATGGCACCGTGGATGGTTTTCTTTGGGAATGTCCTTACTTCATGGAGCAAGTGCAGCTCATATGGCCCCCTGGCACTCGTGGATGCACTCCTGCCACTGGTCTTGGTGGCCACTACTTGGGCACAGGCTATGTCTTTTGTTTGCAGTGCTGGAGGTCGGACTCACGTTCTTTGCACTGAACTCAGTCTCCGGCCGTTTTCATTTTTTCACTTTTGTTTTATTTTGAGACAAGTGCTTGCTAAGTTGCTCAGTTGCTTAGGCTGGCCTCGAACTGTGGTCACTTTCCTGCCTCAACCTCCCAAATGCTGGCATGACAGATATTCACCGCTGCACTGAGCAGCACCCGTGGGGTGACTTCGGACTGGGACAAAGTCTCCTGTATTTCCTGGGCTCCACCACTCTTCCCGTGACAGACAATGACCTTGGGGCCGACCTAGGTCACAGTGACACTTTGTTCCATCTGCCTGGTGCAGCCTGAAAGCCAGGTTCCCTCCCCGGAACACACTCACATGAGGAACAGGCTATGCAGCTCGGGTGGTGACCATAGTACCCCCTGTGTATCTGTTTGCATCAGAGCTGTGGTGATGCTGGCTTTTCGGGTTGCTGTCACTCGCCTGCACAAACCCTAGAAAACAGGTTTTTCCAGGATGAAAATGCCTGCATGGGCAAGGTTCCTATTTCCTCCCAGGCCCAGGCCCTAAACCGTTAGGGCCAGGCCAGGGCAAGGCCCTGTCTGTAACCATAGGTCCCATGGCAGGAAGTTGTGTGGCTAAACCGGGCTGGGCCGCAGAGGCAAGGGGGTTCCGCACCAGATGACCAGATTTACTCCCTAGGGCTGCTGAACTGCAAGGACGGGGTGGCAGGTGTCCCAGCGGGGCCTCTGTGCCTCCACTCCCACCGCCTGCTTCCTGTGCTGCTGTGGGCAGAGGCTGCCAGGCCTTTTGCTACAGTTTCCAGAAGGTTTTACACCTTGGGCAGAGGGCCCCATCCACAGAAGGCTGTGGTGTGGACCTTGAGAGCACCTGTTCTTTCTTGGCCCTGGGGTCTGGAGGACCGCACTAATGAAGCCAGTGAGAGAGGATGTGAGCTGGGGGTCCACAGGGGAATCCCAGGAGTGACCAGAGGACCTAAGGCCTTGGCTTATGGCTTGTAAAGCTATCACCTGCACAATGACACATGACTGGTGACCCTAGTGCCATGAGGACATCTAAATCACAAGGGCCTCTGTGGGTAGACCTGGCCCTCAACTTGCTCTGAAGAACTCAATTTTTCTATATACCTGACCCCTTTAAATTTTTCAGTTTTGGGGCTGGGAACTTACCTCAGTGGCATAAGCACCTGTCTGGCAAGTGCCAGGTCCTGAGTTCAATCCCCGTACAAAAAAAAAAAAAAAAAAAAGAGTGGGCTGGAGGGTTAGCTCAGCGGCATAAGTACCTGCCTTGGAAGCAGGCAGTCGTGAATTCAATCCCCGGTACCGATAAAAAGGAAAAAGACAAAAAAAAAAAAAAAAAAAGAAAAAAGGATGATAATAGTTGTGGTGGCACAGGCCTGGCATCCCAGTACTCAGGAGGCTGAGGCAAGAGGATCACTGCTAAATTTGAGGCCAGCCTGGGCTAAGTAGTGAATGTAAGGCCAGGCCTGATGAGATCCTGTCTCAAAACAAACGGCGTGGTAGCACACACCTGTAATCCCAGTACTCAGGAGGCTGAGGAATGAGGATTGCCTTGTGTTCAAGCCCAGCCTGGGCTACATAGTAAGTTCACAGCGAGACCTGGTCTGAAAAAGACAAGACAAAACAAAAAAACCAAAAAATAACTGAACCAAAAGAAAACAGTATGATTACAATTTTTTGTTTGCAGAATTGCATGGGGCTGAACTCAGGCCCCAGTGTGTGCTATGGAAGCATTCTGCTAAGGAGTTTCATTCCTTGTCCTTTTGATTTTTTTTTCTTCTTTTTTTCTGGTACCGGGGATCGAACTCACGACCACCTGCTTGCAGTGCAGGTGCTTATGTCACTGAGCCAAATCCCCAGCCCTGTCCTTTTGATTTTGAGACAAGGTCTCCATAAAGTGCCCAGGCTGGCCTAGAACTCCTAATCCTCCTGCTTCTACTTCTTGAGTAGCTGCCATTCCAGGTGTGCGCCACCACATCGGACAGATTATCACAGCATTTTTGCTGTCCCCTGAACAGCCCCCTATTGGGGATGGGATCCAGGGTTTTGCTAGGCAAGACCGCTACACTGACCTACATATCCAGCCCTATGATATTTTTGAACATGTATGATATTATCTGTGCTTCCTTCCCAACATTAGATTACTAGAGATACCAGGAGGTTGAACACATTAATTTCAAAGTAAATGGGGTTGTCGGTAGATCTTGTAATTTAGTTGGCCTCGAGATAGCTGCAGCGCAGATACAATCTGAAACCTTCCATGCATCGACTTTGCTGATAATGTCTGGAGCATAGCCAATGCCGTGTGCTGCGCTGCCTGCGTCTGACGTCTACTAGATAACACTGATGCAATGAGGCTCAAGTGGAGGGATCATCGCCTGCCCTTGCTACAAACTGCAGGGTCCCTGCGCTACAGCCTGCATGGGGCAGCGAGGGTGACGCCGCAGCCGCCTCCCGAGAGTTTAGGGACGAGAGTGGACACTAGTCCCCAGTACGCAAGGTGGTTCTGAGAACTTAGTGTTGGCGCGAAAAGGCTAGCGATCGCCATCCGGGTATTTTGACTCTCATTCGACTGGGGAAAATTCAAATCTGAAAAAGGGCGGACCCGAAAAGCGGCAGTGCGCCTGCGCAGAGGCGGGGCGCGGGCCCTGGGAAGCAGGCGGGGCGGCTGACGCTAGACGACGCGAGTGACGCACGCTGCTCCCGCGCCTGCCCGGGTCTTGCCCGCCAGTCCTGCTACCGCCGTGAAGCCGGCGGAACGGGGAGGGAGGGATGGCGGGGACGGCTTGGCGCGCAGCATACTGGTCCTGGCCCACGGCCCCCGCAGAGTTCGCCGCGGCGCGGGAAGAGAAGGGGGAGGCGGAAAAGGAGGTGGCGGTGGCGCCCGGGGGCGGGGCCGGCAGGGCCTGGGAGCGGGTGGCAGCTCCGCCCCCGGGCGCGTGCGCTCAGTTGCGTCACCGCCCATTCTCGCCCTGCCCACCGCCCGTGCCTGCTGACCGTGCTGGGCGGGAAAGTGGCTGCTCCTCGTCTGCGGGCATTACTGCCGTGTTCTTTGCTACCGCGTGTCCCTGTCCCCACTACTGCTTAAAAACACCTCTTCTGGAATGTGTCTCAAGCTGCCCGGGAGACTTCCGGGGGCGGGTCTGAATGCGTGTATGGGGGGAGGTAACATTCCCATCCGGGCACCCCCAGATACCGCCGCCGCCATTTTTGTTTTGTGCTGAAAGTCGCTATTGACGCCTGTGGATGGCCGGGCGAGGGGAAGTGGCAAGATGGCAGCTCCCAGGGCGGAGGCGTGGAGGCGAGCTCTGGGGGGCCTTGGGGCGAGGCGTGCCTGCACCTGACTCCAGCGCAGTGGGGCTGGAGCCCTAGGCATGTGTGCAGCGCTGCCCACTCCCCCTACCGCAAGGCAGCGCAGAGGTCCTGTGAGAGGCTTGGCCCCAAAGACGAATTGATGCGAGGGCGGGGAGCGGTGACGTCGCCCGGCCCCGCCCCCTCGCCCGACCGCCGCCGCCATGTTTAGTTGTTACTTCTGCACACAAGATGGCGGCTCCCAGGGAGGAGGCATGAGCGCCCTGCCGTTACTGCTCCTCCTGCCGTACAGTTGCCACTTCTGGGCCTAACTCGGGCTTTTTGGAGCGGCTCCTGTGGGACGGAGTCATAAAGAGGGAAGCGAGGATTGGACGTTGCCTTGCGTTTGGTCTGCAGTGGAAGAACTGACCCAGGAGGAAGAGAATAGGGGGGGAAGGGGGAGCTAGTCTCAAGATGGCGGCTCCCAGGGCGGCAGGCGCAGTCTGAGCAGCAGAGGCGGACTCGAGGGAGAGGCGCGAGACCTCACGAGCCGTACGGCGCGAATTCCCAGTAGTCCCGGAGAGTTGGAGCTGCTTGCACAGGCTTACGGCGTGCCTCCTTTCCTTGGGGTGTCGCGGCCGTTTTGGGAGCGTCGGCCGTGCTGAGCACTGGGCGGGGAAGCGGGACGGTCTCAAGATGGCGGCTCCCACAATTGTGGTCTGAGCACCGTAGGGGCTACGACGAGCGCTGCGCCTGTGGCTCCTTTCCACCCGCCCCGGAAGCCGGCCAGTGCTGGGGACTTGGGGGGTGGGAACCGGGCCGGGGCTCCGCCATTTCCGGCGGGGAAGGGCTACGACTGAGGAAGGGAGGAGAGAGAGGCGGCTCAAGATGGCGGCTCCCAGGGCCTCCCGCCTGAGCTTGTGAGCCGCGACACCTGGGCGAAGACTCAGGGCGGCGGCACTCGGCGGCCCGCACCTTCGCGGGCCTGGGCGACCCCCGGCGTCCGCAAGCTCTCGAGAGGACGGGACGCGCAAGCAGGCAGGGAAGAGCGACGGGGACGGACGGTAGTTAAGATGGCGGCCTCCATGGAGCCGTCCAGCACTGTGTGAGGAGCCGCTGCCCCGCGAGCGCTGCCCGAAAGCGAGGGGGTGTGTACGCGGAGCCCAGACGCCCTTTCCGCCGACGACTGCCGCCGCGCGCTCCCCGCGCCATGGCTTCGGCCGTGCCGCCCGCCGGCTCCCCGGCTGTGCTCCTGCAGCCCCGCTGGAAGCGGGTCGTGGGCTGGTCGGGCCCCGTGCCCCGGCCCCGCCACGGCCACCGCGCCGTGGCCATCAAGGAACTCATCGTGGTGTTCGGCGGCGGCAACGAGGGCATCGTGGACGAGCTGCACGTGTACAACACGGGTGAGTGCGGCCGGGCCCCTCCGCTCCCCGCTCCCGCCCCCGCCGCCCGGCGTCACTCGGGAGGGAGGCGGCGCAGCCGTCACCGCGGCGGCCCGGTCCCCGACGGCGCTCGCCGGCTGCGGCGCCTTCGTGTGATATCTCCCGTTCGCAAGGCGGTGGCGGCGCCGGTGACCCATTGTGTCGCTCGGCGACACCTGTTGCCTCGGGGCCAGCGGCGGCGGGCAGGCTCCTTGGACGGGGCGGGCGGTGTGGCCCCGCTTACCTGCCCGCGGCGCCTCGGGCTCCCGGTTGGGCGCGGCGCGGGACCCTGCAGCGGGACCCTTGGGCACCGCTCCCTGCCTGTCCCCTACTGCGCTCAGCCGGCCGCGCGCCCTGCCCAGTGCAGCGCGGGCCCCGGGCCCCGTCCCCCGGCTGGACTGCGCGTCCTGTCCCGCGGGGTCCGCGCCTTCTACCCGGCGGCGGGGAAGGGCGCCACCTTCGGGCCTCTGCTCTGATGTGACAGGTGGAACAAAAGGAGCGTGACGTCTGTCACCCTAGCCCCGGTGAGGCCAGCCCGCCTCTCCAAAGACCACAGCGGTGGCCTCTGCCTGGCCGGGCGGGACAGGGAGCGCCTGGGCTCCCAGGGGGAGGCCCGCGCCTCGAGCGCCCGGTGACTCAGCTAAACGGCACCTGTGGCTCAGGGCCCCCTGCGTGGGCCGGCCCGGGGGTCCGGCGGGCGGGCTCGGGGCTCGGGGCTCGGGGCTCGGGGCTCGGGAGGGAGGGAGGGAGGGAGGGGCGGGCGGACGGACGCCAGGCCGGCCTCGGGGCTCGGAGCCCTCCGGCGCTGTGCGCGCGACACAAGGCTACGTTCCAGCCGCCACCTCTGGCTGCAGAATGATCTGGAGTGGTGTAGGCGGGCTGCTGGGGGAGGGGTGCCGCTGTCACTGGAGCCCGCGGACCATCACCTAGGAGACGGCGGGCTGGCTGGCGCGGGGTGGGAGCCGCCACCCAGGGCTGGGGGAGAGCAGAGGCTCTGGGCTTCTCCAGACGGGCCCAGTGCAGCTCCCGCTGGCCTCGCGCTGGCTCGGGGACCCCGCAGCCCGAGGGCTTCCCGCCTTGGCCCCCCGGAATCAGCCGGCTCTCCTGCCCACGGTGCAGCCCTGATGGCGGGCGGGCCAGGTCTCGGGAGTTTGAGCTGCACCTTGTTTGTGCTCCAGCCACCAACCAGTGGTTCATCCCGGCTGTGAGAGGGGACATCCCCCCGGGCTGTGCGGCCTACGGCTTCGTGTGCGACGGCACGCGCCTGCTGGTGTTCGGCGGCATGGTAGAGTACGGGAAGTACAGCAATGACCTCTACGAGCTGCAGGTGCGGTCCGCCCCTCCCAGCCCTGCCGGCCGGCCCGGCCCCGGCCCCGGCCCCGGCCCCGGCCCCAGCCCGCCTGGCAAGGGGCCACAGCTGCCACCCTTGGCTTCGCAGGCAAGTCGCTGGGAGTGGAAGAGGCTCAAAGCCAAGACGCCCAAGAATGGACCCCCGCCGTGTCCTCGCCTCGGGCATAGCTTCTCTCTTGTGGGCAACAAGTGCTACCTGTTCGGGGGTCTGGCCAATGACAGCGAGGACCCCAAAAACAACATTCCGAGGTGAGGCTCCTCACCTCCCCTGTGGCTGCAGCTGGCTTCCCTGGGCCCGAGGGAGGTTGCCCCCTCGAGACTGCAATGCCCCCTTGTCCCCAGGTACCTGAACGACTTATACATCCTGGAGCTGCGCCAGGGCTCTGGGGTGGTGGCCTGGGACATCCCCATCACTTATGGGGTCCTGCCCCCACCCCGGGAGTCCCACACCGCTGTGGTCTACACCGAGAGGGACAACAAGAAGTCCAAGTTGGTCATCTACGGGGGCATGAGTGGCTGCCGGCTGGGGGACCTCTGGACCCTGGACATTGGTGAGCCACAGGCCGTGGTGCAGGGTGATGCCTACATGGGCACTGCTGGCAGGGGCTGGAAGCCCTGGTTACCCTTGGTCACAGCGGGATATAGCCTGGCTTCTGGTGTGTGGGGTGCAGGATGCTGGGGGCAGGGCCATGCCAACCTTGTGTGCCCTGCAGAGACACTGACATGGAACAAGCCGAGCCTCAGTGGCGTGGCCCCACTCCCACGTAGCCTGCACTCAGCGACTACCATCGGAAACAAGTGAGCGCCAATACTCTCCACCCTCCCTGCCACCTGGCACCCTGCCACCTGGCTCCAGCCTCTCCCACTCCCCCCAGGATGTACGTGTTTGGCGGCTGGGTGCCCCTGGTCATGGACGATGTCAAGGTCGCTACGCATGAGAAGGAGTGGAAGTGTACCAATACCTTGGCCTGTCTCAATCTGGGTACGGCTGCTGTGCTTGGCATGGCCCCCTGCATGGGGCTGGCTTTTTGTTTCTAATGTAGTAGTCCTGTGACAGTTTTCTGCGTGTTACCTCCTGTCACAGTGAGAGAATGGGTGGCCAGGGATGGTGGGGGGCTTGCTCGGCCCACCCTGCTGACCACAGCCATCCTGTAGACACCATGGCCTGGGAGACCATCTTGATGGACACGCTGGAGGACAACATTCCGCGAGCCCGAGCTGGCCACTGCGCTGTTGCCATCAACACCCGCCTGTACATCTGGAGCGGGCGTGATGGCTACCGCAAGGCCTGGAACAACCAGGTCTGCTGCAAGGATCTCTGGTACCTGGAGACAGGTGAGCGGCCGGCCAGCCAGCCCCCCACACCCACTGCCCCTGGGCCTGCCCGTTCATGGCTACTTTCTCTTGCAGAAAAACCCCCTTCCCCGGCCCGCGTCCAGCTGGTACGTGCCAATACCAACTCTCTGGAGGTGAGCTGGGGGGCGGTGGCAACGGCCGACAGTTACCTTCTGCAGCTCCAGAAATACGACATTCCTGCCACGGCTGCTACTGCCACCTCCCCCACCCCCAACCCAGTCCCGTCCGTACCTGCCAACCCTCCCAAGAGCCCTGCCCCAGCGGCGGCCGCGCCTGCCGTGCAGCCACTAACTCAGGTGGGCATCACGCTGCTGCCCCAGACTGCTGCGGCGCCGCCAACCACCACGACCATTCAGGTCTTGCCGACGGTGCCGGGCAGCTCCATTGCCGTGCCCACCGCAGCCAGGACTCAGGGTATGGGGGCGCACTGGGTGTGGTGGGGGCAGCAGTGGCACTGAGAGGCTATCATTGATGTGTCCCCTTCTTTGCCAGGTGTCCCTGCTGTTCTCAAAGTGACCGGTCCTCAGGCTACTGCAGGAACCCCATTGGTCACCATGCGACCTGCTAGCCAGGCTGGGAAAGCTCCTGTCACCGTGACCTCCCTGCCTGCCGGTGTGCGGATGGTTGTGCCCACCCAGAGTGCGCAGGGGACGGTGAGGAACTGTCACTGGGCTGCGTGTGGTGTGCCTTTTCTCTCCAAAGTGCTGGCAGCGGCTCTGCGGAGGCTGAGGGGGTGGCGCTGCCATGGGAAGGACCTGGCATACTGCAGCGACCTGGGCTTTGGTGGTGCTGGTGCTGCCACAGGGAACCTAGAGTGTCCCTAAGTGCGAACTCTAGCCCTGAGCCACTGCGCTCCGGCTGGGAAGATCAGAGCCTGGGCAGCCTGGGAGAGAGGGAACCTTGCTTGGCCGTGGAGCAGGCCACAGCTCACATCCTGCACCCTGCAGGTGATTGGCAGTAACCCGCAGATGAGCGGGATGGCTGCGCTCGCCGCCGCCGCCGCTGCCACCCAGAAGATCCCTCCTTCCTCGGCGCCCACTGTGCTGAGCGTCCCGGCAGGCACCACCATTGTGAAGACCGTGGCTGTGACACCGGGCTCCACCACTCTTCCAGCCACTGTGAAGGTGGCCTCTTCCCCTGTCATGGTGAGGGCCCTGTCCTCAGCTCCAGGCATCCCATGTGCTCTGACAGCATTGCTCATTGGGGTGCAGTGGCCACGGGCAGGACCCCAAGCCAGTCCCCACATTGTCACTTGTCCCGGCTGCACCCCAGGTGAGCAATCCAGCTACACGCATGCTGAAGACTGCAGCCGCCCAGGTGGGGACATCGGTCTCGTCTGCCGCCAACACGTCCACCCGCCCTATAATCACGGTGCATAAGTCGGGGACCGTGACAGTGGCTCAGCAAGCTCAGGTGGTGACCACGGTGGTAGGTGGTGTCACTAAGACCATCACCCTGGTGAAGAGTCCCATCTCTGTCCCTGGAGGCAGTGCTCTGGTGAGTGACAGCTGCCAAGCCACAGCGCTGGCCAGTGGGGACTTAGTGGTTGGGCCGCACCCTCATCTGGTGTCCACCTCACTCTGTGCTCTGCCCTTTCCTTTTGAGATTTCCAATCTGGGCAAAGTGATGTCCGTGGTCCAGACCAAGCCCGTTCAGACTTCGGCAGTCACAGGCCAGGCCTCTACTGGCCCGGTAACACAGATTATCCAGGTGAACGCGCAGTCCCGCCGCAAACGCTCCCTCTCTTGCCCTCTTCGTGCTAGGTTCTGTGAGCGCGCTTCCGTGCGCCTGCGTGGCTCACCCACTTCCTGTTTCAGACGAAAGGGCCCCTGCCAGCGGGGACAATCCTGAAGCTGGTGACCTCAGCCGACGGCAAGCCCACCACCATCATCACTACCACCCAGGCCAGCGGCGCAGGCACTAAGCCCACCATCCTGGGCATCAGCAGTGTCTCCCCCAGCACCACCAAGCCGGGCACGACCACCATCATCAAGACCATCCCCATGTCTGCCATCATCACCCAGGCAGGCGCCACAGGTGGGGCCCCGGCTAGGGTAGCCAGGGGTTCTCCTTGGTGCCAGGAACCAAACTCAGGACCTATGCCTGCCAAGCGGGGGTGTACACTGCTGAGCTGTGTGCCCAGACCAAGGTAGCTTCTGGGGAGGTGGCCTGCAGCAGTGGGGTTGCAGATGCCCCACGGAATCTGTCTGTCTTCCTTGGCCCCTTCTGCTGCGCAGGTGTGACCAGCAGTCCTGGCATCAAGTCCCCCATCACCATTATCACCACCAAGGTCATGACTTCGGGAACTGGAGCACCTGCCAAAATCATCACTGCTGTCCCCAAGATCGCCACTGGCCATGGGCAGCAGGGAGTGACTCAGGTAAGGCTCAGCAGCCACCTCCCGTCCCAGGCTCTGGACAGTTCCCCCAGGCAGGGCCCGCTATTCCGGAGATAGGCCCGCAAGTGACGCTGGCGACACTCTGCTTTGTTGTTCCAGGTGGTGCTAAAGGGGGCTCCCGGACAGCCGGGCACCATCCTCCGCACTGTGCCCATGGGAGGCGTCCGCCTGGTCACCCCTGTCACCGTCTCCGCTGTCAAGCCAGCAGTCACCACATTGGTTGTGAAGGGCACCACAGGTGTGTACCCTGCAGGCCAGGATCCCCACAGACATCCCATGGCCACCTCCCTGAAGCTTGGGGCTCCCTGCCCCCTGCCCCCTGCTTGGCCAAGCGGAGACACTGCCTCAACCTGCCTCTCCTCACCTCCTGCAGGGGTCACCACGCTGGGCACGGTCACGGGCACCGTGTCCACCAGCCTCGCTGGAGCTGGGGGCCACAGCACTAGTGCCTCTCTGGCCACGCCCATCACCACTTTGGGCACCATTGCCACCCTCTCAAGCCAGGTGATCAACCCCACTGCCATCACTGTGTCGGCTGCGCAGACCACGCTGACAGCTGCTGGCGGGCTCACCACTCCCACCATCACCATGCAGGTAGGCGGGTTGGCGGCCTGGTCCCGGTCCCGTAGGCTGCTTTTGCAAGGCATCTTTTACGTACTAGGGTCTGGCTTGCCCGAGGCAAGTCCTCCTCTTTAGCATGTGGCACTTGTTTTTGCACGTCCCTTACACTGAAGCCCTGGCGTGGTGAGGTGCCCACTGCTCTGGGAACTGGTCGATGCCACTTCCTCTTCCACCCGTGGCCCCACCCACTGTTCCCTGAGAGCTTGTGGGCTGGAGGGGAGGGAACTAACTGCCACTCCCACCCCCCCAGCCTGTCTCCCAGCCCACCCAGGTGACCCTGATCACCGCGCCTAGTGGGGTGGAGGCCCAGCCTGTGCACGACCTTCCAGTGTCCATCCTGGCCTCACCGACTACGGAGCAGCCTACAGCCACAGTCACCATCGCTGACTCAGGCCAGGGCGATGTGCAGCCTGGCACCGTGACATTGGTGTGCTCCAACCCGCCATGCGAGACCCATGAGACGGGCACAACCAACACCGCCACCACCACCGTTGTGGCTAACCTTGGGGGACATCCCCAGCCCACCCAAGTGCAGTTTGTCTGTGACAGGCAGGAAGCCACAGCTTCTCTTGTGTCCTCGACTGTGGGGCAGCAGAATGGCAGTGTGGTCCGTGTTTGCTCCAACCCGCCCTGTGAGACCCATGAGACGGGTACTACCAACACCGCCACCACGGCCACGTCCAACATGGCTGGGCAGCGTGGCTGCTCCAACCCGCCCTGTGAGACCCATGAGACGGGCACCACCAGCACTGCCACCACAGCCATGGCCAGCATGGGCGCTGGCCAGCAGCGTGATGCCCGCCGGGTCTCTGGTGCCCCCGCTGTGGTGCGCATCAGTGTGGCTCCTGGGGTGCCGGAGGGGGCCCAGGGCAGCGCCAAGCCCCAGTGCCAAACCCGCCAAACCGGCACCACCAGCACCACCATGACTGTGATGGCCAGCGGCACCCCGTGTGCGGGTGGCCTCGGGCCTGCCTTCATGCAGTTGGCCCCGCTGAGCAGCAAGGACGTGCTTTTGGGGCACCAGCTGGAGGTGCAGCACCCCCACACCGCTAGCACGCCGAGTGGGGAGCTCGGCATGGCTCGGAGGGTGCCCGCACCAGCATACGAGGGTCTCCCGGCTGGCTCACCTGTCACTGCTGTGACTGTGACTGCCCTGGAGGCGTCCCTGTGTCCTTCGGCCGCCGTGACCCAGGTCTGCTCCAACCCACCATGTGAGACCCACGAGACAGGCACCACCAACACCGCCACTACCTCCAATGCGGGCAGTGCCCAGCGGGTGTGCACCAACCCGCCGTGCGAGACCCACGAGACGGGTACCACGCACACGGCCACCACCGCTGCCGCCAATGGTGCCGCAGGTCAGCTTGAAGGCGGGCAGCAGCCCTCTGCCAGCCGGCCCTGCGAGACACACCAGACCACCTCCACAGGTACCACCATGTCTGTGGGCGTGGGCGCCCTGCCACCCGCCCCTGGCCCCTCGCGCAGGACCCTGGAGTCCAGCCTGGAGGCCCCCGCGATGCCCTCCACCACCAGCCAGGCCGGGCCCGCACTGCTGGTCCCCTTCCCGCCTCAGAGGGTCTGCTCCAACCCACCCTGTGAGACCCACGAGACGGGCACCACACACACGGCCACCACTGTCACCTCAAACATGACTTCCAACCAAGGTAGGTGAGCTGGTGCTCTGCCCAGTGTGCCTGCTGGGGTTTTGTCCTACTGGCCCGGTGTGGCCATCTCAGGATGGTGACATTTCTCTCTTGGCACTGTGGGGTGGCGGGAGTCCACGGCAGTGAAGCCGAGAGGAGGCGGCCAGGCTCACTCCTGCCACCCTGCAGACCCCCCACCGGCAGCCGGGGATCAGGAAGAGGCGGAGAGCACGCAGGGCGACAGTGGGAACATGGCCGGCTCCAGCACCATCACCACGACTATGTCCTCCACATTGCCCCGGGCGGTGACCACCGTGACCCAGTCCACGCCAGTCCCGGGCCCCTCGGTGCCGGTAAGAGCCCTGGGTGTTGCTCTTGGGGCATGCTGGGCGTGGCGCCTGGTCACTTTTCTGGATCCTGAATGGCCGCCGTGGAGGGAAGGGAGTCAGTGGTTTTCAACTGCCCTCAAGGGGCACTGTCCCCATGGTGGCCTGGGCTCCGTGTCACTCCCCTGGGGCTTCTGCTTGCCCTTGGAGCCAGTCCCCCAGCCCCTCTGAAAACAGTTAGATCCAAGGGGCTTGCATGTGTTACTGGCGGGCGTCGGTGCCTACCTAGCCCCTTGCTGTGGGTGTGACCTGCAGTTGTCTCTCCAGTCTGGCATGGTGTTGGGATGGCCCATGGTGAGCAATCCCGCAGGACAGGCACAGACGGCTGCTTTTTCTGGGCTGGGGGAGCAGGCCCCCTGGGGGACGTGCTTATCACTGCCCTCAGGCACGAGGGCCCTCCTGATGTGTTCTCTGCCATTGCCACCCACAGCCCCCTGAGGAGCTCCAGGTCTCCCCCGGGCCTCGCCAGCAGCTGCCACCTCGGCAGCTCCTGCAGACGGCTCCTGCGCCCCTCATGGGGGAGCCAGCCGAGGTCCTGGCCGCCGCCCAGCCTGCAGAGCTGCAGGCCGCTGTGGACCTGAGCAGCACGGGTGACCCATCTTCGGGCCAGGAGCCCCCCAGCTCTGCAGTGGTGGCCACTGTGGTGGTCCAGCCACCCCAGCCCACGCAGTCCGAGGTAGAGCAGTTGTCACTTCCCCAGGAGCTCATGGCCGAGGCCCAGGCGGGCACCACCACCCTGATGGTCACAGGCCTCACGCCTGAGGAGCTGGCTGTGACTGCTGCTGCTGAGGCAGCCGCTCAGGCTGCAGCCACCGAGGAGGCGCAGGCCCTGGCCATCCAGGCCGTGCTGCAGGCCGCGCAGCAGGCTGTCATGGGTAGGTGCCGCAGTGGGTGGTGACAGAGGTGGCAGCCCGGGGGAGAGAAAAGGCCTGCTTTCCACATGAATGACCTTGTGGGCTGTGGGCGGGCAGTGGCCCAGGTAGAACTAGGGGGTGGGGACAGGATGGAATGCCAGCTGTCAGGGCCACAGTCTCTGTCCCCGTGGCCAGGCGGGCCAGGGCTTCTCTTGAGTAGTGTTTTCCTTGGCCCTGGAGCAGGCACCGGGGAGCCCATGGACACATCCGAGGCAGCAGCGGCCGTGACCCAGGCAGAACTGGGTCACCTTTCTGCCGAGGGCCAGGAGGGCCAGGCCACCACCATCCCCATCGTGCTGACGCAGCAGGAGCTGGCAGCCCTGGTCCAGCAGCAGCAGCTGCAGGAGGCACAGGCGCAGGCCCAGCAGCAGCATCACCTCCCCACCGAGGCGCTGGCCCCGGCCGACAGCCTCAATGACCCGGCTATCGAGGGCAACTGCCTCAACGAGCTGGCCGGCGCCGTCCCCAACACTGTGGCCCTGTTGCCGCCCACGGCCACCGAGAGTAAGCCGGGTTCGCCCTGGGGCCCGGGGCACGGCCGGGCACGGGCACACCTCGTCCTGAGCCCAGCCCCTCCCGGTGTCCTCAGGCCTGGCCCCGTCCAGCACGTTTGTGGCTCCCCAGCCGGTGGTGGTTGCCAGCCCCGCCAAGTTGCAAGCTGCGGCTACGCTGACCGAAGTGGCCAACGGCATTGAATCTCTGGGTGTGGTGAGTCGGGGCTTTGGCTCGAGGGGTGCAGCGTGGCCTCTCTGCCCCGAGGGCCGAGCACCTGCCTGACGGCTCCATTTCCGGTTGGTTGGCAGAAAGCAGACCTGCCGCCGCCTCCCAGCAAGGCCCCCGTGAAGAAGGAGAACCAGTGGTTTGATGTGGGGGTCATCAAAGGCACCAACGTGATGGTGACACACTATTTCCTGCCGCCAGATGACGCTGTCCCTACGGACGTGAGTGTCCTTGGGCCCCTGCTCCCTCTGGGGCGGGTGCGGCCTGGGCTCCCTGGCCCTGCCTCACCACGGCCCTGGCCCTGCCTCACCACGGCCCTGGCCCTTGCGCCTGTCCCCAGGACGACTCGGGCACTGTCCCAGACTACACCCAGCTGAAGAAGCAGGAGCTCCAGCCAGGCACAGCCTATAAGTTCCGAGTGGCCGGCATCAACGCCTGTGGCCGAGGGCCCTTCAGTGAGATCTCCGCTTTCAAAACGTGCCTGCCAGGCTTCCCCGGCGCCCCCTGCGCCATTAAGATCAGCAAGGTGAGGGGATGGGGATTGAGCTCAGCGGCATAAGCGCCTGCCTTGCAAGCAGGCGGTTGTGAGTTCCATCCCCGGTACCGATAAAAACGAAAAGGACAAAAAAAAAAGAAAAAAAGATCAGCAAGGTGATGGGTGCGGGCGGAGGGTGGGTGGAGGGTGGGCAGAGGCAGCCCCCCTCCCCCTCTTCCTCCCCCTCTCCCTCCGCTCCCCCCCAACCCTAAGCCCCGCCATCCCGGCCCGCAGAGCCCTGACGGTGCGCACCTCACCTGGGAGCCACCCTCCGTGACCTCGGGCAAGATCATCGAGTACTCCGTGTACCTGGCCATCCAGAGCTCGCAGGCGGGGGGCGAGCCCAAGGGCGCAGCGCCAGCGCAGCTGGCCTTCATGCGCGTGTACTGCGGGCCCAGCCCGTCGTGCCTGGTGCAGTCCTCCAGCCTGTCCAACGCGCACATCGACTATACCACTAAGCCCGCCATCATCTTCCGCATCGCCGCGCGCAATGAGAAGGGCTACGGGCCGGCCACCCAGGTCCGGTGGCTGCAAGGTGAGGCGCCCTGCCCTGCCCTGCCCTGCCCTGCCCTGCCCTGCCCTGCCCTGCCCTGCCCTGCCCTGCCCGGCCCGTGGCTGCTCACCCTGTCTCCGTCCCTTCCAGAGACCAGCAAGGACAGCTCAGGCAGCAAGCCGGCCAGCAAGCGGCCCATGTCCTCCCCGGAAATGTAGGTGGCCAGCCCGGGGCGGGGGGGGGGGGTTTCCAGGCAGCCGGGCACTCGCCCGTCCCCACCTTACTGTCCCTGCCCTCGGCGCCCCAGGAAATCTGCTCCAAAGAAGTCGAAGGCGGACGGCCAGTGAAGACACTGGCCGCACCGAAACCCCGGCCTGCGCTTCAGGCCCGCCGCCCCTCCGCTCCGCTCCGCTCTGCTCTGCTCCGCAAGCACATGGCTGCCTGGAGCCCGCCCGCCCGCTGCCCGCTCTCCCACCGCCCAGCCGCCCGTGCCCACCTTGGAGGCCGTGCACGCTCCCTCCCTGGCGGCCCTGCCGCCCGCTCTCCCGTCCCCGCCCGCCCGGGCCGGCAGCGCCCTCCTCTCCTCCGCCGTGGCGCCCGGGCCGAGCGTGGCCTCCCCTGACCGCGGACGCAGTGGCCCCGCCAGCCCTCCCAGCTGGACTCCGGGGTCACGTCACCAACTGCTGCATTTGTTGTATTTTTTTAAGTTGAAATTGATGAAGTTAACATTTTTATTGTAATTTTAGCCTTAGTGTGTGGGGCCTTGGCCCTTTTTTGTTGTTGTTAGCTGTGTACAGAATGTATCTTTCTTTTCCCCGTTTTTTAACTTCTTTTCTCCTGGCTAACCCTTGGCAGGGATTTTGTAGAGGAAAAGCAGGGGCAGCTCGGGCTGGAGGGGTGCGGAGGAGGCCTGGGAGCTGACCTGGGGGACCCTGTCCCCGGGCGGCCACTTCCTGCTGGGAGGAGCTATGGGCTCGCAGTGCTGTCCCGTCAGCCTCGTCCTTGACCCCTTTCCCCGTGAGGCCCAGCCACCCCCAGCCCAGGCCTGTCAGGATCAACCTGGCCTGCCTCATCTGGGGGCATCGAGCAAGGTTTGCCGGGGACTCTGTGGCCCCTCCATCTCTGCGAGGGTAGGAGGGGTGCCCTGCGGCCACACCTGGCCAGTTCGTTGTATTATAGTATATTTCACTGTGGAAACTGTCACGTTTAGTCGCCTTGGAGCCCACCACCCGCCCCCTCGTCCTGCCCACCCTCCTGAGCGCCCGGATTTCTCTTGTTTCTGAGAACAGTACCACCCGTTCATCTATTGTAGAGTAACCCGTGACTCAATATTACCATAGTGCGATGTCGTTTTGTGCTATTTTGAACAATTAAAGACTTTTTTTGAAAACAGGTGTCTTGCTCTGTTGGGTGTCCTGTGGCCTCTGAAGAGAATGTGGGGACCTGGGTCACAGATGAGCCCTGCCCCCACTCCCCTTCCACAGTCCCCTGGCATGCAGCAGGCACTCTGGGACCCATAGAGTGGTCCTGGGGACAAGGGCCAGGCCTGCAGCTAGGGTTTCTGGGCGGGACCGCCCTTGGCGCTAGATAGAACAGGGGGCCTGGTGGCTGCACTCACTTGATAAGAAGGGACGGGGGCATGCCAGGGCCCCCACTTCCCAGCCTCTGCTTCCACCCTTGGCCAGGCAGGAACACCAGGGCACCAAGAGTCAGCCCACAGCCCTGGTCACCCCAGTCCCACTCCACCAGGCTCTGGTGACGTCTCACTGGGTCTGGGTCTGAGATGTCTGATTGGCTTGTGGCTTTTGGACCATGGCAAGGGCCATTGCCCCCAGCTGGCCAAGGGGGTGGCATGTGTGACAGTGGGTGCCCCTGTAGGCCGTGAGGCCACACTTGTCCCTGGGCACCACTGAGGGCAGCCATGGAGTCCAAGAGTTGCCACGGGCCATGGGGGCAACAGGTCGGGCAGGGCCATGTCCTGAGGTGGCTCCTCCGCAGATGCCCAGTCTATTGCCCCACATGGAGGCAACCCGCTGACTAGGAGAGTAGCCTGTAAAAATAGGCGGACAGCCCCTGGGCACAGCCCTTGGGTCAGCACAGCCTGCTCAAGTGGCCAGAGGACACTGTGCTCAGAGGCTGTGGCCCCACAACCTCCAGGAGGCGTCACCACCCATTGGGAGGGGACACCCACCAGCCTCACCCCGCCCCCTGGCCCTCGGCCTGTGGAGGGGTGGGGCGCAGCTTGGTCAGCTGAGTGACAGTCACGGGACCTTGACTGGCTCTGCCCGGCTTCCTGGAGGCAAGAGAGTGATGAGCGGGGTTCTCGAAGCGCAACAGGCCAGTGGTGGCACCATTGGGGTGCCACTGTCCCTGGGGGGCCTGGTGGGCGGTGGGGCAAGGGTGTCCCTGGGTGGCGGGAAGCCCACAGCGAGCACAGCCTTGAGCTCAGAGCCCCCACAGGACATGGAGAAGGAGCTGGAGGCTCTGCAGGCCTGGAAGGAGCTCGTGGCGCAGGAGCTCGACCGTGTAGTGGCCTTTTGGACTGCACACTCGCACGACCCGGAGCATGGGTGCGCCACCCACCCGTCCCCAGCCCTCTGAGCCCGGGCTCCTTCCTGCCTCACTGACCCCATGCTTCCACAGGGGCTTCCTCACATGCCTGGGCTGCGATGGCCGGGTGTACGATGACCTCAAGTACGTGTGGCTGCAGGGCAGGCAGGTAAGGGGACGCCCCGGCCCATGCCCCCTGGCCCCAGCCCCCTACAGCCACCGTGGGCTTGCACCCACCCATCGACCCAGAGGTCTGCCTGCAGCAGTCCCACTCCCCCAGGTGTGGATGTACTGTCACCTGTACCGCAAGTTCCAGCGCTTCCACCGGCCAGAGCTTCTGGAAGCTGCAAAAGCAGGTGTCCCTTCCCCCTTCCCCATGCCCACTCCATCTGGGGGCTGGGTGGGTAGGGGGACTGAGCCCAAGCCCATGGTCACCCACACTCCGGCCACCAGGTGGCGAGTTCCTGCTGCGCCATGCTCGGGTGGCACCTCCTGAGCAGAAGTGTGCCTTCGTCCTGACTCGGGATGGCCGCCCAATTCGGATACAGCGCACTGTTTTCAGCGAGTGCTTCTATGCCATGGCCATGGCCGCACTCTGGGGGGTGACAGGAGACGTGCGCTACCAGGTGCTTACGCCCACACTGGGACCAGGGCCCCCTCTCCCCTGCACCCAGGAGTCGGAGCTGCCAAAGCGGTCCCCAGGAAGTCTCCTTGGGGTGTGCAGGGGACACAGTGCTCCCACCTCAGGGCAAGGGTCCTGGGCCCCCATGGGATCCTGGGATGGCACAGGAGATGCAGCCACCCCTCCACCCCATATAATCTCCCCTCCTCCCTCTCCACAACCCTGTCCCTGTCCCCGTGGTGCCCGCAGAGGGAAGCGACAGAGATGATGGAGCAGATTGTCCACTGGGTGCGGGAGGACCCGTCGGGGCTAGGCCGGCCGCTGCTGGCAGGGACCCCGGCAGCTGAGCCTATGGCAGTGCCCATGATGCTGCTGAGCCTCGTAGCGCAGCTGGGTGCCGAGGATGAGGCGCTGATGCACAGATACGCTGAGCTGGGGGACTGGTGCACCCAGAGGATCCTGCGCCACGTCCAGGTTTGGGGTTGGCACCTCTGGGTCTCTGGGGGATGAGTTGGGGCTGAATGGAGGAGTCAGAGCCCAGATGGGGTCTAATCCAGGCCCTCCAGAGGCCCTGGGGCACTAAGGCCACCACCCTGAATCCTGAGAAAGGGACAGAGCTACCTCCACCCTGCCCCACAGAGGGATGGCCAAACTGTCCTGGAGAATGTGTCTGAGGATGGCCAGGAGCTACCTGGCTGCCTGGGCCGACACCAGAACCCAGGTAAGGGGCAAAGTGGGCCTGGGGCTTGGGTGCCATCTGGGCTGAGGCTGGGAGCTGCCACCTCTGATGGACCCCTGTCCAGGTCATACACTGGAGGCTGGCTGGTTCCTGCTTGAACACGCCAGCAGGAAAGGTGACCCTGAACTGAGAGCCCATGTGATTGAGAAGTTTCTCCTGCTGCCCTTCCGCTCCGGATGGGACCCTGAGCACGGGGGCCTCTTTTACTTCCAGGATGCTGATGGCCTCTGCCCTACACAGGTGGGCCACCCTGCTGCCAGTCGGGTTTTAGAGGGACATGGGCTTGACCCTGCCACATGGAACGCTGATCCCACTGTTCGCTGTCCCATTCCGAGGGGCCTTCCAGACCCCCGAGGTACCCAGGCGCCTGAGCCAGCAAGACCACTGTGCTGCACGTCCCATGGAGGGTACCCGGTCACTCAGCTCTGCTGTGTCCTCAGCTCGAGTGGGACATGAAACTCTGGTGGCCGCATTGTGAAGCCATGATCGCCTTCCTCATGGGTTACAGAGACAGCGGGGACCCTGCCCTGTTGCGCCTCTTTGAGCAGGTGGCGGAATATACTTTCCGCCAGGTGAGCGGTGCAGCACCCCTGAACCCGCCTCCTGGGGTGGGTGCTTGTGTGCTGGGGTGAGGGGGCTTGAGCAGGAGGGACTGTGGCCTCTTTTCTGTGGAACCCTAGCAAGGACTTGCTGCACAGGGCACTGAGAGACATAAGAGGCCAGCGGACTGTCTGTGGGAAGCCACTAAGGGGCCTCCATGGCTTTGGACAGAGAGGCTGGTGGCCCTGGCAGTGAGGCTAGTTTAGAGGGGCAGGCCTAGTCAGGGTGGTGCAGGCCTGTGATCCCAGCAACTGGGAGGCTGACACAAGAGGATCTCAAATTGGAGCCCAACCTAGACCATTTAGACCCTGGCTCAAAATTAAAAGGGCTGCGGGTGTAATTTAGTACTTTTAGGGTTTACTGAGGATAGCTCCGCACTGTGGACTCAAGAGGGCCACCAGGAGCCACTATGACATGTAACTGGATTCGATGTACTTCCAACAAAAACCCACAAGTCACTCGTGATCACAGCAGCAGGACAATTCAGAAAGCAAACTTCTGTCACACAGGACAAATGCGACAGAAACACATGAGGATCTTGTTTTTTTCTCATGCGGGATAACTGGTTCCCTGTCTCAGAATAAGTGGTAAAATGATCGGGGCTGGGGATTTAGCTCAGCGGCATAAGCACCTGCCTTGCAAGCAGGCAGTCGTGAGTTCAATCCCTGGTACCGATAAAAAAGGAAAAAGAAAAAAAAAAAAAAGAATATATTTTAGGGGCTGGGGATTTAGCTCAGCGGCATAAGCGCCTGCCTTGCAAGCAGCCAGTCGTGAGTTCGATCCTCGGTACCGATAAAAACGAAAAAGACCAAAAAAAAAAAAAAAAAAAATGATCAGGGACACAAGTGTTACTCCAAAGGTGGCGTGGATTGAGAGAGAGGCCCGGTACACGGCTCCTGAAGGATACACCAACTCTTGTGGGCCACAATTTCAAGGGACACTTTGACAGTGGACTTCAAAGTGACTGACATGTTGTATGAGCTTTCTGAGAAGTGTTTCTATTTTATTTTTTAATTTACTGCTTTTTAAAATTATTTTTTTATTTTTTGAGATAGGGGATTGCTATGCAGTCCAGGCTGGCCTTGAACTCCCTATGTAGCCCAGGCTGGCCTCAAATTCACAGTGATCCTCCTGTGTCAGCCTCTAGAGTATTGGAATGACAGGTGTGCAGGTGACTGGTGTGGTCTGTGACCTGAGAAGGGGCTCCACTTAACTTTTATTGGCACGGAAAGAGGTGTGGCTGACGCCGGGGTGCATGCGAGAGTCTGTACAGGTGCCACCTGCTGCATCGGGAGCAGCCAGGGACCGGCGGGCCTGGCACAGGAACGGCGGTGGGCAGAGGGCAGGCGCGGGGCTCTGTGTGATGTGGCCCAAGTGTCTGCCGGGTCTTCGGAGTCGCTGGCCACAATGTGCTCCGTCGAGTACCACTCAGGGAGCCCAACTGGGTGCTCCGTTCAGGCGGCCCCTTCCCTAGGCCGGGCCCGTGTTGAAGCGCGGCAGTGGGGATCTCAGGCGCCCTAACGTCATCTCCTTCTCACCCAGTTTCGCGATCCCGACCATGGCGAGTGGTTCGGCTACCTGAACCGGGAGGGGAAGGTCGCGCTCACCATCAAGGGGGGCCCTTTCAAAGGTGAGCAGGGCGCAGGGGCTCGCGGCCCCGGGGTCCCCCTGCCCTCCCAACCTGGCGCTGTCTCCTAGGCTGTTTCCATGTACCGCGGTGCCTGGCGCTGTGCGAGGAGATGCTGGGCTCCCTGCTGAGCCGCGCCCCGGACCCCGCCCCCGCCCCCACCCCCGCCCCCCGCGAGGCCTAATAAAGCTCGACCTGCTGCACCTGCCCGTGTGCGCGCGTCTGCTGCCGGGGTGGGGAGACCGTAACCGCACCGCGTCCCACAGCCCGGGGGCCCAGCTCGCCGCCGGCGCCTCGCCCCGCGTCCGCCCCGCTCATTGGCTCGTGCGCGCCCCGCCCCGCACGCCGGGCCACTCTGCGCAGGGGCCGCGGCCGGGAGGCGGGTCCGGGGGCCACGCACTTCCGCCCCCTGACCGGTTCGCTGTGCACCTCCCCTTCCGCCGCCGCCGCCCCCGCCGCCTCTACGATCCCGTCTCTTGCCCCGACCCCGGCCTTCGGAGCGCAGCGGCCGCAGACTGCGCTATCACCCTCCCCGGGACCTGCGATCCCCGCCGCAGCGATGAACATCCGCAACGCGAGGGTGAGGGCTCGGGCCGGGAGGTTGGGGGGGCTGTACGCGCCGCGTGGGCGCAGACGCTGGCCGCGTGCGCATGCTCCCGAGGGACCATCGGGCTGGCCGGGGAAGCCGGGCCCTGGCTGCCCAGCTGTCGCGTACGAGTGATGACAGGGTCCCGCAGGGTGGGTTGCGGGAAGCGCTGCTCCGCGCGACAGCCGCTGGCCTAGCCTGGGGTTGAGCGAGGCCCCCAGCCGGCGCAGCCCGGAGCGGCGTCTCACCGCCTGCGCCCCGCGCCTCCCTGCAGCCTGAGGACCTGATGAACATGCAGCACTGCAACCTGCTCTGTCTGCCCGAGAACTACCAGATGAAGTACTACTTCTACCACGGCCTCTCCTGGCCGCAGGTGAGTGCTCGGCCGGGCCGGATGGGCTGCCGCCGCGGGGTCTAGGACTCCGGCAAGGACAGGGCTCCAGCCGCAGCTCACAGGGCTGTCACACAGCTCACGCCCGCTCCATCGGTTTCCGGCTGTCAGGAGCAGTGCGTATGGCACACGTGTGTGTGCGCGCGCGCGCGGGTGGCCACCCACCCTGCGGGACCCTGATTTCTTTCTTCTCTGCCACCAGCTGTCCTACATTGCCGAGGATGAGAACGGGAAGATTGTGGGGTATGTCCTGGCCAAAATGTGAGTCATCAGGGAGGAAGAGACAAGCCTGGGGCTGGGTCCATCTGGGGAGGGCCGCTCACTGTGGGTTTTTAGAAATACTAAACCAGCCAGGCCACACCCCTCATTACAGTAGCACACAGGAGGCTGAGGCAGGAGGACTGCCCTGACAGTTTAAAGTTTACGGACAAGTTGAGCAGAGGACGTCGGATTTTCACATAAGCCTTTCCTTCCATTTGCTGTGGCATCAATGTGTTGTGTCAGATGACAACCTTGCCTAAGGTGGGGACCCAGCAGGGAGACTTTGTTTCTTAACTCCTGAGCTGACCCTACTGTGGTTTTCTCTGGGATTCTGTGTCCTAGGCCCATGGAGGCTCCAGGTCCCAGTTCTCCCTCCTGTCCTGCCACTGGCTGTCACTGTCCTAGTGTTAGCCAGTTTCTCCTTTTCCCCTGGGTCTGGACAGTGACTGTCCACCGCACCTTCTGTGTCCCACGGAACAGCAACACTGTGCACCTGTCACCTGCTCTCCCTGCTCAATCCCTATAGCCACAGTCTTGTGCAGGTCCACAGCATGGCTTCCCGTACCAGGGCTGTGTGGGGCATGGTAGCCTGAGGCCTTTTCTACCTAGCAAAGTGCATGTTTTGCTTGTTTTGTGGCTTGACACCTTGTTATTATTGCTTTTTAAAAACCACTTTTATTACTATTTTTTCATTGTTCTTTTTGAGACAAGGTCTTGCTATGTAGCCTAGGCTGGCCTGGAACTCATGGTGATCCTCCTGCCTCAGCCTCCCGAGAGGTTTTTTTTTTTTTTTTTTTTTTTCCCGTTCTGGGAATGGATGTTTTGAATCATGGAGCAGTATTGTGTTTGTGGACAGTGCACATGTCTGATGACTGCAGGGAGGGGTTTGGGGCCTCGTTCTGGAGCAGTGCAGGGCCAGCCTCAGGCCCGAGAACAGGTCCCAGAGGGTGGCCATGCCTGCAGCCCTCACCTTTGTACCTGCCTCCTTTCCCACTCAGGGAGGAGGACCCAGATGACGTGCCCCATGGACACATCACCTCACTGGTGAGTGGGGCACCATGGCCGCTGGCAGGGTGGAAGTGGGGGGAGTCGGGAGCCCCAAGCCCACCATACTGCTATCTTCCCTTCCAGGCTGTGAAGCGCTCCCATAGGCGCCTGGGCCTGGCTCAGAAGCTTATGGACCAGGCCTCACGTGCCATGATTGAGAACTTCAATGCCAAATATGTGTCCCTGCACGTCAGGAAGAGGTGGAGACTGGGCTGGGGTGGGCTGGGAGGCATGGTGACGGGATGGGGGCTGCTCTGATCACACCTGGACAGCTCAGCAGCGCCTTCTTCCCTGCAGTAACCGGGCCGCCCTGCACCTCTACTCCAATACCCTCAACTTTCAGTAAGTAGATGGCTTCAGGGGCTAGGGGTGGAGCCGAGCAACTGGCAGTGGAAGAAACTTGATGCAACCCTAGCTTGGTGGTGCACGCCAGTCATCGCAGCACATGGAAGGCTGAGGCAGGAGGATCTCTTGAGTTCCAAGCCAGCATGGGCCCCATAGTGAGTTCCAGGCTAGCCTGAACTATGTAGTGAGACCCTGTCCCAGAAAACTAAATAAAAAGAAAGAAAGGCGAGAAGATGCAGGCAGGAAGGGCTCGGAGCAAGAGCAACGGGGACCCAGAGTCCTGGGTGTCCAGCTGGACAAGCCCAGGTCTGCCCGGGATGCAGGTGACCTGATGTGGGGCAGACAGTGGGGCTGCCCTTGCAGGCTCCCCAAGACACTTGGCTTTGGACTGGCAGGGTTGAGGACACAGAGAGGGACTGGAGCAGGATGGTGGCTTCAGGCTGAGTTCAACATCCTGATGAGAGGGACCTTTGGCCCAGTTGGGAATGCCTCTGGAGGCTGGGCATAGTGGCACACCCTGTGATCCCAGCATTTGGGAGGCTGAGGCAGCCAGATCGCTCGCTACATAGTAAGTTCAAGGCCAGCCTGGGCTACAGAATGAGATCCTGTCTCACAAAGCCAAAACTAAAATAGAACAAACAGAATGCCTCTGAAGCCAGTTGTGGTGGTCAGGCCTGTAATTGCAGTGCTTGGAGGCCTCGGCAACTTAACTTCTTAGTGAGAACCTGTCTCAAAAATTAAAACAAAATGGGGTGGGGTGGGGATGTAGTTGAGTTCGAAGGCCCTGGGTTTAATCTCAGTACTGCCAAACTATCCTAAAATGCTTTTGGTGGCAAGCGCTTCATGTTAAGTCTTCAGGCATTAGGCCAAATCCAGTGTGCAAATACCTGCTGGTGTAGGCTCTTAGAGGACCTGCTGTGTGCTTGGTGACAGGCTGCAGGGCAGGAAGGGCAAGGTGAGCTGGGCGACAGCCAGGTGGCAGCCAGGCTGGGGCCGGAGATGGGGCTGCTGGGAAAGGAAGGGTTCCTTGGGGTTGGGTTCCTCTTCCTGCTCCAGGATTAGCGAGGTGGAACCCAAGTACTATGCAGACGGGGAAGATGCCTATGCCATGAAGCGGGACCTCACCCAGATGGCCGAGGAGGTAAGAGCCTGGGGCCCCCCAAGCAGGGCTGCCGTTGGTGGCTGGGGCTTCCTGAGCAATCAAATAGGAGGCAGCCCTGGCCTGCCTTAGAGACATTGGATGGGGGCTGGGGATTTAGCTCAGTGGCATAAGCACCTGCCTTGCAAGCAGGCAGTCATCAGTTCGATCCCTGGTACCCATAAAAAAACAAAAAAGACAAAAAAAAAAAACAAAAAACAAAAAAACAAAGAGGACATTGGAAGCTGGCTGTGGTGGCACACGCCTGTCATCCCTGTCCTCAGCTGAGGCAGGAGAATAGCCCTGAGCTTGAGGCCAGCCTGGGCTACACTGCAAGACCCTGTCTCAAAAAGTGAAACAAAACAAAACAGAACAGAGAGGGCATCAGCTCCAGAGCTGGCTGCCAGGAAGCCACCTGTCTGCAGGAACTGAAGGGCAGGCGGGTGGCTCTGGGCACAGTCAAGGTGGCCTGCTTTGGGCCTAGGGACAAGCAGAGCTAGGGTGCAGCAGTCTCCCCCTGCCCAGCCAGCTGCCTGGCCATTGCCTGGAGACTCAGGTGCTGTCCCTTTCACCCGAATCAGCTGAGGCGGCACCTGGAGTTGAAAGACAAGAGCAGGCATGTGGTGCTGGGTGTCATTGAGAACAAGGCAGAAAGCAAAGGAACCCCGCTCCCGGGCCCGGGTGAGGCCTGCCGGGAGGAGAAGATCCTGGCTGCTGAAGACAGTGGCGGGGACAGCAAGGACCTCAGTGAGGTCAGCGAGACCACAGAGAGCACGGATGTCAAGGACAGCTCAGAAGCCTCTGACTCTGCCTCCTAGAGCACGTCTGCCCCGCCTCAACCTGCCAGCTGTCCCAATAAAGCTTGGCCCATGGCCTTGAGGAACATGTTTGGTCTCCTGCCCTCATTCGGCCTGGTATTCAGGCTCCGGCCTCTTAGGTCACTTGAGGCCCTAGCCACTTGCTTGGAGAGAACTCAGACTTCAGTCGAGTGTGATTTAGAGAAATGGATGGGATAAAAGGGACTCCTTCCTCCCCCTCACCAGTCCCCCTATTATTAGGTGGTTTGCTGAGCAGAGCAGCACGGGGCAGTCATCCCAGCACTGGGAAGGCTGAGGAAAGAGGATTGTTGCAGGTTCGAGGCCAGAATGACACAGTCTCAGTTTCGCCATGTGGCCCAGGCTGGTCTTCAACTCGCTGTGATCCTCTTGCCCCGGCCTCCCGGAAGGGGCCGGCCTGCTACTAACATTGTCTGGTGGCTGGTGTCCCTGTGGCCTCTGATCTATTTGCATCCCACTCCAGTCCCGGGGCCTGGGCTCAAATCTGCAGCCCTTGTAAATTTGAACTTTGAGGCCCATTTCCAATGAGTCCCCAAACTGCCTGGGCATGTCCCACAGTCCCTATGGGTGCCAACCCAACACACAGGTGTGTCCACCGCAGTCTCCTGCCTGTCACCTGTTCAGCTTCCCTTGACCCCACCCTGACCCCAGCAGTCGCCCTGGGCTCTTCCTCCTTGCTCTTCCCTCTGGCGGCGCGTCATGTGTTCGGGAGCCCAAGCTCTCGCCCTTCTCTTGGGCTCTGTCGCGAGCGGCTCACAGCTCCCAGCCCTAGCTGTGCTCGGCTCCGGCAGGCACCGGTTATACAATGCGCATGCGCCGGGGCGGCCGAGACCAGAATGCGGAGGGAGGGGCGGAGCGGGCCGGGAAAGACGCGCCTGCGCGAGCCGCCCCTCTTAGACCGGCTGCTTCCAGTGGGGCTGCGTTCTGATTGGATATAGTCACAGGCTTCTCTGTCTGTTTTTCCTGCGCACTCGCCAGCCCCTTCCGGTTCGCAGGCTGCGGCGCGCCTGCTTCCCAGGCTCTGATTGGTCCGGTGGCGCCGGGGCCGAACTCCGCACGGTCGGGTGGGCGGGCTTGCGCGCTGCATGTGCAGCGCTCCGTCGCTGGTAGGCGAAACCCTCGGCGGATGGGAGGGGCCGCTTTCGGCTCCCGCGGGCTCTGTCCCCTGTGTTCGCTGCGTCTCTGTAGCTGCTCAGCGCTGAGCCGCCTCCGAGGCAGTTAGGTTTCCTGGGCGGAGGTGGGAGCTGCGGATGGGGAAGAAAGGGTAGGGGGAAACCGCAGGCTCGCCTGGCCCTGGGGCCCAGCACTTCCCCCGTCCGCAGCACCCGTTTCCCAGGCCGCTGCTTGGTGCCCGGGGCGAGGCTGGAATCCGTTGATATCCAGGAGGCCCAGCGCGGCTCCTGAGGAGCCCTGGAATAGTGACAGGGAAACAAGAGGCGCAGTGGCGCTTTGCTCCCCTGGGACGGCCTCATTGTCGCCTCGCTTCCATCTCCCGTTGGCCCTAAAGCAACCCCCCAGCCCTGTGATCACCCCCAGGTCCAAATGTACACTCTTCAACCGGTTGATTGTATTCCCCACCTTTTTTTTGCGGTACCGGGGATCGAACTCACGACCCTTTTCCCTCATTTTTAAAAATGTGTGTGCATTCACCCAGGAAGTAAAAAAGTGGAAAAGAATGTGTGCGCATTTGTTTTTTTTTGGTACCGGGGATCGAACTCATGACCTTGCGCTTACCAAGCAAGTGGTTGAGCCACTGAGCTAAATCCCCACCCCAATGTGTATGTACTTTTTTCAGAATTTTATTAGGACATGTTGCAGTATAATGATTGCATTCACTTGGGGATGTTGGTACATGTACATAACACATCTTCATTCCATGGTCCTTTCACTTCCCCCGCCTCAACGAGTTTATTTTTCCATTGTATTTATTTATGTACTTGATACTAGCAATCAAATTCATGACTTCGTGTTTGCCAGGCAGGCAGGTGATTGTGCCATGGAACTACATACCCAGCCCTATTTTTGCTTTTTTGACACAGGGTCTTGTTATGTAAAGGGGCTGGCCTTGAACTTGCAGTGATCTTCCTGCCTCAGCCTCTGGAGTGCTGGGATGACAGGCATGTGCCAACACCCCTGGCCTCAACGAGTTTAGAAATGTCCTGCACATCTGACCCTCACATGCACGAGAGCCTGTGTCTGGGATCTTGGAGGGGGAGCAGCAGGGCTGATGGGGAGAAAAGTAATAAAAGCCAGGGTTCTCCCCGCCAGAGGCTTTGTTCTCAGTGTTTCACTCGAGATTATGGTGCCTGAGGCAGAGAAGAGCATTTGCCGGCCAAGGGCAGCCATTTCCTGTGTGCTGGGGGCCCTAAGCCTGGCTCTGCTGGAGAGCAAGGTTTGGGGACCAATCAGGACTCAGGGAGGACTAGGAGACAGCCGGATGTGGGGCCTCAGTGTGGTTTCTGCAGTGGCAGGATTTGTATGACATGGGGGCAATGAAGTGTGACATGGGCTGGCACAGTGCCCCTGCCTGCTGGAGGACCCCAGCATTGGTGCTTCACAGATCAGTGTTGTGGACTGGGGACCTTCCTTCAGGATCCTGTGGGCAGCTGGGAGTGTAGCTCAGTGGTAAAATGCTTGAGCAGCATGCTTGGGCCCCTAGGTTTCAGCTCCAGCTCTACAAACAAAATTCTATTTACATTTCAAGCCATTGCTTCTTGGCCTTTTGGCTAAGATCAAGTGTACATTTAAAGCCAGGTGAGGTGGTGGTACATACTTCTAATCCTGACACTTTGGGAAGCTAAAGCAGGAGAATCTTGAGTTTGAAGTCGGTTTGACCTCCAAAGGGAATTGAAGTCCGGCCTGGACTACATAGTGAGACATCCTTGGGGCGTTTCTCAGATGCCCTGTGCCCTCTGGGTGGTTCTGTCCAAGGGCACTTGTGAACCGTCACTAGCTCAGAGGCTCCCAGCAGCGCTAGTAGCAGGACCCCTCCCTCCAGGCAGAAGTCAAGGCTGTCTACCTGTCCCCTCTGCAGGTGTCTACAAGTGCACCTGCACCCCTGCCTCCCTGGACACGCAGTGCCTAGCTACCTTGCTCTTGTCCTGAGCACTGGACCTGGGATTTCCCTGCCACCAAGCCAAACACAGCTGTCAACTCTGGCTTATCATGGCTATCTGCAGAAGCTATTGTTCCATAGCCTAGAGTGGATGGCACCCTGGGAAAGGGAGGCCCCAAGACTGCCCAGGCTAGGGCAGGTGCATGCTACAGGGAGGCTGCGGGAGCAGGGTTTCCTGCGGCAGGAAGCGGTAACCACCTATGGGGAACCGAAGGCTGTTGCCCCCTCTCATCCCCCGGCTGAGCAGAAGGGGAACCCGGCCAGCTCTGGACCGGATGCTTGGAGGGATGAAGGTACAGCTTGAGGCTCTCTAGGCTGAGGCTTCTCAGCCAGGAGCCATGAAGGGGGACCCCGGAGCATCCTGGGGACCCAGTGTGCAGACAGTCCTAGGAAGCCAAGCCCTAGGGCAGCTACCATCTTGCTGGCCACTGCTATTTTATTTTTCTTTGTTTTTTGAGGCTATGTGGTACAGACTAGCCTTGAACTCACTATGTAACCTATCCAGCCTCACACCCAAGGTGATCCTCCTGCCTCAGCCTCCTGGCTACTGGGATGACAGGACTGTGCCACCACATCCTGCTGTTCAATGCTATTGATTGCCAGTGGCTCTGGCGGGATGCAGTCTGGCGGTGGTGCCCAAAGACAGTCTTCTGGAGCTGATGGGGGGGATGGCAGCATGGTGGCAGTTTGCTGGGCATCTTGGGACTCTTGCTCCTGCCCTGGCTGCTAGGTAGGGGGCGGTGGGCCCAGGGCGGCCGACGCGCGAAAACAGCGGAAGGGGACAACCTCCGGCCATCATCGGGGCAGGGGCCCCTGGGGGCAGTGCCAGGTCCCGCCCCCGAGCTCTGGGGGCGGGGCGGGGCGGGGCCTGCCGGGGTGCAGGCGGAGGGGCTCCAGGTCGCGGCACCCGCCCGCGTGGGAGCAGCGGGGCTCGACGGCGCGGCCACTGGGCCGCGATGGCGGCACACGGGAAACTGCGGCGGGAGCGGGGAATGCAGGCTGAGTACGAAGCGCAGGTCAAAGGTGAGGGAGCGCCTGGCAGGTCGCGGAGAACGCGGGGTCTGGGAGCTGCCCTTACAAGGGCCCTCCTCTCTCCTTTCTGCTTTCTCCTTTCTCCTTTCCCCTGCTCCCGCGAGGACCTGAGGAGGTGGCAAGCTGGGAAGTGGCAGTGAGCAGCTTGGTGGGACTGACTGGCGGTGGCCCAGCCCAACTGCAGTGCTGTTCCTGGAGCCCTGGCACCTGGCACCCCCCTGCCCCAGTTGTGCGAATGCTGCAGGCTTGTTGCCCACTGGAATCCGACTTCTTGGGGTTCTGCTGATGCCCTGTGCAAATCTCATGCAAATGTACTTGCAAATTCCCGGCAAGGCTTAAGTGATTCTGTTGCAGAGACGAGGGCCAGAAGATGTCCAGCACCGATGTCACTCTCAAAGCTTCACTTTCCTCGTGGCGGAATGGAGCTCAGGGAGGTGACTTTGGGGTGCGTGGCCATTAGACCTGAGGGTGCTGCCCTATGTGTGTAGTGCCAGCTGTTTGCACCCTGGCGTGTCCGCTGACCCTTTGGCCAGCTCCAGGCCACTGCAGAGGGCGTGGTAGCCCTGCAGGGCCGGGTGCTGTGGCGGGAAGGCTCCCACCTGACTTCCTCAAACGCTGGGTGAGGGGGGGGGGGGCCCGGGAAGGCACCAGCAGGAGAGCCCTGCAGTCAGCAGAGCTGGTGAGGCCCTTCGAGATGCCAGGGATTGGAGCCAGGCCACTCCTGATGGCCCTCGAGTGCGCCGCACCCCCAGGATGGGGGGCCTCTGCCTTGCAACCCCTGAGAGCCTGCGGAACGCGTGAGAGAGAGCAGGCTGTGTGCTTGGCTCACTGGGTTCTCCACGTCAGCAGAGTGGCGGCGGGGAAGCCATCTTCCGAGTGCAGCAGAAGTGAGAGCCCTGCTGGCGCTCACAGGAAGTGTGACACAGGAAGTGTGATGGGAGGCCCAGCTTCGCAATTCAAACAGATGGAATAGGGGATTCCAGACCCCTGGCCTTTGTTTTGTCAGATGTTTTGTATACATCTGTTCTGTCCCTATTGTACTGGAGCTGGTGCACGCCTCATCTCTGATCTCAGCACTGTGGAAGGCTGAAGCAGGAGGATTCTAAATTGCAGCCCAGCCTAAGCAATTCAGTGATTTACTGAGACCTCGTTTCAAAATAAAAATAAATAAATAAATAGGGCTGGAAGGGCATGTAACTCAGGGTGAAGGCCAGGGAGAAGAGAGAGGTGTGTGGACCGGTTCCTGCTCTCAGGTGTCAGGTGTGTGGGAGACATCAGCAAACAAGCCCCTGCTGCAAGGTGTCTGCCAGGAGGGGTGGGACAGGGCTGCTGACTGGGGGCAGGTCAGGACGGGTCTCCGAGCTGTCTGCAAGCTGCAGGCAGTCTTCCTCTTTCCAGCACTCTGGGGACCACAAATGCAATTGGCTTGCAATTTCAAGCTACTAGGGGCCCAGCGGCCAGTGCGCATGTCCACATGGGTGGAGGTGGGTGGGGCTGGACAGTGGCAGAAGGGAAGGGCGGGAGTGAACAATAGGGTGGTCACTGCTCCCTTTGCCTCGGTTCAGTGGCAACAGGTCTCCAGGCCAGGCAGGCCCGCTGGATAGTCTAAAGCCTTTGATGAATGAAACCAGTTTGAGCTTTTGTTTCATTCCAAAGAAGGTCCCCTGATTCCCGAGGACTCTCTTGATAGCAGTCTGGGGCTGTAGGTGGCCTCAGGGTGGCCAAGTTGCCTCCTGCCGTCCCACCGGATGCCTGAGCTCCTGGTCTAGCCCTGCCTTGGCTTTACTGCCCAAGGCCCCTGCATTCTGGGCTCCCATTCGTCCAGCCTGATCTGTTGGTGACAGGAGAGCGCCCATGGAGCTGTCTCCAGAGAATCTAGTGGGGGTAAAGCAGAGGCCAGGCCTGGGCCACCTGAGCCTGGCTGAGAGAGGGGAGTTGGGAGGACACCCGAATGCCCCAGCCCCTGCCTTCTGCTCTCTGTACCAGTGGAGTAACTGTCTCTCAGCCACAGTCAGTGTCTAGAGTGTGCCACCCTGGGGATGGGAACAGAGACGGCACGCAGCCCAGGGACTGTGCCAGCAGGTTGCCAAAGCCCTATGTGCTGCCAGCGGGCCCATGGGGGAGCAGCCAGTGTTCAGTTGTGGAAGGCAGGGTGTCACCTGGGCATGGCCTCCTGTTGGGGAGGGGAAGCCAGAGGGCGGGGGTTGGGAGCACTATACAAGCCAGCCCCTTTCTTCACTCACCCACGCAACACCCAACCCCCACGCGGTCCTGTTTTTTCTTTCTTCCTTCCGTTCTTTCTTTTCTTTTCTCTTTTTATAGTACTGGGCTGAAGCCACGGCCTTCACCCTGAGCTCCATTCCCGGACCTGTTCTTGTTTTTATTTTAGGACAGGGTCTCCCTAAATTGCCTAAGCTGGGCTCAAACTTTCTGCCCTCCTGCATTAATCCCCACAGTGTGCCATCATGCCCTACTGGGACTGCCTTTTACCCTGGGGCCTGAGGCTATGTATTCATTGCTGTGGGCCATCTGGACCCCAGGGTCCCCCTCGTGCCTGGTAATGGTGCTGGGCTGGCCCTGTGTTCCACCCTTCCTAAACAGCCCAAGCTGGTTGTGACATTGCAGCCTGTCCTCCTAGTACTTGGGAGGCTGAAGCAGAATCGCCTCAAGTTTGAGCTGAGCTTAGGCTATAGTAGTGAATTCGAGGACAACCTGGACTATATAGTGAGACCCTGACTCACAAAAATTGAAAAACCAATCAAGTGAGCAGAAATAACCAGCTTCAGCTCCCCAGAGCTGCTGAACTCTCATCACTCTGGTCTTTGCACCACTGTGCCCTCCCACTGGGACACCCTTGCCCTCTCCTTAGAGCTGCTGCCTCTGTCCGCCTGCCTGGTCCTCAGTGTGGAGGCCTCGTCCCTAGGAGCTGCCAAGGCGGCTGCTTGCTCCGTGCCTGCCGCGCAGGCCTGGGCTGGCAGCCCCTCCAGGCCCTCTGCTTCCTCGCAGAGATTCGCTGGCAGCTGGGCGAGCAGCTGCGCTGCCTGGAGCTGCAGGGCGAGCTGCGCCGGGAGCTGCTGCAGGAGCTGGCTGAGTTCGCACGGCGCCGTGCCGAGGTGGAGCTTGAGTACTCCCGGGGCCTGGACAAACTGGCCGAACGCCTGGCCAGCCGCGGTGGCCGCCTGGGTGGCAGTGGGCGTGAACTGCAGAGCTTCCGGTGGGTGCCGTGTGCGGCATGGATGGGTGCGCGGTGCAGACAGGTGCATTGTGGGGCTGGGCCCAGTCTGAATGCCTCGTGCCCCCAGGAAGGAGCCATCACTCCTGTCCCCCCTGCATTGCTGGGCCGTGTTACTGCAGCATACGCGGCAGCAGAGCCGGGACAGCGCGGCCCTGGGTGAGCTGCTGGGGGGTCCCCTGGCACAGCGTCTGAGCCACATCGCCGAGGACGTGGGGCGCATCGTCAAGAAGGTGCGTGTGTGCCAGACCTGGGCAGGGCGGCTCCTGCACTCAAGTGGCGGCTGCTGAACTGGCCCTCACTCCCCCTCCACTTCTAGAGCAAGGACCTGGGGCAGCAGTTGCAGGATGATCTCCTGGAAGTGGTCTCAGAGCTCCAGACGGTGAGCAGGGATGGTGGAGAATTGCGCTCAGGAGACTACGGACAGGAAGGCTGGACTTAGCATCCACCCCTGAGCCTCAAGGGCCCCTGGAGGGGATGTGCTCGAATGTGACCATCACTGGGTGCCTGGCTTGGTCCATCACTGGGTGCCTGGCTTGGTCCATCACTGGGTGCCTGGCTTGGTCCATCGCAGGCCAGGAAGACATACCAGGTGTACCGCACAGAGAGCGCCAGCGCTGAGGCCAAGCTCCGAGAAGCTGAGCGGCAGGAGGAGAAGAGGGCGGGCCGGAGCGCCCCCACCACAGCCACCACCGTCACCAGCCCAGCCAGCGCTGCCGAGGCCGGGCCGCAGCGCAAGAGCTCGGTCAAGAAGGGGGGGCGGCTGGTGGAGAAGGTGGGCCCAATGCCACTGGGGTGCCCGGGGGCTGAGGGACAGAAGGGGGACAGTTGCAGGATATAGGATGTGGGGGTACCAGCTTGAAGCATAGGGGAGATGGTTCCCCCTGGTTCCTGCCTCCATCGAGGGGTGTTTGTGTGCCTCTTGTCGGACAGCTAATTCTCTGTCGCCTCTGCTCTGTCCATGGAGCGCAGGCCAGCGGTGGCAGGTGAAGAACAGGGGAGGCAGCAGCAGGACTTGGGGTCTGCACAGAGTTGAAAGGACTTGTGGGGTGTCATGGTGGGGGAGTCACCTTCAAGGCCAGAAGTGGGGCACTGGTGAGTGGTGACCCCGGTGGCCTCGCTGTCTGAGCAGCGCCAGGCCAAGTTCCTGGAGCACAGACTCAAGTGTACCAAGGCGCGGAATGAATACCTGCTCAGCCTGGCCAGCGTCAATGCAGCAGTCAGCAGCTACTACCTGCATGATGTCCTGGACCTCATGGACGTGAGTTGGGCATCGGGCATCGGGCCCCAGGCAGGGCTGGGGGCGTGTGCCCCACGACCACCCAGCCTCTGTGCTTCTTGTCCCCAGTGCTGCGACATGGGCTTCCACCTGGCCCTGGGGCAGGCGCTGCGGAGCTTTGTGGCTGCTGAGAGCCGCAGCCAGGCCTCCCACATGCAGGGCCTGGGCAGCTTGGAGGAGGCGCTGGAGGCCCTGGACCCACTGGGGGACAAGGCCAAGGTGCTTGAGGTACATGCGGCAGCCTTCTGCCCCCCACTGCGCTTCGACTACCAGCCCCATGAAGGTGACCAGGTGAGATTCCCTCTGCACTGTTGTGTGACTCCCAGCACAGTTGCAAAGGGCTTCTGGTGCTGTCTGGGTTTCAAAAGTGGTTGGGTACACAGATGTCCCCGCCCCACAGCCTCATGCACAGGTGGGAACCCGCTATCCCTGCTCTCGAGTGTTTCAAAGTTTTCCTGATTGCCCAGTGGGATGGTGAGCACATCTGTCTTCTCAGCACTCAGAAGGCTGAGGCAGGAGGGTGACTGCACATTGAAGGCCAGCTTGGGCTACATGTCAAGACCATATCTCAGAAAAGCAGAAGAAAACCAAAAATATTTTCGTAATGCTGACCTGGAAGGAAAAAAAAAAAAAACATTGAGTGGTGATTTTTATTTTTATTTTTATTTATTCATTTATTGTCTTTTTGAGACAGGGTCTTGCTGAGCAATTAAGGCTGGCCTTGAGCTCACTTTGTAGCCCAGGCTGGTCTTGAACTCGAAGTGATTCCCCTGCCTCAGCCTCCCGAGCGCTGGGACTATAGGAGTGCACCACCACACTGATTGACTGCTGATTTTTCATTAGGCACACTTGCTCTTGTCTCCTGAGTCTCTGGGACAGTCCCTACCTCAGGAACTGTCCCAGAATGCCACAGGGGTCTGCACTGAGATGTTCTCTCTCACCTGACCCTGGCAGCCAGGACACCTGTCAATCTGGGAAGCTGTACCCTGCCTGCTGTGGGGCTAGTAGGGCTGCGGAGATACCCTCTTGCGCTTCGTTTCCGCTTCATTCTCTTTTGAGAATCCTTGTTGCTGGGTAGTGAGCCTCATGGTTGACTCATTTCCTGCTCCTTCCCGATTCCCATCTCCAGGCCTTTCTATTCCACTTTCTCTGAGATCTGTCTAATGACCTCCCAACCCCAAGTGAAGTTTAACACAAATCTGAGCTAGAGGTGTTGGCATATACCTGCCATCCCAGCACTGAGGCTGGTGGAGGCTGAGGCAGATGATCCCAAGCTTAAAGGCAGCTTGGGCAACTCAGCAAGACCCTGTTTTAAAAGAAAATTGGAAAAAGGCTGGGATTTAACTCAGCGGCATAAGCGCCTGCCTTGCAAGCAGGCAGTCGTGAGTTCAATCCCCGGTACCGATAAAAAAGAAAAAGACCAAAAAAAAAAAAAAAAAAAAAAAAAAAAAAAGAAAAGAAAAAGAAAATTGGGAAAACAACGGGGGATGTTGTTTGGTGCTTCGGGTTCCATCCCTAGCACCAAACAACGACAGAAAACCAAGGTTAGGGACAAGGTTCTTGCTTTCATGGGACATCAGGTGTGCATGGAGTATGGCCTTGTTTCTGTCGCCTCATGGTCCCAGAGTGGCTCATCCACAGCCACTGATCTGTGACATTGCCAGTGTCAGTGGGGCAACACCAAGGCCAAACTAAGGGGACCCGGCCAGCCCCAGGGCGGGGCTTGCACACACTGTCACCAGCGTGCCATGCCGAACATCCCAGAGCCTGTCCTCCCCGGGGGCAGGGCCTCCCCGGAGAGAACTGACCAGGTTCCTGCCAACAGTGTGGGCTGGGGGTGGGGCACACTTAGCATTTCCTAGGGCTTAGGGTGGCCTTATTTAAAAGATGAGATAAGCAGGTGTGGTGGCAGCTGTGAGTTCAAGGCCACCCTGGATTACACAGTGAGATCCTGTCTTTAAAACCCAAACCAAACCCAAAGCCCACCCAGTCCTCGCCCTCCACCCTGGCACCCTTCAGAGTCTATCCCTGCCAGGGGTTGTGGCACCCTCAAGGAAAACACCTCGTAGAAGTGAGACAGGATTTGTCCTTCCCTCCTTGGTTAGCCCTGCTGAGGCTGAGTCAGGGCTCTTCTGTTACCTTTCATGACTGAGTCCCTGTGCAGTCCCATTTGGTACAGCTTAGAGGAGCAGAGAGGGAATGTCCAGCTTCTTGCAGATAAGCTGCATCTTTACTTTTTTTTAAATCTTGATTTTGTTTTCTTTGAAGCAGTCCAGGCTGGCCTGGAGCTCGCAGCAATCTTTCTTCCTGCCTCGGCTTTTCAGGTGCTGGGATGACAGGTGTGTACCTTCACGCCTAGCTGTCACTCAATTTTAACACGATTTTTTTAAAAATTTAGAAATTTGGGCCTAAGGATTTAGCTCAGTGGCTTAAGCGCCTGCCTGGCAAGCGCGAGGTCATGAGTTCGATCCCCAGCACCAAACAAACAAACAAACAAAAAATTAGAAATTTAGTTTCTTTGTTTTTTTAAATCCATTTTATTTCTTTTTTATTTTTTTGGGGGGTGGGGTGGGGATTGAATTCACGACCTTGAGTTTAACAAGCAGGCGCTTACACTGCTGAGCTAAACAAATCCATCTTATTTCAAAGAGGGAAAAAATAAAATAAGACAAAATTTCAGAACACGTCCGTCTGGGGCAACAATGGTACATACACTGCGCATTGTCATCCCCAAATCTTTCACCCAGAGCACAGGAGCTCTGCATTCAGTTGTCCGAACAGTACCGGCGCAGATCTTCCTCTTCAGTGAACTCCGAGAAATCAGTAGTGTGACTACCGTAGCTAGCTTTTCATTACACACACATACACGTGCACGTATACATGTTGTTTCTTTCAGCTTCTCACACTAGGGAGACAGTACTGTGTCTACACATGTGTCTTACTTCACTGACAAGTATGGTCTCAAGTTGCATCCATTTACCTATAAAAGTCTCCAGTTTACCCTTTATAGCTAAATAATACTCCATTGTATAAAATACCACAGCTTTTTAATCTATTACTTGGTTGATGGGCATTTGAGTTGTTTCCAGTATTTAATTATTGTAAATTGTGCTGCTATAAATATGGGTGCACATATATCACTGAGGTATGTTTTTAGTTCTTCTGGGAAGATACCCAGGAGGGGTACGACTGCATTGAATGGGACCGCCAATCTAGGTGTTTTGAGGAATCTCCAGACTGACCTCCACAGTGGCTGCACCAGTCTGCACTCCCACCAACAGTGCAGGAGGGATCCTTTTCCCCCACCCCACAGCCTCTCCAGCATTTGTTATTGCTTGATTTCTTAATAACAGCCATTCTTTCTGGTGTGAGGTAGAATCTCAGTGTTTTAATGTGCATCTCTTGAGTGGCTAGTGATGTTGAACACTTTTTCACGTATTTGTTTGCTGTTGCATTTCCTCGTCTGAGAAGTGTGTACTCATCTCAGTTGCCCGCTTTTGGATTGGGTCTGTAAATCTGAGAGGACTGATTTTTTTTTTTAGTTCTTTATATGAATTTTAACAGAATTCTAACTGCAATACCAGAGTTTTCTGGATATTTAGATGTTCATGTTTTTTATATTTATTAAATTTATTTATTTTTATTTTTGTCACGGTCACTGTGCACTGAGCATTCTCTTCAGCCTGACCTGCAGCCAGAACTTACCCTGACCCTGCGGCCCCTAGCTTCCTGAGGCGCTCTCCTCCACAACCTGTGCATCCACGGGCACTGTCCTCTCTGTCCCCGAGGCCCTCTTTCTGTCCTGGCCATTCTTGGCTTAAAAGACGGAGCCAGTTGAGGAGTAACATATACCATTAATCTCCTAAAAAATACAATTCAAAGTGGGTGTAGTGCCAATGCCTGTCACTCGGGCACTTTGGGAGGCTGAGGCAGGCAGATGGTAAGTCGGAGCCCATCCTAGGCAACCGAGCAACTTATCGAGACCCTGTCCCATGAAGAAAAGGCTGGGAATGCTGCTCAGTGCACAGGCCCCACGTTTAGTCCACAGTGCCATTCATTGGTTCCAGTGTGTTCACAGATTGTGTGCTCCTCGCCCAGAGAGGCCGTCCCTGGCACCCACTCCCGCGCTTGGCGTTTTCCCTCACAGGGTCAGTGGTCGTCCCCACTGGAGTGTCACAAGCAAGCAGTGTGCTATGGTCCCTACCGGGCACATCTTGGGTGCATTCACATCAGCCCTGGCGCTGTCCCTGCAGGTGACTGAGATCCAGGTTGAGCTGGAGCTGCGGGATGAGATTGTGCCCAGGGCCCAGAACATCCGGAGCCGCCTGGACCGGCAGGCCATTGAAACAGAGGAGGTGTGAAGCGGCGCCAGGCTGGGTGGGGACGGGACCCTGCTGCCACCTCCCCACTTTTCCTGCCAGTGTGGCTTCTGCCTGCCAGCCCTGTTCCCCACCTCCCACCCAGGTGAACAAGACGCTGAAGGCGACGCTGCAGGCCCTGCTGGAGTTGGTGGCGTCGGATGATGGGGAAGTGCCCGACTCCTTGCAGGCCAGCCCATCCACAGAGTCCTTAAAGTCCACCGGCTCAGACTCGGGCGGGCGGCAGGCAGGCCGGAAGCGCGGCCAGCAGCAGGAGACAGAGACCTTCTACATCACGGTGGGCACGGTGGAAGGGGGCCGGGAGGTTGGGCAGCTCAGGCCTCGTGTCAGAAACTGAGGGCTCTTCTCGGACTCTCCAGAAGCTGCAGGAGTACCTGAGTGGACGCAGCATCCTCGCCAAGCTGCAGGCCAAGCATGAGAAGCTGCAGGAGGCCATAGGGCGAGGTGCACCGGCCGCGCTGCCTCCCTTCCTGCCCTGACGGGGACAGCCCGGAGACAGCCTGACCTTGGCTGTCCCAGCCCCTCACTGAGCCCACTGAAGGCCTTCGCCCACAAGGCAGGTCACCAACACTTTCTCCTCCCCAGGTGACAAAGAGCAGCAGGAGACGTTGTGGTGAGTCCCCCAAAAGTACCCAGTCTCTTCCTGGGGCCTAGCTCTGTGCCTGGTAACCTAGAGCCTTGGTGGAGTGCAGAAAAACCCAAGAGGGCCAGAGTTCGAGGCCAGCCTAGGTTCCAGAGTGAGATCCTGTCTCAAAAACTAATAACCTGGGCAGTGCAGGGCCTGGCAAGGAAGATGTGGGGGCCCACGCTGTCCTCTGTGCCTATTCCCTCGAGCCGGGTCTCCTTCACTGCAGGACCCAATACTCACAGAGAAAACTCCAGAAGAGCCGCCTGCCACGACCCAGCTCACAGTACAACCAGAGACTCTTTGGAGGCGACATGGAGAAGTTTATCCAGGTCCGTGTGTGGCCCGTGCTCCGTGGGGCCGCAGGCCAGCCGCTTCTCTTCTGTGCTTTCTCATCTCTGGCCAAGCAGCCACCCAACCCCATGTCCTTTGTCCCCAGACCCCCACAACCTCCTTCAGGCCTCCACACTGTCTCACCCCACACTGGCTTCCACTGTGGCTCGTGTGTGTGGCTCTGGGGCTGCTGGACGGTGCTGTACAGTGATGGAGAGAGAGCCAAGCTGGGCGGGGTGCACATCTCGTCATCCCGGCCCTCAGGAAGGTGGGGCAGAAGGGTTGAGGGTTCAAGCCCAGTTGCCGGGCAACTTAGAGACCTAGTAAGATCCTGTCTCAAAATTCCAAAGGACAGGGATGTTAGTGCCAAGGCTCTGTATTTGATCCCCAGCTTCACGAAAGCATAGGAGAGGGAGTCCAAAAAGAAAAAAATAATCCTGTCATTCTTGGCAGTGTGATTATGTGCACGAGCATTCAAAAGAATGCACGAATTTGAGTTTGCAGTGTCACCTGATTCAAGGTCAGCCTTCAAATTTTGATTGTTTTTACATTCCAGCAACAAACAATTTGCAAATAAAATGGAAGGCACTACCTAAAATAGCATCCGAAATACCAGATACTTAATGCCAGGCATGGTGGCACACGCCTGTATTTCTGGCATTTGGGAGGCTGAGACAGGAGGATTGTCTCGAGTTTGAAGCCAGCCTGGAGTACATAGTGAGTTCAAGACCAGCCTGAACCACATAGTGAGGCCCTGTCTTAAAAAACCAAAAAAAAAAAAAAAAAAAAAAAGGAAACAGTAGACCCTTAGGAGCCACTGTCACAAACTTGGCCATAACGCACTGCTCAGGAAAAAGTGGCACTGCTTGCCTCCCTGTGAAGCTGCAGCTTGCCTGTCCTGTCCTTAGAGCTCAGGCCAACCTGTGCCCCTGGTAGTGGAGAGCTGCATCCGCTTCATCAACCTCAATGGTAAGCCACACGGCCCCAGCGGGGCACAGACACCTCTACCGTCACAGGCCGGCCCTGGGGGAGGAGATCCTGGCACTCAGCCCGTATCCTCTACAGGCCTCCAGCACGAGGGCATCTTCCGGGTGTCCGGTGCCCAGCCTCGGATCACAGAGATCCGCGACGCCTTTGAGAGAGGTGGGGGGGACTGCCAGACCAGCTCCGGGTGGCCTGGGCTTGGGAGCACGGCTGGCCCTCACTGTGCACTTGCACCCTCAGGCGAGGACCCTCTGGTGGAGGGCTGCATGCCCCACGACCTGGACTCGGTGGCTGGCGTGCTCAAGCTCTACTTCCGCAGCCTGGAGCCCCCACTCTTCCCTGAGGACTTGGTGGTGGAGCTGCTGGCCTCTGTTGGTGAGGGGGTGTGGAGCCGATGGGGAGGGTCCTGGGGACTCGGGCTGCACTCATTCAGTGTCTCTCGGGGACCCTGGCCACAGAGACCGAGGCTATGGCCGAGCGCGTGCAGCCCGTGAGCCACCTGCTGGCACGGCTGCCTGACCCGGTGCTGGTGGTGCTGCGCTACCTCTTCACTTTCCTCAACCAGTGAGTGCCATGGGGACGGGACGGGGCAGGGGGTGGGGGACATGACGAGAGCACCCATCCACCTCCCCCCCGCCTGTCCTCCTAGCCTGGCCCAGTACAGCGATGAGAACATGATGGACCCCTACAACCTGGCTGTGTGCTTCGGGCCTACGCTGCTGCCTGTTCCCAGTGGGCAGGACCCGGTGGCCCTGCAGGGCCGTGTCAACCAGCTGGTGCAGACGCTCATCCTGCAACCCGCGCAGGTCTTCCCGGCGCCAGCCTTGCTGCCCGGCCCGGTCTATGAGAAGTGCATGGCACCTCCCGCTGCCGGCTGCCTGGGGTGCGCTCCACTCTGCTCCAGCTCCGGGGGGCCTGGGGGCCGGGGAAGGAGTGGAGGGGCCCTTCACCCTCTCCCTGCTCTTGCCTCAGGGATGCACATTTGAACAGCCTCACGGGAGATACTGAGCTGGAGCCAGAAGGCGCCCCCTCGGCCCAGGAGGATGGTGAGGGGCGGTGGGGCCTGCCACGCCCCGCTCCCTGGTGACTGCACCACCCACCTGCACCCTCTCTCCTCCACAGACCCCGAAGGCACAGTAGAGGCTGTGGCCTGCTTTGGGTACACAGGCCGCACCGTGCAGGAGCTGAGCTTCCAGCGTGGGGATGTGCTGAGGCTACACTCTCGTGCCTCGAGTGACTGGTGGCGTGGAGAGCACGGCAGCATTCGGGGGCTCATCCCACACAAGTACATCACGTTGCTTGAGGGGTGAGCGAGGCCCCCAAGTGTGGGGGCCACACAAGGTCACCCTAAGGTGCTCAACCCTGGAGTGCTGCACTCCCCGCCCGCCCCGCAAGCCCCTCAGAGAACCTCCTGGCCTTGCCGGTGGCCCAGGGCTGGGCAAGCACAAGATGGCTCCCCTCATTCCTCAGGCAGCAGACAGGGGGGTCAGCCCCAGGAAGGGAGGTGCTGCCCAGGGTCCCATTGGGCTCAGTGCCCCTACCCTGCAGGATGGAGCCGGGTGCCCCACCTGAGACTGTGGGCCCCTCTGGCCATGGACGACACTGCTTGGTGCCAACGTCCCCAGAGCGACATGTGGAAGTGGACAAGGTGAGGCACTGTTCCTGTGTCCCCTTGCGAAGCCAGCTGTCCACTCCTCTAGGAAGGCCACTGCCTGTTCTCTGTGGTAGCTGCAGTCCAGGGCTACCATGCCCAGGAGGACTAGGGCAAATAGCAGGCATGAGCCCAGACTCTCGGCTGGCACAGGACAGGAGCACCTGGTAGTGAAAGCCAGGCTAAATGACAGGCAGTGACCTAGCAGGTGCTTGGCACACCAGGGAGGGTGAGAGAGACAGATGGCGGGGGGGGGGAGGGGGGCGGGCGCTGGCCAGGGAAGCAGAGTGGGCATGTGGAGGGGCTCTGCCCCTATCAGGAGGGAAACCCTGGGGACAGTTATGTAGCCTAAGAAAGGGCATGCAAGGTTGTGCTGCTGTCCCATTGTGGCCTGACACCCCAGCCTAGAGAGCGTGGGACAGGCAGGATGGACATGCAAGGCCAGGAGCCTGATAGCCAAGAATGGTGGGGGCTGGGTTGCGACCAGAGGGGGACATTGATCAGGGAGTCCCCAGCATGCTGGTAACCCTAAAGATCACAGACAGAGTCGGCCACCTGTACCAGGAGAGGGAGGGGATGGGAGGCCCAGGGCCCAGCCAGCCAGACCCCGCTTCAGGGCCATACCCAGGAACTGCTGGCCACCTCCTCACACTGGCAGGAAGGACCAGTGCAGGAAGTGCAGAGCGGGGAGCCCAGGAATGGGCCACAGGGTCCATCAGGGCTACAGGAGCAGCGCCATGACCCAATACCTCTGTGCTCAACGTCCCACCAGGCTGTGACGCAGAACATGGACTCAGTGTTTAAGGAGCTCTTGGGAAAGGCCACCATGCGCCAGGCGACCGCCGCCAGCCCTGGGCCACGAAGCCCGAAGTCCCCGGGTGGGGGTGGGGGTGGGGGTGGCGGTGTGCTTGGCAGGAACAAAGGCTTTGCCCGTGGGCCTTCAGGCCCAGGTTTCCCCACCTTCTTGAATCTACAGGGCCCAGACTTGGCCCCCAAGCCACAGTGAGGGAGGGGGCCCCGGGGCTGTCCACTCTCCATGGGTCCCCTGCTTCTCCTCACCCCCAGCTCTGCTCAGGGCCAGCCCGTGGGGTCCCGTGTGACTCATAAAGCCCTGTGTGCCATTTCCTGAGCGGCTGTTGTCTGTGTCAGTTCTGCTGGAGGCCATGTGCTGAGGCAGTAGGCAGGTGGGCGGCCGGAAGGGCTTCCTCCGGGTCCCCTGCCTTGAGCTGTCCGTCGGGAGCTGTGCCTCTTGGGGACCTGCCCTCAGAAGCCTTGGCAGCCTACATCATGGTTCCACGGCCAGGTGCACATGGGCTCAGTGTGGGCGCGTGGTACCTTGTTCCCAGGACACGCCTTGCAGTATGGAAAACGAACTGGAATTTTAATGAGGGGCAGAGAAACGGAAGGGCCTAAGGAGGTCCAGGCAGAGAGGTCTTCCCCATCTGGCTCCTTCGAACCTCCATGTCACCTGGGAGCGTTTGCCCTTGTCACTTGTGGCCTGGGACTGTCTGTCCCCACACCCTGCACAAAGGGGCTTACCTAAGCAGCCCCTCACAGTCTTGGAGCCCCATGGCCTCCTTGTGCGCTTGGGGACAGTGAGGCCAAAGGGGGCGCAGCCAGGGCCATCCTGTGCGGCAGCAGCAGGGCTCGGGGGCCAGCCCCAGGCAGGCGGCTGAGCTTTGGGAGCCCGGGAGTACAGCAGCCCCTGGCCCTCAGGAGAAAGCTTCCCTGGCCAGGTAAGAGCTGGCAGTGGTGCAGGACTCATCCTGGGGCCCCAGGCCGGATGGGGTGCGGCCCCTCACGCAGCAGAGCAGGCCGCGCAGCTCCGATGACACGCTGCTGCTGAAGGACGCGTAGATCCAGGGGTTGGTGCAGCTGTTGAGGCTTGCAAGTAGCATGAGCAGCACGAAGGGGGGTCCTGTGGGGTGGGAGAGCCCGGCTGGGGTCAGGGTGCCTGATGTGGGTGGCCATGCCCGAGCAGCCCCCGTGGACGGCCACACACACTTTCCCTAGGCGCCTGGGGGTCCCATGCTGCCCACAGCTGCACGAGGAAGAAGGGCGCCCAGCACAGCACGTAGACGATGACGATCACCAGCGTCATCCTCACGGTCTTGGCCATGGCCGCTGACACGCGTGCGCCTTCTCTGGCACTGCCTGGCTGGCGCCCTCTGCGGCACCCCCTCTTGGACGGAGCAGGCACCAGGCTGGCATGCATCTCTCGGAAGATGAGAACTTGGCAGGCGGCGATGCCCAGGGCTGGCGCCACAAACACCATCAGTGTGATCCAGGTGACATAGGCACGGAGTCCCCAGGGCTCTGCAAAGCGTGCCCAGCAGTCGAAGACCCCACTGCCATCCCCCACGTCACGCCGGGCAAAGATGAAGAGCTGTGGCAGGCTAAGAAGCAACGAGAAGGCCCAGGCCACCAGCACTGGCCGGTTCCAGCGAGCCCCGCCCCCGTGGCGGTAGGCCAGCATGGGGCGGCAGATGGCACGGTGCCGGTCCAGCGTCATGGCCAGGATCATGTAGGAGGAGGCGTACATGCCCACCATCTGCAGGTACTTGACGGCCCGGCACAGGGCGTCAGGCCCGTGGAAGCGGTCGGTGGCATCCCAGGCCAGCTGGGGCAGCACTTGAAACAGAGCCACCACCAGGTCAGCCAGGCACAAGTGGCCGATGAAGACGTGCATGGGTGCCCAGCGTCCGTGCCGGCCTTGCCTCACCAGGGCCCCCAGAACCAGGCCATTGCCCACAGCCACAGCCACAAAGACGGTGGAGAGCAGGGCCAGCTCGGCCCGCGCAAGCAGTGGGTCCCGGGCATCTAGGGGCTGTTCCTGGCTGCTGTTGCTGGGCAGGGAGAGGGGCCTGGGTGCCACTGGGCGAGAGAGAGGCCAAGTTAGTGAGGGCACAAGGAAGAGGTCCCTGGCTCCAATGGTACCATCAACACCCTGCCGCCCACTTCTGGCTTCAACAGGGGGACCCCCTGAGGAAGTCCCGCTGCGGGAATCTGTGGGAGTCAAGGACAGCCTCCACCCCCAAAGCCCTCCCCCACCACAGGAGGGCTCATCCCGCCTTACCAGAGGTGGTGGTCGCAGAGAGCATAATGAGGTGGCCACAGGTGTCCTCAGAGTCTGATGACAGCAAACGTAGGGCCAGCCTGGTGGCCCAGGGTCTCAGCACAGGGACCCTTAGGGAGGCGCCAGGGTGCAGGCACCTGTCAGGTGTGCGTGTGGGATGGTGTCCAGTCTGGGGCCAGTTCTGGGCAGAGGAGGTGAGGGGCACAGTCAGACTGGGGCCTGGGGGCATCTAGGTGGCATGGGGGACCTGGACTGGCCAGGAGTTGGGAACCCGGCAAGAGGAGCCTGGTGAGCACGCAGAGCGCTCCAAGCAGCTTACCTGGCTGAGCTCCCGCTCCGGGGCAGTGGGGCGGCAGTGTGAAGGTGGCCCAGGCGACTGACCAGGTCTGCTCTCCATCGCTGGGCCACCCCGCCCCGCCCCGCCCCGCCCGGCCCACACTTCCTCCCCCTCTCCCAGCAACACCCCACCCCCACCCCCTTTCACCACTACCACAGCCATCAACACCAGGAAGTAGACTCCGGTTTTCCTTCCTGTCCCTGGGCTTCCCGATCCCCACTGTTGGGCCCTCAACCTGCCTCAGCCAGTCTCCTGCTGGGCCCGCCCTGTCCCTGGCTGCTTCCTGGACGTCTGCTTCTGTTTCCTGGGACTTGGGTGCTGGAGGTCACTTTGCCCCATGGCACCTCAGCTGTGACTGGAAAAAGTGGTGGCAGAGCTGGGCTCTTCCTCCCCCCTCCTCGCAGTCAAAGCCAGGTGCCCCCCACACTTTAGGCACCCCAGCAAGAGTGGCTTCCCCTTCAGGGTCCTGTGGGAGCCGAGGTCACCCCACCCTTTTATTCCTCCCCAACCTGCTGTGACCCAGCTGGACCTCCATATGCTCACCTAGCTGTGCCCCATTTACAAGACATGGCCAGAGCCCCCAGATGGCCACCCCTGCTCTAGACAGATGCCCACCCACTGCCAGCTCTCTGGTCCCCTCTTCCAGCCTGTCGTGTCCCCCCCACCCCGCTCCGGCAGTCTGCTTTTTGCCAGGGGCCTGAAGCAGGCTCTGCTCCTGTCTGTGTTCTGGCACAACCTGGGCTGCTGCAGACAGTGGGGTGCAGATCAGGGCAGAGGCTCAGCACTCCGCCTGGGCTGCGGCACAGTCATGCATGCATGGGGTGTGTGCGGCCTGACCCTAGCACCTGACACTGTACCAGGCACCTAGCCCAGCCACATGGACTGAGGACGGCACAACAGCTCTTGGGAAATGTCCTAGCCTGTGTGACATTGTCTTCCTTTCTTCCCTATGGGCCAGGCCTGGGTGGCTTCTGGGCCCTCGGTACCAAGGGGACATTTTGTCATACACAGGCACCTCTCCCCGGGCAGAGATGGAAGAACACAGCCTGGCCAAGCCTTGAGCACCCACTCCGTGTGTCTCTGCTTGCCACCTCCACTTCCACGAGCAGTGGCACAAGGACAAGGACAACAAAGGTCTCTAGATCTTTCCTTACCCCGAGCAAGCACCCTAGGGTGCCGCCGGAGAGGCAGCTTGGAGAAGGCTGGCCCCAGGCCTGCTTACTTCCTCCTCCCTTCCTCCCTTCCTTCCTGGCACTGGGGAGTGGACCCAGGGCTGCCCACTGAGCTACATCCCTAGGCCCCCTGGGTTTGTTTGTCTGTTTTTTGGTACTTAGGATTGAACTCACAACCTTGCACTTACCAAGCAAGCGCTTGAGCTCCTGAGCTAAATCCTCAGCCCCACGTCCCCTTATTTTTAAATTTATACTTTGAGACAAGGTCTCTCTAAGTTACCCAGGCTGGGCTTGAACTTGCAGTCCTCTTATCTCAGCCTCCTACAGTTCTGGGATGAGAGACATGCACCACCGCACCTGGTGAAATTTTGGGGGAGTACTGGGACTCAAACTCATGACCTTGCACTTGCCAGGCAGGAGCTTGTGCCACTGAAGTATATCACTGGCCCTAAAAAGTTTCTTTTTTAAATTGTTTTTAGCAGTGGCAAATTTTATTAGAAAAAGTAAAAGTGAAGAGTCAGGGAGAAGCTGGCTCTGCAGAGTGAGTTTGGGCCAAGTGAAGGAAAGGGAGATCAAAGTTCACTCTGGAGGGAGCAGAGTGGGTGGCCCTGGGGAGAGGCGTCTGCATGAGTGCATGAGGACCCCGTTCCTCACCGGGAGCTGGTCCATATACGGAAAACATCTCTTTCCCTCTCCTATTACCTATTTTGTATTTTGCTCCATATTTATAATTTGGATTTCTCACTCAACACCACATGAAGTTAAATGTGTGTCATTTGTTTCACTTTATGGTCTCACAGCTCAGCTTGGGGGCACATACTTGTAATCCCAGCACTCCAGAGGCTGACACAGGAGGCTTGAGAGTCTGTGGTCTCAAAGAAAGAGGGAAGAAAAGAAACCTGTTGAATTGCTTTCTGGAGTCAGTGGACCGCTCATCCCCAGCAGCCGGAGGGAGCTCCCTTGCTCCGCCAGGTCTGTGCAGCCTTCGGAGGGTTCGCACCACTTCCTTCCATTTCGTTGCTGCTGTTTGTTCAAGTCAAGGTCTCACTGTGCAGTCCAGGCTAGCCTTGACTTCCCGACAACCCTCCTGCCTCAGCCTCCGCGAGCGCTGGGATGACAGCTGTGCACTACCACACCGGGCTCTAGTCTCATTAATTTTAACAATTTTAGTGACGTTTTGCCGGGACTGTAATTTGCACGTGTCTCAGACCTGATGATATTGAGCATCTCTTCATGGAACTCTGCCCTTGGTGTGTCTTGTGGTGAAGTGGCCGGGGAGACCCTTGGCCAGTTTGCTCCCGGCCAGCTCACTGGTAGAGGACTTGCCGGGCATCCACGAGGCCCTGCGTTGCCTCCCCAACACTCCAAACAGATCTTTCAGCAGTCTTTAAGAAAGTCTTCTCAATTTTAGGTGCTGTTACATATACATAGTTTGAATGCAAGCCCTTTAGAGAGCGCTCACATTGTGTGGCATCTTCCCTTCTGGTCAGTAGCTTGCCTTTACATTTTCCCGTCTCTTAAAAAAGACTGTTTTTGAGCTAGTCTCTCATTGCAGGCTTGTGATTTTAGGCAGTCAGAAGGCTGAGGCAGGAAAACCACAACGTTCAGGACAGCCTGGGCAGCTTCATGAGACCCGCCGCAAAATTTAAAAAGAAAGGAAGAGTTAGGGATGCAACTCACCTCCAGGTTCAATCCCAGTAGCAAGAAAGAAAAAAGCAGGGTTTTGGTTTTGATGAAGTCTAATTTACTTTGTTTTATTTTCTTAACTTTTGGTTTATTGGGACAGCATTTCAGTAGTGTAGCCCAAGAAAGCCTTGAGCTTAGCACAGTTCTCCTGCCTCAGCCTCCTGAGTGTTGTTTTTTGAAATAGGGTCTCACTATGTAGCTGGTTGGCCGTGAACTTACTGTGCAGTGTAGGCTGGCCTCAAACTCAGCAATCTTCCTGCCTCAGCCTTCCGAGTGCTGGGATTGCAGGCACTTGCCACCATGCCTGGCTCTGCCCACTTTCAGAGGACGGGTCTGCTTGGCTCATTGCCGTCTGCATCTCCTTTCAGTGTGCCTGTACCACTCTGCTTCAGACCGCTTCTTTTAAACAGCAGAGCTATGCTGTCTAGCCTGCCCATCTGCCTTTCGACTGGCCCAGCAGCAGATTGTGTTTTTCAGGATCTCCCACCCCACCCCACCTACTCCTCTGGAACCTTGCCACCCCCTACCAAGATTTAGGCACCTGGGCAGGCTTGCAACTTGCTTGTCATTAAAACAATATGATATAGCAGGGTGTGGGGTGCACACCTGTAATCCCAGCACTCGGAGACTGACGCAGGAAGATTATGGTGAGTTCAAAAACAGCCTGGGCTACAAAGTGAGCTCAAGGCCAGCCTGAACTGCACAGAGAGACCCTGTCTCAAAAAGTCAAAACAAACAAAAAACAGTATGATACAGCCTGGTGTAGCAACACATGCCTGTCATCCTAGCACTTGGAAGGCTGAGGCAGGAGGTTCGCTTCAAGTTCAAACCCAGCCCAGGCCGCATACCAAAACTCAAAAACAAGTAAATAAATACAAAGGAGTGAGGGTTGCATCATTTCTTGAAGGAAGGCAGAGCAGAGTTTTTGGACCTGCGGACCAAATTCACGCCACCTGCGGACCAAATTCACGCCACCTGCGGACCGATTGGCTGTCGCCTGTTCTCAGCCTCTAATTCAGAGGCCAGGTGTGAGACTGGCATGGCCGAAAAGCTATGCTCCTGCAGCGCCCCTAGGAGGCTCCTGGGATGGCACACGCTGGTTTCCCCTTGAACTCAAGGATTCCACTGCTGGCCTCGGTCCCCCACCTTGCTGAAGGTAGCAAATGTCACAACAAATGTCAGTGCCCAGGTGACATCCAGGTCCATAAGCCAAGTACTTTTCTACATGTGGTCGCCACAGGGACTTCTGCTCCTCACCCGGAGTCTTTTCTGGCTAACAATGTTTTACCTTAAACAGAGGTGGCACCCATCTTGGAGCACTCTCAGGGGCATACCACATGGGCTCCGTACCCTTTGGTCAATGTCACCAGCATGCTCACCACCCAACCTTGATTAGGTGGAGGGCTTGGGGGACAGCTGACAGTGCTGCAGGTGGATGGGGTAATCCGGGTGCCAACTGGCACAGGCTGGAAGCCCCTGGGCTCCTTGGCCCCGCCACCCAGGCAGGCTCAGTCTTGGCTGCTGACTCTGGAAATAATAGGAGTCCACTCCCTCCTAAAGACCCCTGACCGCTGGGTACTCAACCCTGTGGGAGTGGGGTGTCAGGCAGTGTGCTGCCAGAGCCAGGTGCTCAGGTGCCTTGGGAAAAGGACCTCAAGCCACTTGGAGACTGAGTGGAGGGCCCAGGAATGGTTCACTGGGTAACAGGCATGCCCATAAAAATACCATGGCCACCAGGGCTGCAATCTGCCATCTGGGCCCTAGGCCTTCCGTGCCCTGGGGCTCCGGCTGGCTCCCCCTGTCTCGCCCGGCCTCCTGGGGAGGTCACGGCCACCAGCTTCGAGGGGCGCTGGGGAGGAGTGCAGCTGAGGGAGGGGTGGTGGTGGGGAAAGGTCGCGATGAGGCCAATTCCGAGGACAAAGAAATGACACGGTGCCTAGCAGGGGGGTCGAGGGCGCCAGGGAGCTGGAGGTGGTGGTGGAGCAGTGTCCTCTCTGTGACCCTGCCGCGCCCCTTCCTCCGCAGGCAGGGCACTGGGCTTCGCGCACCGCTTCCGAAGAACAGGACCCAGCCCTGGTGGCCCGAGTGGGGCAGAGCCGGGGGACACAGGAGTCACGTCCTGGAGGCAGGGTGACGCGCACACACGCAGGCATCAGGAGGTAGCTGGGAGCGCTTCGGGTATGGCATCTTCACTACCCTTCGAGGGTCGGGGGCACGGATGGACCCCGCCCAGTCCCCTGTCCAGCGCCTGGCCCTGGTCCCCTCTCTGAGCTGCCGCGGCGCCAGGGCACCTCGGGAGCCAGCAAGGTCCCCTTGAGCCTCCGGAGGGGGTGGCCATCGGATCCTCGGCTCACCCTGGGCTCCGCCACCTCGCTCGGCTGCAGCGCTGGGCTGGGGCGCGGCGGGGCGGGGCCGGCGGCCGCGAGGTGATCTCACTCCCGCCCCTCCCCCGCCCGCGCGCGCCCGCCCCGCCCCGCCCGCCGCAGCCTCGGCATCGGGCATCAGCTTCAGCTTCGGCATCTGCGTCCGCGTCGCAGACGCGCTCGGGCGGCGGGGCAGAGGCCGGCGCGTGCGGAGCCTGGGCGGGCAGCCCGAGCGGCGGCGGCGCAGGTAAGGCAAGCTGGCCTGTCCCCGCTAGCGGACCTCGCAGGCGACCCACTGTGCCCAGCTGCGAGCCCGCCGCAGCCCTGCTAGCCTCGGGGGATGGAGCGCTCCGCCCGGCAGCGGGCACTGGCGGTGCGGCCCAGGCCCCACCCATGCTGGGCACCTGGCTCGGGCACTGAGGACGCGAGCCAGGCGGGACGGGGAGGCCACGCGCTCCAGCCCGACAGGGACAGGTGCGGGGCACCTGGGCTTCGCCCCCAGCGCGCACCCGGGGAGGGGCGCCGAGGGATGGCGGGGCAGGGTCTGCGTGGCCGAGGGGCCCAAGTTGGCCTGGCCCCATGGGTGTGTGCGTGCACGACCCAGCAGCAGATAAGAGCCCAGTGACCCCATGACTGCCGCGGGGTGTGGCTCTGGGCGTGGCTGCTCCTTCCATGTCCTAGGGTTCGCTGGCGGAAAACTGGCTGCCAGAGCGGTGGGAGATGGGCTTCGGCTGTCCTGTGGTGCGAGGAGATAGGGACAGGACCGGGCGTTGCCTGCCCCGCACCTTAAGGTGCGGAGGGGCCTTTGTTCTCTTCCCTTTCCTCCTCCCCAAATTCTGTCCGGGGTGCCCCTGGAGCCCGCCGCAGCAGATCCGGGGTCCCCCCCCCCCCGCATTGCAGCTGGGGTCATTGGCCAACAAGGAGGGCACGGGTGAGGAGGGTCTGGGCACCCACTGATGTGCCCCATGCCCATGGGTGGAGAAGGTGGTCCCTCAGGTAGGGGTGAGGGAGGAGGGGCCTCCCTGGCTCACTGCCAGGGACTTCAAGGAAAGCGAGGGCTCGGGACTGGCCCTCCCACTGCAGGTCTTCCACCCATGGCCAAGACTTCCTGTCTCCATGCCATTATGGGAGGGGTCTCCGATTCCTATTCCCTCCATCTGCGTCAGATTTCTGGGGTCTTTCAGTTGACAGAGCTTTCACAGAACACCTAGGACCACCTGCTGTTCCCACAGGGCATCATCCCTGTGCTTCTGGAGGGAGGCAGACCCACCACCATCTGTCCACCGCGAGTAGGGGCCACCCCTATACATGCCCTGCTCCTGCCTGTGCCACCGAGGGCTGGGGCTTCCAGTGCTGTCTGCTGACTCACGTGGCTTCACTTCTTCCCTTGGGAACTGCTACAGTCACTCTGATACCCTATGGGGTGGAGTGGGGGGCTGGCTGGCTGGGCCTGTCTGTCATCTGGGTGGAGTTAGGCACTGCTCACCTGAGGACTTTGGACCTTCAGGGTCCCTCACAAGGCGAGTTGGTGGCAGCCAGCGCTGGCACTAGGACTGGAATCCCCCTCCCAGCTACTGGACGTGTTCCCTCCACATCCCAGGGTCTCTTCCCATGTTTGTTTATGTTTCTGTGCACGGGACCCTAAAGTAATACATCTGCTTGGAGTGCATTTGAAATGTACAGATGGGAACAAAAGAGCAAGAGGGGACCCGCGGGTCTCCCCAGCTGGCTGCCACCCACTCCCAGGGCACAGCTCCCGGCCTCCTGCAGGGCGGCACTGGGCACCCAGAGCTGCCCAGGAGGCTTCAGCGCTCTTGTCCTGTGACCCGGTGGGTGCCACTTTGCAGTGACAAGGTCTCTGCCTGGGAGTGTAGCAGCCGTGAGTGGGAAATTGGCCCCGGGCAGCTTCTCCTTGCGAAGTGCCCACTTGGGCCACGCTCTGGACTGCCCATTCAGGAGCCAGGGATGAGCTGGACTGGCCCGGCCTGCTTTCTGCTCATCCCCATGCCAATTTGAAGGGAAAAGGGAGGCCACTCTGCCAAGCGGGGTGCCCCATGTGTACCCCTTCATTACTCTGCCCAGAGTCCACACACCCTTTGTGCATTTGGTCAAGACTGGTCAGGAGGGACAGGGAGACAGCCCAGTTGCCATGCTGACCATCTCCAGCCCAGTGGCGTGCCACAGCCAGGCCGTCACCTGCTCTGAGTTTCAGGGGCTCCCATGGGGGCACTGGTACCACCCCTGAGATGGCAGCATAGGGGTACTCTTCTGGAAAGGGGGTGGCATCTCTTGGAGAAGATGGAGTAGTGGGGGCTGAGCTGGGCTGACACTGGGGAAGCTGGGGCCTGAAGCCCGCTCCTGTGCTTGGAGAGTTGGGTTAGGTTCCCAGGTGGGGCTGCCCGGAATGGGCGTTGAGCAGTGCTCCCTGTCCCACCCGCTGTGACCTGGCCACCCTCCACCTGTCAGCCTCATGCTTTCACTTTGGGGCTCCGTGGACTTCCCGCTGTGTGTGGGGGGGTTCCACTCTCCATGGCTCTCTGCCCTGCCGGCTCCACCCTTTCTTCCTTGATCCTCCTTCCCACACCGTCTCTGCTTCCTTTTGGCTTGTGTTCCGTTTCTGCTCCCTTCCCAGTCTCTACCAACCACCACTTAAGGGGCCCTGAGGCCCCCCAGGTTGGCATTGGGCTGTGGCACTGGGAGCAACTCCTCTGCGATGTCCAGTGGCCTGTCAGTGCACCTGCACTGGGCCCTGGCCCCTGGCTTGCCTCCGTGGACCTGGAGGGCAGATGGGGGCACCTGGTGGCCAGCAGCCAGCAGAGGAAGGCCGCCCACCCACCCGCCCCTAGGCACCAGCAGTCTCCATGGTTCTGAGAGGCTGTGGTTGGGAGGTCCTCTTTGGGCCAGATCTGCTCTACTGGGCTTTCTCGGTGCTTTCTTTGTCCACTACCTCCACCCACCCAAAGCCTCTGTCTTTCTACGCGCTGCCCATACCAGTCTGTGGGCCCTGAACCCTGTAGGGGCAGCCGTTTGCCAGGGGCTGGGTGGGGTGGCTGGGCAGCAGCACCCTGGGCTTTCTGCTCTTGCAGATGGGGCTTCAATGCCTACCTGTCTCCGTGCCATCCTGAGGGTGGGGCTCACGGATGGGACTGTACCCAGGAATGCCCTTCCTCCCAGCTCTCTGGTCTGAAGTGCCCAGTGCCACACAGAGATTGGGTGGGAAGCCCCGGGCCAGAGGTTTGCATGGGAGAGTTGGGTTACACGGAGGCTTTAGGCCTGTGTGTGTGTGTGTGTGTGTGTGTGTGTGTGTGTGTGTGTGTGTGTGAATACCAGTACTCTTATTTGCATGTGTCGGGCTTGTATATCTGGTCACATGTGTGCATTTGTGTGTGTCACTTCCATTATTCCTCCTTGGTGCTGTCATGGTCCTCTATGTGGTCCTGTTGCACACTGGTGGGTGCATGTGCATGTGTGCTCTGAGAGTGTTTCCACACTCACTCTCATGTGACCACATGGCTTCCTTTCAGATGCCCCAGCAGGGCTGGTGCTGGGAAGGCATGGGGCTGAGGGTGGTGGCCACATGCTGTGGGGACAGAGCTGCTGGCCAGCCACTGCTTGTGGCTTCAGCCAAGGGGGTGTTCCTCTGGCCCCCTCCTGCCATTGCGTTCATGTCTTAGGAATGCCAAGGCTCTAGGGAGGACAGAGGCGCCATTGTCCGCCCCCCAGGCTTCCTGTGCCCCTTCTGCCCTTTAACCCTTTAGGAGCGGGAAGCCCAAGGGTCCTGCTGGGGTCCACCAGTGTCTACTCCATCTCCATATACCTCAGCACACTTAGGCCTTCGCCTGGCACTACTGTGCATCCTTGGCACCAGACGCGGGAACGAGGGACAAGCTTATGTCGCAGGCAGCAGCCCAGGAGCCAGGTGTGCTGTCGCTGCTGGCTGGGCCTGGAGCCCCTGTAGTACCTGGGAGATGGGAACCCTGTTCCCTGCCCAATTGGGCAGCTGGGGACACCGTCTGTCCTTTGGTGTAGGCATGAAGTCCCTGCTGTGCCTAAATCCCGGCTGGAGAGGTCATGGAGCCTCTTTGTGAAAAGGGGCTCAGGAGTCTTTGGCTGCAAGAAAAGGGTCACTGTGGGCCTGAATTCTGGAGAGCAAGGGAGGGGACCAGGAAATCCAACTGTCCCCAAGCCCAGGCAGAAGACGCGTTAACTATGTGGATGAAGGGTGTTTTGTGAAGACCAGCAGGGACCCAGCTGAGGGAGGGGTAGCTGGCTAGGGTTGGGTTCCTGCCCCATGCTTGGATGTGACATTGGTCACATCCTCCTTATACGAGGCCTGCGGATTTGCCTGTCATCTCCCTAGCAAATGAACCCCACACTGCAGTCAGGACAGCTTACAGGCTGTCTTTGTCCAGGCCCCTGATCACTGGGACACAAGTGTGCAACACACATTAGGGTGCCAGAGACCTCAAGAGGCCACCTGACCAGTGCATGGCTTTGGGCAGCATCTGGGTCCCCATTCTGTGAGTGCCAGCAGAACCTAGCACACAGTTCAGTCCTGGGCCCCAGCTTCCTCCTGAGGATGAGAGGAGCGGTGTGTGGTGGGGTCCCCAGTGTGTGACAAGGGCAGTCCCAGGTTAGAGGAAAATGGAGCAGCCTCGGAGATGGCGAGGGGGTGGAGGGCGGAGCCAGTGATGAGGCCCCTCCCTCCTCCCCACAAAGCCTTGCTGTCAGCTGCCCCCTCCCATCTCTTACAGGTGAGCTGCCGTTGCCTTGGAGACGGAAGCTTCCGGGGTGGCTGAGGGGTGGGCTGAGGGGTTTGGGAGCCTGAGGTCCCCCTTACGGAGGGCTCAGCTCGGGAGGGGGCACAGAGGATTAAGCGGCAGTCTAAGCCTTGCAGACTCACAGGTACCTGTGGGGGCACCTTTCCAGGTTCTCTCTGTGATCCAGTGGGCTTCAGTGAGGCCACCCCCTACCCAGACACTGCCACCTCTGTTGGTGGCGCTATCACCATAGAAACACGCCTGTCACTGCCTGGGGGGGAGGGCGAAGGGAAGCTTTAAAGGGACACCTAGCATGAGTGTGAGTGTAGGTGACACCCATGTCCGCGTGTCCACGCTGGCAGGCACAAAGGCACGCACATCGTCCTGGGACTGCCACCCACATTTTGACCTTCCCAGGTGCCCTGTGCCCTGGGGCTCCAGTCCTGTCCCCGCTCTGACCTCGGGTCACCAGGTCTGCCATTCCTGATCTACTGTGGAGCCCTCTTGGTGCTTTTCCTGCGAGGAGGAGCCTAGCAGGGCCTGAGCTGGGGGCCTGCAAGCAGGAAACATGCGCGGGGCTCTTTGGGGGTTCCCGGGGCTCACAGAGCAAGTATTCAGCTTGACCGGCCTCCCCGGGGAGCCCGGGTGGGGCTCCTGTGGGGTCTGTCGGGCTGACTCTCATCTCCCGGCCTTGCCCTGCCTAGTGCCAGCCGCGCCCTACCGCTCTGCCCGCTGGGGCGGCTTCCGACACCCTCACGTGGGGGCCGGGGGCGGGCTGCTCAGGGGCGCCCCACCTTTGTCTCGCACTCTGGCGCCGCGCATGAGCACGCACGCACGCACACGCCCAGACACGCAGGCTCGCGGGCGCCACGGGGGCGAGCGCCCCTCCCCCGCCTCTCCCGAGCCCCTGGGGCGCCCTCCCCTCCCCCCTCCCCGCAGGAGCCCCCACCTGTTCCCTGGCACGTGCGCCCCGCAGGTGGCCAGACACTGGGTCATTTATCTTGTCTTACAACTGTCCCTGTGCCCCAGTGCCACAAGTGGGCAGGGACTTGCCGCTGCCGCTGTGGGGCTTTGTCTCTCCAGCTCTCGGCCTGCCCCGCTGGTCCTCCCGCCTGACCCCGAGCCCGAGAAGCCCCCTCCCCTGACCTGCCCCCCCCCCCGCAGGCCGCGCAGGCGCACGGCAGCCGCCCGGCAGCCCCCGGCTTCTCGCCCTGTCTGCCATTCCTCAGCAGCCGTCCTGCGGCGCCTCGCGCCCTTTGTATTCCTTCCCTCTCCGCTCCCCTTCCCTGCTGCCTGGCGCTCTGGTTTCGGGATTCCTCCTCTCTCCGCTGCCTCCATCTTGGTTATCTCTTGGCCACGGCGTCTCCCAGTGGCTGTCTTTGTCTCCTGCTCCCCTTTGCTCCTTTCTCCCTCTGTCTGTCACCTTGGCAGGCTGGGCCCTGGCTCCATCTGTGGAGCGTGGCCCTTCCCGGCTCCCTCTCCCTTGGCGGTGCTGACGAGGGCCAGGGGCCTGCTGAGCTGACAACCTTAGCTTACTCTGTAATTGCCTGGGGAGTGCTGAGAGATCAGAGAGCACGCGCAGTGGGAGGGGAGGAGGGAGAGCCCCCCTGAGCTGTTGGGAGCCCCCTCAACCTCGGGGCTCCCTGTAGCCAGGATAGTGGCAAGTTGGAAGACAAGTGCCCGAAGACCAAGAAAAAGGTTGGCTGTGAGGCTGCAGGGGGCCGCAGGGTAGAGGATGCCAGGTTTTCCCTGCATGTGCCCCTGAGGCCTGATGCTAGGCACCTTCTGGAAGCCTAAACTTGGAGGACAAATGTTTGATCGGCCTGGCAGACAGCATCCGGCCCAGCAAGCCCACTCCAGGCAGGCAGGTCCTTTGCGCTCGCCCTTCTCCAGCTTTCCTCCCCCTCCCCTGCCAGACCATGCTCAGGGCTCCCAAGGCTGCTTTTTGATCGCCTGCCTTCTGATCTGAGTCTCCTACTGGTTCGTACAGGCCTTGAAGTCAAGGCCGAGGCTGCCAGGGCCTGGCTTGGTGGGGGGAGGTACGGGTAGAGTAGCACAGACACACTGGTCTCCACCCTTCCAGGCCCAGCTCCATCTTTTCCAGTCGGGAATCAGCTCTCCATGCCCCACTTCCTACCTTCCCACTCATTTGTGTGGCCTCTCCGCTATACAGATTGACTGATCCACACCCTCACAGGCTTTGGATGGGACAGTCCTAGAGCTCCAAGTGCCTCTCTCCCATGACTTCTCCCTGGCCAGGCCCCAGGCAGGCGCTCCATTCACCCTCCTCAGCTCATCCTTTTACACAAGACCAGCTTGTGACTCAGACTCTTGGCTGAGTCCAGATACCTGAGCACCACATTCCAGGCCATGATAATAGCCCTTTGCCTTTCTAGGAGACCCAGGGAGCATCCCCAGCATGGGCTTGGTGAAGGCATCCAGGCTAAGGCTCCAGCCTCCTAGCTGTCAACCACCCAGCAACCTGTTCTTGCCTTTTTCACACCTCTTCCAATGAAGAATAAAGTGGCCTGTGTGCACCTGTCATCCCAGCACTTGGGAGGCTGAGGCAGGAGAATTACCATGAGTTCAAGCCCAGCCTGGAGTTCAAGCCACTGCCCTGGCTACCCTGTCTCAAAGAAACAAAACAAAACAAAAGTGGCCTGCCATCTTGGGAGTTTGTGTTTTCTGGTCATTGTCAGAGAATGCGCTGTCCTGGACTCTGCCTTTGAGGCCATTGCATGTGGTTGCACTGTAGGGCATGGCTTGGGCTTGTGGTAGACACATCCAACAGTTGAGCCCTGAAGACTCAGAAAAATATCCCCTAAACTGAGACTGCCACATGCTTGAGAAGTGTCAAAAACACTGTCTTGGGAAATGTTCCAGAGCTTTCCCCAATCTCTGCTCTGCCCTTGGCCTGGAGCACCCAGAAGTAGGGAGGCTACAGTCACTTCTTGTGTCCTCAAGGGGCCCAGGGAGATGTCTCCAGTTCTTTAGAGCAGGCACCCTTCTCCCTTACCCTTCCTTTTCCTGAGTCTGGTTTGAGCCTCTGTCCTCCTTCCCTCACTCACTTCCAAAGGCCCCTGGTGAACTTTAGGTACAAACATTGTGCAGGGCTCCATTGACCCTAGAACCACAGCAGTGAGATGGCAAAAAAAAGAGACTTTCTCTCTCTCTCTCTCTCTCTCTCTCTCTCTCTCTCTCTCTCTCTCTTGGTCTTTTTGAGACAAGGTCTCACTATGTAGTTCAGGCTGGCCTTGAGCTCACTTTATAGCCCAGGCTGGTCTCAAACTTTTAAACTGTTCTCCTGCCTCAGCCTCCCGAGTTCTGGGATTGCAGCTGTGTGCCACCATCTTAAAGAGGGGCTCTTTTTACACACATGCCTCTGTGACAGTGTCATACTGGCATACAAAGGCAGCAGCAGCTGGAAGATGCACTCTGCACACCCACTCATGAGCGCACACCCTCCCAGGGAAGACGCACACATGCGCATAGCCACATATGGAGGGGTGTGTGTGTCTGCCCTATGCCCCACATGCAGACCTGTGTCCACACAAATGCCTTCGGACACCCACTTCCAGGTGTATCATGACAGGCAGATGCGGGGAGTTGGTTGGGGCAACAAGTTGGTGCAGGTAAAGTGGCTGGCAGGGAGGGGATGAAAGGCAACCTGGAGGCCAAGCCAAATAGGGGGAGGGGGAAAGAAGGGCTGGGAAGCTGGCCAGCCGGGGCGGGGCCAGGGGCGGGGCCAGAAGCCCGGGCTCGCCCAGATGTTAGTCACTAACGTCCGTCCATCCCTCTCATCTCCTTCCCCACCCTTCCCTTCCCTCCTGCTCCCTCCCAGTGCCCCCACAGGCGGCCCCCCCCAACAGCCCCCTTTCCTCGGGCGGGAGCGTGAGCCTAGCCCGGCCGGGTGCCGCGCTAAGCCGCCGGCACCGCCAGGAAGATGGTCGTGGCGCTGCGGTACGTTTGGCCTCTTCTCCTCTGCAGTCCCTGCCTGCTCATCGAGATCCCGAAGGAATGTGAGTAGCCGCCTCCTCACCCGCTCCCTCTGCGGACCTTCTCCTCTCCTTTTCTGGGCTCAGGGGCCGCCAGGAGATCCCCATCCTGTTGGGTGCTCCTGGAGGGAAGGGCGGGTCAGCACCGCGGACAGGGACCAGCTCGAGGCGCTGGCTTTCAGCACCACGGACAGCGTTCAGGGTCCGGGGCCAGGCATCTGTCCCTTGGCCGCCCCAGTCCACTCGGACCGCTAGACTCCTACACCCCGCGCATCCCATGGGTGTGGCTGCCGGCAGAAGCGGGCAGTCCCCGGTTCTCAGCTAGCTTTGCGCGGAGGCCTGCCTTCAAGTCGTGCCCCGTTTGTGAATTAGGAAATCCACAGCTGGTTCTCTCCCATCTTGGGCCTTGATAACCCTGCTCTGAACTGAGGAAAATGCACCTCGGAAACACCAGGTCCCTCCGCAACAGCTTTCGGCACCCTTTCTGTTTCTTGTGGTGCTGGGGATGGAACCCAGAGTCTCTTGCCCTCTAAGTGAATGCCGATTCACTTTCCGGGTCCGCCGTGATGCATGGTTATGTGGTAGGGATGGGTGTGCCCGTGTTCGTAGCACTTCTTGGGTGGGCCCAGGTAGGTGTATGTATTGTACAGTGAGGCTGCTGATAGTGACCAAGCATGAATATTCACATATGCTTGTAAGTTGGACTGACTCATCCAGTGTATCTGGGTGTGCAGTATGCGCCTGTGACTGAGTGCATTTTCCGTAAGTCTGTGAGTCACCATTCTTGTCACCAGGCCTGGGAAGGTCTGGAGATACTTCGATGTCACATTTGATTGTAGAAGGGAAGTGGAATTGAATGTGAGTGCACGTTTGCATGTGGGGGGCATTTGCATGTCTGCAGTCTCGAGGCTCTGGTCGTTCCTCGCCTCCCTTGCCACCTTTGTCTCTGAGCCTGAACATGGAGAAGCCAGGTGGGGAGCTGGGTGTGGCATGGGGCAGGACTGCTGGGTGGGTTTGAGTGGCCCCTGCAGTGGGGGCAATGAGACTTCCAAGGAGGTAAAGAGGGGATGGTGAGCTAGAGATTGGGGACAGACCTGCGGATGTCCCCTTGGCCATGTACACTGAGGTACAAATGGCTACATCCATGAGGCCACCACTCCCCCGGCCACAGACACACCGGGACATAGCCAGGCCCCAAGGCGGGCAAGGGCAGGCCCTGAGAGGCCACGTCAACAGCCTCCCACACGGACACTGTGTGCTGCGGCCCGAGTCCACACCAGTGTCAGGCAGAGTGCAGCCATGTGCGGCACACTGGGGTGCATGTTCCTGGACAGCCACACCCGTGCGTCTGGACCCTGCTCGAGGCCCGCTCTGCCTCCTCTCTGTTGCGTGGCAGGCTCCGCCTCCTGGTCTGACTTACCCGGGCCCTGGGCATCCACCTGCCCTTCCACCACATGGAGGGCAGGGAGGGTTTAGAGAGCTAGGCCAGGGTCCACAGCTGCCCCAGGCAGCCCTGGACACAGTCCTGGATTTGACTCAGTGGCCAGCTGGGTGCCCCCTGTGGAAACCTTCCTTGTCGCTTTTCTAGCCACTCAGAGCCCTTCGTGTCTCCTGCTTCCTCCTCCAAGATGATCTTCCCCATCCCAGTCCTGGTCCTGTAGTTGCCCTGTTGCTCTTGAGCTGGGGACCTTACCCTGAGGTCTGCTGCAGGGACAAAGCTGTCGCCCACCTGCTGCTTCCCAGCGCACAGCCCTCCTTTCCCTCCCGGCTCCCAGCTCTGTGGCTCTGTCTCTGGCTCTCAGGCTCTCAGTCCTGGCCTGGGCCACTTGCTCAGCCTCTGCCCCAGAGAGCTTCGAGTCACTTGGGAGGAAGCAAGGCCAGGGGTGGACTGGTGCGGGCTGTGGAAACCCAGATGTGGCAGCGCCTTTGGGAAGGCTGGAGGGGGAGGGGCCTCGGGCTCCAGGCTGGGCCGGTAATTGAAAACACTGAGCGAGCTAATTGGATTAGGAGGGAAGAGGGCCGAGTAGGGAGGGCGCCTGGGGATCCCAGGGTGGGGTCAGGCCTGGGGCCCCCGCAGGCCTGGCAGTGGCGCACAGATGTGGCTTGTTCAAGGCAACAGTTTCCGTCTCCCTGGGCCACGGCACCGCCACCATGCCCTCTCCTGTCCCCGCCCCCTCCCTGTCCCTTCCCTGTGTTGGCTGCCCTGCCTCTCAGCACCTCTCTCCTTCTCTCCCCTGCTGTCCAGATTTCTCAGATGAAGGGCACCATGGTAAGTTGGGCGCGGGCGGGACCGTGTCTTGGGAGGCCACGGGCAGTGTGTGCCGTGTGGTCTGGTGGCTCTGCTGCTGTTCCGAGGCCCTCCCCCATCAGGGCTGTCCTTGTTCCTCTGCCTTTGCTCTTGTTCTCTCTTTACTTTCATTCTGTCCTCACCCCAGTTGTTTTTTGGGAATTTTTGTTGCTATCCTCTGTCTCTCTCTGTCCCTCTTTCTACATTTGTTTGTGTCTTTTTATTTATTTGTTTGTTTAATTTTTGAGACACAGTCTCACTGTGTAAACCAGGCTGACCTCAAACTTGTAATGACCCTCTTGCCTCAGCTCCTGAGTGCTAGAGTGATAGGTGTGTGCCACTGTGCCAGCTCCTGTGTCCCTTTCTGTCTCTTTTCACGTCCTATGAATGTCTACTCAGTTCTTTCCCTCCTCCCCACCATGCCATGGGGCCTAAGGGCCCCAGATCCCGATTCCTTCACACGGGATAAATGGGTTGAAATCACGAAGCATCTGGACAGCGTCTTCACCACCACTGCCCCCTCCTGTTCCAGTAATGGAGCCCCCTGTCATCACGGAGCAGTCTCCACCCCGCCTGGTTGTGTTTCCCACCGATGACATCAGCCTTAAGTGTGAGGCCAGAGGCAAACCGGAAGTACAGTGAGTGGCCCTGCTGTCTCTTGGAGCCTCTGTTTTTGATTCCTGGGCTTGGTCTGACTCTGGCACAGACACCCTAGACATCCCTGGTGGCCCTGAGTCCTTGCCTGCTCCAGGATGTGCCCACCCTCGCCTCCTCCCCACCCCAGCCCCTGCCCCTGCCCGGCTCTGTGGCTACTGGCTTCTGAACCTGTCCCCCCCTCAGGTTCCGCTGGATGAAGGATGGCGTCCACTTCAGGCCCAGCGAGGAGCTGGGCGTGACGGTGCACGAGACACCCCACTCCGGCTCCTTCACCATCACGGGCAACAACAGCTTCGCCCAGAGGTTCCAGGGAGTCTACCGCTGCTTTGCCAGCAATCAGCTGGGCACCGCCATGTCCCACGAGATCCAGCTCATGGCTGAGGGTGCGAGGCCTCAAGGGGACCCGGGGGAGGAGCCCGAAGGGAGCTGGCTGTGTGGCCTGTCAAGGCCAGGGACCCTGGCAGCTCTCAGCACACACACCACCACCATCCTTTCCTCTCCCCTGCAGTCTCCTCTGTCCCCACCCTGTCTCGCACCCCCTTGGGTGCCCCTTCTCCTCCCAGTCTTCCTCCTGCCTGCCTCCTGCTGGCTGCCTGCCCCTGGGCTGAAGGGGCGATCGCCCCACCAGCCAGCCCCATGGTCCTGCCCATTTCCCCATCACCGCCTGCAGCTTTCCTGCCTGGTTCTGTGCTGCTTCCCCTCTCCTGCTCTCCACTGCCCCTTTCCACCTCTGTCTCGGCTTCTCTGTCTCCCTCCTTCGTGCTGTCTTTATCTGTGTCGCCCTTTCCCTGGGGTTTTCCCTGACATTCCATCCTCCCTGAGCTTTCTGCCTCCAGAGCGTCCTCCTCTCCCCTCCACGTCCCTCCAGTTACCTTGGGAACCGTTGCCATGGTTTCTGTGTCAGGATGATGGAAGGGTCTGTGACTCCCGCATCCTTCCACAGCTCCCCTCCCCCACCACTGCACCTCGCCCCCCTCCAGCCCTGTCCTTTCTGGGATGGGCAGGGAGAACCAAGAATTGTGCAGGTTAACCCCTGATGCGATCTGACCTCCTGCCCACCCTGACTCACCCCTTGGGAAATGCTGGTCTCCAGGGAATACAAGGAGGCCCAAAGTCTCTTTTTGCTGTTATGATGCCCATCTTCCCAGCCTGGCCCCTCACCCATTGTCTATACCCAGCCCATCCATCCCCTCTAGGTGCCCCCAAGTGGCCCAAGGAGATGGTGAAGCCGGTGGAGGTGGAGGAGAGGGAGTCGGTGGTGCTGCCCTGCAACCCCCCGCCCAGCGCTGAGCCACTGCGCATCTACTGGATGAATAGCAGTGGGTGGCGGGGCTGTGCATGGGGCTGGGGGAGGGGGCTGGCTGGTGTCCTGGGCGGGGCTCTGATCCCCACCCTGGACTCCTCTGTAGAGATCCTGCACATTAAGCAAGACGAGCGCGTGTCTATGGGCCAGAACGGCAACCTGTACTTTGCCAACGTGCTCATCTCAGACAGCCACTCGGACTACATCTGCAATGCCCACTTCCCGGGCACCCGGACCATCATTCAGAAGGAGCCCATTGACCTGCGGGTCAAGGCCAGTGAGTCCCATAGGCCGGGACCCCTTCCCCCTCCCCCAGCCCCGCCTCCATAGGTGGCTCAGCCACCCCACTCTTCCTCGAGGACAGCTTGGCGCCATCTCCACCCTGTGCGACCCCTTCCTGGGCGGTGAGAAAACGCAGGGCACGGAGGAGGACACAGGGGCCCCAGGCCTTGCTGGGGTGTCTGGTGTCCCCAGCCTTGCGACCCCTGGCCATCCCACTCCTTTGTCCCGGCAGCCAACACCATGATTGACAGGAAGCCGCGCCTGCTCTTCCCCACCAACTCCAGCAGTCACCTGGTGGCCTTGCAGGGACAGCCGCTGGTCCTGGAGTGCATCGCAGAGGGCTTGTAAGCCAGAGCCCTGGGTTGTGGCAGGGCGGAGCTGGGCCTGCAGGGGCCCGGCCACCCTCCACTGAGTGATCCTTCCCTGCCTCCTTCCCTGCCTATGCCAATGCCCTGGGCAGCCCCACACCCACCATCAAGTGGCTGCTTCCCAGTGGCCCCATGCCAGCCGACCGCATCACGTACCAAAACCACAACAAGACCCTGCAGCTGCTGAGCGTGGGCGAGCAGGACGACGGCGAGTACCACTGTCTGGCTGAGAATTCACTGGGCACTGCCCGGCACGTTTACTACGTCACTGTGGAGGGTATGGGGCTCCTGCCAGCCATGACCTGTCCCAACCAGCTGCCACATGGGCACCATCCACTATCACAGAGACGGCAGGGTCTACTCGGGGACAGGAATGACTCCAGGCTCAGGGTGGCCCTCTCCTTCTCCCCAGCTGCCCCGGACTGGCTACACAAGCCCAAGAGTGGTCTATACGGGCCAGGAGAGACAGCGCGCTTGGACTGCCAGGCCCAGGGCCGACCCCAGCCTGAGATCACCTGGAGGATCAATGGCAACCGCATGGAGGGTAAATGGGCAGCCCTGGGGACAATGAAGGAGGAGGAGGGAGGGGCGGCGGGCACAACATCACTTGGTGCTCTGGCCCGGACCTGTGGACCACCTGTCGCACACACACAGAGCTGGACAAGGACCAGAAGTACCAGATCCACAGGGGCGCCCTCATCCTGAGCAATGTGCAGCCTGGCGACACCATGGTGACCCAGTGTGAGGCCCGCAACCGGCATGGGCACCTTCTGGCCAATGCTTACATCTATGTTGTCCGTAGGTTCAATTTCCAATACTGTCAATGAAGTGAGTGAGGGAGCCTGGTCAGCTTCCTAGGGTGACCCATGCCATCCTCCAGGAGCCCTGTTGAGGACGAGGCGGGGGTGGATGGCTAGCTAGGCTGTTCATGTGGGAAGCCTGAGGTGGCGAGGGCAGGCTTGTCTGGAGGCAGAGGCCTCTAGGAGTCCTGGAGCTGGGTGTGGTCCTGAGACCTGCCCTGGCATGAGACTCCTCCCCCACCAGAGCTGCCGGCCAAGATCCTGACGGTGGACAACCAGACGTACATGGGAGTGGCAGGCAGAACTGCCTACCTGCTGTGCAAGGCCTTTGGAGCCCCGGTGCCCAGCGTGCAGTGGTGAGGCCTGTGCTGTGCCTGCGCTCAGGGACAGGAGAGTAGGGCCCAGGCCTGGGCATCTGAGCCAGGCCTTCGTTCTCCAGGCTGGACGAGGAGGGGACAACGGTGCTTCGGGATGAACGTTTCTTCCCCTATGCCAACGGGACCCTGGCCATCCGAGACCTCCAGGCCAACGACACTGGGCGCTACTTTTGCCAGGCTGCCAATGACCAGAACAACGCAACCATTGTGGCAAACCTGCAGGTTAAAGGTCAGCTGCTGCCCCATGGGACCAGGTGGGAGAGTGAGCCAGGAGCTCTGGAGACCAGCAGGGATGACCTTCTGTCTCCTTCCTTGCCCTCAGAAGCAACCCAGATCACGCAGGGGCCCCGGGAAGCCATCGAGAAGAAAGGCTCTCGGGCAACATTCACCTGCCAGGCCTCCTTTGACCCCTCCTTGCGTCCCAGCCTCACCTGGCGTGGGGATGGACGAGACCTCCAGGAGCTTGGGGACAGTGACAAGTGAGGGCTCTGCCCCATGCTGGGGGGGGCAGGGACAGTGTAAGAAGGGATGGAGAGCAGCTTCCTGGCCTTGTGTGGGGAATGGGACAGGTGGCAGCTGAAGGACAGGTGTGGCCTCTCCCCAGGTACTTCATAGATGATGGGCGCCTGGTCATTGACAACCTGGAGTATGGTGATCAGGGCAACTATAGCTGTGTGGCCAGCACCGAACTGGATGAGGTGGAGGCCAGGGCCCAGCTCCTGGTGGTAGGTGAGTCCCAGGATGGTGTGGGGTGTACAGCTGACGCATAGGACCCAGGCTCTGAGGGCCCAGTCAGTCCCCCTGGGAGCTGTGGCACACAGGTGGCCCAAGAACCCATCCTCTGTGGCCTGCAGGAAGCCCTGGGCCGGTGCCTCATGTGGAGGTGTCTGAGCGCCACCTGCTGAAGCACAGCCAGGTGCACCTGTCGTGGACACCCGCCGAGGACCACAACGCCGCCATCGAGAGTGAGCGACCTGGGTGCTGGCCCGCCAGCCCCATCCTCCTTTTGCCTGCTGGATGGTGGCTCACAGTCCTTCTGGGCACTCCAGTAGGCCAGGGCACTTGGGAGAGCAGCCCACTCCTCCATGAGCCATGCCCCATTAATCCATCACCCCTTCACTTCTTGGCAGAGTACGACATTGAATTTGAGGACAAGGAAATGGCACCTGAGAAATGGCACAGCCTGGGCAAGGTGCCAGGGAACCAGACTTCCACCACCCTGAAGCTATCGCCCTATGTCCACTACACCTTTAGGGTGACTGCCATCAACAAGTACGGCCCTGGGGAACCCAGCCCACCCTCTGAGACTGTGGTCACGCCCGAGGCAGGTGAGCCAGGACCACCCTGAAGGGATGACTGTCACCGAGGCCCAGGTCCTTCAGGGAGACCTGGAGGGCACCTGTGCCCTTGCCATCCATGATTCCAGGGACAGCCAGCGACCCCTGCTCCCTTGGGGCCACTGTGCCTTAGGCAGGAAGCCCCACCATGACACATACTCATGTCACCTGCAGCCCCAGAAAAGAACCCTGTAGATGTGAAAGGCGAAGGCAACGAGACCAATAACATGGTCATCACATGGAAGGTGGGTCCTGGGCAGCTCGCCCTACACAGGAACCAGAGTGGGGTGTGGGTGACTGCCGTGCTGGAGACAGGGTGCGGGAGGTGAGCACAGTATCCCTTTTTGCTGTCTCCTACAGCCACTGCGGTGGATGGACTGGAACGCCCCCCAGGTCCAGTATCGTGTGCAGTGGCGCCCTCAGGGCACACAGGGGCCCTGGCAGGAGCAGACCGTGAGCGACTCTTTCCTGGTAGTGACAAACACATCCACTTTCGAGCCCTATGAGATCAAGGTGCAGGCTGTCAACAGCCAGGGCAAGGGCCCGGAGCCCCAGGTCACCATCGGCTACTCCGGGGAGGACTGTGAGTATCAGGTGCCAAGTAAAGACCATGGGTCACGTGGCCTGAGTGACACTGTGCCCTTCACATGGATGCAATACACATGTCTAGTTGGCAGCTGGATCCCAAAGGTTACCAGCAATGCCATCTCCTGCATTTCCTCCACTGGCCGGGGAGGCTAGGATAGGCAGAGCACAGCTTCCCTGAAAACCCCACATCCAAAATGCTCCAAGCTCTGACACTTCTCAACAGCCAACCTGGTGCCCTAAGTGGAAAATTCCATGCCCCTGACCTCACCTGGTGGGTCACGTTCAAAACACAAGTTCACTAAAAGTATAAGTATGGTGCTCATGGGACCGAAACAGGAGCTGGCAGTGGTGCTTAGTGATGAGTGCTGACTGACCACTGGTGAGGCTCTGGGTTCTGGCACCAGCAGAACATAAAAAAAGACAAATTTAAAGTCAGGTGTGGTGGCACATGCTTGTCATCCCAGCACTCAGGAGGCTGAGGCAGGAGGATCACTGTCAGTTCAAGGTCAGCCTCGGTGCATAGTGAATTAAAGGCCAGGTTGGACTACACAGAGAGACTCTGCCTCAAAATGTAACAAGAAAAAAAAAAGAATTGAGGTCCATCCTCAAGAAATCTCATTAAGTCTATGCAAATAGCTTTCACTCTAGAAGAATCCAAACTCCAAGTTTCTTTCCGGGCCTGGCAGTGTGGAGATGGCTGCTTACCCACACAGCTGGCTTGTGGATGTGGCGTGTTAGCAGGTGGTCACTCTGATCACCGGCTGAGGCGTCTTCACTGATCACTGGCCTCTCTGCCTAAGTGACTGGCTCCTGCTCACCAAGCTGTGCCCACCTCCACTCCTGGTGGAAGGGCTGCCTGCTGGCCAGGTGGGGAGGGGCTGGGGGAAGGATGGGCATCTCCAAGTCCGGCTGTTCACAGACCCGCAGGCGAGCCCAGAGCTGGAAAAGGTCAAGGCCCTCAACTCCACCGCCTCATTGGTCAGCTGGAAGCCCGTGGCCTTGGCTCAGGTCAAGGGCCACCTCCGGGGATACAATGTAAGGGCTCTGCCACCTGCCAGCAGCTCTCCCGGAAGTCCTCGTCTTGGGAGGGTCCCTGATAAAGCAGTGGTGCGCATGCCACATGAGCACAGGGCCCCTGGAACATCCCCACCTCCTCCAAAGTCCACTGTCCTCCACGCAGGTGACATACTGGTGGCAGGACGGCCAGAGGATGCACGGCAAAGAGCACGGGTACGGAAAGCATGTGGTGGTACCTGCCAATGTCACCAGTGTTGCCCTCAGTGATCTGTGGCCCTACAGCTCCTACCACGTGGAGGTGCGGGCCTTCAATGGGCGGGGCGCAGGGCCAGCCAGCAAGGAGTCCTTTGAGACACCCGAGGGAGGTGAGTCTGGGAGCCGCATGCTGCTCCTCGACCCTTGTTCTGGGCCTGAGAGAGACCCTACCGCTGTTCTCTGCCCGCAGTGCCTGGCCACCCCGAGGCATTACACCTGGAGTGCCAGTCGGCCACTAGCCTGCAGCTGCACTGGAAGCCACCACTCAGCCACAATGGTGTGCTCACCGGCTACATGTTGTCCTACCACCCACGTACGTGCAGCTTGGGGCAGGCTGGGCTCGTGGGGAGCCACAGACACCCGGAGGGCTGAGCCAGCAGCTGAGCTAGCCTTGCTGTCCCCACAGTGGATGCAGGTGGCGAGCAGCAGCTGTCCTTCCCCCTCCCTGACCCGGAGATGCGGACCCACAACCTGACCAACCTCAGCCCTGACCTGCGCTACCGCTTCCAGCTGCAGGCCACCACAAGGAAGGGCCCCGGTGAGGCCATCGTGCGGGAAGGGGGCACCATGAATCTGTCTGGTGAGTTGAGGGGCTGCAGGTGCTGGGTCTCAGCTGGCGAGGAGCTTCGGAGGCCAGGGCCAGCAGTTGAGCCTCCAGTAAACCAGACTTTGACCCCTTAGGGAAACCAGACTTTGGCAACATCTCTGCCATGGCAGGAGAAAACTACAGCGTGGTCTCCTGGGTCCCCAAGGAGGGCCAGTGCAACTTCCGCTTTCGCATCTTGTTCAAGCCCCTGGGAGGTGAGGTGGGGGGTCCTGGGAGGCTGGGGCTGTGGGCCAGGGGCCTGCTGCCTCCTGCCCTCTCCCACAGCCACCTCCTCCATGTCCCCCTTCACCGCCTTACACAGAAGGGAAGGTGAGCAGTGACCTGCAGCCGGAGTACGTCAGCTACAACCAGAGCTCCTACACACAGTGGAACCTGCAGCCTGACACCTACTATGAGATCCGCCTGCTGAGGGAGCACACGCTGCTGGGCCAGACCAATGTGAAGACCAACGGCACCGGTGAGCCGCCGGCCCTGCCCTCCACCAGCCCTCCACCACCCCGGGCCCTGGGAAGGGTGAGCAGGAGGCTCACGCCCAGCTGTCCCTTCCCCTCCCTGCATCTCTTGTGCCCAGGCCGAGTGCGCCTCCCGCCCGCTGGCTTCGCCACTGAAGGCTGGTTCATCGGCTTTGTGTGCGCCATCGTCCTGCTGCTCCTGATCCTGCTCATCCTCTGCTTCATCAAGCGCAGCAAGGGTGGCAAGTACTCAGGTACTGGGGACTTGCCTGGCCCCCGCATATTCCCCATGGCAGGGTGGGTCAGGCCAGAGGCCAGGCTGGGCAGTGGCCGGGTCCACGGGAGGGGATGGCCAGCGACCACCCAAACCTGGGGACCTGGAGCCCAGTGTCACATGGGTGAGAGACGAAGCCAGGCCTTCTGTGTGTCTCCAGTGAAGGACAAGGAAGACACCCAGGTGGACTCCGAGGCCCGGCCGATGAAGGACGAGACCTTTGGCGAGTACAGGTGAGTAGGGTGGCAGAGGTGCTGGGGGCAGCTGGCCCTCAGCCTTGGCCTGAGCCCTGTCTCTCTCCCTCATGCTGCCGGCTTGACCCCAGGTCCCTGGAGAGGTAAGGCAAGCGGGAGTGGCCCCAGGGTCAGTGCAGGCTGGGGTGGGCTGGCCCCCAGCCTAGCGGCGCCACCTCAGCCAAGAGAGCCTTGTACCCTGCTCCTCCCTGCCCCTTCCCTTGGGCAGGAGACTTGGGGACATACCAGGCCTTGCCAATGGCTGCCTTGGCCCCCGGGCTGCCAGGAGTGCCCATGTGACCCCCGGCACCTTGAATGCATCCTCCCGGGGCACTGGGACTAGTTCCCTGGCCAGGTCCCTAGCCACACCCTCTGCACCCCTGCAGTGACAACGAGGAGAAGGCCTTCGGCAGCAGCCAGCCATCCCTCAATGGGGACATCAAGCCCCTCGGCAGTGATGACAGCCTGGCCGACTATGGGGGCAGCGTGGATGTCCAGTTCAATGAGGACGGCTCCTTCATTGGCCAGTACAGCGGCAAGAAGGAGAAGGAGGCGGCAGGGGGCAATGACAGCTCTGGGGCCACCTCCCCCATCAACCCCGCGGTGGCCCTCGAGTAGTGTGATCCAGCCAGGGACGAGGACCCGTCCAGGAAGGAGGACAGGTGCTCATGGCCCCTGCTCCCCCCTTACCACCCGGTCCCCACTGTATTGCCAAAACCCAGCTGCACCCCTTCCTGGGCCCATGCTGCTTTGCCTGGGCTGGGGGGCAGATCACCTACATGCCAGGGACTTGCGGGTGCTGCTTTGCCAGGGGAAAGGATGAGGCGCCATCCTTCTGGCCCCCTGTTTCGGGCAGGCATTGTGGGAGTTTCCTCAGAACCAGGGCTGGCACCTCCCCCTTTCCCCGCCACTCCCTGGCCAGACTGATTGGACAAGACTTGATGTCCCCACCATCTGCTCCATTTTCTTTGCCAACTCTGCTCTGACTGGAACAGGAGCCAGGCAGGCTGGCCCCAGGTACAGGGGCGGCCATCTGGAGAGGCCTGAGTCCCTGTCCCCAACCGCACACTGGGGCCGTGGCCAGCTTCCAGGACCCCCACACACGCTGCCTTTGTACCCACCAGACAACATCCAAGTGGCTCTGTCACTGCCCCTGCCAGCTTCTCGAAGTTGCCACAGTGTCTTGGACCCTTAGCAGCCCTGCCCAGCCCGGTTCCTGTCCTTAGCCCCATGGAATGTAAATACACCGTGACTTTGAGAGTTTGTACCCTCGCCCTTTCCCCAAATGCCACTAGCGTGTAGGCAGATGTCTGAGTCTCTAGGTGGTTTCTAGGTTTTATAGCAATTAGCTTTGATGATCCCATCCCAGGAAAAATAAACACACACAAAAAAAGACAAAAAACCAAAACCAAAAACGGCAAGATTGGTTCCCGCAGCACTGCCGTGCCCGCCCAGCAGCTCAGCCTTCCAGCACACCTCCGCTTGGCCTGCTGCCGAGCCAGCTACTTACGAAAGCAGAAGTATATATATGTACATAAATATCAGAATTATAACAGGCAAATAAAAACCTGGAAATGAGGAGTGCCTCTCGTCATCTGTCCACACTGCAGGGGTCATGGGAGAGCTGTCACTGGGCAGGGCACCCCAGACCTCCTGCCTCCCAACCTTATAAGAGCCCAAAGCCCCTTTAAAAATTGTTTTTAGTTGTGAGACCAGTTCTTGCTAAATTGCGCAGAAGGAAAGCAAACAAATAACTGACATTGAGCTGGGTACCCTTACTGAGCTGTCTGCACTGGTCACAGATTCCACAATGACCGTCCTGTGCCACGAGTACCTCCAGCAGCCTGCTTCACCGATGCTGAGCTAGCAGACAGCCCTAGCATGAGGTTAGCGTTGGAACCCAGCACTGTGAGGCTTCGGGAAGTTAGAGACAGGAGCTTCGAGCTTGAAAGTTTCCACTGTCACCCCCGCTCACAGGGCCACTTAGCCATTGAGCCCCGTGAGGAATGGTGGCTCTGAGCATGCGGCCATGGAGCTCCAGTATTTGTTTAAGGTATCGGTGATTGAACTCAGGGCCATTGCGTCAAGCTGTATCTTCAGCCCCTTTTCATTTTGAGACAGGGTTTTGCTAAATTGTTAGATTGACAGGGATGGGCTTGAATTTGTGATCCTCTGCCTTAGACTCCCAGAATGCTGGCATTTACTGTCTGCATCACCATGCCCAGCTTTTATTTTCTGAAAGTCCCTTTAAGTCACTAAATTGTTGTGTCTCAGTTGACTCTCAGCCTCCTTCAGGGCTGGGATTACAGGTAGAGGCCACCAAAGCCAGCTCACTGGTCTTTTCTTCTCGGCTTGGCAGGGCCTGCAGTGTGTCCTCGTGTTCTTGCTCTGACGCGTTCCTCCTGTCTGATATAGTCTGGTTCCCAGTCACTTTGGTTGTCTTAATGTTCCTCACAACACACTAGTCCATTATATTGATGACTGTCTTAGTTGCTTACTTCATTGCTGGGACCCAGATACCTGACACTGGCAACTTAAAGGAGGGAAGGATTATTTGGCTCACAATTTGTAGAGGTTTCAGTCCATAGTTGGCAGACTGTAATGCAGGGTGGCACAACAGAGGGACATCGAAGAGCAGAGAGGAGGTGGCAGCAGACAAACAGTGAGCAGCAAAACAGTGAGTAACAGAACTGGCTCTCTTTCTGTCCTTTATATTCCATCCAGGATGGGGCTGCCTTAATCTTAGCCTCACACCTTAGATCCAGCCACCCCTGAAAAGCCCAGCCTCTGACCACATGAGGCTTTGGGGGGACATCTAGCACAAGCCATAGCAAAGGTCTTTATCTCAAGCTGATAAAAGCCATCTATGACAAATCAACAGCCAGCATCATATTAAATGGTCAAAAGTGGATTTATGGCTCTGTAGGCTTTTAATCTCAAACTATACATTTAGGCCACACCCAGTCCCCCTTCCAACAAGGCCTTACCTCCTAACCCTGAGAAGGGAGGAGCCAGGAGGCAGAGGCACCCTGCAGGTCATATCTAGGACAGTCCCTGCCTCTTCTACCAGGTCACACCTAACAGTGTGAGCCAAGTGACCCCATCATCTTTGGAAGGCCACCTGTGGGCCAAGGGATTTGCAACACCTAGGTGGAAACAGGAACCATGACATCGTCCTGATTGGGTCTGAAAAGCAGGAAGCCTGAAGAAGCCTTTGGGACGCCTTCCTAAAGCACAGGTGAGCAGAGGTGGGAGCCCTGGCCCTCTAATTCAGCAGCAGGAGTCTCGGGGAGCTTCTGGAAGGCCAGCACTCCCAGGCCTAGTGGAATGGAGTCCCCAAGGTGAAGGCAGGTGCTGGGCTTCCTCCCACCACCCCTGCAGCTCTGCCGCCTGCCTGCAGCACATGTAGGGCGTGGCACTGGCCTTGACCGCCGGTTCTGCAGCAATCCCAGGCTGGTCCTCTGGAGCTTGCATGGGGCCTTTCAGGGCTGTGGGCACAGCTCAGTGGCAGAGCTTGTGCTCAGCCCTGGTTCCATCTGCAGCACCAAACATAAGTGAAAAAATCATGCCACTGGACGAGATCTGGCGGCTGGAATGCTGCAAGGTGTGTGGAAGATGGGAATATCTTACGGAGCCCTGGCAGGCATGGGGCTCAAGGTTTGGGGGAAAAAGTGTGCCCTTTTCTGTTTCCTATTCTCAGCTCTTTGTATTTAATTTGTTTTTCATTTGGAGATGGGCCCACTTCATAGCCCAGGCGGCCCTTGAGCTCCTGATCCTCCCATCTTGGTCTCCCCAAGTGTCATCCTGGCATCAGCTGGGCTTGGTGTGCAGCTGACTTCCTGCTCTGCTCTGGGGGCCTCACTGAGCTGCTGGACTCTTCCTTCTGTATTCTAGGCCGTGGGTTTTTGTTTTTGGGTTTTGTGGGGCTCGCACACGCTGGGCAATGCCAGCCCCGGAAATGGCCTTGTGAGCCTGTGCAGTGGTTCTGCCAGCACTGTCCCGTCTCCGCAGGGAAAATCCCCTCTGTATTCCCAGGCCCTTGCTGAGACAGTGCGATCGCGGCGAGCTCAGTAACCTGTTTTAAGAAACACTCAGGCAGCGGCCGCTGCCCACTGAAAGCAAGGGAAGCGGCTCATTAACAGACACGGGAAGCTGGCATGTGCAGACGGAGACTGGGGGTGACAGGTGTGACGTAGTGCGAGTCTCCCTAGGACACTAGTTCTCTTTAGTCAAGTGTAGGACTCTGTTACTAAGGGAGGCCTTTCTGGCTGCTGTGACGCATCGCTGTTGCCCTAGGCTGATGCGGGAAGGCCTGGCCTGTGTGACTAGACCAAGCTGGCTGTGGCAACACACTCAGGAAGGCTGAGGCAGCAGTGCTGAACTTTCTAGCTTTAGCAAGACACTTTGTACAAATAAAAAGAGACTGGGGGTGTAGCTCAGTGCGAAGGTCCTGGCTCTGATCCTTGCAATTCGAGCAGCATTTTAAAATTCTAAATTCCCGATAAGCCACTCCTTAGGCTTGGTTGGGTGAGATCGATGGGCCGAGTAAGCCTGACTGTGTAACTTGGCTGGCTTGGTCTGCCCGCCTCTGGGTGTCTGGTTTCTAGGCCCTTCCTTTCTGCCACTGTACCCCTGCTTGGCCTCCTGGCCACCACGCAGAGAGCAGCTTTGCTCCTCTAAGTCCTTCCACCATGATGCTCTTGGCCCAAGCCCCGCTTCAACTTCTGGGTGTCTGGGATTGTGTCCTAGCCACAGGCAGGCTAACCTTCTCTTGTTTTTTGAAACTTGATCTCGCTATTCAGTTTAAGCTGGCCATGAACATACTATGGAGCCCTGGCTAGCCTAGAACTCTTGGTGATCCTCCTGCCTCAGCCTCCCGAGTGCTGGGATGACAGGGCTGCACCACCAAGTCCAGCTCATATAACCATTTGAAGGCTCATGCAATAACCATGTCGTACCACTGGCAAGATGTGAGGATGACAGGGGATAGATTTTCACATCGCTTACCAAGAATCTGACCTAACCCTTCCACGTGGCGCAGTTGATTTAAAGGCTGTTTCCCTGATTGTAATTTGAATCTCAGTTTTGCTTTTCATTTTCGCGTGGACTTGCTGGACATTTAGGTGTCTGCAACTTGTCTGGAGAAAGGTAAGAACTACAGTACAAAGTTACTGTTTCCTTGCAACACAAGGCGACCCTTGGAAGGCAAAGAGGAGATGCTTCTCTGGGTCACAGATCAGGCTGCTGCTGGACCCTCCTTGTCTACAGAATCCTCTGTGTCCTTCGCCTGTAAGCAGTGGGCTCCCCAGTACACGCCTCCCTCCTCTGGGCCCAAGTGGCCCTTTGCCATCGAGGAGGCACCTTTGTATCACTGGAGGAGAAGCTCCTGTCCAGCCCTCCACCACCACCGGAGAAGCTTTTATGGGAAGATTTTCTAGGCGGGGGAGATTTGTTTTTTATATTTCCCCAACATATTGTACAGTAATGGGGAAAGGGAGAGGACAGCTTTTCAATAAGTGAAGCTGGGTTGGTTGAATAACTATACAGAGAAAAATAATCACATGCATATGTGTGTGCATGTGTGTGTGTGTGTGTGTGTGTGTGTGAGAGAGAGAGAGAGAGAGAGAGAGAGAGAGAGAGAGAGAGAGAGAGACAGAGACAGACAGAGAGAGAGAGAGAGAGAGAGAGAGAGAGAGAGAGAGAGAGACTGGAGACTGAACCCAGAGCCTTCACACTGAGCCTCACCTGCAGCCCTTTTGTATTCATTTTGAGGGCTTGAAATTGAAATCTCCTGCCTCCCACAGTGCTGGGATTATACATGTGCATGACTGCTCCAGGATTTTAAAAACATCATTTTTTTTTTTTTTTTTTTGGTTCTGGGGTTCTGGGGTTTGAACCCAGGGCCTTTGCACTGAGCTACATTTCCCAGTCTTCTTTAATTTTTTATTTTGGAGGCAAGGTCTTATTAATTTGCTAAGTTCTCCTGCCTGGGCTTGAAAGTGCACCCTCCCTACATCAGCCCCCTGAGCGCTGGGCTGTGGCCCAGTGGCAGAGTGCACCTCTGAATGTGCCAGTGCCCGGGCTTCATTGCTACAGTAGAACGAACAGGCTGCCTGTCTGGGCCCCTCCTGTCCCCCCGTCTTTCAGGAGCTATTGCTATTCCCTGTTGCTATTTTCTGTTCCTTTTCGCCAATACATTGTCCTACTCTTAAAAAAAAGTATAACACACACACATCATACAGGCACAGCTTTGGAGGTTGTTTTTTTTTTTTTTTTTGATTTCTGAGACAGGGTCTCACTATGTAGTCCAGGCTGACATTGAACTCATGGCAATTCTCCTGCCTCAGCCTCCCAGTGCTGGAAGACAGGCGTGCCCCATGATGCCCTGCTAGGAGTCCAAATTTGGTGGGGGTGCTTGAGATTAATGTTTGAATAGAATGGATCTTTAAAAAATACGATTCTGTGCACATTTTCTCTATGGTACATACTCTAGGGCTTAGAGTATTCTGAGGGCATGCCTACCACTCCACCCAGTCCCCAACCCTCCTAAAGAACTCAAACCTCGACACAGGCTGAAACAGGGAGCTGGGAGCGGAGGTACACATCTGTAGTCCCAGCACTCTGGGAGGCTGGGCAGGAGGATGACAAGTTCTAGCCCAGCCAGGGCATCGTAGAGACCAAGAGTAAAGAGAGGGCTGGTGTGGCCTGATGTGATGGCCCTGGGGTCTGTCCCCAAGACTGGCTAAACCCGGCATTCTGACCTGGGTGGGACTTGCCCAACACACGATTCTCCTGTGCATCCAAGTCCCCCCCCCCCAGCAACTTCCTCTGTGTCTTCACTTTGCCCAGGGCTTTCTGGCAGTTCCTGCTTGTGCCAAGCATGCAGGCTTGGCCCTTGGCACACAGAGTTCTAGGAAAGATCCTCGACTGGCTGTGGCCCCTTGAGACCTGCCCTGTGATGGGCCTCAGGCCACTGGGCTTTGACACTGATGGAGGAGTTCGTGTGTGGGGTCCATAGTCCTCATTGCTCCAGTGGGACCTGTGGAAGAGTGACAGGACTGTGTCTGCAAGGCAGCCACAATTCTTCCCCAAATCTACCTCAGGCGCCCTGGGTGTGGCGCCCACTCAGCTGGGGAGCGCTGCAGGGTCCTAGAAGCTCCTCCTTGAGCTGTTGTTATTTACCCTCAGTACTGGAGAGTGAGCCCAGGTACTGCACTCCCTTGAGTTTTCATCTTGAACAGGATCTCACTAAGTCACTCCACACGCAGAGTGAACCCAGGGAGCCACATGAGGGCCACCTCTTACAGCAGAAAGACTGGCTACAGTGCCACACCGACTCTCGAGAAAAACTCAGAATAAGTTGGGAGTGAAGGAACTTCTGGGCTGCAGAAAATGTGCACAGAGTCGTATTTTTAAAAAAATCCATTTTATTCAAACATAAAAAGAAAGAAAAACAAGAAGAAGCGAAAAAACTACAATAAAATTTCAAAGCACGTCAATCAGGAGCAACAATGGTACTATTTATATATATATATATATATATATATATATATATATATATATAATGCAGGCATGCATACATATTTTGTGTCTCACACTAATGAAACTATGATGTCCACATGTGCATGTCTGATTTATTTGACTTGTGAGTATGGTCTCAAGGTACACCATTTCACTAGAAGGATCTCCAGTTCATTCTTAATGGCTGAGAATCCTCCACTGCATAAAACACCACATCATTTTTACTCCTTCCTCAGTTGATGGGTATTTAGGTTGTTTCCAAGATCTGGCTATTACAGACTGTGCTGCTTGGGGCCAGGGATTTGGCTCAGCAGCTCAAGTGCTTGCCTGGTAAGCATGAGGTCATGAGTTCAATTCCCGGTAACAAAAAAATAACTTTAAAATGTGCTACTATAAACATTGACTCACATAGTCATATATATATGTACCAGGGATCAAACTCATGACCTCTCCCTTGCCAGGCAAGCCCTTATACCACTGAACTAAATTCCCAGCCCTCACATAGTCATATTAATGGGGAAATGGTAGGTGCTTTTTTTTTTTTACAGGGAACTGAACCCAGGGCCTTTGCACTGCACTGCGTCCCTTTTCTTTGTTGTTTTTATCTTGAGACATGACCTCAATAAGCCACTAAGTTACCCAGGTTGAGTTTGAATTTGCGATCTTTCTGCCTCAGGCTTCCAGAGTGATGAGATTATAGGTGTGTAACACCATGCCTGTGTTTAACTTTTGAAGAAAATATTTCTAGCCAGGGGTGGCAGCACACGCTTGCCTTCCCAGCACTTGGGAGGCTGAGGCAAGAGGATTGCCAACAGTTTGAGTCTCATTTGAGCTATTTAGCCAGACATTGTGTTCAGAAACCAAAAAGAAAAGAAAAAAAAAACCCAGGATGAAAGTTTAATAAGTTGATTGGACATAATGACAAGCATTTAAAAGGCCACCTTATGCCTCTATGCCACTCAAAAATATTTTGAAAATGTACATTTGTTAAAGTACCTCATTTATAACAGCAACAAAAATTTAAACTACTCAGAGGTGTGTCAAATGAAAGATGTCCAGCATGGCCTTGAATTCTTGATCCTCCTGACTCAGCCTCCTGGGTGGCTGAGATTATCTGTACATACTGCATACTTGACATAAACACTTTTTTTTGGAGACAGAGTCTCATTATGTAGTTCAGGTGGCCTTGAACTCACTGTGTAACCCAGGCTGGCCTCAAATTCATGGTAGTCTCCCTGCCTCAGCCTCCCGAGTACTGGGATGACAGACATGTGTCACCACATCTGGCTCTTATCTTTTTTGAGACAGGGTCTCACTATCTAGTTCAGGCTGGTCCTGAACTCACAATTTGTGCTTGCTAAGGAGCTGGGAATGGTGGTGCACAGAAGCAGCATGTGACAGGGGACAGAGATACACAGAAGACCACAGAGACGATCCACATAATTGCATGAAGCCAGGCATGGTGGTGTGTGCCTGTCATGTCAGTACTCGGGAGGGGAGGCTGAGGCAGCAGGACGCCTGTGAGTCTGAGGCCAGCCCAGACTACATGGTGTGTTCAAGGCCAGCCTGGACTACACAGTGAGACTGTTTAAAAAAAAAAAATCAAAACCAAAAACTTCTTAAAATGAGAAGGTAGAGGAATGTCTTTTTGACTTTGAAGTGGGGAAGGGTTAAAGTGATTTACAAGGCGTTAACTCAGGTTGGGGATGTGGCTGGGTGGCAGAGTGCTTGCCAGAGTGTTGATTCACAGGGACACTTTGGGCCAGCACAGGTAAGGTGACCTTTACCAAAGTCCTGCTCAGCGGCCTCACATTTGAGTTCCCAAACACAGGTGGCAGCATGAAGCCCTCCTGGGTGGAGGACGCTGAGAGCCTAGCTGGGATGCCACATGCCTCTGTGACCATGGGCACCTGTCCAGGCGGAGGTCGTCAGAGGCCAGGCAGGCACCCAGCAACGCCAAGGTTCAGATGTGCAGGCCAGGGCAGCTGGAAGGCCTGGGACTGCCCCCTCCCCTGCAGCAGTGTTCCTCCCCCTGGCAACACCCAGGCCTCTCCAGCAGGGGCTGCTGTGACCACTGAAGGGTGTCTACTTCTCAGAGGGAGAAATGGTGATGGGCTAAATGTGCCCATGGGCCAGGCATAGTAGCGTGTGCCTGTGATCCTAGGGCTCTTTGAGGCAAAGGCAGGAAGATCACAAATTCAAGCCCTGCTTGCACAATTTAGGGTCTTAGCAAGGTCCCATGTCAAAATAAAAGGTCAAAAAGGTCTAATAGCGTGAAGGCCCTGGGTTCATGGCCAAAAAAAAAAAAAAAAGTAAAAAGGCTCCTAGGCTCCTAGGTAATGGCTTGGCTGCTTGTTCAAAGCCCAGGGGATTAGGATTGGAAGGTGGGGCGAGCCAAGGGGTGCATCCAGGGCACCTTGGAGCTCAGCCAGCCATGGAGTACTGAGGCTGTGGCCCTAGCCAAAGGGTTGGAGGCTCCCCAGGACCCAAAAGCAGGGACCTTGTCTACCCTCAGCTGTTCCAGGTGCCAGCCGCCAGCGGAGAGACTCAAGTCCTCAGAAACAGGGCTCCGGAGGCTAGCTAGCCCTTTGGCGACTGGTTGCCCCCTGCACCCCAGCCCTGTGCAAGTCCTGCTTCCTGGGATCTCTCTACAGACCGCAGGCCCCTGTCCCTCACTCTGTCCCCTAACGCAGCGACGCGGTGGTTGGGGGGCAAAGGCAGCCCCGGAGGAGCCTCCCGCGCCGCCGCCGTGGTTAAGCTCGCATCCCCGCCGGTGCTTAATCCCAGCCTCCTCGTAGCCAGGAGCTTTCCACGAAGAGGTCCTGCCCCTCCATGCTGGTCCTGGAGAGGGGACAGGCGCGGGGACTGCTCAAGCTGGTGGGGCGCACGAGGCCCCAAGTTAGCCAGGGCATCGGCACGACTCCCACCCCCCACCCCTCGCACCCCGCGCTTCGCCTTTCCATTTCTCGGAACAAAGGTGTCCTCTGCCAGCGCTGCCGCTGCCGGGAGCGGCCAAGCGGAGGCGGGAAGCGGCCGTCAGAGCGCAGCGGGGAGGAGAGGCGTTGGGGGGTTGCGCGCGGACCCGGGAGAAGGGACGAGATCTAGCCCAAGAATTCTCTAGGGACCAGGGATGGCCCTTCGTCGAACGTCCCCGGTCTCCTGGAGCGGACAGGCGACAGGTCTGCCGCGCCGCCAACTCGGGAACCCGGGAGCCGCCTGCACACCGCGCCTCGCCCGGCCCTGCCCCCGGCTCCCGCCTCCCGCCTCCCGGCTCCCGCCTCCCGCGCTCTCCAGCTCCCGCCGCCCCGGGCCGCCCCCTCCCCCGTGCGCGCGCCCCGGCCCTGCGCGCCTCCCCTCCTGCCGCCGGTGCGGGCGCGCGCGTGCCCGTCGTCCCGGGCGGGAGCCGGAGAGCCCAAGAGCGCGGCCGGGCGAGGCGGAGAGCGGCGCTGCGGGGCCGCCGGGGCCGCCACCCTGCGATAGGCGGGCGGCCGCGGCGCGGGGCTCCAAGGCCGGGCTCCGGGCCGGGGCCATGGGTGGGAGTCGGAGGCGGCAGCGGCAGCGGCAGCGGCAGCGGCGGGCCCCGCGGGCTGGGAGCCCCGCCGCCCCCGGCCCCTGACGCCCTCGGTGCCCCGCGCCCCAGGGGGTCGTAGCCAGGCAACGCCCGGCGCGCACGCCCCTCCCCCGCTGCCCTTTCTCCCCGCCGTGCGCGGGAGCATGCCCGCGCTCGCCCGCCGCCAGCCCGCAGCCAAGCCCAGGGGCGCGCCCCCCTCTCCCGCTGGGCGCCCGCCCGCGCACGCTATGGCCCCCCGCCCCGGCCCGGGGCCCGAGGTCCCGCGCGCGGACCACTGACCGACGCGCCGTTCCCGCCCCCGCCTCCCCGTCGGCCAGCACCATGGGATGCAATATGTGCGTGGTTCAGAAACCGGAGGAGCAATACAAAGTGATGCTGCAGGTGGGGCGCCAGGGCCGCGCGGCGGGAGCGGGAGCGGGTGGCAGGTGGCGTGGGCGGGAAGGCGCGGGAGGGCGGCGGGGCTCGAGGAGGAACAGGTAGGGAGCCCCCACTCGGGCTCGGGGCGCGGTAGGCTCCGTGGGAAGCAGCCCCGAACGGGGGCGGGGCGGGGACCCCGGGCCTGCGACTCCGGAGACTCGAGCCTTTGGGCCACAGGACCCTGATGGGAAGTTGGGCTTGGCCCGGGTGGGGGCGTTTCTGTCCCGGGACTGTGACTTGGGAAGGGTGTGCTGGTTTTCGAAGGGAGTCGTGGGTGCGGCGTGGCCGCGGGCGCGGGATGCAGGTTGCATAGCAACCGACTGGGCCCAGGGAACGCTCTCCCTGCTGGACCCGGAGAGGGGGAGCAGCCAGCTGCCCACGGGCGTGGGGTGCAGAACCCCACGGTACTGTGGATGTCGTCCTGGGAAAGGATAGTCACTCCTGCACCCCATCTCGGGTCTGACTCTGCTCGGACCTGGGCTCGGGGCTTTGGGTGTTTTGGGAGAGCGGCTGAGGTCAGGAGTTCGTGCCTATGCTCTGCCAGGGGTCAGGCACCAGGCAGGGAGCCCTGGGGACCCGAAACACTCCAGGCTTTGTACTTGCTCGGGACCCCAGCCTCGCAGCCTTGCGTGTGCGTGGCGTGCCTACGTGAGTGCGTGCCTGTGCCCTGTCTGTGTGTACGCGGCGGCTTCTTAGCCCCGCATGTGTGTACTTTGTGTGTGCACCCGCGAGGCGTCTAGAGAAATGTGTCTAGCTCTGTGTGGCTAAGTACAGGGAGGTCAAGGTCAGAGAAGCCCGGACCAGGAACTGAGGTGCAGACAGGTATGCGGGCTCGGGTGGGGGAGGGGTGGGGTGGGGAGAAGGCTTCCAGTGAATAGGGGGACCCCCTGTGGGTGTGGGGCAGCCACAAGGAGCCAGCATTGTGCTGGGAATTTAGCCCCCCCCCCCCCCCCCCCGTGAGGGTGTGGGTAGCTTGCAAGTCTGGCTCCATCCTGGTGGCACTTCTAGTCCCTGTCATTGGCCCTTCCTAGAGAACACAGGGACCATGGCTTCTCCTCTCCTGCCCGTGGCCACTGTTCCCTGCAGTGCTCACCTCCCAGCTGCCACTTCTGTTCCTGCTGTTGGAAACCTTGCTGGCCACTGCCGGTTCTCTCTCTGGAGTGGCCCTGGTTGGAATCATGGGATCCTGGCCGCCAGCGTCAGGGGCTGGGCTGCTTGGATGACAGGGACCTTGGACTCATCCTCAACCTTGGGGTTCCTTTCTGGAATCACCCACCAAAGAGCAAGATGTTCTGAGTTCAGCCTTGGCTTTCTTGGAGAGAGCCCCAGGTCATGCTTCCTGGAGGGCAGGCCTCAGGAGACAGTGGAAAGGGGAGGACAACCAAGCTATGCCCCAGGCCTGGGAGGGGACAGTAGCCCTAGAAGACCATAACAGGCTCAGTGGGGAGGGGACAAGAGGGCAGAATGGCCCTGGAGGGGGAGGGTCCCTGTGTGCCTCCATCCTTAAACTTGAGCTCCAGCCCTGTCCCATGGAATGGCCTTGGTGATCCACAAAGAGGAGCGCCACCACATGCCGGCCACCCCTGTACTCACCTTGGCGGTTGCAGCAACACTGTTGGGTTCTCTGGGGAGGTCACTCCCTTTAAAGCCCAAAGAGTCATCCAGGAACCTTGAACCTTTGCTGTCTTCCTTGGCCTCAGGCACAAGTGGAGCTTGGATGGTTTTCGTCAACCTGGCCTTCAAAATACAGGGAAACAAAGATGGAACAGAAACAATGCGGCACAGGAAGCCGCAGCCCCAGGCCCAGGCCTCCGAGAGGGATGCCAGGCTGCACTGGCCTCTGCCACAGCCAAAGGGACCACCTGCTGGCCTCCTAGGGGGCCCTGCACAGTGCTCTCCCTGTCCCGCCCTAGGGCCCTCACCCTTGTACACTCCTGGCTTCTGAACTTGTCCCAGTACAACCTAGGAACTGATTTTTCAGAAAATGCACACACACTCCTGTGACCTGGGGCTTTTATCGTATTTTTTTATTTTCATTTCTTTGCCCCGAGCCAGAACCCAGGGCCTCACACAAGCCAGTTTTGCCAGGTGTGGTGGCACACACCTGTCATCCCGTGCTCAGGGAGGTGAGGCCGGAGGAATACCACAAGTTCAAGGCCGGCCAGGACCCTGCCTGGAAATACAACCGCAATAAAGCACAGTTTATTGATGTGTAAATCACATCCCTTACGGCGGATCCTCCTCGGAAACTGTACTGGCCTGAGCTTTCAAGTACATCATGCAGTCCTGGGACCATCACTGCTAATTCCACCACATCTGCATCACCTTTGACAGAACCCCTGACCCACTGAGCCCCCTTTCTCCCCCGGACCTCCCAGTCTCTGGCAACCACGAATGTACTTTCTGTCTCCATGGCTTTGACTGTACCAGGCGTGTCCGAGCCCAGAGCCTTTCCTGTGGATGTGCTCAAGGCGAGTCCGCGGCGCCATATCTCCCCATGTCTTGGTGGCGCCGAGGGCTGCTGTGGCTGTTGGTAGGCAGGGAACTGAAGAGCTGGGCACGGAGCTAACTAACACTGGAAGTGGGGGAGCACTTCACACCCCAGGGGCAAGGTGCAGTGAGGCACAAGGCTTCTGGTTTCTCCACACACTCAGTGACACGGGCTGGACGCCGGCGTTTCCTGCTCATCTCTTAGGGTCAGCCACCTGGGAGCTGGAGTGGCATCTCACTGGGACTTTTCTTCCTCTCCGCTGGGTTTCTCTTTGTCCTCATTGTGGCAGCGTCTTCTCTGCCCTGGTGGCTTGGTGGCCATTTGTGTAACTGCCGTCTAGGTCACAAATCAGGGAGCCAGAGGAGTCCTGCAGCTTCGGGCTGTTTCGCCTCCCTGGGTCCTTGTGAATTGGGGAGTGGCTTGTGAATTCCTGAAGATGAGCCAGATTCATGATGACAGAGACTGTGCTGAGTTTATGGGGTGAACACAGTGCTGGGAGTCCAGCCTGTCTCGAACTTCTTTTGTTAGACTTCTCTGAGAATCGGGTTCTGCCGGTGCCCACTTTCACGCAGCCGCTCCCTCTCTCCAGCTTTGGCTGTCGGGAAGGCAGATGCTTAGCCATGGTTGGTTCCCGTGGCCCTGGCACGCGTGGTACCTGAGGCTTGCCCACCGGGGCTGCTTCCCGGCCCCCGCAAGACTCCTGTGTTCTGCAGGCATAGGGTGCCGTGGACAGGCTCGCTGCGGGGTGCTGGGCCCTGCTGCTAAGTAGGAGGCAAGCCTTGGCCTCCACCCTCAGCCCTGGGGCTTGTTGAGTATTTTAATCATGCAAGGGGTTTGTTGGATTTTCTGAATGGCTTTTTGTGGCGATTGCGATGGTGGCGTGGTTTTGTCCCTTCATTCTACTGATGTGGTCTGCCACAGACCCTTAGCATGACCTGAGGCCAGGGATGTAGCTGGGTGATACAATGCCTGCCTGGCAAACAACATGGCCCGTTAGAGCTCCAGGCCTGCTTATGTCGCTGCAGCTGAGCCCGAGCACACTTCCTGGGCAGCGGCGTACATGGTGGGTGACAGGAAAATCCAGAGCCACCCTGAAAGAGGACTTGTGAAAAGAAAGTGGGAAGGCAGCAGGCTACCAAACTCCTTCCAGAACCTTTGCTGGGGCTCCTTGCCTGCCACCCCACCCCTCTTGTCCATGTCACTGGCTTTGTCCCTCTCCTGCCAACCCGTTGTCCCTGGGCCCAGGGAGATGCTCAGTGAGGAAATCCCGGGACCAGGGGCCTTAGGAGAGGCGACTCATACGCTTGCTGAATCCCTGTGGGAGCAGCCACCTCCCAGTGCTGTGGATCCAGCAGGGGACATGCAGCCCTTCTACCAGGGCAGGGGTGCAGGTGCAGCAGAGATAGATGGAGGGTGTCACTGAATCCTCACTGCCATCTCCCGCACAGGCCACTGTACTTTGGCCACTGTCCCGAGGTTTTATTTTTTACTTCATTTTCTTGAGACAGGATCACACTAGGTAGCTCAGGGTGGCCTTGAATTCACCGTATAGTCCAGGCTGGCCTGGAATTTACAGTGATCGTCCTGCCTCAGCCTCAGTCGGGGTAACAAGTGTGCACCACCGCACCCAGCTGTCCCAAGATATCTATTGTCCCTTCCTCCCTTACCCCAGGGGTTCTGAGGAAGAACACAGAAAAAGTGGCAGGGGTAGGCAGAAGGGCACGGTGGAGGACGGTGCTGCAGTCTCCAGACTGGACCTTCCGGTGCAGTCACAAGTGGTGGTCACGTCACAGAGCTCAGAGACCTCTGCACCCCAAAGGAAACCAGCCCCAGGGTGCTGCCGGGTGGCCTTTGTCCTGTCTTCTACTTCTGTGGGCCGTGGCCAGAGGACCTGGGACTAAACTGTGGCTCTGTGTGGGGCCAGAGGTATGGTCCCAGATGGCTCTGTGCCTTGGTCTCCTCACTGAGCCAGGGATGAGGAGCGCATTTGCCTCAGGGAGGTGTTCCTGGGAATCATGGCCACCCAGCCCACTCAGTTGCTAGCTAAGGGCACAGGTCATGGCTCCTCCCAGGTGGCAGAAGACTGTCCCAGAGTATCTCGAGAATTTCTCCACCACGGACAGCAAAGGAAAGAAGCCCAGGACAAGGTCTGCGAGTAGGGTGTGAGGCAGTCAACAAGAGTGACAGTGACCACAGCAGAGGCCATGAATCGTTCAGTGGGGCACAGGCTGAGAGTCTGGCTCAGACTGGTTTCAGGCAGGCACATAAGTGTCGCCCCTTTTGGAGCCTGAGTGGCACTTGGAAGTCTGCATTTCTCTCAAGCTGGGGTGGGGAATGTGCACTGCTGGACAGCCTCCCTACATTGGGGTCACTGAGGACTTCTGGGGACACTGACTCAGTTTGGGTTTAAGGGACATGGAGCTAGTGTGACCCTCTTTCCCTGCCACCTATACGCTTACCAACATCTGGGAAGCTATCACGGGCACTTTGTGGCCCCTGCCATCCTGGCCTCTCCTAGCACTAGGCAGAAAGAGGGTACAGAGTGGGGTCGTGGTGCAGCTTGGCTGTGACACTCCTCTGGAGGTGGGGTGGCTGGCTCCCTCCCTGCTGCAATTCTGCTGCTACCAACAAAATATTTTTTTTTCTTTTTCTTTTTTATTGGTACCGGGGATTGAACTCACGACCGCCTGCTTGCAAGGCAGGTGCTTATGCCGCTGAGCTAAATCCCCAGCCCCCAACAAAATAATTTATTCAGGCAAAGATTGAGCTGGGCATGGTGACCCATGCCTGTCATCCCAAAATCTGGGAGTCTGAGGCAGAAGGATGTCTGAGAGTTCAAGGCCAGCCTGAATTGCATAATAAGACCCTGTCACAAAAGAAAACAAAACCCAAGAAACAGAGGCAAGGCTCATCCCTGGGAAGGAAAACCATTAGGTGCTAAAGGTTGTGGGGGACAGGATGGTGACCAGGTCTCAAAGTAAAACCCGTCAACAATCCTTGAACAGTGAATTTGGTGGGTCGGCAGGTAGGAGGTGGCACATGCTCAGTCGGAGCATCGCCAAGGGAAATTTCTGGTAGGGGTGAGGGCTTGCAAGGGCTTCTGCAGGTGTGTGAGCGTAGGCAGCCAGAGAGCAGGTATGCTCAAATGAACTCGGGAGGCTGAGGCAAGAGGAATGCCCGACCTTGAGGCCAGCCTGGGCTATGCAGAGATCTCATGGCTGTTGGAAAAACAAGAAGAAAGAAAAAGAGAAAGAGGGAGGGAGGGAAGGAGGGAGAGAGAAAGAGACGGAGAGAGGAGGGAGGGAGGAAGTGCCCTGCAGGAGATCGAGGCAGAGGACTTGCAGCTGGCCCTACATTCCTGTCACTGGACCGTTTTCAGAGTCCCGAGTTGGCAAGTCATGAATGAGGGAGACCTGTGCCTGGCCCAGGCAGGCTGCCCCTCTCTGGGCTCCTGCGTCCTCTCCCTTCGCTGCTGTTCGGGAGCCGCCGGGGCCTCCTGTCTGGCCGGGAAGTCACAGCTGCTTCTCAGGTGTCCCTGTGCCCCAGGTACCGTCCAGTTTTTCTTCGCAGCGTCAGTTCCCAAGTCTGACTGTGGCCCCAGGGCCCACCCGCGTGCTGTGGAGTCCCCCACCGCCCCTGGTGCTGCCAGGGAGGGCAAAAGAGTCCCTTCTTCGGGGCCACGCGGGAGTCGCGGGACTGTTCCGGTCTGCTCATGGGGTAGCACGCCGGCGAAGGCTGGGGTCCCTGAGCGCGAGGGCACAGCTCACCCCGTGGCTCTCGCCACTGCCGCCGCCGCCGCCGCCGCCGCCGCCGCCGCCACCGCGCGCTCTTTGTCTGCGGCTCGGGCCCAGGGGGCGGGGCAAGCGCGCCCGGCCCCGCCTTCCGCCGCTGTCCCCCTCCGCTGCCGCAAGCGGCACCAGCCCGGGGACACCTCCCCGCGGGCCCCAACCTCGTCGCTGCCCTACGCGCCCACCTTCCCCTGTGTCCCCAGCCTGCCGCGCCCGCCGCGTGTCCTCTCACTCACTGTCCTGTCGCTCACTGTCTCTGGCTCTGTATCTTCTGCGGGGCCCATGGGCTCCCAGCAACGTCACAGTGGCTCCCTGTCGCCCCCGCCCCATTGTCTGAAGAAGTCCCTAAAGGTCCTGCTCGGGCAAGATCGGTCCCCCAGGACCAAATCCGCACGGCCGCCACACCCGGACTTTCTACGGCCACCACCAGCTCTGCCACTACCTGGGGATCAAAAGCAGAACTGTAGATGAACCCAATAGTAAGGGTCACAGGCCACCCAAGGTGGCGCTGCAGGATGCCAGGTCTGGGCAACTTCGGGCTACAGATGGAGATGGGCAGGAGGTGACACACATCCATTCCAGGGTCTGCCTGCCTCAGCTTCCCCTCCCCAGCTCTTCCTTTCGGCAGTGCTGCCGAGGGAGCCCACAAGCCCGCTAGTGCCAGCAAGGGCTCAGCCGCTGAGGTGGGCCTGCAGCCTTTTTCAAGGTTTTTAATTTCTTTTGATTTTGGAGGGTGACAGGTTTGATTTTGGCCCACATTTGACCCTTTAAGCAGGTTTTGCTGTGTAGCCCAGGTTAGTCTCAAATTTACAACCCTCCTGTCTCAGCCTCCTGAATAGCTGAGATAACAGGTGTGTACTAGCACTTCCTACTTCCTTCCTTCTGGACACCCCTGCCCCTGTGGACCTGGGCAGCAGTTTGATTTTATTTTGGTGGTGCTGTCAGTAAAATACATGTAACATAAGATGTGCTGTTTGTGACGTTTTATCCACAAGCACCCTTGCCCCCACTCGCCCCTTCTCCTTCTAGGAGCTGCTGGCACCCACGCCATTGCCTGGGTCCCACAGATCCATCAGTGGAATTACAGTGTGCGGCCTCTTTCCCCTCTGCTCGAGCACCTGAGCCTATGATACTGGCCCGGAGCCCAGGGCCTTACACTGAGCCACATCCCCAGCCCTTTTGGATTTTGACACAGGGTCTCACCAGCTCCCTAAATTGTCCAGGCTGTGCTTCAATTTTCGATCCTCTTGCCTCAGCCTTCTGTGTGCTGAGATGACAGGCCTGTGGCACTACACCCAGTTCTGCTGGTACCGGGGATCGAACTCATAACCTTGCACTTGCCAGGCAGGTGCTTGTGCCGCTGCACTAAACCCCCCATCCACCCATGCTGAGCATCTTTTCATGTGCTCATGGTGTGTCATTTCTGAGCCTTCCCTGTCCTGTGTGCCCCATTTCCAGCTCAAAAGCGTACTACCTTTAAAATACAAATGGACCTGCCCGCATCTTACCACTTCCACTGCCATTCTCATCTTCCCCACCATGTCCCCTGCAACCAGCTCTGGGCCAGGAGTCAGTTGTTGAGCCCTCGGGGATGTGGGTGCCCCCCAACTCCAGCTCTGGGCCTCTGGTGAGACTTCTGGGCCCTTTGTCCTGAAGATTCCACTGCCCGCACTCCCCTCCTGCCTGCCTGACCAGTTCACCCACCTTGGCCCTCAGGCCAGCCACCCTTGCCCAGTTCTGGCAGCAGCCCCCACCCAGGGCCACCTCGGGGCCACCACTAGCAAAGGGACCTTACCCGCAAGTAGGGGCTCTCTCGGGTGCCCGGGCCCCAGGGGGAAGGCTGCAGGCCAGCCAGGCTAGGGTCCTTCTGGCCCTGGCTCTGTCCCTACCCTGCTCCCCTGGGGCCTGGGTGGAGCGGCCCACTGGTCCCGCCCTCTCGTGTTCAGATCCCAGGCTGGGGACAGTCGGGCCCACACCACACCTGGGCCACTTACTGAGCCCCCTGCAAACCCTCCCCCAGTACGGGGTTTGGACCCAGGGCCTTCCTGAGCTGAGCTACCTTCCCAGGCCTTTGTTAGTTTTTCCTGTTTTGAGTCAGGGTTTGGCCACGTTGACCAGGCTGTCCTGGAACTTGGGGCGCTCCTGCCTCAGCCTCCAGAGTGCTAGGATGACAGGGGTGTGCCACCACGCAGGCTCTGCAAATCTCACCGAGACCAGTCGGGATGAGCCTGAGGGGCTGCGCTGATCTGGGGTGGGGAGTGGTGGTGTCACTCAGCTCTGCCCTTCTCTAGCTTTCCAGAAAGTGCCAGCTTCCCTGGTTCCTTGGGGGACGGTGCAGGGTGTGTGGGGCCACCACCCCTGGGGCTTGGGGGTTGGCCTTTGCCCCTCCTTCCCATGGCTACAGGTGTACCCTAAGACTTCCTTCTCCCTCCTGCCATACTTGTTCCCCAAGTTTGGCTCACGTAGATCAGGCAGGGCTCTTTTTTATCACCAGAATCCTGCAATGATATTCTTTTTTTTTTTTTTTGGTACCAGGGATCAAACTTATGACCTTGTGCTTGCCAAGCAGGCGTTTGTGCCGCTGCGCTAAACCCCCGGCCCTCTTTTTTTAAAGTTTATAGACATTTATTGTTTTCAAAAGCAATGGAGCTATCTTTATATAACTTTGGGGGAAAAAAACCCTCCAATCTCTACTTCTCATACACGATGATTTTTTTAATGAGGCAAGGTCTCATTATGTAGTTCAGATCAGCTTTGAACTCACTATGTAGCCCAGCCTGGCCTCAAACTCCGGTTTATCCTCCTGCCTCAGCCTCCTGAGTGCTGGGATTACGGTGTGCACTGCCACAGCTGGCTCACAGTGATGTCACATATTCATTCCCAGTTTCTTTCTGGCCATACACACGCGCACGCGCAAGCACACACACACTCGCAGACTGGGCTAGCGCGCTAGACTGAGCTGTACCCTAGCCCTACAACATCCTTTTTGTTTGGTTTGGTTTTTTGAGACAGTCTCAAAAATGTATGTATTCCAGACTGGCCCCAAACTCTTGCTCTGGGTTGGCCTTAAACGCATGGTGAGCCTCCTGCCTCAGCCTCCCGAGAGCTGAGCTGACAGGTGTGCCATCACATTAAGTTTCACTGTTGTTTATTTGTAACGGGGTCTCTTTGGGGCATATAAACGTGTAGTTAGTGGGGATGGCGGCACCTGGATACTTAGAAGTAGTTCCTGCCATATGAGGTGTGTCCTGCCGCACTGACACCCTTGCCAGAAGCTCAGATCAGCACCTGCTGTCACTGTCATTTTGGGTAAAGTTACGGAAATAAAGGGTCTGGTGAGCCTTTCCAAGGGTCTTTAGAGTTAGTGACAGGTGGCTTTGCAGAAAGGTGGCCATTTCGTGCTTGGGTAAGACTTGGAGCTAGGCTCAGTGCTGCTCGGCTGTAATCCCAGCATTTAGGGAGGCTGAGGCAGGACAATTATGAATTTAAGTCCTGACTGGGCAACTTAGCAAGCACCTATCTCAAAATAAACACTAAAGAGCTGGAGATGTAGTGCGTGGTAGTGTGCCCCTCGGTTTGATTCCCAGTATGGAAACAACAATAAAATGAAATAAGCCAGGGATGGTGGTGTGTGTGTGTGTACCCGTCAACCTAGCACGAGGGAGGCTGGGGCAGGAGGAGCTCTGTGGATTGGAGGCCAACCTGGACAACATAGCAAGACCCTGCCTGACTCAAAACAAAACAAAAACAAGATGAAGTAAGATTGGGAAAGGAGGCTGGGCTGGTTGGGGGCTGATGAGGAGGCTCCTCTTTTGGGGATCTTGGAGCCTGGGTCTGCATTAGGGCGACACAGGGTCCCTGCACAGCGTGAGGACCAATCGGATCACATCCAGGCAGAGGGGCTATGCTAAGGCAAGGACCCGAGGTGACAGCCAAGAACTCCAAATTCAAGTGTGCTGGGGACAGAGTCCCCAGTCAGGACGGGGGCAGCCTAGCTGGTGACAATCCCCCGGGCCTTTTGATTTAATCTCCTCAGTGTGGTGCTTTGAACGCCTGCGTTGTGGGCAAGATGAGGGGTCAGTGGCTGGAGAAGCCCGAGGCTTACCTCAGGTGGCTGTCCTCTCCCCCGTGTCAAGAGAAACGAGCTGTGAGCTATATCCAGGAGGTGGGCCATCCAACAGGTGAGGTGGCCTGTTTTATAGTCCCCACTGTCCCGAAGGAGGTGGCTTTAGGCCTGCAGGAGAACCTTTTAACAAGACTTTCAGATGATGGGCCAGGTGGCAAGTGGCACTCTGTCCCTACCCCAGACACACACCAGGGAAAGCAGCCAGGGGTCCTTCCCTTGGGGACCTCTCTGCTTGGTCCCAGACCATTGCAAGCACTTTAGTCTTGTCTTTGTTACGTTTCTCATTGCTGAGACGAAATACGCAACACCCACAGTTAAAGGAGGAGAGATTTGTTTAGCTCATGGTTTGCAGAGGTTTCAGGCCATGGCCGGCTGGCTCCAAGGCGGGGTGGCACAGCTGAGGGGCATCGCAGAGGAGAAACAGCTTGTGGCAGGTGGAAGGCAGTAGCAGCAAGCAAGCAAGGGATGACCACAGCTCCTTCTGTCCCTTAGATTTTATCCAGGTGATTTAGGGCAGGCAGCACTCACACCCTTAACCCTGGCGCCCTTAATCCTCACAGTGCACAGCAAATCAATCCCAGCATCACATGCCCCAGATCCAGCCGCCTCTGAAAAAGCCCCACCTATGAGCACATGAGGCTTAGGGGGACATCTAGACATGACATATGGATAAAAGGGGCAGAAAGACGTTGTTTTGCTACTTCCTGCCCACCACAGACTGTTTCTCCTTGGTGATGTTCCTGTGCCAGGCCACCCTGCCTCAGAGCCAGCTGATGATGGCCTGAAACCTCTGCAGACTGTGAGCTAAAGAAATCTTTCCTCCTAAAACTGTGGGTGTTGGGTATTTTGTCTCAACTACGAAGAAAGTAAAGTAACTAAGATGGGCTACTTGGCTTTGAGGGTGCACAGCCCTCACAGGGGGCAAGGCCTGCCCATCTTCCTTTGGACAACAGACAGTTACCATGGGTAACAATGTCACATTAGTTTCAGGAAGAAGGGTGGGAAGTGACAGGAAGGTCCCACATGAGACCAAGGGACAGTGAGTTATGGGGAGAAGAAGGGGCAAGGAGAGACGGAGTAGGGTAGCCATGCCGGAGGGACATGGGACACTGGACACAGGTGTCACTGAGTCTACTGGGGAGGCCAAGGGGATAGAAGGCACCCAGAAGATACTCCACTGTCACCCAGATCTGCCTGCCCCATGCCCTTCCCTGTAGGAATGCATCTAGAGTGGAAGGGAGGTCCCGTGTGTCTCCATCAGGCGAGGTCACAGAAGGCCAGTGTGGCATTGTCACAGTGCCCAGCGCTGGACCAGTATGGGCCACCTCAGCCAGCATCCCCTTTGTGTTCCATTTCAGAGCTATGTGGCCAGGGTCGTGCCCAAACCCGCACCTGGTTCCTGTTGGATGGCTGTCCACCTGATGTCCCGTTTGGTGTCTCTTCTCTATGTCCACACGGCGGCGGGAGGGTCTGTCCTGGTCCCCCAGAGACCTGCAGTTCTTGTGGAATGGCAGGGTGGAACTTTCCAGACTGTCACAGAGTCTGTAGGCCCCAGCCCTGGGGTGGGAAGCTTTCATTTGTTTTGCTTTGTTTTTTGAGACAGCGTCTGGTTCTGTAGCCCAGGCTGGCCTTGAACTAGAGGCAGTTCTCCTGTCTCAGCTTCCTGAGTACTGGGGTCACAGGTGTGTGCTATCCGGCCTGGTCCCCGTAGATGTTTGTTCCGAGGTGCTGGGGTGGTGCCAGCAGCTTGTGGTTGCTAGGCAAGTGTTTCGCCTCTGGCCTACACCCCTGGCCTGGCCTGGTTTCAGAGGCAGCAGGAGGAGCAATGTGAAGGGTGGGAACGTTTCTGTGCAGAGCTTCCTGACAGTGCGGGATGGCAGTGGAGCTCCAGTGGGGACGGGGGACAAGGGTCTCACCATCGCTTTGCCCAGTCCCTGGCCCCAACTTTTGGCTCAGTGCTTCACTTTTCGCCAGTGTGTCACAGCCCACCCCTTCCCCACAGGGCCGCCTTCTACCTTGTCACAGCTGGTTTCTGTCTCCTGGGACGTCCTCTTTAGCTACTGGGGCCCACAGAGACCTGTAAGGAAAGAGGGAAGGCTAAAGGGGCTCCAGGTTTCCATACCAGGGCTGCCTGTGCACAGAGCTTGTTTAGCCCAGTGTGCCCACCGGGCCACCATTGCCATCGTCACTGTCACCACCATCTGCCGATGGCCCCTGATTCATGGCGCCCAGCCCCCACCAACTTGAGCTGCACTCTTCCAGGGCCTCCCCGGGTTTCCAATGGCAATGCTACCGCTGGGTAACGATTTCAGGGGAAAATGCATCCTTGCAATTCCGCCTCCTAAGCGCCAGTGTCCCGAGTCCCACCTCTGTGGGTGCCCTGCCTGCCTGCTGGGGAGCGTGGTGCCCCTCTGCACCCAAGCGTGGGAACATCCCTCCTTCTCCATGCTGCCATTCAAGGCAGTGTGGCAGCCTGGCACACCACGTGTTCATTCCCGGCAGGGTGTGGTGGTGACACCTGCCAGCCCACCATGCTGCAGGGCAAGGCAGGGCCTAGCCTGGGTGATTAGGGAGTTTGAGGCTAACCTAGGCTGTGGGGAAACCCTGTCTTTTGTTTTGTCTCACAGTGCAGAGGGTCCAACCCCGGGTGTCACGTGTGCTGGGAAAGGGTTCTACCCCCAGCTACGTTCTTGCCCAGAGACCCGGACTCGCTTCCCGTGCGTGACCGGGGGTGGTCACACGTAGCAAAGTCATTGCGTCTCTACACTTGCATTGTTGGCAATGGTCATCTTTACCAACGGGCTCCAGCCACTGCTCTGGGGGCTGCGCGCCACATCTTGCACCTCCATCGAAGGCCCCGAGGACAGACCGATTCACTATGCAGTTTGTTTTGTTTTTTCCTTTCTTTTTTTTTTTTTTTTTTTTTGGTTTTTCAAGACAGAGTCTTGCTGTGTAGCTCAGGCTGTCCTTGCCCTTAGAAAGATCCTCCTGCCTCAGCCTCCAGAGTTCGGAGGTGTCGGGAGTGTGCCACTGTGCACTGTACTGTGCAGCTTGTCACTCTTGTCCCTGCTGGCCCTCCTTCCTTCCGCATCCTGGTGCACGGTATCTGCTGAGACTGACCCATTGTGAGGGATGTCAAGCTTGTCCCCTGCCACGGCTCGTGGCCTCAGTGCTGCCCAAAAGAGAAGTAGGTCCTTGTGGGAGAGGATAGGATGGCCACAACGGCTCCTGCTGAAGGAAGCTCTGGCTCTCACCAATGCCCAGACACTGGCTCACTTCCTGCAGCAGGGCATGGCGAGGCCCAGGCAGCTCTCAGGATGGCCAGGGCTGCCCAAGGTGGAGCGGACCCCTGGCCACAGATGCCCCGCCAGCAGGCACTCCGAGGGCCCTCACCAGGCATGTCTCTGCCGCAGGTGAATGGGAAGGAGCTCTCCAAGCTGTCTCAGGAGCAGACACTGGAGGCCCTTCGCACGTCCAAGGAGCCCCTGGTCATCCAGGTGCTGAGACGCAGCCCCCGCCTGCGGGGGGACAGCTCTTGCCATGACCTTCAGCTGGTGGACAGTGGCACTCAGACCGACATCACCTTTGAGCACATCATGGCACTGGGCAAGCTGCGGCCGCCCACCCCACCCGCAGGCATCCTGGAGCCGTACGTCCTGTCTGAGCTGTGAGTTGCCCTCAGGAGGGCCCCAGGCCTGCTCCAGAGAGGATGTGCCCGCGGCTCTGGCGTCTGCCAGGACCCAGCTTGGCTTGCTTGGCTTGGGCTCAGGCACCACCAGGCCTCCAGCCTTGGCCTCATGTGGCTGGCTGGGGGACCTCGCTGCTTCTGCATCCTCTTTCTCTGCCGCCCATCCATGGCCTCTGCCCCTAACAGGCCTCGCTCCCAAATCTTGTGTCATCCCCACCCCATTCCTTCACCTGCTCTGGGTCCCTTCCATCTCTGGGCCTCTCTTGAGCCACCTGGGGATAAGAGAAGGACAGCAGTCTGCCCCCTGCAGGTGGAGGGGTGTCCATCTGTTCGGCACCTGGCCTGGGGCCTGGGTAACTCCTGGGGGCTTTGCATGTATGGGCCGGTGCTGGGGGCGGTGGAGGCCCCTGGAGCTCTGGAGAAGTCAGTCCCGGTGCGGGGAGGAGTGGGGAGAGCTGGGATTTGGGCTCACGGATGCACAAGGCTCAGGAACAGGGACTTCTGGAGGAGACATGGCCACCTTCCCCCATCTGCAGAGCACACCTAGGGCAGGGCTCTGTACAGGGACTGGGCTCTGGGGTGCAGGGAGCGGCCGGCCTGTCTGACGCCCACCTTCTCCTGGGCAGCACTCCCATCAGCCATGAGTATTATGACCCGGCGGAGTTTATGGAGGGCAGCCCCCAGGAGGTAGACCGCATGGACGAGCTGGAGTACGAGGTGAGCTCAGCCAGGCTCCTGCTGCCCTTCACCATGTACATCTGGCTGAATCGGGGAGGGTGCGGGCAAGTTGGCAAGTGCCATCTCTGTTGGTGAGTCTGTGTCCCTGCATGTCTGTGTGCCACGCGTCCTATGTGTCTGTGTGTGCTGTGCGTCCTGTGTGCCCTGGGCACTTCCTGGTAGGGGGATATCCCCAAACACACACCACTTGGGCTGGTAAGAGAAGGGAGCCCTCGCGGCCAGGGACTGGACCATCAGCTCAGGTGACCGTAAGGCCTTGGGGGTCAGGGCCAGGCCTTTCTACCTCTGCTTCCTCCGCCCTCGCGCAGGAGGTGGAACTTTGTAAGAGCAGCCACCGGGACAAGCTGGGCCTGATGGTGTGCTATCGCACGGACGACGAAGAGGACCTGGGCATCTATGTTGGAGAGGTATGGGGGCCATGGCATGGCCAGGCTGGGGCAACTGGCAGCTTTGGCGTGTCCAGCGACCTGTCCCCAGGCACTGGTTCTCTCCCCTAGCCTGGTCAACCCCCAAGAGCTGGCAGGGGCTGACATCTGTGTATGGACAGGAGGGCACTCAGCTCCTTAGTGCCCCTTTACTAGTGATACCCTTTGTACTATTGTTGTGAGACAGGGTCTCACCTTGAAGAGGCTGGAGTGACAGATGTGTGCCTCCATGCCTAGATCTGCACTAGTGGCATCCTGGTAGAGCTGACCTTTCCAATGGAAGTGACCCACTGCCCATCCAGCCCCCAGGTTCATGTTTTTGGCTCAGCCCCTGGCAGAAAAGAATAGGCCCACATGCAAAGGAGTACCTGGCACCCCTGCCTGGCTTTCCAGAGTTGTGGCTCGAGTGAGAGGGCACCTCCGGTTTGCTTGGCAGGCCAGGAGATGAGGCCGCCCTTTCTGGTGTCAGGAGCCAGGTCTGTGACACATATGTGTCCTTCAGGTGAATCCCAACAGCATTGCAGCCAAAGATGGCCGGATCCGAGAAGGGGACCGCATCATCCAGGTGAGTCCTGCCTCTTGACCTGACCCTCCAGGGCCATGCCTACTGAGGCCTGGCCCGCCCCTGGTAGCTAGCCTGCTCCCGTGGGATCTGCAGGCACCTCCCCACCCTCCTTTCCCTCCTGTCCTGGGCCCCTTTTGCCTATTCACACCAGCCCGGGGTTCAGGAGCCTGGCCGTGCCAGCCAGTGCCCACCTCCAGGGCTGCCGTAGCCCACGTCCTTTGATTTCCCCTGGCCTGTCCCAGATTAATGGCATGGATGTCCAGAACCGAGAAGAGGCGGTGGCAATCCTGAGCCAGGAGGAGAACACTAACATCTCCCTGCTGGTGGCGCGGCCTGAGAGCCAGGTGTGTGTGCTCGCCTGGCAGGGCAGCCTGGCCTGGGGCTTTTCTGTGACAAACTGGAATAGGTGGGGTCTGTGCCGGGGGTCGCAGCCTCTGACAGCCAAGTGGGCCAGGATCCCCTCTCCTGGGTTGTGTCCTATCCCCAAGAGTGTGGCAGTAGCAGCCATGGGACCACAGGGCTTGCTGAGGGGAGGTCCTGGCAGCCACAGGGATGACTTGAACCTATGTGCACAGCTGGCAAAGCGGTGGAAAGACAGTGACCGGGATGACTTCCTGGATGACTTTGGCTCTGGGAATGAGGAAGACCTGTGTGCTCGGAAGCTGAAGGTGCCCCCTGCCCAGCAGGTGAGGACATGAGGAAAGGGTGGGGCGGGCAGCATCTCTGTGCCCCAGGACCCTCAGTGACCCACCCTCTCGCAACAGCCCCTGAATGTGCCTCTCTTTCTGCTCCAGCCGGGAAATGAAGAGGACAAGGGGGCCCCGGAAGCAGGCCCAGGCCTGAGCAACAGCCAGGAGCTGGACAGCGGGGTGGGCCGGACCGACGAGAGCACACGCAACGAAGAGAGCTCGGAGCACGACCTTCTGGGTGATGAGCCCCTCAGTGCCACCAACACCCCTGGGACCCTGCGCAAGTTCGGCTTGCAAGGGGATTTGCACTTCAGCATGGACTCGCTGTTGGCAGAGGGTGCAGGGCTGGGTGCGGGGGATGTTCCTGGCCTCACCGATGAGGAGTATGAGCGTTACCGGGAGCTGTTAGAGATCAAGTGCCACCTGGAGAACGGCAACCAGCTGGGCCTGCTCTTTGCTCGGGCCTCGGCAGCCAACAGTGCCCTGGACGTCAACCGCAATGAGAGCCTGGGCCACGAGATGGCCATGCTGGAGGAGGAGCTGAGGCATTTGGAGTTCAAGTGCCGCAACATCCTGCGCGCGCAGAAGATGCAGCAGCTGCGGGAGCGGTGCATGAAGGCCTGGCTGCTGGAGGAGGAGAGCCTATACGACCTGGCGGCCGGCGAGCCCAAGAAGCATGAGCTGTCAGACATCTCCGAGCTGCCTGAGAAGTCCGATAAGGACAGCACCAGCGCCTACAACACGGGGGAGAGCTGCCGCAGCACCCCACTGCTTGCGGAGCCCCTGCCTGAGAGCCCTCTGAAGCGGGCTGTCACCACTGCTGCCGGCAACTCCAATTTGAACCGCACCCTTCCCGGTGTCCCCATCACTAGTCCCCCCAAGGCTACCACTGTGCCTGGCAGCCCTGCCAAGTTCCGGTCCCTCTCCCGGGACTCTGAGGCAGGCCGGAGGCAGCACGCGGAGGAACGCATCCGCCGAGGCCCCAAGACCGGTGTGGCCGTGGAGCGGATGGGTCCCGAAGGCAGCCCTTACCTGTCGCGCCGCCACCGTGGCCAGGGCCAGGAGGGTGAGCACTACCATAGCTGTGTGCAGCTGGCCCCGCCACGCACCTTGGAGGAGCTGAGCCACGGTGCCCTAGGCCTGGCCGGCAGCCCCCGGGTGGGCAGCGTGGCGGCTGCGGCAGAGGCGCCCCGCATGGAGTGGAAGGTGAAGGTGCGCAGTGACGGCACTCGCTATGTGGCCAAGAGGCCCGTGCGCGACCGGCTGCTGAAGGCCCGGGCCCTGAAGATCCGGGAGGAACGCAGCGGCATGACCACCGATGACGACGCGGTGAGCGAAATGAAGATGGGCCGCTACTGGAGCAAGGAGGAGCGCAAGCAGCACCTGATTCGAGCACGCGAGCAGCGGAAGCGCCGCGAGTTCATGATGCAGAGCCGGCTGGAGTGCCTGCGCGAGCAGCAGAGCGGCGACAGCAAGCCCGAGCTCAACATCATCGCTCTGAGCCACCGCAAGACCATGAAGAAGCGGAACAAGAAGATCCTGGACAACTGGATTACCATCCAGGAGATGCTGGCCCACGGTGCACGCTCTGCGGACGGCAAGCGGGTCTACAACCCCCTGCTGTCGGTCACCACTGTGTGAGCCACCCCGCTTCCCTTCCAGCCTGGCGTGCGTGCGCCGCGTCCCGCCCTCCTGCCTGTCCTGTGTGCGGGGAAGAGAAGAGACGCTCTTTTCGCATGGCCTACTTCCTTCTCCCCAAGTAACACACCCAGGCGACAGCCAGCCTGGAGGGCTTGTGGGAGAGGCCGAGTCCCTGGGGGGAGGGGAGCCGGGGCGAGGAGGTGCCGAGGAATGAGCACAAGAGAGCATCCAGCTTCGCGTCCCACTTGGAGCCGGAGCTGCAGTGATTCGTAGACAAAGGCACCCTGGTTTTTGTGGTTTTTCTCCCTTTCTGTGCTTGCCAATAGTTGTTTTTCTGTTTCGTGGCCCTGCTGTGGGCGGGCACCTGGCGGAGGGGTAGAGGTGGAGCCCTGCTTGCTGGCAGGGAAGGAGTGGGGGGGAGTGGAGGGAGGGAGGGGGAGGGGGCGGGAGGAATGGGAAGCAGCTGCCTGAGGACAGAGCCTGGACTCCTGGGGGCCGCCTACTTCCCCAGTGCACGAAGGAAAGCGAGACTGTGGGGACAGAGGGCCGGTGTCCATCCGAGAAGTCACTGCCCCTGGGTCTGTGCCCAGGGCCATCTGGGACTGGACCACTTAGATGTGAGGGGGATGAGAAGCCAAGCCCCATGAGTGACAGTGAAAGCCCTCAGGCTGCTCAGCCTGGAGAGGAGTTGGTGGCAGGCAGGTGGGAGAAGCCCCAGCCTCTTCGGGTGTCGCGATCTGCAACCATGCTGCCTGCGCGGTGCCCTGTGCTTGGAGGCAGACAGCTGCCACACCCCCGTCCCACCTGCATCTCAATAAAGCAAGCTGCCTTTCTACTGACTGCATCATAGCCTCAGTGTTCACTCTCAACATGCTGTCATGCTGGAGCAAGAGCTGTTCCCAAATGTGGTGGCGCACACCTGTCATGCTGGCACTCAGGAGGTGGAAGCAGGAGGATTGCTGTGAGTTTGAGGCCAGCCTAAACTGCATAGTAAAGCCCTGTCTCAAAAATAAAACCCTTAACAACCAAACACTCAAAAGAATTGTTAAACACTGAGCTCCAAGGAGCAAGTCAGTGATGGACCAGATAGGCACAGGCGGAAATCCCAAGACCCATTCTTTTCTTTTGTCTTTTTCCTTTTATTGGTACCAGGGAGCAAACTCACAACTGCACACTTGCAAGGCAGGCGCTTATGCCGCTGAGCTAAATCTCCAGCCCCCAAGACCCATTCTTGGAAGTTGAGCCTGCTGCCAGGTCACAAGGGTGCAGTCCCAGTGTTGCCTGTCACCCTGGTTGGCTCCAGGAGGAAAGCAGAGCCTGTTACTGGGCAGTTGTGCCCAGGACACTTGGCCCACATGCTTTCTAGCAGAGACCAGCACTGCCTGTCCTGAGCTGGACCCTTGGCTAGCTCAGGTGAGTGGCACCAGGAGGGCTGGAGCCCGCACTGGAGAGCAGTGGGTGGCAACACCTGCCCATGCTCCTGCCCTGGCAGTAGCCAGGGGGAGCAGCTGTGCCCCCTCCTCCAGCCGGTTGGTAGGCAGATCCTGGTAGGTTCCCAGGTCAGCCAGCTCCCCCAAAGCCCCTTCCTCCAGGATCATGTGCTCAGGTGGCCCTGAGGCCCTCTCCCAACACCCTGGCATGAGCACAGTTGTCATCACCACAGCTGGGACTTGCACACAGCCCCATGGATGTCAGGCTTCTCGCTATACCACTGGTCACCTATGGCATGAAGTGGCTGGTGCCTGGCCTGTGCCGTGTACCCACTGTGCTCGTGGCAGGTGCCCATGGCACAGTAATCCCTAGGCGGAAATGGGGCTCTCAAGTGCAAGACATCTGTTTCCCAAATGTTCTGTGCCCAGCCTGATAAGGGGCCCCAGGGCACAGGCAGCAGCTGGTGCCTCTGCTCAGCAGGCTGAGTATTCATGCGCAGCTCTCAGCCCAATGTTCATAAACACTGCCGGCTGAGGTAAGCGCCACCCCGACAGCATGTGTGGTCACAGGACCCAGCCCCAACAGGACACCGCATAGGCACCCGACCCTGCCCAGGGACCTGCTGAGGGCAGGACATGTGCCGGGACAGAGGGGATGGCAGCCAGGGAGGCGGAGGGGACATGGCTAGATGGGGCCCACACAGCACTCCTCCGCGCAGGCCACGAGGCCACGCTGCCTCCCAGTGCTTCCGCTTCCGAGACAGAAGGGCAGTCGTGCCAGCTGAACGCTATTTATTGAAAGAAGCAAGGGAGGCTGGGCCCCCGTCAGGACTGGATGTTGCTCTTGGCGCTGAAGGCCAGGTAGTAGACGATGAGGCCAATGACTGCAGCCAGCACCTCTGTAGAGACCCAGGGCCCATTCCAGGTGCCCTGAAAGAAAAGGAACCAAAAGCTGCTTCAGAGGCAAGCACCAGTCTGTCGCCCACCCTCTGGGGGCACGGAGGCATGCTGGCTAAGCTGGGTGAGAAGACACATGCCTGAAACCCTAACATCCTGGGAGGCTGAGGCAGGAGGATCATAAACTTGAGGTCAGTCTGGGCCACCTAACAAGACCTTGTCTCCAAATAGAAAAACAAAAAAAAATGGGGACACAGCTCAGTACAAAAGCCCCATGTTTGATCCCCAGGGCTACAAAACAAACGTGGTAGAGCTATGGGCCGCCCCCCCATGCTGCTCACCCGATGGTCCACGCTGACCGTGAAGAGCGATGGGATGGCGGAGATGTCCTCATTGTTTCTCTGTGCCTGCATGGGAAGGGCTGGGTCAGGGGTGCTGGGGGCATGGGCCCCGGGAGGAACAGGGGTGGGGGGACAGCAGAAGTGGGGCTCAGGCCACACTCGCCTTCCTCAGGAGGCTGTAGGACTCCTCGTCGAAGAATCTGACCTCGTAGGTGCCCGCATGGGCGCTCTTGTGGTCCATGCTCCAGGATACCTGGGTGGGCGCAGTGGATACATGCTGCAACCCCTGCCCCAGCCCTGCTTCAGGTCCCCTTCATGCGCAGGCAGCTTCCCCTAGCCTCGGACTTGGCCTCTCACCTGATAGCGGCCCACATCCTGGCCCCGGGTGACAGGGAACTGCTTTCCACTGACATCAGCATAAAGAGCCATGTTCTGCTGAGGGGACAAAGGGCAAGTCACTGTCACTCCCCTGCGGCATGTCCAGACTACAAGCAGTGGGACAATGACTGGCAGGGGCCACAGTGTCTAGCAGGGGCCCCCTCGCCCATGGCAAGCCTGTTGACTGCACAGAGGTGGCTGGTCAGAAATGTCTCCGTCATGCCTGGAGCTTCCAAGCGAGGACCTGGGGTTGCAGGTGCCACACAGGTTGCCCAAGGGGTGTTTAACCCAAGAACTGTGGGACCCAACTTCCTTCTTTGGACTTCAGGGAATAAAGGCCTGAGTCTAAGCCTGGATTCTGAATCTTTTTTTTTTTTTTGACAGCATCTTGCTTATGTAATCCAGGCTGGCCTTGAACTCACTGCGATTCTCTTGCCTCAGCCTCCCAGGGGATTACGGGCGTGCACCACCTTGCCTGGCTACAGAACCCTCAATCTTGATTTTATCTGTGCTATGTAGCCAGGGTTACAGGCTGGCCTCACACTCCTTGACCCTCCTGCCTTGACCTCCCAAGTGCTGGAATGACAGGTGTGTCACAATGCCTGGCCAGGGCTTCTCAATCTGGAATTTAGCACACACCAACAAATATTCCCACAAACAACAACTAAAAAAGAGATGGAACGACTTGGGGGGCTGAGCATGGCTCTTTCAGTTCCAGATGTTCACTGGCAAACAGTGGGGTGTCCACTCAGCATCCTGCACACAGGTACCGCATGTCAAGCTCAAGAAAATACTTGTGAAGCTGAGTGTGGTGGCACACCTCTGTCATTCCAGAACTCTGGAGGCTGAGGCAGGAGGACTGCCATGAGTTTAAGGCCAGCCTGGGCTATATATCGAGACCCTGTTTCAAAAAACCAAAACACAACAAAAAAAGAATGCCAATGAGGTATTTGCTAGGATCCGCTCTCTCCCGAACCTCTGAATTGGAATCCCATTCTCCTCTGGGTATTATCAACTGACAAGGAGCAGCACCACTCCCCGCCCCTCCGAGGCGCACCTGGACCCTGTTCTTGCACATCAGCAAGATTTCCACGATGAAGACTGTTTCCGTAGAAATGACGGCATCCGAGGTGGTGTAGTAGGAGGGGGTGATCTGGGGCTCCATGCAGGCCTCTGCTGTGGGAGTAGGTGGCACTTGGGTGTGCTGAGCCCAGACCTGGCCAGCGGAGGACCCGTGGGTCCTTGTTCCCTGCTGGGGAACTCAGGCCCAATCCCAGGGTACAGAAGATAGGGAAAGAGGAGTGACAGCCATGAAAATGGGACAGTGAAGGTACTGCAAAGGCAGAGCTTGACACAAGGGTGAACAAGGAGGAAGTGGGTGTATGGGAGTCCACATATGTGTGGGTCCCTGGCCTTGTGACCTTCATCTATAGCCAGGCAATGCCCAAGCGGCTGAGGGCATCTTTGGTAGAGACACCAAGGGGGTGCCGGCAGTGCCCAGGCGCTTTCAAGATGGGGAAAAGGCTCTGTCCCCAGCCAGCTGACAGGGGACCAGGCCTGGCCTCAGGGTTTACCAAGGGAAGCAGGTGGTGGCTTTCGAGAGACGCACAACTGTGGACAGGAGGCATTGCAAGCACGAGCACCCAGCCTGAGCCAGCACCACACTTGCAGAGGCATGAAACTGACATGCTCTGGTGAAAAAGTGCTCATTGAGTGCTTGCCCAATGTGATGTCCCAGAGAAGGATGGCTCTGGGTCTGGATGGTGGCACACAGGCGTGGGAAGTGGGGCAGGGCGTGGCTCTAAGAGGTCAGATGCCACAGGCCCCTCTAGGCTCTGCCAAGCTGGCCTTTGTCCTATGGACAAGTTTGCCAGCCAAGCTTGTCCTCTTAGGACACCTCTGTTCCTGCCTGGAGAATTCTCCCCGGGGCAGGTGGGAAGGATCAGGCAGGAAGTGCCCAGGGAAAGTGCGCATGCAGAAGTCATTTTCTGCCCAGCCCAGTCCCCCAGCATTGACACAGCTGGGTGACAACCCCAGCCTCTGGCCCCCAAGTGTTAGGCATCCCTGGTAAATGCAAATGGAGGACCCTTCGGCTCAGCTCTGCCAAGAGCTCTGGACGGATCCGCCAAGGCCTCAGGGAAACCCAAGTCTTTGGCCCGGCACTCGAAGCCCCTGCTCACTAGCCAACTTCCTAAGTCGCCCCCTGCTCCTGCACGCTGGCCCTCTGCCTGGACGAGCTGGGCAATGTGTCACTTAGCTCTCCCCTTCCTGGGGAGCCCCAGCTTGCACTGCACCGCGCAGCCAGCTCCCGACTGCCAAGCCTGTTTGTCATCGCCGCTGCTCGGCGACGATCCCTCTGAGAAGTCACCTTCCCGCTGGAGGGGATGGCAGCGAGCACAGTGCATATCAGGGAAAGGTGCGGGTGTCGCTTCCAGAAGCCGGCCTGCCAGATCGCCGTGTGTGGGGGTGCTTCGGTGGCCGCCCCTCGGAGAAAGGCCCAGACTCCCGCTTGGCCCGCACCCTCTTTTCCCCCGGTGCCACTGCCGTGAGACAGAGGCTCGCCTGCCATACGCCCTCACCAGGCCGCTACCTGAGCAGCAAGTCAGGCCGCACAGCAGGAGCAGCGCCAGGACGCCAAGAGACGCCGTCGCCGCCATTCTCGGTTCTCTGCCAAGCGGAAAAGAGAACGCACTCCCAGGAACGTGCCCGGTAGGCGAGGAATCGCGACGCGTCAGTGCCGCTACAGCCAATCGCACGCCTGCGGGCCCGTTCGGGACCTATAACGTCACCAGCGATACTGACGTGTCCCCTCCTGGAGCTGGCCGCCCAACATGGCGGGCACAGCGGCTGCCTTGCTCAGGCGCCGGAAGGGGGCGTGGGAACCGGCCGGCCGCGCGCATGCGCAGTGCGAGGCCGGGAGCCCCCCCCCCCCCGCACACACTATCTCGTCCAGTTGGCTCTCGCGAGAACAGTGTCTACACCCTTAGCGGCTGTCTCCGCCATGGCGCTGAAGGTGACGACGGCTGCCGCCGGCGCTGCGAAGGCCGTGCTCAGGCCAGTCCTTCTCTTCCGTCCTTGGGAGGTGAGTGGCGGGCCGACTACCGGATAACCGCAGAGCTCGTTGGGGGGCCTCGCACCCCATTGGGGCCGGGAAGGTGCTGCGGTTCTGAGCGGCCTGGTGTTGGATTGGCTGCGGGATGCCGATGGGGCGGGCAGAGGCCCGCGCGCCGGAGCTCATTGGCCGCCTCTGCTGTCATCGCATTGACCGAAGTTGGCCCAGAACTGGTTGTTCCTAGGGTCCCTGTCTGGGGGCGGAGGCTCAGGACTGGCTGGGAAGCTGAGATGCCGCGGCTCGTGTCACTTCCTTCGTGTCCTTGTGGGAGCTCTCCTGAGCCATCGCGTGTCCCGGCCTGCCTTGGGCAGCCCATTGTGGTTTTCCGTTCCTCTTCGAGTTTCTCTGTGGTAGTAGAGCACTTCGCAACCTGTCCTGGAGGTGGGAGAGTCGGACTTTTCCGGTCACCTCGATCGCCCCTCATTCTTAGATTACCGGATTCCTCCTCCCCAAGCACCTGGGTTGGGGAGGAGCTGATGGGGCCTGGAGGTTGCGGGGACTTGCTTCCTCGGCTCTCATTTTAGAACCGGGTTTAGATCATTCAGTTCGATTCTTACTCGAGCTTAGAACGAGGCAGGCGGTCCCGTTAACAACAGTTTACCTGGGGATGAGACAGGCCCTGTGCGATTGCTTCCCCACCACTCCACTAGTGGCTTGGCCTCAGGCCAGTCCCTTCCTCTCTCTGGGTTCCCTTTTCTCTCTGTCCAGACAGAGGGATGGGGACTTCTCAAAGGATCCTGCCAGCATGGCCATCCAGAACCCCGTGATTCTGTTGATGCTTCCTGGGGACCTTTCTACTCTCATGTATAACTCTTCTGTCCTCTGGGAAAGATTGTTAAGGCTTTTTACAGTTTTCTTTAAGATGCTAGTCTCAAACCCGGTGTGGTGGCACACACCTGTAATACCAACACTTGGCAGGCTGAGGCAGGAGAATCACTGCCAGTTCAAGACCAGCCTGGACTGCATAGTGAGTTCAAGGCCAGGAAACAAACAACAAAAGTTAAAAAAAAAAAAAGTAACTTGCTGGCTTTTCCCCCATTGCTTGTGAGAGGGCACATCACATACTGTAGAGAATCTCCAGGAGCACTGGAGGCTCCCAAAACTAGGCTTCTGTAGGCCCTGGACGACATCTGTCAACCCCCCTAACTTCCCACACCCCTGTGTGCTCATATGCCTGTGTGCTCGCTTGCGGGGTAGGGGTGCGGTTAGAGAAAAGTTGGTGGCCATGAAGAGCCTTGCCCTGAGCCTGGCTGTTCTGGGTGTGGAAACCCTTCTAAAGGAGTGCCAGGTCCTGAGTTTGATTCCCGGTACAAAAAAAAAAAAAAAGAGGCCTACTCTAAAGGAATGCCAAATTTTCTATTTCACTTGCTGGGACCGCCTGGGGAAGCACATGATGCAGCAGAAGCCTCAGTTAGAAGTTTTAGTAGGACATGTAGTGTCCAGCCCTCTAGTAGGAGCATGTGCCACCCAGGACCCATGACTTTTTGGGGAAGTGCCAAAGGGTGACAGACGCATAGGCCTGTGCGTATCCCAGCTTGCTGTACTCCGGGCAGCTTGTTCAGTGGCTTCCTGAGGCAACAAAGCCTTCATAACCTGTGCAGCACAGGGGCAGGGAAATCCCTATTTGGAGAGCTCTTGGCACTTTGGTGAGAGCCCTGTGAACATCTGGCACAGAAAACAGGTGTGGGAGTAGCAATAGTGCCAGCTGTGGCCAGGGGTGCCCAACCCTGAGCCCAACCAGGGGTGGGTCCTGGAGGCTGGCTCAGTGCCACAGCTGAAACCTGATGGGAACAAACCTCAGGGACTGGGAGGATGACGGGGCCCTGCTGGGGCTTATGACCAGTTCCCATGCGGCCTCTTGTCACAGGCAGTAGGTGCCTGTCTTGCATTGTTTTCAGATGACATGAAGCATCTTGAGAGTAGCAGATGGTGGAGTTGGACTGAGAGCTCCCTAATCTCTTTCTTCGTTTTCAGATATATTTGTATACTCAGGAAATGCTCCTTGCATCTCAGCTCTGGGCCTGACATTGCTGGGTCTTGGAAGGAGGGGGCTGGGTGGGAGCGAGGCAGCGGAAAGAGGTCCTGAGCTGGAAGAAGGCAGTGCATGCTCCTTGGGAGCCCCTCTCAGCCCCGGGAGGAGGAGCCGTCCAGGCTGCCTTCTGCAAGCTGCTGTCATAAGCCTGTGGGTGCCCAAACCTGGTCACTGGCAGGTGCTGGCTGCAGATCCAGGTGGCACACGGGACAGTGAGGTGCCCTTGGGGACTCTGGCCCTGTGACCACCCCTCCTTCCTCCTAGAGCTTGGGCAGCCACGTCTCTCCTCCCTGCCCAAAACTAGGGCAGCCGTTGTCAACTTGACTTGAGGGCCTGATGACCAAATGGCATTCCGGTTTTCTCTGCCAGGTGCTAGGTGCCCATGAGGCCCCCCGGAGGCTCATCTCCTCGGTGAGTACCTGCCTGGGTGTGCAGGGCCATGGGGTGTGTGCGGAGCACAGGGGTCTGTGTGCATGCACAGCCGTGCTTCTTCACTTGCAGCCCTCGTGTTCTCCAAGTCAGGGTCCAAGGTGACTCCTCCCTTCGCTCAGTCGTGACAGATGGTGGCATGATAGTCTTTGTCCCTGTCCCCGTCCCCCTCCCCGGGGAGCAGGCCCAGCCCTCTGGTCACAGCCTTTTTCCTCAGAACTTGCCTGACCTGTGTGTTCTTCCTTTCTGTCCTCTCTCTAGCAACAAACCATCGTAAGTATTCTCCTCCTCCTCTGTGTGGGCTGTAGGGGCTTTGCAGTTGCTTCAGGGCTGACCCAAGCTCACCTGGGCGCAGGGCTGCTGCGCAGAGTGCCCGAGACAGATGGCTCTGTCTGGGATGGGCACCCCCAAATTGGTACCTCCATACTGGCCAGTTGTGGGATCAGTGAAGGTGGGAAAATTGGCGCTGGCTTGAGGCTTTAGGTGCTGAGCTGGGGAGCTCCAGGGGTACGCAGAGCCTCATCCCCACCCTCTCCCTCCTTGCAGCCTCCATCGGCTAAGTACGGTGGACGGCACACAGTGACCATGATCCCCGGGGATGGCATTGGACCAGAGCTCATGCTGCACGTGAAGTCTGTGTTCAGGTATGGAGCCCTCATTCCCCAGGGGTGAGGTGTCTTGGAGAAGCCAGCAGGCCCTGGGAACCTGGTGTGGCAGCAGCAGGAAGCCCTAGAAACCTGGACTCTGATCCTGCTGGGCTGGTGGAGAAGGCAGTGCCTGTCCTGCTAAGGCCGTGAGCCCCCGGGTTCAAGCATGTCCTCATCTGCTGGCCTGGTGGATACAGTCCCCTTCCAGCCACAGCTGGGTTGAGGGGAGCAGCCGCAGGGTGAGGCCTGTGTCCGTGGCAACCCAGGCAGTTTCCTGGAGGAGGTGCGTGAGGTCCCAGCCGGCCTCCCTGACCTGCTCTCCCCAGGCACGCATGCGTGCCAGTGGACTTCGAAGAGGTACATGTGAGCTCCAATGCTGACGAGGAGGACATCCGCAATGCCATCATGGCCATCCGGCGGAATCGTGTGGCCCTGAAGGGTGAGGCCTACTGGCTCCAGAGGGAATCCTGTGCTTGGGGTATGGGTGGGAGCTGGGGTGCAGCTGTGGGCACTGGAACCCAGGCTCGGTGGTGCTGGCCATGTGCCAGCTGCCTTCCCACCACCTACCCTCTGTGGCACTCGCTCTGCAAAGCAGGGTCCCCAAGATGCAGTTCTGTGGGCCCCTGCTGGGTTGGCCCTTCTTAGCCTCCACTGTTCTTCGAGTTCACCCAAGGCGCTCTGCATGGGGCTATGAGCAGGGGCGGCTCCAAGGTGATGGGCTGCCAGAAAGGCCGTTCTGTTTGGTACCCTCTGGTCTTTCCCTGGCCACTGCAGCCCCCTGGCCTCCCAGGCCCCTCCTTCCCTTCCTTGGGAGCCAAGCTGTGGCCTCTCCCGGGTGCTTCTGCCTGCCGTTGTGTAGGCCCACAGACACCTCAGTTTGGGGCCTTGGCAGTCACCCAGTCTGGGGTCACCTTGCGGGTGCCAGCCTGACCAGCCAGGCTATTGGCAGCAATAGTGAGTGCTTTCTGTTGAGCCGTTCTCAGGGTCCTGCCAGCTGCCAGCATTTTTGTTCTTCATTTGTTCATTTATTTGGTAAACACTTAGTCCTGCCATGGGCCAAGTACTCCCCGGCCTGTCTGCTGCCACGAGCTTGTGCTGGGGGCCATCCTGGCATCCTGTGGGGCATTTGGCTGCAGGAAGGCGTGTCCTCCAGTGGCAGCAGCCTTTGGTGCACATGTCCTACGCCAGGCAAGGAGGCAGGGTGGGTCAACTCGGCTGAGCTTGAGGGCCCTGTCTAGCCTGCCTGTTCTGTTTTGGTTCTGCAGGCAACATTGAAACAAACCATAACCTTCCGCCATCCCATAAATCCCGAAACAACATCCTCCGGTGAGAGCCATGCACGTGAGGAGGCTCCCTCGAGGCCCAGGGTGGCTATGCTACTGGCCGTGGCCTTGACCAGCTTATCTGTTGAGTCTAGCGGCTTTTTCCTCTGTCCTTCCCCAGCACCAGCCTGGACCTCTATGCCAATGTCATCCACTGCAAGAGCCTGCCAGGGGTGGTGACTCGGCACAAGGATGTGGACATCCTCATCGTGCGGGAAAACACAGAGGGCGAGTACAGCAGCCTGGAGCACGAGGTGAATGCAGCAGGGCTGCCCGGCCAGGGCTGGCATTGGAGACGGCCTCAAGGAACCTCTCTGAGAGGGCTGGGGCTGGGGGAGGGGCTGGAAGTCCTGGGTGCATGGGCCACACCTCACAGCTCCCTGTGCCCATCAGAGCGTGGCAGGTGTGGTGGAGAGCCTGAAGATCATCACCAAGGCAAAGTCCCTGCGCATCGCTGAATATGCCTTCAAGCTGGCCCAGGAGAGCGGGCGCAAGAAGGTGACGGCTGTGCACAAGGCCAACATCATGTACGTCCCTTGGACTCAGGGCTGACACTGGCCACCCGACAAGCACATACCCATGGGCTCTGTGGCTACACCACCATCCACGTGTGGGCGAGGAGGGATGGGCCATGCTGGTGTGCGGATTGGGGAGGTTAGGAGTCAGTGCTCAGGCTTCTACTGACTATGGTGGTCAGCCGAGCCAGAGTCCCATGTCTCCCCTGTCTGTCCCTAGGAAGCTGGGCGATGGTCTGTTCCTCCAGTGCTGCAGGGAGGTGGCAGCCCGCTACCCCCAGATCACCTTTGAGAACATGATTGTGGACAATACCACCATGCAGGTAGTCACCGCTGGCCTCCGTGGCCTCCAGTCCCAGCATCCAGACCCCTTGCACTGAGTGCCCCTCGCCCGCAGCTCGTGTCCCGGCCCCAGCAGTTTGACGTTATGGTGATGCCCAACCTTTACGGCAACATTGTCAACAACGTCTGCGCAGGGCTGGTTGGGGGCCCGGGCCTCGTGGCTGGGGCCAACTATGGCCACGTGTATGCTGTGTTTGAGACGGTGAGTGTGCGGGTCCCACCCCACCCCAAGCAGCCCTGAGCCCACACACCACGGGGCTCCCCTTGCAATCCACGGCTCCCTCGAGCTCTGTCAGGGCTGTTCCTCCACTGGACCTGGCCCAGCCTCAATTGTCCTGCTTTTCCCAGGCCACGAGGAACACAGGCAAGAGCATTGCCAACAAGAACATCGCTAACCCCACAGCCACGCTGCTTGCCAGCTGTATGATGCTGGACCATCTCAAGTAAGTGGTGCCAGGGGCCTGGCACCGAGTCCCTGCCAGCCCGCCGGGCCTGGCACCAATGTCACTCCCCTCCTCCAGGCTGCACTCCTATGCCACCTCTATCCGCAAAGCCGTCCTGGCATCCATGGACAATGAAAGCGTAAGGCTCCTTGCCCCCCCCCCATCCCACCCCACTGCCCCCAACCCTTGCCTGCCTGCGTGAGCACCTGAGGGGCTGGGGTGGGGCACCACTGCCCTCCTGGGGTCAGTTCCGGGCCCCACCACCTACAGGCAGGACAGTGGGCAACCCCAGGCCACCCGAGGGTGGGTGGGTGGCAGCAGGCCTGACACGCCCACACTTCTGGTCTCCTGCAGATGCACACCCCAGACATTGGAGGCCAGGGCACCACGTCCCAGGCCATCCAGGACGTCATCCGCCACATCCGCATCGTCAACGGCCGCGCCGTGGAGGCCTAAGCCTCCCAGGGTGGCCCCTGCCAGTCCTGCAGCCCCGAGCCCAACACCACAGAATAAAGTGGCTTCTGCCCGGCCCTGCTCCTGGAGCCCAGTGTTCAGTGCACGTTTTATTGAGAGATGCGCGCTTTCCTGGGCACAGGCCCACCCAGAGGCCCCCGGTGGGCAGAGCATGTGCCCGAGGCCGGCAGCCGGCCTAGGGGTTGAGCCATGGGTGCTGCAGGCAGGCGGCGGCACTGGCGCGCTTCTCGGGCAGGTACTCCATCATGGGGAGCAGGAAGGCGCTGAACTGTGTGGCCTGCTCCAGCGGCCACTCATACTTCTCTATGAGCACCTCGTACAGGCCCCAGTGCTTGAGGTTGTGGATGTGCCGCAGCTCTCCTGCCAGCAGGCGGGCAGTGTCAGGCCATGGCCTGGCCCCCAGTCCCCGGCGCCGGCCTGGCCCACCGTCACCCTCGCATGCAGCCACCTCTGCGGTTGAAGAACTCCCGAGAGTAGCGTCCAGAAAGTGCAAAGGCCGGGGGGATGTCCCCCAGGAGCTCCACGATGTGTGCAATGTGGTCTGTGCCAGCATAGGAAAGTGGGCACATGGGCTTCGGGCAGGCACCCCTGGCCCCGGCCCTGGCCCCGGCCCGCCTCCCTACCCTCGTCCCGGCTGTAGTCTTCTCCAGAGTGGGGCTCAAACAGGTAGTCACCAGTAGCCAGCTCGAAGGCCTGCAAGAGGAGAGGTGAGAAGCCTCCGGTGTGGAGCAGCCCAGCTGGGTGCCTTCTTGGTGCCTACCTACCATGCAGGCCGTGCTCCAGATGTCTGCCGGGGGCCCGTACTCTGCGCCAATCAGCACCTCCACGGCCCGGTACTGCCGTGTCTGGATGTCTTCCGTGAAGTGCTTGTGCTGGAGGCAAGGGGAGACCTGGGGACGGGAGCCGCCCCCGCCCCCGCCTTCCCTGCTTCCCCACTGCCCCTGCCATGGGCCACTTTCGGAGCCGGCCGGAAGGGCCTCAGCTCTTCTGGAGGAGACACCCTGGCTGCACCAGCAGCCCACTCCCTTAGGCCATCCCAGGGTCTCCTACCACCCAGCAGGCGTTGCCCAGGTCTGCGATCTTGACCTTGATCTTGTCTGCGTTCTGGGGCTCCAGGGGGTTCACTAGGAGGTTCGAGGCACCGAAGGGTGCTGTGGGAGGAAGGGCAGAGGTGTGGGCAGCCTGGCTCCTCTGCTCTGCTGCCTGCGCCCGTTTCTGTGCACACTTACCACTGGGTGACAGGAGGCCCCCTGTCTCTCGCTGGTTGGAGGAGCCCGAGAGGATGGAGCAGGAGGCCGCGGAGAACAGGGAGCCTGAGAAGCCCGACGTCTGCGAGCTGGGGCTGAGGCTGCGCTGGCCCCCGGGAAGCGGGGAGGAGGAGCCCGGAGAGGTGCTGGCTCGGGCACCGCCAGGGTGGCAGCCCGAGGAGGAGGTGGAGCCGCTGCCTCCCTCAAGTCTTGAGCCCAGGTCTGGGGTTGGGGCAGAAGCCCGTGTGAGCAGCGGGTGGTGCGTGTGCCCACTGGCAGTGTGGCACCTCACTGGCCCCTCACCCTCTGCGTGTCCTGCTGCCTCCATGGCCTCCAGCCGCTGCAGGTCCCGCAGCCGCTCCTCCAGCAGCCGCTTCTGCTGCTTCCTTTTGCGCCTCATCTTCTTCCGCTTGTTTTTTGACAGTTTCCCGGTCTGCCACCAGAGCCTTGGTCATTCCTGAGGCTGCTGCCACCTGGCCCTGCTGTCTATCAGTGCGAGTTCCCTAACTGGGCCTGGGCCTGGCCCTGGGCACACCTGGGATGCTACCGCCCCGAGGCCCATTTCTCTGGTCCTCCCGCCCCAGCTGAGGCAGCCTAAAGTATTGGGAAAGCCCACGCTTTCTTCCTACAGCTTTTGGAAATTACCACTGTTGGGGTGCTGAGGAGCTATGGAGAAGGAGGGGTGCCCCCACTTACCAGGACCTCCTGGGGGGCAGTGCTGACTAGGTGCAGTGGGGTAGGGAGAGAGGAGTGGAGATCAGGCAGGGCCTGAGGCTCTGGGCGCAGCCTGGCCCCACATGGCCTGCTGGTACCTGTGGAGCGGGATGGTGGCGGGGCCCCTGACTGCTGCCACTCGGTGGCTTCAGCTGCCAGGCGTCTGATGTAGGTGTCGCCCACGCACAGCAGGATGTTCTCAGGCTTGATGTCCGTGTGGATGATCTTGCACTTGGTGTGCAGGTAGTCCAGGCCGTGCAGCACCTGGACACAGCCCACCTGAGCCATAGTGGTCCTGTGCGGGCCGGGCCGGGCGGGCCAGGCTCCTGGGGGCACTCACCTGCCTCACGATGCTCTTCACGCAGGGCACAGGCAAGCCCTGGTAGTTGGACTTGATGATCCACTTGAGAAGCTGGTGGCCCAGGACCTCCAGCACCATGCACACATCTGGGCGTGGAGTGAAGGGCTTGGCCAGTGCAGAGGTGGCCCACACTCTGCAGAGCATCTTGGAGCTTCATCACTATCAGGTGTGTGACTAGTTCGAGAGGCCCTGTGCACTCTAGTGCTCTCCTTGGTCCAGATGATGTGCGTGCACACACACATTATTACAGCCACCCACTCCCCATGCATGCAAACCCAGATTCCCAGAGGGGTACATTGGGTCCTGGACTGCGCAGCCCAAGTAGCGGTACAAAGAGCTAAAGAGGGGAAGCTGTCCTCTCCTGCTGTACCCCTGCCCAGCTTGCCAAGGATACGGACTCCATTGACCCCTGAGATCCGGAAGTCATCTATGAGCTGGACAATGGTCTCCCTTTTGGGGTCACTGGGGTCGCTGTCTCGAACCTGGAACCCAGGCGGCCACAGATGGTCTCCTCTACGCTTCAGTGGCCCCCATGCACCAGTGGCTCTGCTCGCCCGCTCCTCTGGTACCTTCCTGCCAGGCGGCACCAGCTGGAACCTCCCCCAGGAGCCCCACCCTCCTCAGCTGAGAGCCCCAAGCAGGCAGGGAGGTGCCTCACGCATTTCAGGAGCTTGATCTCATCCACAGCTGTTTCCGTGTAGTGCCCTGCGCTCTTCACCACCTTCAGGGCCACAAAGCGCTTGCGCCTGTGACAGCGAGACCCTTGTCATGCGCTGGCTCTGGCTACACTCGGGGCACAGAAGCATAGCTAGTGCTGGTCCTTGGGGACTGGGGGCCACTCACTGGATGTCCCAACAGAGCCACACGGTGGAGAAGTGGCCCCAGCCCAGCTTGCGCACCACATGGTAGCGCCCATTGAACAGGTCACCAATCTTCACTGGGTAGTAGCCACCTGCCAAAGGGAGCCAACAGAGCAGGCGCATCTCTCCCTGCCCCAGCCAGCCAGCCCTGCCAGCCACCTGGCCCCTGGGGGCCTGGACACTTGCCGCTTCCGGGCTGCCCAAGCCCCTGAGACACCAGCCTGGCCCCGGGAGCTCGGCCCGGGCCTCACCCTTGCAGTAGTCCTTGGGGTCTTCCTGCTCCTCGTCGTCAGAGCCCAGCAACCCCGGCAGCATCTGTGGCGCTGGCATGGCTGAGGCCAGCTCGGAGCCTGAGGACTCAGGCCCACAGGAGGCCTGTGAGCTGTGGGCGGGATGGGGCAAGCAGGCAGTGAGCGTGTGATGTGTCGGAGACCCTGGGCGCCAAGCTGAGCCCTACCTGCTGCTGCTGCTGCTGCTGCCACCACTGTCGCCACCGCCACCGCCCCCCGTGCTGGTGCTCATCCTGGCCTCACGGCCCACAGCTCCAGCGCCTGGGCCACTCCTGTGGGGCCCTGGCGTGGCCCACACATTTATAGCCTCGGCTGCTGATCTCACTTGCCTTTATAAATAGCCTCCCAGCTGCTCGGCTGTGGGCAAGGTATGCGCTCGGGGAGGGGGCAGTGTGGGGGGCCCCCAGGCGGAGGCTCTGCCATGCTCTGGGGACAGTCAGAGGCCATCTGGGCCCCAGGCTGAGCCTCTACACTTCAGAACCAAGTAAGGAATGCCTAGATGAGGGCAAAGCAGTCCCTACCCCTGCCCAAGCGCCTTTGTACAGGCCTGACTGCGTGGACCTCCTGTGGCAGTGTGGTTGGCATGGTGACCAGGTCCTCCAGCTGAGTGCCTCCCCCTATGCTGCAAAGCACCAGCTGCGTTTTGGAACTTTTGAGGCATTCCTGGACTTCCCATTTGGCCCTTGCAGGAGTCTTCCTGGAGCGACCCCCCCCCAATCTCATCAGATTGTGCTGGTTGTACTGTAGGTGCCCTTGGCTCGATGGGGCATAGGCAAGAGTCAGGAGCAGCTTGTGCCCACCACCAGAGTGCCAGAGCCTTTCAGGGACCTGCTGTGGCGTCTGGCACTCCCTGATGCTCCAGGTCACTGCTCCTGCTGCGTTCCCCCATCTGCACCATTTGCTGGGTGCCTGCTGCAGCCAACCCAGCCATGTCCTCAGCAGCCACAATGTCCCACAGACACTACCTGTCAGTTGAGTGAGACTGGGAGGCTTCAGCCTCAGGACCGGACGCATCCAGGACAATCAGGGCATGGCTGGGGCCCAGATCTGTGCACAGGCAGTGCTGGGGGACAGACAGAGGGGCCTGCTCTGCATCTGTGGGTGCAGTGAGGGGTTCCAACAAGGCTGACAGCTTGTCACCATTGCTGCTTAGAAAGGTCATCCCGGTTAGGTGTGGTAGTGTACACCTGTGATCCTAGCACTCAGGAGGCTGAGGCAAGAGGATCATTGTGAATTCAAAGCTAATTTGGGTTACATAGTGAATGTAAGTCCGCTTGAACTACGTATCGAGAACCTGTCTCAAAAAATAAGTCCATCCTTTGAGCCAGGTGTGGTGGCTCATGCCTGTAATCCCAGCACTCGGCAGGTTGGGGCTGGAAGATTGTTGCAAGTTCAAGTGAGCTCAAGGCCAGCCTGAACTGCATAGGGAAACGCTGTCTCAAAAAGACAAAAAAAAAAAAAAAAAACAAAAAAAACTCCTAAGTCCATCCTGGCTCTGGGGCAGTGGCAGTGAGCTGTGAGGGGCTGAGGGTTGGGCTTTTTCAAAAAAGACACCTTTCTGTTTTATTTCAGCAAGCAAATAAATACAGTAGGTGAGGGGTAGGGAGTGTCATAAATTAGAGACAAGCCCAGCAAGGCGGCTCCTCTGGGCCCTGGCTTGGTCCTAGGGTGGAAGCCGGGCAAGGCTTCTGCAGGTCCTGCTTTCCACTGGCTCACAGGTCGGTCACCTTGTTCTCCACCAACGCGGCGATCTGCTGCAGGCGGCAGGCCAGCTGCATCTTTTGACCCACAGGGTCCTCCTCCAGGGCACTGATGATCTGTCAGGTGACCAGAGTGACCACTGAGCCTGTTTCTGCCCACTTGTGTCTTGGCAGGGCCCCTGCCCACCGCCAGCAAGGATGGGGATCCAGCCATCCTGGCCTGTCCTGTGCCCCACCCCCGGATACTGGGGCCTCACCTGGTCATAATACCTGTGGATGTGGTTGTACAGTTCCTGCAGAGCCTCCAGGCAGTGGGGAGCAGAGGTATAGTTCTGGGGGCAGCATGTGGGCAAAAGTGACCTCCAGCCCAGGCCGCACACCCCATGGCCCCTGGGCTCTGCTAGGGAATCCCCCTAGAGATGGAGGGCTATGCCTGGCCTCACCCCGGAGAGCTCAGCCAGAGCCGAGTTCATCTCTTGGTAGCTGGCTGGTGAGCTGTGGCGGATGTCTGCGTAGTATCTGCAGGAGCCCAGAGTTAGGGGCGGGCAGCCTGGCCCCCCAGCCCTGCCGCCACCGCCACCTACTTCTCCACCATCTGCTTGTAGCGAGGGATCTCTCGGGCGTAGAGCAGCTTGTTCACTGGAGAGTCCTAGTGCAGGGGGTGGGGCGTCAGCATGATTGGGAGGTAGGGCAACCAGCGGTGTGCCTACCTAGGCCAACCAGGTGCCCCGAAGCCTACGCTCCTCTGCTGGTCTGCAGGTGCCTGGCCCACCCTCACCCGGCCCACTTTGTGCTCCGAGATGGTGCAGGCGTCAATGAAAGTCTGCGCAATGACAGCCAGGATGGCATCCACGTTGTCCGAGACGTGCACGTCGAAGATCAGCTGTGGGTTCTTCAGAGCATTCACCCAGAATCGCAACAGCAGGCTGGATACACAGGCCAGGTGTGGGGTGAAACCCAGGGGCTCAGGCCCTGGCCCTGCACCTCAGGGGTGGCCAGGGTGTGCCGGGAAGGCACCTGTTGGTCTTCCAGATGTGCAGGGTCTCTGGGTCCTCGATGCCAAGCTTCTCCGCCAGCTCATCTAGGAAGTCGAACAGGTACTTGACCGCAAGGGGCACAGGCCGGTTCACACTGAGGATAGCCTGGAAGGTGTCGTCCACAAACTTCTGCAGCGTGCCCTGTGGGGTGACAGCACAAGGTAAGGGGCTGCCCTCGCCCCAGCCCAGTGGGCCCGGGCACACTGACCTTCATGGAGAGCAGGCGGGTGAGGTAGATTTCTGGAATGGCCTTGGCTCGAGCCCGCTCCCGCTCCTGCAGGCTGCTGCGTGGTGCCTTGGCCCCTTCCGGCTCCTCGGTGGCCTTGACCAGGTGCCACAGGCGCACCCCACCCTCCTCGCCATCCTCTAGCATGGGAATGTCTGGGGGCAGGGACCTGGCCTCAGTCTCGCCCCACCCCCAGCCTGTACCACAGGCCAGGCAGGGAGGACAGGGATGGGAGGAGGTGATGGGCAGAGGGTGGGGACCCCATCAGGGCAGAGGGCAAGGGCAGGACAGCCAGCCACGGAGACTCACTCTCCCCTGAGGGGCAGCTCTGTGCTGGGTTCTGGGAGATAGCACCGCCATTGTGCAGCTGAGGAATGAGCCCCACAGTGGCGCCATCCGGGACCTGGTAGGACAGAGATGGAGGAAGTCCTGATCCGGGAGCCCATGTATGCTGCTCCCTGCCCCGTCCTGCCCTGTCCCTGCCGGCCAGCACCTTGTAGTGCTGCAGGGTGTTGAGTCTTTTCCATTGGTTCTGAGTCACAGAGGTCAAATCCTCATCTGACAGTGTCAGGTGACCTGCCAGACCCGAGCGCCACTCTGGAGGGACCAGTGCAAGCCCATCAGCCCAAGTCCCCTGCAGGTGCTAGGTGGAAGCTGGGCCGGGAGGACGGGCTTCTCACCGAGGTCCAGAGTGTGCACCAAGGGCCTCTGTGAGAAGGGGGTGCCCTTGTAGATTTGGTCCAGCACCTTCTCCTTGACCTGGGTGATGGTGTCTGTGTCGAGCACCCGGGCTGGCACTCGCTGCACCTCACCACCTGTGGCCACACCAGCCCCAGGCCCCACCAGCACCATTAGTGTCAGAGGCCTGAACTCCACGTCCTCTCGCAGCAGGTGGCTGTCATTCAGAGTCCGTTTAGCCTTGCCTGTCACGGCATCCACAGGGCCCTTGTCCACCTGGTACTGGATGGCACGGAAGAGCATGTACAGCGGCTCACCAGCCACTTCCTGCAAACACCAAGGTGTGCCAGAATTGGCCGTGGGGCTGCGTACCAGAGTGGCCCAGCCCGGCCATGGTGGGAGTGCAGGGTGCAGGCAAGGACTGACTGGGACAGCCAGCCTTTGCGGCCTCTGGCCTGAGCCCTCCCCACCTCTGCTTGCCATCCAGCCAGGAAAGGGCCTCCCAATAGTCCTACTAGGCAGGTGTGGGCTCTGGGGACCAGTGTAGGCACTTGGGGTAACTCAGGCATGTGCTAGGGAGGCTGAAGCAGGCCACTCTCAAGTGTTGGCAGGGCAGGCTAGTGCCACCCTGGTTTGTGGCAGGCAGCATAGTGCCCCTCACCCTCAGGAAGGCATAGAGACAGATGGACAGCCAGTTGGTGAGCAGCTTCTCCACCATAGTTTCTGTCCTGTGGGGAGGAGGCCCCAGGTACCTGGTCAGAATGCTCCTCCATTCCTCTTACCCCGGGGATTCCTGGCCCCTACCCCAGGGACGGAGCCCATCCAGAGCCAGGCCAACCTGCGCAGCATGAGCTTGGGGTTCTTGCGCACGTAATGGGCAGCCAGGTCGCTGAGCAAAGTCTTCATGATGTCAGTCAAGTATTCCAGCTTGCCGTGCAGTGCCAGGGACAGCAGTGAAGCCACATGGCAGCGATCCCTCTGGGAGAAGCTGGGCTGCTCCTCCAGGGTGTGGATGAGCTGAGCAGGGAGTCAGTGCTCACTCCAGGAAACCCCATGTGACATCTGGACACCCTGCCCCCAGCATGGTGGGACTGCACCTCCCCATGTTCCCTGTCCACCCCTAGCACCCCTCAGGGCTCACGTGGAGGAGGAAGAGCTTGCTGTTGAGCAGGTTGGAGAGCTGGGTGAGACCCTGGTGCACAGTGGCACGATGGCCCTCTTCCCCGGGACCCTCCAGCTTGGGCTGCAGTGGGCAGCCACTGTGGCCTGGGAAGAAGGCTCGCTCGGCATACGTTCCGTAGTCCAGAAAGGGAATCCCGCTGGCCTCCAGGTCACTGCTGAGGTCTGTCATCTCAGTCATCAGGTCTGTGGCCGGGAGCCACTGAAATGTGGGCTCAGGGCCAGTGGGCCCTTTGCCCCTGCACTCACATAGACACACATGCACACACACCTGTGAACTCCTTCCGGCACTGGTCACCCACGCCTATCTCCAGGTTCTCCAGCTGAACCAGCACTTTCTGGTAGTCCCGCAGGGCCTGCTTGCTCTTGTGCCTGTGTGTGGCCCGTCTTCAGCCACAGCCCAGGCCTCCAGGGCCCCTCACCCCGTGTCCCACAAAACCTGCACATGGGGTGCCATTACCTGTACATGAGTGTGAGGAGGAGCACGGCAGCGATCAGCACAGCAGCGCCCATACCCAGGCCCACCTGGGCCTCCATGGGAAAGGTGGGCAGCATGGGCTCTGACTCATACTGGACAGGGCCCAGGGCCAGGCGCACGTTGCCCATCTGCACCTGTGGTGGGTGGGTCCTGAGCACGAGGACCTTGCATCGTGCACCCTGCCTGGCCACCCGATGCCCGGGCCATGCGCTCACCACGAACTGTGGCAGTGCACTCGAGCCGTTGACCGCCTGCGGGGCGCGTGGTGGCGGCTCGCAGTACAGGTGCGTGAGCGTGAGCGTCTTTACCAGGCACTCGCCATCGCCGATGTGCACGTGCACCTCCTCCTTGCTGATGCCCAGGTTGAGGCCCTCGCCCTGGATGCACGGGAAGCCTGAGCTGCATCAAATTCTGTCCCATAGCCCAGTCCCCTAGTTGACAGCGCACTCACCTCCACATCCAGCACGTGGCCTGGCTTGAGGCGGTAGGGGCGTGACAGGCCCTCACGGCTGAGTGGGGCCAGGCGTGGGTTGGGCTGGTACTGGAAGTCTTGACCCCCACTGGCGCTGGCAAAATCCACATGCACGTTGTCCAGAGAAAAGAAGACCCGCTTTAGGCGGGCCCTGTCGGGCACAGCAGGGCTGCGGCACAGGAGGAGGCTGGACGAGTTGACGGAGCAGACAGTGGAGCACTGGGGCGGGGGCAGGCCAGTGAGCCAGGCTCCATGCCCCGGGGCACAGCCTGGGGAGCAGCCCAACCAATGCTGGTGTGGCGAGGGTCTCACCTGAAGCAGGCCCCCTGGGAGCTGAACACAAGCCTGGGGGTCTGCGGCCGGCATCCCGCAGCTCCGCCTGGGGCTTGGGTCCCTCAAAGCCTTCACTTCTGCCTCGGCCTCCAGCCACACAGACAGAAGGGGCTGCCACACGGTGTCCAGGCCCGTGCCCCTCACGCGGATCAGCCGCCCACCCCTGTGCCAGGATGGAGGTGAGAGGGGGGTGGGAGGTGGCAGTGGCCCAGCCCAGTGCCAGTGTCCCTGGGTCAGGCTCCTCACCCCCGGAAGCTGACAGTGGGCTCTGCTGCCAGGAGCCTCGGGTTGGTGGTGTAGTGGAAGGGGCTGGTGAGCAGTTTGCGTTCGGCGTGGCCAAAGACCACAAGGACTGCAGCTTCTCCTGGTGCGGCTTGGGGCATGGTGCGGCACACAATGGCCTCGGGACATGTGGGCTCCAGGCTGCAGGGCAGGAGGGGTTTCTTCTCTGGATGCTGGTGCTGCTGGCCCAGACCCCTAAGATTGGGGGCAGAGCCCTCTGCAATGGGCACAGTGCTGCTTCTCTGGGAATCTGACAGGGGCCCCCACTCTATATGAGGGGACACAAGCCTGCAGGCGGTGTCCAGTGTGTGATAGCAGCCAGGCCTGGACCTCGAGGCAGGCAGCTCCCGCACATGGCAACCACGAGGCTGGGTACTCACATGGGGCAGGCTTGGCCCCCCACGAAGGCACTGATGTTGCCTCCTGTCTGCAGGTGCTGCCCGTGGATGGTGAGCTGGGTGCCACCAGCCTGTGGGCCCCACCGAGGACTCAGGCTCAGCAGGACCGGGTCCTGGGGAACAGGGCAGGCATGGCAGGCATGTGGCCCCAGCGCTATGCTGCAAGGCTGCTCTTCAGGCTCTCAGACACCAGAGGCCATAGCCAACTATGTTCTCTTTCCAGAAACACCATGTCCTGGTTGTGCAGCCCTGAATGCCAGCCTCCTCCCATGTCCCCACCCCGGGACAGCTTGCAGGCCGACCTCCCAAGCTTTAGCTTTGCTCCGTTACCTGTTTACCTCCTTCAAGCACTGTACGCACCGGATAGAACTGTGCCCACTCTGGGCTGCCCAGCCCAGAAAAGCCCTGGCAGGTGTCCAGGGCTCAGGCTGGCACCTGCAGGCATCCTTGCTCTCTCCAGCCCGTGACAAGTCCTGGCAGCCCTCCTCCCTCCTGGACAGTTGCCCGTGGCCCTGTCTGCCACCACCACTGCCTCGTCTCCTGTCCCCTCGGCTTTCTGTTTTCTTGGAGCTAGTATGCTAGCCTCACTTTGGTTCCCTGTCACCTCCTACCATGGAGGGCACTGACCTGGTAGGTGAAATGCTGGGCTGAGATGCCTGGTGACCGGCTCTTGATGGCCACTTGGACTGGCCCCGTGGTGCCATTGGGAGCAGGGGATGTCACGCACACAATCCTGGAGGAGCCGAGGATCCATGGCTGCCAGCCACGGCCCAGAGGCACTCCCCCGCACCCCTTCCCCTTTTCTTCCCCCTGCTTGGTTTCCTTTTGCACTCTGACTCAGGGCCCCACACTCTTGGCCACCAGCCTCTTGGGTGGCCACCTACAGCAGTGTCCCCACCGCCACCACAGTCCAGGCGCCTCACCGAGTGGAGGTGCGGTAGTGGGTGGGGTCGGGGCTGCAGGGCTGGCCAGCCACGCTCACAGCATCTCGCACATCAGCAAAGGTCCGGCCCAGGTTGGAACCAAGGATGGTGAGGGCCAGGCCTCCCTCTGGGGGGCCGGTGAGGGGTTCAATCTGCAGTAGGCAAGGGCGGTACATAGGATTCCACAATATACCCCACTCTGCAGCAGGGTGCCTGGCCAGTCAAGCTGCCCGGGACTGGGGGCCCAGAGGGGTGATGTGGGAGGCTGGGTCCTGAGGGAGGGGGTAGATGCTCACCTCCGTGATGCTGGGCGTAGGACACAGCAACTGCACAGCCCCTGGTGGGCACAGCGGCCCATAGCGACAGCCAGGCTGGCTGTCACCACACCACAAGCAGCCCAGGCTCCCGTTGGCCGCCTGGCAGTGGCTGCAGTCAGGGTGGCCCACAGCGCAGTCGTACAGGGTCACTGGGTGGGGTCAGGCGGTACACTGAAGTCCCACCCCTGTAAGCCAAGGCCCCACCCTTGCCTGCCACTGCCCCCAACTCACCATGAAGAGTGCGGGCATTGTCCAGCCGCTGGGTCTCCCCCCGGGTAACATAGATGGGTACAGGGAGCTCCCACTGGGATGTGGAGGGGTGGAACTGTGGGTGGAGGGCAGGGTCAGGCTTGCCCCCACTTGGGGCACCTTCTATAATGGGTATGATTGTTCCCACTGACCCGGAGCCTGGGGACAGAGGCCAGGGGCACTGTGTTCCTGCCATGTGCTGGAGCCAGGCCCCGGGAGAAGCTAGGGTCCAAGAGGGCGTAGAAGGTGCTCGGCAGCAGCAGGTGAGGCTGCAAGTGACTGCCCACCTGCTGGACCTGGCAATGAATGAGACCTGTGCCTCCATCCCGGTCCCTGTCCCCGGTTGTCTCCTGCAAGGAGGCAGGCAACCTCTGCAGCTCTCCTGGCAGCTCCAGCCAGCAGTTGTAGGAGGCGGGCAGGCCCTGGTGGGAAGGGGCACATGGTTAGCCCCCTGGACATGTCACACCCCCATTGTCCCAGACACCTGCCCACCTGGGAACTCACTTGGAAGTACTGAAGATTTCTCACATGCAGGGCCAGATGGATGTCCCAGCCCACAGGTACCGAGTGAGGCCCTGCCAGAGCCTCCACCTGGGGACAGGTCCCCGGGCCACGTGCTTGGATGTCCTCCTAGGAAATGAGAGCTTGACCCTGCGGCACTCCAGGGCCCTAACCCAGACACTCTGCCTGTCCCATGGCACCAGTAGGGGTGGCCACGGAAGGCCTGGCACACCCACCTCCTGGGAACTGTAGACTGTCCTCTCCCCCTCTGGGCAGTGCTCCCCATGCACACAGCGGCCGCTCTCAGGACACCAGTGGCACCGCCAGGGGCTGCCCACACAGGCATGGCACCTGCAGAGGCAGGGTCTCCTTAGGCTGGGTGCTGTTGGGGTCTCCACTCCCACCCAGCAGGAGCCAGGCCCCGGGGACTCACGGGGCAGCCACCTCCAGGGCCTGGACAGCACTACAGTCATAGAAGGAGAAGTTGGTGGTAGCCACGGCCACATCCTCAAACATCAGGGCGAGGGGTAGGGTGACGTGGTCTGGGAGGCAACAGTTGTGGCAGAGCAGCTCATGTGTCTCCTCCCCACTCCAGCTCCACCCTTGGCCTCTCCCCAGTGACTTGCTCACCTGTGCCTGGAGGGTTACCTGGCACCTGGTCTTCAGGAGGGGTGACACAGGCCACATGGGGACCTTGGACATGAGCCAAGCTGTCATAGTCCCCAAAGGCACAATGGAAGTATTCATCCTCAGCCAGGGTGGGCAGCCAAGGGACAGACAGGATGACCTGGGACACATGCAAGGTACCCCGGGAGATAGGGCCGGAGCCGAGTGCAGAGGGGTGGGTGAGGGGCACACAGGTTAGGGGACCCCACCTGGCCCTGCTCCTGGCGGGGCTGTTGGGCTGGCCGCAAGCTCTGGACCTGGAGGCAGTGGCTGTCCTCCTCGTAGCTCCAGAGCCACTGGTGCAGCTGGGCTGCCCGCTTGCATTGGCCCTTCTGGGTGCACCTGTGGGTCTCAGGGAGAACAAGAGGACCGTGCTAAAAAGAATGACAGGAGCTCCTTGTGGGGCACCACTTGGGTTCATCCCCAGAGGGCTGGGTGGGACTGAGGAGTTCAGCCACAGCCCAGACAGCTGCCTGGGTGAGCTGCCCCGGGTGCAGCCTCCCCCACCCTGGCCAGGGCACAGGCTCACACGCACCTGCCCTGCAGGGTGCACCAGCCGCACAACGGGTCCTGGGCCTGCAGGCAGCTGTGGCAGTCATCGAACTGGGGGCAGGCTGCCACGGGGACCCGGACAACCTGGAAGGAAAGGCAGGAGTTGCAGGGACTTGGAGACCTGGCCCAGGCCCAGCCCCTGGGCCCAGGGCGGCCCTCACCTGTTGGGCAGTCAGGACGTAGAGGTGGCTGCCACTGCTGTCCACCAGCAGGTCGGGGCTGATGGCTGCACCCGGGGGCCCCACTTGCTGGGAGTGGTACACCTGGCCTTGGGAGCTGTTGACAAAAACCTGGACAGGGCACAGGGACAGGGCTGGGCCATCCTGTCTCTCCCCCTGACAGGCTCCCTGGGCCATTTAGGTAGGGACACACCATCATCCCATTGGGCATCGGGGAGCTACAACAGGGCTACCCCAGGACTCCGGGAGCTCGGGGGGGGGGGAGCAGGCAGGTCACCCTCACCCACCTTCATTGCTCAGAGAAGGCAGGGCCACCATAGGAGGTGCCCAGGCAGTCACCCTAAGCTACCCAGGAGGGAGCCAGAGCAGGAAAAGACACTGGTCAGGTGTTGAAGTGTGGGAGAGAGACTGGAGTGGAGGATTCTGGGGGCTCCCTGAGCCATCAGGGGAAGTGGGGGCCACAAATGTGCTCCTTGGCCAGGCCCTCACCTTATGCAGCTGGCCCTGGGTGTCCCCCAGGAAGGCGATGGTGTGTCCATCTGCCTGGAGAGCTGCCACAGCACTCACGGGCTGCCTGAGCTGTAGCAGGGGCCGGGCCTCCAGGGGCTGGCGGCCAGCGATGGGGCTGGGGGTGTGTTCATCCCCACAGGGGTACGACTCAGGTGAGTCCTAGACAACAGGAACAGGTCCTTTGACTCTGGGGAGCGGGACCGGATGGAGCCAGACAAAAGGCCAGCAGGCTGTCACCACAGAGAACAGCCCCGCCCCTGGCCACAGGCGCCTCGAGAATGTGGAAGTTGGACTGTGCCACTCACCAGCGGCAGGGTAATGCAGCGCGATGTGACACCGTACTCCACTGTGGCTTCCTCGGTGCCGCTGGCACCCCGGCCGCCCGCTGTGTAGCAGAGGCGCCGGGCGCGCTCCACGCTGCTGTCCAGCTCGGCCAGGGGAAATGCGCAGAGGGCTGCATGCGCTCTGTTTGGGCCGGCGGCAAATGCCCCCAGTAAGGTGCCCGGGGCGAGGAAGGCAGCCTGGATGAGGCCTTGGCCCTGGCATGCCAGGGGCACCTCCACGTAGGAGTAGAGGTTGGCATCGCCCAGGCACACACGGGCTACGTAGGAGCGGTACTCGGCCTGCACCCGTGCGCCGCGGCGGCGGAAGATGAAGTAGGCAAAGCGGGCGCCAGCGAAGGCCGCCACATAGCTGTTGTTGTAGTCGGAGAAGTCGCCCACCACCAGGCGGCCCAGGCCCTCGCTTGAGAAGGGCTGCGGCCCGGCCAGTTGGCGGACACTCAAGGGCGGCACTCCGGCCGACAGCTTGCCCGCCAGGCCCCTAGCCACCAGCAGCAGGTCCCGGTTGGGCAAGGGCACCACCAGACCCACTGTGGCCACCCCAGGGGTGTTGGCAGCCACGAACTGCCCGTCCCCGGGGTCCTCGGCTTGGTACAGCACTGTGGCCACGTCCCCCAGGCGCCGCTTCTCACACACGCCCTGCCTTACCTGCCCACAGGCCACCAGCTCCTGGGCCCTGCTGCTCACAAGCAGGAGCTGGTTGGCATTGTCAGTGAGCTGGGCCTGCGGGCAGTCAGATGGGTCGCGGAAAGGCACACAGTCAGGGCTGTCAATCACGGGGCCGGTGACAGCCGTGGCCTCGAGCTGCAGCTCTGGACTGAGCTGGAAGAGGCGGTTCACTGCTCCCACATAAAGCGTGCCCCGGCCCGGTGCCAGTGCCAGGTGGTTGAAGGTGGTGTTGGGGACAGTGAAGCGATGGGTTCCCGAGAAAGGCAGTGATGGCTGTGGGAACAGTGGCAGCAGCAGCAGCAACGGTGGCAGCAGGAGGTAGACAGCAAAGAGAGGCCAGGGAGCCATCGCTGGGACCTGGAGGAGGGCCAGAGAGGAGTGGGCATGGCATGGGGGCAGGGCCAGAGGGACACTAGCAGGGGCCGAGGGGTGGCCAGGACAGAGGAACAGCGGGGAGCAGACGAGAGGACAGAAAGAGGGACAAAGGATGTGTCCGGTGTTGGAGAGAGCAGTGTAGGGCTGGGTAGGACCTGAGGAAGGGCCTGCTGTCTTCCGCTTTGCCTGTGTCGACTCTGATGCTAAGCTGGACAGCCCCACCGGAGGGCCTCCTACTGACAGAAGGCCACCCACAGTACAAGGGGCAGGAAGGGAAAACCCACTCTGAGTGCAGAGGACCCCTCATGCACTGGGGTAGGGAGCCAGGGAGAAACAGCCATGCTGGACCATGGCCCAGAGGGGCTGGCAGGGGCAACGCAGTAGTCAGGGCCTAGCTGCAGGGATTCGGAGAGGAGTAGGCAGGGCTGAGCCGGCCGCACTGCCCGGAGGGGACCTGGGAGTCCCCAGCCTCCAAAGCAGCTCTCCTTCGCCCTGCACCTTGGGCACGCCAGCCTCAGCTGGCCGCCTGGGGGATGCTGGGACCAATATGACCTTTGGCATAGCCCCAGGAAGGAAGCACAAGCTGGAGTCCTTGCAGCTGAGCGTGTGGGCATGTGCCAGGCGAGAGCTGCCCCCGGCCAAGTCCCAGGAAGGCCCGGAAACCTTATCTCAGGGACACAGGCAGCGGGAGGGACGTTTCCTCTGGACCCAGACTATCTCTGCAGCAGTGTCTGCTGGGGGTGGGGGACATACCAAGGCTGCCCTGGCCTGGCTGTCTCACCCCACTTGTTCATCTCGGGACATCTTTGGGCCCAGGCACTCACCAGTGCAGAGGGGAGCTGCAATGTGGTCTCCCAGGCAGTGTGGTATGTCGCCTCGGCTCAGCTGCCCCAGGGCAGTGGTGACGGGCACAAGATGGCTGTGGAGGGCATTGTCCTGCGTGGGAGGGAGACAGTCAAGGCTCGGCCCATTCATGTCGCCCTGGGGGAGGGGGCAAGAGCCTGGCGACCAGGCTCCCCCACAGCTGGCAGCTCTGTCCACAGTGGCCAGGCCAAGGCAGCCCTGCCTCCACCCCAACAATGTCCCCTCTGTCCAGAGGCCCAAGCCAGGGACCCACTATCTGGTACTCGCACCCCCACCGCGGGATTTTCTGGCCAGGGGGCTCCCTGCCACTCTCCACCTCCAGGGAGACACCCTGGGGCATGGGGACAAAGGGACAGGGTTTCCTCCCCATCTGGCTGGCAGCTCCTGTGCCAGCCAGGCATGCCCCTCCCCAAGCTGCCCCAGGTCCCTGGGAAGGGCATGGCGCGGACCTCAGCACCCTCACAGCCTCAGAGCTGGGCTGAGGTGCCAGTCTCACCCTGAATACCCGCCTTTGTCCAGGCCGGGGCAGAGGAGGTGCGGACAAAGACGGCCCCCACAGAGGACTTCCTCCCCTGCCCGGGCGGTCCCTGCCCAGCCCTGCTCCCAGGGACTGGCAAAGTCGTGCCAGGTACAGCGTGGTGAGAAAGCGCATGGTCAGTGGCCTCACAGCACAGCACAGCACAGCTGGTGGCTGTTGCCTGCCCCCTTTGGGGCCCAGGTCCCCCCCTCTCTCAAAGCGTGGGGAGGAGGGTGGTCTGCAGCTGGCTCCTGGGCTGCCCTCAGAAGGTATCCTGGGGACACTAGCCTGGGAACCCAGGGCCCAGGGCCAGGCATGCTCCAGTTAGTTGGGGTCTCTGCCTTCTCCTGCTGTGTGGCAGGCGTCCTGGGCTCCCCATCCCAGGGCAAGGTGGCAGCAGCAGCTGGCAGCTGGCTGGGCCGGTTGGGTGGCTGTGGGGGTGGGGAATCAGGGTGCCTCCTTACCCTGCCCCTGAAGGGGCCTCCGGCTGTTTCTCAAATTTGGGGTCCCAAGCCACAGTTCTCCACTTCTTAGTGCCAACACCACCCCCAGGAGATGCCCGGCCCCCACGGTGTCAGGAAGTTCCTGTGATAGGCTGCTGATGCCCAGTGGCTGTCGCCTGACCCCAGCCAGCTGGCCACTTGGACGCTGGCTTCTTCTAGCCTTAGAGGACCCCAGACCCTGCACCCCGCACCCGTGCCAGCCCAGACCTGTGCCTACCTGGATGGGCCACCTGGGCCAAGGAGCAGCCAGCAGCGTCCCGCGCAGGGCTCAGGAACCCAGCCTGGCTCTGTGTGCAGTCACACCCACCCGACTCAGCCTGCAGCCCGGCCCCTCCCACCAGCCAGAGCCCATGCACAGGGCGGGGCACTGCTGCCCCTCTGTAGGTGAGGTGGAGGGCTGGCTGTGGACCCTAACCTTCCATGCTGTGGCCCCTGGGGCCACGAGTGGACTCGTGGGTGGCCTCACTTGGACATAGAGTGTCATGTGGACATGCGTGTCGATGTCCGCTCCCGGCTGGCAGGAAGGACACACGACAAAGTCTGGTAGTGGACAACCTTTTCTTTTTATTTTCCTTCTCCGTACAGCCTGCCCTGGGATCGCTCCCAGCCGAAGCCTCCTCTGGTCCGCTCCCCGCGGCTCCTTCCGGGCTTCGCTCCGAAGCCTCTACCGGTCCGCTCCCCGCGGCTCCTTTTGTGCTTCAGTCTGCCCCAAAGCCTCTACCGGTCCGCTCTCCGCGGCTCCTTTTGGGCTTCTACTTCCGGGCTTCTATCTGGCTTCTACTTCCGCCCAGGGGTGGCACCGGTATATATACGGGTACAGTGTCCAATCATGTTAAAGTAAGCAAGGCAAGCTGATTGGCTAACATCATCAGTTGCCAGGCAGACTATATTGTTGAGCGGGTTGTTTACGCGGTAAGCAGGAAACTAACATATTCGATGGGAGGGGTAATCTACCTCAGGCTTTGCTCTTTACCACAGGCCGCACGTCCGCCGCGCAAGGCGAGCTATCACAGACGCGGCTCCCAACATCTCCCCCTATTTTATTTTTTATGAATGTGCGCATCGTAGCCCTTCCTGGACTGGGTGCAGAGGCTTATGCCCTATGTGTAGGCCCACCGTAGGTCCTTGGCTTAGACCCTGGTTGGCCATGCCATGGTCTGCCAAGGCCCTGAGGCCCTCGTCCTTTTTCTAGGGCCAGGCACAAACTGGACGGAACCTGGATGCACACAAGCTTGCACTCATTTCCTCTCCGTAAAGAAATCCCCTCGGAGAGAAATTTAGACCTGGGCAGCATCTAACAGTCCAGCGGCTTACGTGCAGGATGGGGTAGGGCCTGGCTTAGGTCGAGTCGTGCTGGGGAGGCACGCTCTTACCCGTCATTGACTCACCTACCCTGCTGTGTATTGTCACCTTATGGAGGAGAATGAGGGATGCCCGCCATATCTAGACTCGGTCGTGGGCCAATTGAGCAAGCCATGCATATGCCTGAGGATCTTCTTGTCTATTTCGGGCTACCGCTATTTCTATTCATCTTATTGGTTGGTCTGTGATGGATCTCCAGTAGGGCAGGTCTGATCTTCAGTCGAGGGCTTTGTTGCCCGTGTCAGTCTCTCCGGTATCCACAGTGGTTCTCGTCCCGGTTCCTGTGGGAAAACACAAACCGCGCCTTGGTTCCAGCTGACCACTGGATCCGGGCCCATCCATTGTCATGCCATAGATAACCGCGCCTTTGGAGGCAGGCCTTGGCTTACTCCCCCTTTTTGTTTTTTATTTTTTATTTTTTATTTTTATCTTTTTCGTTTTTTTTTTTTTTTTTTTTTTTTATTGGTACCAGGGATCGAACTGGCGATTGCTTGCTTGCAAGGCAGGTGCTTATGCCGCTGAGCTAAATCCCCAGCCCCATTTCCTCGACCGGCGTTTTTCTCAGCCTGCTCGGCAGAGAACTCTGCGTACCAGGCTCGCCAATCCAGGTAACTGCCCGAGGGCAGACACGCCTTTGCCAGCTGAATCCAGTCCGCGGGGGTGAGGGGCCCAGAAGACAGATTCTCCAGCATGGCAATGGTGTAAGGCGCAGTCGGCCCAAAGGTTGTAACTGCATTTTTAAGTTCTCTAATCTGCTTTATCTCAAAAGGCTCCCATACATTGCGTCCCTGGCCCATAGCTACTTGTACAGGAAATATCCCGTAGGGGCCACTATCTATCCCAGGTGGATGTACCTCATGAGACAAGCGTCCCCCCTGCCAAAGCCGCCTGTAAAAATACCGACCCGCCGGCGGCGGAGCATAAGACAGCGGCCGTGATTGGGCGGAAAATGGGGGCCCATGCATCACTTCCTGTTCTGGCGATAGGGGAGAGAGCTCCCAGGCGGCCGCCTCGTGGCGAGGAATCGCCTCCGGAAACGGCCCCCAAGGTGGGGCGGAAGGCTTCGCCTCCCTCTCGCGCCGGGGAGCGCTCAGGAGCTCTCTACTCCTCCGCAGACCAGGTTGAGCAGAGCGCAATTCGCGGGGCAACGCTGGAAAAGAACCCTGCGACTCCTTATCGAGCGACTTAGGCTCCTGACAGCTGGTCTCTTTGGCCTCCTTGCCATTCAACTTTCCCTCGTCCTCGGAGTCAGACGACTCCGAGGCTAGAGCCCCGTCCTCCTCCTTAGCATCCTTGTTCCCCTTGACGGACCCCTCTCGGGAGCTCCCTGACTGGGCCTGCTCAGATACCCTGCGTACTTTTGTAAGCTCTTGAGAGCTTTCTCCACAACCACCCTCGCTCTTAGTGTTGCTACCTAGCATGTTTCCCATCTTTTAATATGTTACTCACCGCGTGAGGCCCAAGGAATCCGCCACTTACGCGTGAGCCTGAGGGGAGTCTAAAAGCCCTGTAGGTGCGCGCCACCCAGAGCCCAGGCTTATCCCCAACTCACCTGTCTCGCAGCTCTGTACTGGAGCGTTGTCCACTTCCACGTCTCGGGGGTGATCAGTCCCAGTGCGGGCCTCCAAATGTCGATGTCGCTCCCGGCCGGCAGGAAGGACACACGACAAAGTCTGGCAGTGGACAACCTTTTCTTTTATTTTCCTTCTCCGTACAGCCTGCCCTGGGATCGCTCCCAGCCGAAGCCTCCTCTGGTCCGCTCCCCGCGGCTCCTTTTGTGCTTCAGTCTGCCCCAAAGCCTCTACCGGTCCGCTCTCCGCGGCTCCTTTTGGGCTTTTACTTCTGGGCTTCTACCTGGCTTCTTCTTCCGCCCAGGGGTGGCACCGGTATATATACGGGTACAGTGTCCAATCATGTTAAAGTAAGCAAGGCAAGCTGATTGGCTAACATCATCAGTTGCCAGGCAGACTATATTGTTGAGCGGGTTGTTTACGCGGTAAGCAGGAAACTAACATATTCGATGGGAGGGGTAATCTACCTCAGGCTTTGCTCTTTACCACAGGCCGCACGTCCGCCGCGCAAGGCGAGCTATCACAGACGCGGCTCCCAACACATGCGCAATCTGGTTCTTGGTAGGGAAACAGGCATGGGGGTTCAGAAACTTGCACAAATAGTACAGCTAGTGAACAGCTAGGTTAAGAGTTGACCTGTGGCCCCTTTGGACTTCTGCTCCTGGCAGTCCTGAGGAAGGAGGGCACACAGTCGATGTGTCCGAGTGGTATGTGGGAAGGCACCAGGATTTCTTCTGGCTGGAGCCTGGCAGGGGCTGGGGACACTGAAGCAACAATCGTGGAGAGGCTTGGTGACTACCTTTCCTGTGCCTTAGGAACAGCTTTGGTGGTCCTGGTGGGGAGAAAGCAGGAGGCTGTGCCAGGAGTGGCTGCAGCATGGAGACAGGTGTGCCACTCAGTGCAGGACACCTGAACGCTTGCTACTGGGTAGGTAAGGTACAGGTGGCTGAGGCAGGAGAATGTAGGAGCCCCCTAGCCAGAGTCCCCAGTGTGGACAGGAGGGAATGGCTGGCGGTGCGTGCGTGGCTCCCTCATGCTGGGGAAGGTGGTGGACCCAAGCCTCAAGGCCTACCAGCTGTGGGTACAAGGGCTCAGGGTGTCATGCTGCCATCCGAGTACCCAGCCACCTGATGCCTGGCTCTTTGCCACATGCTCAGAGAAGAAATGAGGTATAGAGAGCAAGTTGAGGTGGCACATGCCTGTCATCCCAGCTATTCAAGAGGCTGGAGCAGGAGGATCCCAAGCTCAAACACAGCCTTGGATGGAACTCGGTGCAAATGGGCTGGGTTTGATCTCTGGTACTGCACACAGGAAGAGCAAGGAAAGGGAGAAGGTGAGGCCTAGAAGAAAGTGACTTTCCCAGGTCTGTTGCATGCAGAGCGCCCTGTGAAGGTGGTACCGGGGCTGCACTCTGGGTCTCTGGGTCACGGCCCCTATCTCAGGCGCCCCTCCCCAATGGGAAGGGACAGGGAAACGGTACATGTGCAGGAAGCCTGGCAAAGGGGTAGCCCAGGCAGCTATGCAGGGGCCACACAGGTGTCTAGAGCCCCAGGAGGGTGGGGGCTCACACAGCTGGACCAGAAGTGCTGTCCCTCCAGCAGCACCCCGGCCCCAGCCTCTCCTTGTCTCTGTGCCTCCCATGTCCCCACCACCCCAATGCACACCTCCTTGGTGGTCTCAGGAGGACACACATCTCCAATATGGTATCACCAGTTTCTCTGGTCACCTCTCTGGAAGGAAACAAATCCACCCACAGATGATACCATCATTTGAACCCAGGGTGCCCTTGATCTCAGGTCAGTCTTCCCGTCTTCCGGTCTCAGCCTCCTTAGTGTTGCTGAGCATTTTATGTAAGAAGAGCCCGATGTGTGAACCCTGCAGATGGCCAGTCCCCTCCCACGCACGCCAGGCAAGTGTGGCCATCTTGCGCCTTGGGACAGCTATTGGCCACTCTTGCCCACCGCCTCCTTGCCGTGTGGGGGGCGCTTCTGCCCTCACAGTGGGAAATGGCGCTTCTGCCTCCGAGTTTCTCTTCCTTCTAGAAAGGGCTTGTTTGACTTTCTGAGCTTGCTCCTGGTATAATTGGATGAAGAGAAGCTCTTCATTTGAATACAATAGTATCTATTGAGCTTTGCTCTTATGGTTGCTCATTTTTGTCTTAAGAATTTTTGGAAGAAGCTGGGTGTGGTGTTGGTCACGTGTCATCCTAGCACTGGGGAGGCTGAGGTAGGAGGATCAGTATAAATACGAGGCCAGCCTGGGCTACAATATTGAGTTCAAGGCAAGCCTAAACTGCATAGCAAAAACTGTCTCAAAAAACAAAGCAAAGAAAAGATAATTCCTGGAAGAGGATGTAAGAAGATTCACGATGCGTGTCTTAGTTACTTTTCTCATTGCTGAAATGAAATACCCAAAATTAAAGGGCGAAGATTTCTCTAGCTCAAAGTTTGTAGAGGTTTCAGTTCGTAACCAGCTAGTTGCAAGGCAGGGCGGCACCACAGACATGTACAGCACGGGGGAAACAGTTTGTGGTGGGCAAAATGTGACATCGCAACAAGGGACAACCACAGCTCTTTGTATGCTTTTTATCTCATCTAGGCTGCTCAGGATGGGCAGCACCCACACCCTTAATTCTAGCGTCCCTCATCCTAGCATTGTGCTGTGGATCATTCGCAGTGTCGCACACTCTAGATCCAGGTGCCTCTAAAAAAGCCCCACCTATGACCACCTGAGGCTCTGGGGGGACAGTAGACACAAGCCATAACGCTGTGTAATTTCCATGTGCCATCCCCCATCACCCCACAATGAATGCAATCATCACACACTGCAAACACATACTGATACAAATAAAAAGCAAAAAAAGAATTCCTTTCCTACCCAAGATGCTTAGGATTGTCCTGTGTTCTTTTTGGAATATTTTCCCGGTTTCCACAGCTGGGTCCCTCCTCAGCCACCTAGAAAGTGCGTGGCTGTGTGTGGTGTGAGGTGGGGATGACACCCCATCTTCTGCATGGTTATCAGTTACCTTGTTTTTGCAGCCTCCTGCCCTTCGTGCCATGAGTTTTAAACTGTTCATCCAATTTCTCTAATAACTGTAGGAGTGTTCTGGTTTTCAGCTCTTTTCAGGTCGATTTTTACCAGGGTAAAGGACACAGAGCAAGCCTGGCATGGTGGTGCACATCTGGAAACACAGTGCTCTGGGAGGCAGGGGCAGGGGGATTGCAAGTTCGAGCCCACCTGGGCAACTTGGCTAAACCAAGTCTCCAAAGAAAAAGGGCTGGCATGGAGCACAGTGTGGGGGCCCCGGGTCCAGTCCCCAGAACTGGAAAGCCCTTCTAGCTCCATGCTTCTGTAACAGGCAGTCGTTGCCATGCAACAGGTCTCTAGAAGCTCCCACTGGGCAGACAGGAAACTGCGTGTGCCCCGACAGCTCCCCTGCCCTTGCACTTGGCCCTGGTGAGCCTCACTGTCCTCTGCCTCTTCAAAGTGAAAGCATCTGACACCCCGCGGTGTCTGCCTCACCTGGCTGCCTGTCCTCCAGGCTCAAGCATGTGGCCGGGGGGATTTGTTCCTTTTTCAAAGCTGAATGCTACTCCCTCATGCTTGTACCCCACTTCTGGCTCATTCGTTCACGTGAGAGTGGACATGTGGGTCGCTTTTGCCTCTTGCCCGCTGCGAAAATGGTTGCTATGATACAGGTGTGCCATATCCTGTTCTCAGTTATTGGAAGTAGGTACCAGAAAGGGGTGGCTAGGTAGTATTACTATTTCTATTTGAAATTTTTGTTTGTTTTTTGATCAGAATGTTGCTGTATAGCCCAGGCTGGCCTGGAACTCAGGACGATTGCCCTGCCTCAGCTGCCCGAGTGCTGTGAAGACAGGTTTGCCCCCACACCTGGCCTGTTTTCAAAATTGAAAGGCCAAGAATCCTCACTGAGTGGATGCTTTTGGCCACAGTCCTCGGTGGCCCAAGGTACCCAGGGTGGCAGCCGAGGCAGGTGCATAAAAGGGGAAAGCAGTGGGCCTGGCGGACATGAGGACCCAGTGGAGTGGGGGCCAGTGAGGCAGGAGCCTTCATGTCCCAGATGAATGTTGCAGAGCCGTGGGGATCCGAGAGGCCTGCTGGACATGGGGCGACCAGGTAGATCAAAGGCTGCTTCCCCCACTGCAGGCCACCAAGGACTCTCACAAGAGAAAAGGATGAAAAAGAAATAAGAAGATCTGGGGATGATGCTTTAATGTGCAGGTCTTGGCTTTGATCCCCAGTACTGCGGAGCGGGGGTATGGTGCGTTTACTGTCCCTGCACTAGGCCCCACGTTGCCCTCCTGCCTCAAGGCTGGGATGACAGGCACGCGCCATCCTGCCCAGCTTCCCAAACATTATAGAAACAGAATGTTACACATAATCTCTTTCTTATGTTACCTACATGAGCATAATTATTTGTTTTTAATAAACATTATTTTAATCCATTTTTTGAGACAGAGTCTGACTAGGTAGTGCAGACCGGTCTTGCACTCGCTGTAGAGCCAGGCTGGCCTTGAACTCATGAGAGCCTGCTGCCTCCGCCCGCTGAGTGCTGGGATGACAGCCTGGCACCACCTTGCCTGGATGTCTGTCAGTCCCGCCAGGAAGGGAAGCAAGGGAGCTTCATTTCCTTCCAGCGCTACCGGCCTTCCTGCTTTCCATGTAAGTGCCGAGTTGCTGCTGTCTTGCTCACGTCCCTCTGCTGCCTTCTTTCCCTTCTTCCTTGTGCTGTGAGACAGAGTCTCACTATGTAGCCCAGGCCGGCCTTGAACTCACAGGACCCTTCTGCCTCAGCCTCCCCAGGCTGGCATGACAGCTGCGAGCCACCACAGCTGCCTTGACTTTCTTTCTTCTGCTTTGTTTGGCTCTGCTGTTTCTTTTCCTTGTGGTACTGGGGTTCAAACCCAGAACTGTTACACTAAGCTATATTCTCAGCCTTTTCTATTTTTTAATTTTGAAAAGGGTCTTGCTAAATTATTAAATTGTCCAGGTGGGGCTCCAATTTGGGGTCCTCCTGCCTTACTCTCCCAGAGTGCTGGGAGGACAGGCCTGTGCCCCGTGCTGGGGCCTCCTGCTTTCTTCAGGTTGGGTGTGCTGTGCTGGGAGCTCTTGCTGAGTTGGTGCTCATAAGCAGGCTGTGTTGGTCAGCTTTCTGTGACTGTAGCATCATCCCAGGGACAATCACCTTCCAAACATAGAAGGTTTATTTTGGCTTTGGGTTTGGGACGTTCCTGTTCACAAGGAGCCAGCCCCTTCACGCTGGGCCTGTGGCAAGGGAGCTTCGCAGCAAGAAGGTATGGAAGAACAAAATCGCTCTGCCTCATAGCTGGGAAGCAAAAAACGAAAAAGGAGCAGGTGTGGCAGGAGGGCTGTGTTTGTTCAAGGCCCACCTGGGCTACATAGTGAAACTCTTGTCTCAAAAACAAAATTGTATTTGTCAAGCATAGTAGTGCATACTTATAATTCTAGCACTCAGGAGGCTGAGGCAGGAGGATCATCATGAGTTCCAAGCCACCCTGGGCTACACAGTGAGTTCAAGGCCTGCCTGGGTTAGCTACATAGTGAGACCTTGTCTTAAAAAATCAACAAACAACGACAAAAAAACGATGAGGGTGCCACGACTCACTGAGCACACACCTCCATCAACCTCTGGGGACACTGCAGGCAAGGACTGCATGTCACGCATGCTGCGCCATGGGGGAATCCAGGGAAACTGAGGCAGCCGTGAGTACCCTTGGAAGTCCAGCTTGGACTTTGGCCCTACCTTTTCCTTGCAGGCCATTTAGAGTTATTTCTAATTCTTCCTGGACCAACAGATTATTTGGAATTGTGATTTTTAAATTAAATTTCTAGGGCTGTTGGGTGTTCTGACCATGTGCCTGCAATCCCAGCTATTTAGAAGGCTGAGGCAGAAGGATGGCAAGTTCAAGGACAGCCTGGGAAGTATAGACAAACCCCCACCTTGCTGAGGATGAAGCTCAGTGCCAGAGCGCTTGCCTAGATGGACCTTTACCTCAAAGGGAAAAGAAGAGTGCGGAGCAGGGGGTGCAGTTCAGTGGCAGACCGCTTGCCCCGTGGGCGGGAGGTGTTGCGTTCCATCCCCAGCACCCTAAATAAGTAAATAAAACATGCAAACAAATGCAAGGGCAGCATTGTAGTTTTGTTCCTGATTTATGCTTTGGTTTGTTTTGGGACTTGCAGCAGTTCTCCTGCCTCAGCCTCTTCAGTGCTGGGGTAACAGGTGTGTGCACCATGCCTGGTGTAATTTTTAATTCTACTATAGCTGAAGAGTATGGTCTGTGTGACACCAACTGTTTTTCTATCTGTTGCGACTTCCTTTGTGACCTCAGGCATGATGATTAAAAATGTTTTTTTTTTTTTTTTGTTTTCTGATACAGGGTCTCCACTAGGTAGCCCAGGCTGGCCTCAAACAAGTGATCCTCCTGCCTCGGCTTCCCGTGTACTGAGATGGTAGGCCCACGCCTCCATGCTGGTACTAGTAAGTTATGCGATCTTGGAAAGAGACATAGGGACAACTTTCGGCTTCCCAATCTGCCACCCCCTAGGCCATGGGCCTGCCCCTCTGGGTGCCACCTCTGTCCCTGGATGCCTGCAGGGGCAAATGCTTGCTTCCGGCTCCCTCAGGCACCCAGTATGCTTGTCATCATCCTTGTACCCCTCAACCCCCTCCTTCTCAATGCACCCTGTCTGTCCATCACCCCTCTAGCCACGACCCCTGCATCTGTCTGCTGGCTAACTGTTGGATCCAGCAGCGTCTAGTAAATTCCCGTCACCCCCCCGTAGTTCCAGAACCTTCCCTCCGGAAGGGAACGCTGTACCCCTAAGCACTCTCTCCTCCTGGCAACCACCTACGCCACCAGCTGCCCACCGTCCTTGTGCATCGAAGCCTGTGCGGTGTTGTTCCATGTGCCAGCACTCTCTTCCTCCTTAGGTCCTTCAGCGCATCCTGGGGAGATTGGGATGCTGCTGTTGCTTCTCCCCAGGCTTTCTTCCCAAGTACCCCACACTGAAGCAGGCAGGCAGGAGTGCATTTTCCACAGCAGCTTTACTAGGGGGACTGAGGTCGCCCTGCCTGGGGGCCTGGGGCCTGGGAAAGGCACACGCGGTGGGGGTCTCCCTCTGGTGACACAGCACTCCCTGGGACCCCTCTTTGGCACTGAGCTGGGGCTATGGAGCCCGGGCTCCCAGCAGACAGGTGGCGCGCGCCCCCCAGTGGCAACTGGCAGTGTAGGCTGGTGGGGGTGGGGGTACTGGTGGCTATTGGGAGTGCCCAGCCTGGTCACGTGCCTTGCTGGCCATGGGGAAGCCCGCACATCAGGCAGAGGAGGAGCGAAGGGCGGGGCTGCTTTTCTGTGGCTCCTCCCCCATTCCAGGGGGCTCCTGAGGGCCCCTGGTGGACAGCAAGACACTGGCGCAGGGCTTGGCTCCGGCCCTGTTCTGCTATGTCGGTGGCAGGAAGGGTGCCCCAAGGGCCAGGGGTGGCAACAGAGACTGGGAAGCCGTGATTTGAGTCTCAGGAGGGAGGTGTCCTCTAGCTGGTGGTGGTGAGCTGAGGTCTGGGGGTTCCGCTCCATCTGCTGGCTCAGCCTGCAGCCCTGCGCCACTTCCCCCAGCCAAGTGGAGGGAAGATCTGCTGCCTGGTGCTGGCAGTCACAGTGGCCCGAGGCTGGGTCCCCGCTCTCCTGGGAAGGGAGGCAGGCTGGTGGCGGGGACAGGTGGGGATGTCAGTTCCTTCATGTGATCCGAGAGCCTGGGGCAGTGCAGGGCAGGGCGGCAGTGCCCCCCCCAGCACTCAGCTGGGGATGCCAGGCCCAGTGGCCTCGCCCAGGATGTGGCGCAGCTCCTCGAGGCGCTGCTGCATCTTGGGGACCCCAGCCAGCTGCTGCTCTAGCCGCTGCCGCTCCTCCGTGAGGCTCAGCCGCGCAGCCGAGTCCAGCTTCTCAAACTTCCAGCCGCCTTCGCCGTCGAACTGTAGCAGGTGCGTGTGGTACTTCCTGCGGGGACATGGCAGGACCTGGCTGTGGCTCTGTCCCCACCAGGCTGCCCCCCTCCCCCGGCAGGCTGAAGCCCAAGGGCACCTACCACAGGGAGGGCCGGTGGGTGATGGATAGCAATGCTATGCCCGCATCCTTGGCCGCCTGGAAGATCTTGCCCTCCACGTCAATGCTTACGGCGCTGGTGCACTCGTCCAGCAGGGCGTACTTGGGCCTTGGGGTGCAGGAGGGGACGGGCTGGCCCAGGCTGCTCCCGCCCCTGCTCCCCCCGCCCCCCCGCCCCCTCCCCCCGGCCATCCAGCCTCACCGGTGGTAGAACATCCGGGCCATGCCAATGCGCTGCTTCTCACCCCCCGACAGCACGTCCTTCCAGTCGCACAGGGCCTCCCAACCTGCACAGGGGTGAGCGGTCAGGTAGGGGTGGGGTGTCTACGGGGGCCAACTCGGGCACCTCTGACCCCAGAGCGGCTGGCCCGTGAACTGCTTCTGCCCTGTGTCCTGTCTCCCTGTCTGTCTGTGGTACTTTGATAACTGAAAAGGAGCTGGAGTTGGATGTGGCGGCACACACTTGTCATCCTAGCACTCAGGAGCCAGAGGCAGGAAGACTGTAGTGGGTTTGAGGCCAGCCTGGGCCATGCAGTGAGTTCAAGGTGAGCCTGAACTGCACAGACAGAGAGACAGAGAGACAGAGACAGAGAGAGGAAAAGAAAGGAAGGGAGTTGGGAAGGCCTGCAGAGCCCTACCCATACCTTCATGCAACGGCATTTGGAAGGTGACTGGAAGGGCAAAGAGATCCACTGGCTGGTGGCCAGAATCCAACAGGACGGCTACAGGGGACATTAGATAAGGCTACAGAGACACGCGCACATGGAGGAAAGACGACATGAAGGCACAGGTGCCTCTTTTCCTGCCACCCCTTCTGCTAGGGCACCTGGCAGCTCAGAACGAAAGCCCTGCTTTTTGGCTTGGTAGGTGGCAGCCCGCAGCCATGTGTGTCACATGCATAGCAGCCTGTGGAACTGTCTTTGAAAAACAGAAGGAAACCAGGCCTGGTGGTGCACAACTGTAATCCCAGGGAGGCTGAGGCAGGAGGACTGCTGTGAGTGTGAGGCCAGCCTGGGCTACGGTGAGTTCAAGGCCAGCCTGAATCGCATAGTGAGACCTTGTCTCAAAACCAAACAAACAAACAAAGCAAGAAAACAAGACCAAGAGACAGAAGGCCCTGTTCCCGGCCAAACTCAGTCCTAACAAGTGTAGTGGCAGCTGCCTGGCAGGGCAGGGCAAGGGTGGATGGAAGGCCCGGCGAGTGGCAGACCTCCTCCTGCCCCTGCCCTGCCCTGAGCGGCTGCCTGGGGTCCCTCAGGAAGGGAGGTGGAGGCCCGGCACCTGGTCTTCCCTGCCACACTCCAAGCGGGCTGAGGGAAGGGCTCTGCCCAAGGCCATCTTGTCCCTAGCAGCCCTGCCACCCTCCCCACACAGTGGACTCTGGGGGCAAACACAGCAGCATCACATCCTAGCCCCGGCCTGCTGCAACGCTGGCTGACCTGTCACCTCCCTGCCTAAGCCGTCTCAAGGGCTTCTGGTCCCTTGCTCTGTCCTGGTGTCCCCTGGCTCACAAATGGGGTGACCACTCAGGGACCTGCAGGTCTTGGCTCAGAGCTGTCTTTGCTGAGAGAGGGTTAATGGGGGGAGCCTCCCAATGGGGCGAGTGCCCTACAGGAAGCCCCCTTTTTGCAGTCTCTGGATGTGTGTCACCTGGGGTCACTGCCTGCGGGGAAGGGGCGCAGGGCGGGCGGTCACACACACCTCCCTCCCGCTGTAGAATGTGGTTAAGGTGCACGATGTCTAGGATGGCTTCCAGCTGCTGCTCTGAGCAGCCCTTGCGGCGCATGTCCTCCACCGAGTCCGGGTAGATGACTTGGTCGCGCAGAGAGCCCACAGACATGTAAGGCCTGTGGAGAGCAGGTGGGGTGTCGCCATGAGCTCCCAGGCGATGGCCACACACAGGCACCCCACGTGCGGCCCGCTGGCAGCTGGCTCTGAGGCCTCACCTCTGCGGGATGTAGAACATGCGCTGTGGCGGGGGCTTGTAGAGGACGCCACCGTACGTGGGCCACAGCCCGCCCAGGATCCGAAAGAGTGAGCTCTTGCCACAGCCGTTGGGGCCTGTGATGAGCAGGTGCATGCCTTCTTCCACCTGCAGAAGGGTGGCACCACGGGCAGGTGTTGGTTTTTAAGTTAATTAACTGATTAATTTTTGGTTTTTTGAGACAGGGTCTCGCTATGCAGTCCAGGCTGGCCTTGAACTCATAGCGATCCTCCTGCCTCAGCCTCTTGAGTGTTAGGATTACAGGTGTATACCACAATGCCTGGGTTGGATCTTTTGGTTAGGGGTGGCAGGCCACAGGGACAGGTCCTGTCCCAGGAGGTGGCAGATGAGTGGGACCTGGCCCCAACCCTAAGGCTCAACATGTCCAGAGAGCACAGGGTAGGTGCAAGAGGAAGGGATGGGCATGTCTCAGGACATGCAGCATCTCCCAGGCCTGCTCATCCTGCATTCTGCCACGATTCCTGCACAGCACAGTCCCCACAGGACGCCAGGTCGCATGAGTGGTGGGTGACTGTCTTTTCTGCAGGCCATCAGCACCCGTGACTGGCACGTGGTGCCCAGGCTTCCAGGGCCAGAGGTTGCCCAGTGCCACCAGTGCCAGTGCCCTTTGTCCTTTCCTTCTTTATCTGTGAAAGCAACAGATAGTGACACCAGGCACAGGACTCCTGACTGGGCCTTTGGTTCACCTCACGCAGTGACATGGGTCAAACTGTGTGCCCCAGGTTCATATATTGGAGTCTTGTGGCCCAGTGGCCAGGGAGCGACCCTGTGTGGAGATGCGATCATCACAAATGTAACTAGTTAAAATAGCTTGGTGGGATGCTGGCACAGCCCCTCATGCAACATTATCGGGGTCCCTAGAGAAAGGGAGTTTTAGCTGGACGCAGTGGTACAGAGATGTCACCCCAACACTCTGGGAGGCTGGGGCAGGAGGACCTTAAGTTTGAGCCCAGCCGGGCAACACAGTGACTTGGCGAGGAGAGCTGGAGGTGGGGCTCAAGGCAGAGCCAACGGTGAGGACCACAAACAGGAGGGAGGCTGCACACAGGGAGAGCATGACCTGAGGACAGGTCACCAGAGACGCTGAGGGCAGGGCCCCTGCTTTATCTTTGGGTTCCAGCACCCAGCACAGAGTTCAAAGTATATGGGATGAGGTGGCACATGCCTGTCTGCCATCTCAGTACTTTGGTTTTTTTTTTCTTTTTTATCGGTACCAGGGATCAAACTCACGACCACATACTTGCAAGGCAGGCACTTATGTTGCTGAGCTAAATCCCCAACCCCCATCTCAGTACTTTGGAGGCTGAGGCAGGAGGAGCACTGCAAGTTTGAGACCAGCCTGGGCTACACAGTGAGTTCAAGGCCAGCCTGAACTGCACAGTGAGACCCTGTCTCAAAAAGACAAAAAACAAAACCAATGAATAGTCCCCCACCAAACAAAAACCTGTTTTTTTTTCTTTTTTTTTGTCTTTTTCATTTTTATCAGTACCAGGGATCGAACTCATGACTGCCTGCTTGCAAGGCAGGTGCTTATGCCACTGAGCTAAATCCCCAGCCCCAAAAACCTGTTTTCTATAAAATTGTTTTCTTAAAGGGTAGGCAGCCCTGGGTGCGCCGCTCTGCTCCTGCCCCTGGTCCTGGCACTTCCGGGTCTCCAGCTGCAGCACACCTCCAACCCCGGGCCTGGCAATCCCTCTCCTTCCCCTGAAGGGATGGGAACACTTCTGGGGACAGCTCTGTGTCTACTACACACCCTGGGCTGGGCTGTTCACAGTGGACGGCAGGGCCCTGGGCTGGGCACCCTTGGGGCCAGTTAGGGACAGCAGTAGTGTCATTGCCTGCAGCTGCAGGGGTACCGAAGTCCCAGGTCTGACCCTTTTGGGAGGCTAGGGAGCCAGCAGGGACAGGGCCTGCAAATGTGGGTAACCCTTGGCTAGTTCTGGCAACCACAAGCCTTGTCATTGGCCCCAACTATTGCCCTGGCAGGCACTGTCAGGGACATGCTGTCTCTCCCTTGACCTTGTCCCATCTACCACACAGATGTGGGGACAAGGGCTATTGCCAGCGGGCCAGGCCAAGGACTAGGCTTGGAGGTGCAGGTGTCTCCCCAGGCACCCCACCCCGCCCACCTACCCGGATGTTGAGGCTGGCCACCACCACCTCTCCAGTGGGTGTGATGATGGGGATATTCTCGCAGATGATGCCCTGCTCCACGTCCACCACCTGGCCTGCAGAGGGGAGGTGGGGAGGGTGAGCTCCGGAAGCAGTGCAGCCTCCAGGAGCTGAGCACAGAGCCCGGGCTGGGCTGCTCCATGCGTGCTCTGTAACCCGAGCCCAGCGCCTACTCCTCAGCAGACCTCTGCTGGCCCCACCTTCAAGCTGGGTGAGGTGGCATGAAGCCTGCCATCCCAGCACTTGGGAGGCTGAGGCAGAAGGATCGCCCTGAGTTCCAGGCCAGCCGGAACTACCTTGTGAGACCATGTCTCCAAAATCAAAACCAAACCAAACAAAGGTAGTTCCCATGCCAGGCCTATGTGCCGCACTCCACTGAGTGCCACATAGGGGCAGCTGGCTGGCCTCTCCTCTGGGCTCACCTCAGGTCCCCAGTGACCAGGCTGGGCAGCAGGCAGAGCCACATACCTCGGATGCGCAGTGGTGCCTCCACGCGGATGCCGGAGCGTACCACAGCTCCCGTCCCGGCCTGGGTGTCCTCTGGCTCCCCTGGTCGCTTGAAGCGACAGTGCTGGACATCTTCGAACACCTGAAACATCTCGTACACGCGCGCCGTGTAGCCAGCCAGCTCTGTCACCTCCTTGTAGGACGACATGATCCGCTCGGTGGCATCGGCTGCAGCTGTGAGCAGGTTACGCGCAATGGTAAAGGCCTCCGTGCGCTCGCTCACCAGCTCCTCCTCCTGCATCTCCAAGGCGGCCCGCTGCGCAGCCTCTGAGTCTGTGTGGGAGCAGAAAGGTCATGGGGGGGGTCATGCTATAGAGGACACTGGCCCACCTGCAGCCATCAAGGGGAGGCGACCCTTGTCCTACCCAGTCCCAATGGCTAACCCAAGAACATGAAATCTGCACACCTTTCATGAACAGGAATCAAACTGCACGAGAAATACTTCCCCAAATCAATAACTGGAATCACCTCTTATTAAAAAGTTTCTGCATGTCAAAAGAAATCTCCAGCATAGTGAAAAGAAAACCCACAAACTGGGAAACAATCTTAGTGCTCTGTCCCTCAGACAAAGGACTTCTTTCTAGAACATATAAAGAATTTCGAAAAAAAAATCAGACCCCCGAAATTCAAGGACCCAATCCAAAAATGGGCATCTGAGATGAATATACAGTTCTCAGATGAAGAAATACAAATGGCAAATAAATACATGAAAAAATGTTCATCATTATTGGTTATTAGAGAAATGCAAATTAAAACCACACTGAGATTCCATCTCACTCCAGAAAGAATGGCCAGGATCAAGAAAACTACCAACAACAAATGCTGGAGAAGCTGTGGGGAAAAAGGAATTCTCCTGCACTATTGGTGGGTGTGTGGACTGGTACAACCACTGTGGAGGTCATTCTGGAGATTCCTCAAAAAGCTGGGATTGGAGGTCCCATTTGACCCAGCTATTCCATTTCTAGGCATATTTCAAAAACTAAAAGTAGCCAGGGATTTAGCTTGGTGGCAGCGCCTGAGTTTAATTCCTGGTACAAAAAATAAAAAAAAAAAACAATCAAACAAAAAACCTAAAATTTTGTTAGACTCTGCAATTCCCCTCCTAGGCATCTTCCTGAAAGAGTGACAGACATATCGCAGTAGTCCATGCGCACCCATGTTTATTTCTTTTTTAAAATATGGAACACTTTATGAATTTGTGTCATCCTTGTGCAGGGGCCACGCTAATCTTGTTTGTATCATTCCAATTTTACTATGTGCGCTGCCAAAGCGAGCACTTCACCCATGTTTATAGTGGCACAGAAGAGCTAAATCTTGGAAGCGACCCATATGTCCATCAGCAGATGAATGGAGAAAGACAATGTGGGATTTACACACAATGGAGCCCTACGATGTCCTAAAGAAGGGTAAGCCTGAGCCATTGTAGGAAAATGGATGCGCCTTGGGACAGGCTGCTAAGTGAAATCACCAGATGCCATGGGTTCTTCTGTATGAGAAACCCAACACACAGATGAAGCAAACAAGGAAAGTAAAGGAGAGAGGGTAGGATAGGTGCCAGTGACTTCTGAAATTCCCATAATGTTAAACGATGCCCTAGTCTGAGAGAAACCGAGGCTGTGATAGAGGGATTAAAAGAAGAGTGTCAAAATCTGGCCAGAGCCACCAGGTGATTTCTTGTGGCCTGGCAAGTTCAGAAAACTACAAAAAACTGGGCGTGGTGGCATACACCTGTCATCCCAGCACTCGGGAGGCTGAGGCAGGAGGACTGCTGTGAGTTTGAGACCAGCCTGGGCTACAAAGTCAGTAGTTACATAGTGAGTAGCTATGTCTCCTAGAAGGAAGTGCTCAGGTCACCTGTCTTGAGGCCGCAGGACCACTGGAATCTCCCATGCCAACTATAATGTGCCTTACCCCCAAGCATCTGGCTCAGTGGGTTTGTTTTCTTTTCTTTTTTTGAGACAGGGTGTGGTGTGTATCTCATGCTGGCCTGGAGCTCACTATTAGCCCAAACTGGCCTGCAACTCATGGCAATCTTCCTGCCCCAGCCTCCCAGGTGCTGTGATAACAGGTGTGCACTACACCTGGCAAGTCCTGCAAGTCTTCTGTGAGGGGGCAAGAATCCACCAGGGGACAGGGGAGGCTCCCTTGTCCTCCTCAGTGGACTTCCTCAAAGCCCATCCAGTGACAGCGTCACTCACAAAATTGAACTCCAAAGGGCTTCCAGCTCAGTGTGCTGGAAGTAAAATTCTAGAAGTCTTAGAAGAAAACTGGCCTGAGCTCTAGGATACAGCAACAGCACTGGGCAGTCTTAAAGAAAACCAGGTGAGTCGCACTTCATTGAGCCTCAGCACTTTGGAAGGGGAAAGAAGGAGACTGCGAGCAGTGGTGTACAGGCGGCACGGCTGCGAGGGGGCAGGCAGCAGGAGACGCACAGGCCTCCCAGCTCGAAGAGCAAGAGCTGGACACCCCAATCCAGTGCTGGCAAATAGTCAGGGCAGACCCTTGACAAAAGACACAGCTGGCTGTGGTGCTGCAGGCCCGTCATCCCCGCACTCGGAAGACTGAGGCAGGAGGACTGCTGTGAGTTCTAGGCCAGCCTGGGCTATATGGTGGAGTCCTGTCTCAAAAAAATTAAAAAACTAGAACAACAGCAAAAATACATGGCAAATAAACTCACGGCCAGACGCTGAAAATCACTGGTCACTTGGGAAATGCAAGTCAATCCCTCAACCCACAGGGAGCCGGGGAACCACAGCCATGGCGACAGGGATAGAAGGGCACAGCTGCTTGGAAAACAGCCTGGCCACTCCTCACAAGGCTGACACCAAGCAACGTGAGCCACAGGTCCAGGAGAAACCTTGCTCGCCTGCCACAGCCAGAGGGCAACAGCCACCATGTGCCCCAGATGAACAGACACGTGGATAAAGATTGGAGATGGATGGATGGAGACCGTGGATGGATGGATGGATGGACGGACTGGTAAAGATGAGGACAGATGGCTGGCTGGCTGAACACTAGAAATGGATGGATGGATGGATGGAGGATGGATGGATGGATGGGTAAAGATGGTGGGGACAGCTCAGGAGGCGATGTGTGTGACATATGACTGAGCCCCACACAAAAAGCAAGGGCCTCTTGACTAATCTGCCAGCATGGGGAACTCTGGACATGGTTATGCTCAGTGGAAGAGCCTGGGCACTCACAACACACAGCAGAATTCCATTCCTATGAGACATCCCTACAACATGAACCCAGACATAAAAAATGCACAGTAACTGCAAGTGCCAGGCGAGGGGGAACTGGGAAGTGACCCACAGTGGCTCTGCACTTTCTTTTTGCAGTGTAAAAATATTCTGGATGGATCCCAGCACTTGGGAGGCTGAGGCCAGGAGGATCATTGCAAGTTTGAGACCAGCCTGGGCTATATAGTGAGACCCTGCCTCAAAAAAAAAAAAAAAATACAAAACAAAGACTCACTGTTCCTGCCATCACCCGGCCCTGCAGTGGGCAGGCCAGCAAAGCCACGCTCCCGAAACTGCCCCGGGGGCAGCGCCGTCTCTGTTCCCTGACAGCACAGCACCCTCACTTCCCAGGTCCTGGGGCTCAGCAGTACGAGGGTAGAGAGGCAGTTGAGGAGGTGAAGTGAGGTGTGGCAGGCGAGGCAGCGAAGCCAGGGCTTCGAGGCAAGCACACTGAGGTGGAGCACACTGCGCATGCTCCAGCCGCACTCCCTGTGGCCAGAGCTGCCTGGCATTTCTGGAAACCAGACAGTCAGCCCTTCCTCTTGGGGGTCAGGGGAAAGAAAGGCAGAGGGGAGGATTTTGGAAACAGGTTGAGCTGACACATGCACAGGACTGGAAACCCTCCTGCTGTCAAACCAAACAAGAGTTTAAAGTGAGTTGGGTCAGGCATGGTGGCACAAGCTTGTAACCCCAGGTACTTGGGAGGCTTAGGCAGGAGGATTGCAAGATGGAGGCCAGCCTGGGCAACTCAATGAGACCCCATAATCAAAATAAAAAGAAGAAGGTATTATATACCTAGGTGGAAATGAGTACGCAGGGTAACGACCTGTGGGCAGAAGGACTTCAGATAACAAAAGGTCTGAGTAGAGGGCAGAGGCCATGAGCCCATGGGGCTGAAGCTGAGCCAGTTAAGACTTGGAAACCAGTTCTGAATTTGAAAAAGAAAAGTTCTCTTTTCAAATTTCCAGTTAGAAGAGAATCAAGTACAACTTACAGAAATAGTCACTGCCATGTAAAAGTAAATTCAACAGCCAGGTGTAGGGGCACGCGCCTGTCCTCCCAGCACTTGGGAGACCGAGGCGGGCGGATTACCGTGAGTTTGAGGCCATCCTCAGCTACAAAGTGAGACTCCATCTCAAAAACAAAACAAAATCAAAACCCAAAACTTCACATTTGAGGTGGCTGAACACTGGCAAATGACGGAATTAGTGTAGCAAAACTGCAGGCCACCAAGAAGGCCGATGGGAAAAGGTGCCCCGGCAATGTAGCAAGATGGTAAGACTTTGCACAGCTCAGGCAGGGGCAGGGGCTCCAAGACAATGGGGCACTGCCTGGGCTGACAGAAAGTGCTCATCTGCTGCTGGTCCTCTCCCAGCTTAACTTCTTTGTTTTTTCCCCTGGGAAAGGGTCTTGCTATGTAGTATAAGCTAGCCTTGAACTTGCAGAGAGCCTCTTGCCTCAGTTTCCCAAGTGTGGAGATCACAGCATGCACTATGTGCCAGAGTCTCACTTAGCTCAGGAATTGGGTTGAAATAACGTTTTTTGACAACGAAATAATTAAGTGTCCCAGGACAAAACTCCTGAATCTCTTGCTTGTCTGAAAGAAGAAAATAGGATACAGCGAAGACCGAGGTGGAAGCACAGGGCTCTGAGCAGGGAAACTGTCAGGTCCCCCATCTGAGAGAAGCACAGTCACCATGGCAATGGTTCAAAACAGTGCCCTGATAATGCACATCACCTTCTTCCCAGAAGCCGCTATGGCTTCTCCCTCCCAAAAGTCTGCCAAAGCTCAGGCATGTAAAGGTTTACCCAACTCCCTGCACTCTCATGAAATAAATCAGCTCACATCAGTGCCCAGAGCCCTTCCCCATCAGAGCCTACACCAGGCAGAACCCGCCCTTTGTCTGCAGAGCCGCCACAGCCTTCTCTGTGGTGACTCCCTCCGTGCCCCCCATTAAACTCTTTCTTATCTAGTTGTCTCCTCTCTTTAATATTCTGTGCTGCTCTAGATGGAGTACAAATCACTCAGTCATGCACAGGTGGGTTGACACACTCAGCCATTGGATCAAAGCAACAGCTAAGGATAAAAATCACACAAAACTGGGTATGGCGGTACATGCCTATCATGCCAGGACTCTAGAGGGAGGCTGAGGCAGGAGGATCGGCATGAGTTCAAGGCCAGGCTGGGCTACATAGCAAGACCCCATTTCAGAGGGGAAAAGAATCCCACATAAACCACATGATGTGGTGCATTCCTGGAATCCCAGCACTCTGGGAGGCTGAGATAGGATGATCACACGTTTGAGCTGAGCCTAGGTGACTTAGTGACTTAGCCAAGCAAGACCCTGTCTCAAAAAAGATAAAAAATAATAAATATGTTAATAAACAGGGCTGGGGATGAAGCTAAGCACAACAACCCCAGATTCAATCCCTAGTACTGCAAAAAATAAATAAATAACAAAAACCATGCACTAGGCATGATGGCACGTGCCAGTAACTCCAGTACTCGGGAGGCTGAGGCAGGAGGATCATTGAGTTCAAGGCCAGCCTGGGCTACAAAGTGAGTTCAAGGCCAGCACGAACTGCGTAGTGAGACCATCTCAAAAGACAAAATAAATAAATAAAAGCATGCAAAAGTCACCTTCACAGTCGCCTGAAAGACATGGACAATGAAGCCCAGGAGGAGGGGAAGTATTGGTCTCTACAAATGAACAATGACCTGCATCACAAGGGTGGCCCCAGAAAGACTGAACATGCACTGAAACAACTGCAGACTGGTGGTGGGACAAAGCCAGTCAGGCAGAGGAGAGGGACCTGCTTCTGGTAATGCCAAGGCGTCACTTTCGGTAATGCCAAGCATGTCGGCAGGTGGGCCGCACTCTCACCTGACTCTGAGTAGCCGGTGGCAGTGATGATGGGGACAGCCACCATGAGCAGCCCCGAGGCACTCCACACGTACTTCATGAGGAACTGTTCCAGCATGACGTACCACAGGCGCTTCAGCAGGATGACATTGATCTGCGCCGCCAGGGCCCGGTAGCAGTCCCGCAGCAGCGCCAGCTCCACCTGTCCAAGGGAGGGAGAGCGACACATGCAGCTCAGGCCTGCCATGCCACTTGGATGACCGGGATTGGGCCATGTGTGGAGTGGAGTCACCTCTCTAATGGGGACATCGTCATCCCACCCTTTTTTTTTTTTTTTGGTATTGGGGATTGAACTCTCCACCTTGTGCTTACCAGGCCCCTACTTTTTGTCCGCAGGTAGCTTCTGGATGAGGGCTCAGGGCAGTCACCTTTCTGTCCCTGCCGAGCTCGTGTCTTAGGGCTGCCTCTCGGGCCCCCCTTTTGTCCCTGCTTCCAGGCTTCACCCACCTCATGAATCCTTGACTTGAACTTCTGCCCCTTGCACCATGCAAAGGGCAGCAGGGACAGCAGAAGGCGACGTCCCTAGCTCTGCCTGCCTAGGCCCAATCTCTCACTGCTTTCCTGGGACTGCAGTCTGTGGAAGTTCAAATTGCATTCTCCTGTGGAATCCAGGAGTCCCCTTCAGCACCATATAGGCCTTCCTTGGCCTGGACACCACCTGGCATACTAGAAAGGGACAGGTGTCTCTGTGGGAAGGGGCAGCAGCGCCCAAACAGGCAGGAGAGGCCAGGAGTGTGGAAAGTGTTTGTAGCATGGTAGCTGAGGGCTCTGGGCTTGCCCCACAAATGCCCAGCACCAGATGCCAGCTCAGCACTGTTGGTCACTTTCATGCCCTCAGGAGGACACTGGAGCCCAGAGACACAGTGACCTGTCCAAGCTTGTACCACTGCCCCGAGGCGTTGAGGGAGGCAGGAACATGGGCCATGCTGACGGGGCTGCTAGGGCCGGATGGATCCTTATAAAGGATCTTTCTTTGACTAGGAAAGTTACTTTGTTCTCAGCAAGAGGTTGTGCGCATGTTTGGATTTCGACAAGCAGCCTGCCCAGGCGCCCGTGGTGCATGCCTGTCATCGCAGAGGCCGAGGCAGGAGAGTCCCTGAGAATCGGGACCAGCCTAGACTAGGTAGCAAGTTCAAGCACAGCCTGGATTAATGGCAAACCCTGTATCCACAAAACAAACAAAAAATAGGCAGCTTCACCAAACTCCTACAGAGAAGTCTACTCCGCTGTCTGCCCTCACCTATTGATCTGTGCCGAGGCTGGTGTCCTTGGGGACACCTGCCAGTGGTGCCGCATGCCTGTACAGTAAGGGCCATCAAACCACCTGTGGGAGCTGTCACCCCACAAGGGAGACCACAGTGAGGCCCAGGATGTACCTGGGCCCCTGCCCTGGCGAGCCTGCTATTTCCATAGCTGGCCTTGCCCAGGCCCCGGCTCCCATTCCTGGAGTGAGCCCGGCCCCTTCGAGTGCCTGGGAGCCGGCTCGTGCTGGGAGAGGCAGGAGCACCAGCCAAACCTTCGATGTAGCTGTGGGGACCGTGCCAAGCGTCTCACCCAAAGTCACAGCTGCCTGCCAAGCCCTGCAGCCCGGGTGGAAGAAGACAGCGGCAGAGGGGCACCACCTAGGGCTACACTTTTCCTCCTAATCTGACATCTGGCACTGCCCTAGATATCCTTTCTGGGCTCTGGGACAAGCTGCGCTTTCAAAAATCAGACAGGCAAGCTGCTTCTCAATGATACAAAGTCCCTGGGAGAGGGAGATGGAGGCCCCCCCCCCCCCCCCCCCCCCCGCATTCGGGGAACTGAAAGTGGAGTCAGGAGGGAGAGCTGGCCTAAGGCAGCTGCGCCCCAGGCACGAGGAAGAGGTGGGGCAGGCGCTAGAAGAAGTGGCCTGGGTAACCTTCCCAGGGCCTGCCGCTCGCCCCTAGGCCACCCCGGAGCTGTGTGCGCAGCTAGGCGGAAGGGCAGCTACGCTGGGGGCAGGGCGGCCTCGGGGTGGGCAGGAAGTGTGTTCTGCTGCGGTGGCTGGGGCCAGGCAGCCTTGGCCCAAGACCTCGGGGAGGCAGCCTAGCCGGTTAGGCCCAGGGCCCCAGCAGTCTTGACCCTGAGTGCTGCGGCCGCCACCGTGGCCCCCAAGCTGGGTCCTGCTCGTTAACCTTGGCTTGGGCTGAGTCATGTCTATAATGCCTGCACGGTCCGCCAGCCAGCTGTGCCGGGTGTTGGCCTTCAAAGGCCCGGGGCCGCAGCTCAGGCTGGGCAGTAAGCAGGGGCCCTGGCTGGCTGCCGGAGCAGGGTGAGCCAGAACACAGAAGCAGAAGTGACCTGGAGCAGCGGGCAGTCCATACGGGACAGTTCCTGCCTCACCGGGCCACTTCTGCATTCCCACTGTCCCTGGTCCCTCCCAGGCTGCCTGCCCCTCCAGCCTCAGCCCTGGCCTCCCTGGACCCTGGCCTGCCCCACCTCGTGGCCCCCATAGAAGGCGATCTCCTCCGAGTTGGCCACCACTCGAGAGTGCATGTAGCGCAGCTCCCCCTTTCGCCGTGCCTCCTCAGCCACCAGCTCCCCGAACTTGGGCGAGGAGGCCCGAAGTACGTTGGCTGTGAGGAACACCACGAGGCCCGCGATGGCCGAGGGCCAGGCTGTGCCGGCCCCACGGGAGCGTGCTGCCCGTACAAGTGTGTAGGAGGTCACAGCCACGTCCAGCAGCGGCTTGGTCAGGTTGGAGTAGAGGTGGGCCACGGAAGCGGCGAAGGCCACCAGGTCCTCTGTCAGGGACTGGTCCGGGTTGCGAAGCCGCCCGTCCATGTTGCTCACGCGGTAGTAGGTCTGCTGGGAGAAGTAGAGGCTGTAGGCGTGGGTCACCAGTCGGCTTCGGAAGGACAGGGCCAGCTGGCCCTCCAGGTAGCGGATGGCGCTGTTGACGAAGGTGGCAGGCAGCGCGATGAGCAGCCACTGCAGGAGCTGCCAGCCGAAGGCACGAGGGTCCTTGCGCACAATGCAGCGGGCCAGCCGGCCGTCCAGGCGGGCCACATAGACGGAGAGGAAGGTCCGGCTCACCAGCGCGGCCGAGTGGAGCGCCAGCAGCCCGGTCTCCCGGCATAAGACCCTGGGGAACAGCAGCCGCAGAAGCACCAGGAGCCGCCGCAGGAACACCCGGTTCATGCCAGCCTTGGCCGCAGTGGGCCCCAGGGCCTCCAATGTGGGCTCCCCGGCTGGGCCCTGCGGACCCCTGGCTGGGGCCAGGCACTGGCGCACCAGTGGGTACAGTTTGTGGGCTCCGTAGGCCGTGAGCGCCAGGACCACCGCTGTGCGCCTTAGTGTGGTCACCCGCGAGGGCCGTGGGGTGGAGAGCACCGGCATGTCACCTGGTGCCCAAGGCTGTAGCAGCGGAGGCAGCAGCAGGAGAAGCAGGTGCTAGAAAGGCTGTTGCTCTGAGCCGGAGCCCGTTGTCCAGGCAACTGGAAACCTTGCAGTGGTCCCTGAGACTGCCGTTCTAGGCCCCTGGGGTGGTGACAGGGGACCTGGTGCGGTGGCCTCGTCGGGCAGCCCAGTTGCTGGAGCTTGGCTCCTCTGTCCCCCAGCCCCTGAGGTCACAGCCTCCAGAGGGCTCGGGCAGTGAGGGCGTTTTCCCTCCTCCTCCTACCCCCGCCCGGCGGCGCCCCTCCCCGGGGCACCAGGCGCGTCCATCCGCTCCGCAGGCAGGCTCAAGCGACAGTGACTCCGCCACAGGCCCAGAATCCCCACCCATCTAGCCCTCCCCGAGGGGCGAGCCAGGGAAGGGGAGGAGGCGGAGGAGGGGCGGGAGGCGGAGGAGGGGCGGGAGGCGGAGTCTGGGCCCCGGGCGCCCCACCCCGATCTCGCCCCATGGACGGCCCCGCCCACTCCAACCACAGAGATGAGGACCCAGTCTGCGGGCTAGAGAGGCAGCTCTCGCCCTCCCGCCAAGGTTCGGCCCCACCCCGCCTCTGGGCCTCAGGAGCGCTGGAGACACAGCCCTGGGCCGCGAGGTGCCGCTCCTTCCTAGGCGCTGGGTGCTTGGCCCTCGGCTTGGGGGCGGGGCGGAAGAGGCACTGGGCGGAGCTGCCAGGGCCTCGCGAGGATTGATGGGCGGGGCACGACAGGCGCTTCCGGTTTCCGGCTGCGGCGTAAGGGGCGGGGCCGAGGCTGTGGTGGGAGAGTTTGGTGTCTGCGGCTGGGCGTGCACGGTGCCTGTGAGAAACCCGGTGAGCAGGGTCTTGGTCCAGCCTTGGGCCCTGGGCCACCAGGGTCGCTGGGGTCGCCAGGGTCGCTGGCCATGGAGCTTCTCTTGGCCCCTCGCCCAAGAAGAAGAGGGAGCACTGCGGAGGGAACGAGGCCCTGAGAAGTCTTTGGTTCAGGGCCCGCCTGCGAGTGCGGGTCGGGCAGGGCCGGACCAGGAACACAGGAGTGGCGGTGGCGGCCGCGGGGTCAGCGACGCGACGGGAACCTTGGTGAAGCGGCAGCCCGAGGGGCGGGGGCGTGAGCCCTGGGGGAGGGCGTGCTGAGTTGCGGCCCCTGGGGTCCCCCGGTACCTCGCAGGCGGCCCTCGAGCTGTGTGGCGCCGTGGCCTACCTGGGCTGCCGCGAGGGCTTGCAGTGGTTTGCGAGAAGACCCGCCGTTTCGAGAAGTTTCTCGGGACGAGGCCTTAAGGTGCTCAGTGGGGAGCTGCATTTGCTGTTGCCCGCGGCTCTTGCCCTGTAGGAGTCGCTCATGTGGGGCGGCTGGGAGGCACCCGAGGCCTCTGGCCCCATCGGAGGCAGGAGGAGTAATTCGGAGGTTTTTCGCTCCCGAAAACAGCTGCAGAGGAAGCTGTTGGATTCTGTGTGCCCGTCGTGAGAGCTGCCGAGGGGCAGCTATCGGGGACGGTGGTCTCTGAAACCCTGTGTCCCCAGGGTGGCTGCTTCGGCCTGGAGCATGCTTGCCCAAGCTGAACCCGATGGGTGCAGGATGCCTTCTTCAGCCAGGCTTTGGGAGTCTCCTGGGCTCCCTGGGGAGGATGGAGCTGGATGTGACCACACACATACTGCAGAGGGGCGAGTGACTTACAGCAGATGGAAGTTTGGGGCTTGTCCGACGAGTATGCCAGCTCAGTGCGGCCCTGGTTCAGCCAGGGCTTTGGGGGAGGGGTTTCAGGGTGAAGACTGGCATTGCAGTTTCCTGTGGGGTGCCTGAACTGGCCGCACAGCCTCACAGCCCCTCCTGTATCCTCTGCGCTTTCCCAGGAAACAAGCTTGCAACTCTCCGGTGGAAACCTGCTCACACAGGATGAGTCTGCAGTGGACTGCGGTCGCCACTTTCCTCTATGCTGAGGTCTTTGCCGTGTTGCTCCTCTGCATTCCCTTCATTTCTCCCAAAAGGTGCAGCATGGGGCGAGCAGGGGGGAGTGGTGTGTGGGGGGTGCCTGGCTCCTGCCCCTGTTGTGTGTGTGCAAAACCAGGGGACCCTGGAACTGGGCCAGGTGGAAACAGAATCTTTTCAGAATGGGGAGAGCAGGGGGTGCTTTCGACTGCCTGGTCACATCTTGCTGAATTCCCTTCCTGTGCACCCTGCCCTCTGGTTTCCAAAATGACCTGAGAAGAAGGTGCCGTGCTGCTCTGGAGGCTACGCCCTCTGGCCTAGCTGTGGGCACTTTGGGCAGCATGGGCTGGGCTGGCCCTTGGGATAGCCCTGGGCACCCAACACTTGCACCACCGGCTGTAGTGCTGCTGCTTGGTTGACTTCTGTCCTCCTAACCAGCCTCACTGGTGTTGCGCAGTAGCCTTGTGAGCGTTACTCAGCCTAGAAGGATGAGGCCAGAGGACCCAGTAAAAGTTAATAGAAGGTTAATTTTAATTATACATAGCCACATTATTCCTGTTTCAGCTGGAGTGTTATGGATGAGGCTAAATTGCCACAAATATGTTTAAAAACGTGTTAACTGAAAAACTGAAAACCCTAAGGAGTAGTTCGCAGGACAGTTAGTTTGCCTGTGGTTCAGAGGAATTGCAGAGCTCTGTAGGACAAACAGCCTGGTTTCTGCACAGAGGCAGTTGGGAAAAAAAAACCAAAACAGGAGAAAGGGGAACAGAAGAATAAGACAGACTGGAGACATGAGCTCGATGGCGAGTCAGATAGTGGGGATTACTGCCAGATGTAATAACTGGGCTCTCCAGCCATGCCTCTGGAGCTGAGGCTGCCTTGCTGATGGCCCAGTGTGTGAATGCTTTCGAAAACCCTTCCTGGGACCTGCATTCTAAGGCATCTGCGTGTGGGAATGCTGGAAGGTCTAGGGTCCCTCCCCGTGAACCAGGGTGGTGAGGACCAGACAGCTGAAGGTACAGTGTATAGAAGGACCATTCTGAGAAATAGCCCAGTTGTGTGGCAAACACTTTGAATACTGCAGAGGGATAGTGCCGATGTTTCCCCTTGCTACTGCTTCCTTGAATTTCTACACAGGCTCCTTTTTCTGAGCCGATGTGCTGCAGAGGCTGTGAGGTGGAGAATCAGCAGCAGCCGAGGCCAGCTGAATGGGCTCCTTGGCCCCTGGCAGAGGGTCCCAGTCTGGCTCTGTATTCTGCTCAGAGCCAGTCTCCCGGGTACCTGCCTCTTCAGCCTCTCTTCCTTTCATCTCCTTTCTAGGTGGCAGAAGATTTTCAAGTCCCGCCTGGTAGAGCTGGTGGTGAGCTATGGCAATACCTTCTTTGTGGTTCTCATCATCATCCTAGTGTTGCTGCTCCTCGGTGAGTAGCCCAGACCCACCCAGTGCCATCAGATCAGGTCCCTGCCGCAAAGTCCCGTAAAGAGAACAGCTGCTACTGCCTGGAGATAGGCCACTTGCGCACTTAATTTGCATCTTGCAAGGAAGGGGTGCTCCCCATCCCCTAAGAGGCTGCTGGAGGTTGGCAGGACCTCGCCTGTGAGAGACCCCTCTGCCAGTGAGCATGTGTCCATAACTCATGTTCTGGAGGTAGCTCCTCGGGTCTCAAGCAGATGCCGAGGGAAGCCAACTGGCCTAAGTGGTGTTGCTCTCCAGTTCCCTAGAAGTATGTGTTCCTTTCTTAGGGCCAAAATAGCTTCTCAGAGGAGACAGAGTGACCAGGGAGACTGAGTTACCTGCATAGGGGAGCTGTGCTTCTAGAGGGGAGCCTGTAGTCTAGGGTAGGGGACTAGAGGTGGAGGTATTGGGGGCTCAAGGTACCCCAGCTCTGTCTCCTCTTGGCTGTCTCCCATGGTGGTACTTATGATGCTGGGATTCTTGAAAGTAGATGAGTGTATAAAATCATAGATTTTTTTGTCAGAGAAAATAATTTTTATTGATATATTTTAGGTATACGTAATGATCCCATGCATTACAGGGAATTGGTACCTGTACATGATATAACTTGTGGAAATCAAGAGTTTTTTTAATGTTGTTTTTTCTGACTACAGAAGTAAAGCATGGTTAGCCAGGTATGGTGGCACATGTCTGTAATCCCAGCACTCAGGAGGCTGAGTCAGGAGGATTGCTGTGAGGTCACTAGCATGAACTGCATAGAAAGGCCCCGTATCAGTGTGTGTGCTGCCCAAATGAGCACCTCAGGCCCTGTTTCAGAGCAAATGATAATGCATAGTTGTTTTTAAAAATGTAGAAATCGCACATAGAAAGTTAAAATCCCTCATAATCTCATGTCCCACAGGTAACCATTGAGAGTGCTTTGGATTTTTTTTTTTTTTTTTGAGACAGGGTCCTACTGTGTAGTAGTGCAGGCTGGCTTTGAACTTGCGGCCATCCTCCCACTTCATCCTGAATACTCACTGTCATTGAAAAGTTTACAGCACTGGGATCTCATACACACTGCTGTGGGTCCTAATTTTCCTGTTTTTTGTTTGTTTGTTTGTTTTTTGGTACCTGGGATTGAACTCAAGTCTGTGTGCTTACAAGGCAGGCACTTATGCCACTGAGCTAAATCTCCAGCCCTTAGTTTTCCTGTTCTGTGTCCCTTTTTACAGCAGTCTATTCTCTTGAGATTGTACGGCGGTCTTTCTCACGGCCACAGCATAATCTGGTTCCCTCCTTCGAGGTGTCCTCAGAGCATTGCATATGGCTGCAATGCATCTGTGGGATAAGTTCATGGAGCAGAATTGCTGAACCCCAAAGTTGCCCAATGCCAAGATGTCAGGAAGGCCAGGCACATTGTGTAGTGCGTGATCACCTTGGGAACTAAGACTCCATCCCAAGCTAGAAATTCTGAGTTACACAACACCCACCAATTATTTTGGGTTTTTTTTCCCCTCACTTTGGGAATCTAGCCTAGGGGCTTTGCACTGAGCTGCTCCTCAGCCTTTTTTATTTTTTGTTTTGAGACAGTGTTTTGCCAAACTTAAATCCTCCTGCCTCAGCCTCCTAGAGTGCTAGCAGTATAGGTGCATGCCACTTTATCTTGCATTTCTTTGGGTTCAGCTAGGCCGTGTCCTAAGTCTCAGGTGGCATCTTGTCCTTTTCACACAGGAGTCTATCAAGAGCCTTTTTGTTTTGTTTTTTTCTTTTTTGGTACTGGGAATCAAACTCATGGCCTTGCGCTTGCCAGGTAGGTGCCTGTGCTGCTGAGATAAACCCCCAGCCCTCAGAGCCGATTAGTGAGGTCAAGCAGTAGGTACACTGAGTTTGCCTTTCGGCATTTCCTGGTACATGCGTTGCTAAACCGAGGCACTGTATGTGTTACGTGTTTAAGGTGGATGTGTCTCAGAGCGGCTGATGTGAGATGACATGATTGGTAGTGGTTTCAGGTCTGGTAGCTACAGACTTCTTGAGGGTGGTTGTATTATGACAATCTTCCCCCCTTTTTTCTTTGGTTCCAGGAATTGAACCCATGACCTCATGCTTGCCTGCCAGGCACTTAGGCCACTGAGCTAAACTCCTAACCCCAATCTTTCCCTCTTTACATTTTTGAGATGGTAACTTTGAATAAGCCTGAGGTTTTTTTCTGAAGTGTTTTCCTAATCTGAATAAAAGCTTAAAGTCCACCATAAAATGTAGGAACAGAAATGCTTGCTCCAAAGCCCCTGAAGCACCCGAGTAGGCATTTCCACAACAAGGCCCTCAGCTTGCTGGGGGGGTGGCTGGTGACCTGATTGGGGGCACCCTGGGAAAGGGCACTTTGTGGCTGGCAGTGCTTTGGAGCCTACACAAGCTTGTGGCCCAGGTAGTCTGGGGTGGGCATCGCTGTGCAGAGGCTGTGGGGGAGGGCAGAGGTGGAGGTAAAGGGGTACCGGGGTAGATAGGGAGGGGAGGCCGTCTATTCCCACTGCCCTTGCCCCACTGCCTTGCCCCACTGCCTTGCCCCAGATGCCTTCCGTGAGACCCGCAAGTACGATGACGTGACTGAGAAGGTGAACCTGCAGAACAACCCTGGCGCCATGGAACACTTCCACATGAAGCTTTTCCGTGCACAAAGAAACCTCTACATCGCTGGCTTCTCCTTGCTGCTGTCCTTGTGAGTGTGGGGGTACCCTGGGCTGGCCAACCACTGCTGCTTGGGCTTTGGCGCCACCTCATTTATGTCTTGGAACTCTGCCCCCACCACCGGGGCAGCCAGTGTAGAGCCAGCAGACTGACTCACCTTGACGTGTGGTGTTTGCCCCTGGCCTGGGGTAGGTGAAAGAGGGAAGGATCTTTGGGCCCTGGGCACAGAGGACTGATGGCCCAGGGCTGTAGGTGTTGGGGTGCTGGCCCGGGAAGCCCCAGAAGCAGCAGTGCGGTGTGCAGGGCTGACGCCAACACTGGCCAGGTGAAAACTGTTTTGGGAGTGGCATCTGTACCAGGCGTTGTTGGGACCTGCTGGATGGCCGTGAGGTCCCAGGGTCTTGAGCCGAGGCAGTGAGGGGTGCCAGGGCTGCCTCATGCCTGGAAGTAGGAGGGCAGGCAGAGGTGCAGCCTACAGGTGCCACCTTTTAGTGCCACCGCAGGGGTAACAGACCGAGGGGTGCCAGGTGGGCTCACGGGCATCACTGCTCCCTGGTCTGGTGCCTGAGGCTCAGCACTTTTTGTGCCTCTGTCGCCAGTGCCCGCTGCTTCACTGGGCAGTGAGATGGCCACATGGCCAATCCTGGCTTTTCAGGCTGCCCCAGCACAGGCTGGAGAGTGCGGGCTGCAGGATGGGCTGGTGTCCATGTCAGCCACTTCCATCCCTGAGCCATCGCCCTCTCGGTGGCTGTCTTTGGGGAGGGACCTCACACATGCTGAACTCATGCAGCCACTGAAACTCTGCCCTCTGCCCTGAGCACTTGGAAGGTGACACGTTTTGTCCCAGGCGTCACTGGGGCCTGGCGTCCATGGCGCAGGTGGGACCAGAGCTGAAAAAGTGTGTGTGGGGGGGTGAGACACGCAAGAGTTGGGGTGTTCACCCCAGAGTGCTCAGAAGCTGTCTGCGGCAGACACAGGACTCCGAGCTATGCGGCCCACCAAGCGCTTACCCAGCCTCTGCGCTGGCTCCGTGAAGGAGTTTCTAGGATGTGAAAGCCCACTTGAGCTCTGTGCAGGCTCACGGGGTGCTGTTTGTGGTTATGCCAAGAGGACATGGGGACAAGAGGCTGGGAGTCCCTCTGGGCAGGAGGACCCCAGGGTGCCTGGCCCTAAGCTCTGTCAGCGATGCCCAAGTGGGCCTGTAGACAAGCTGTGCGCTGGCTTGCTGCCCATGCTCAGGAGAAGGTGTCCGGGATAGAGGACACAGGGTGCTTTCCAGGGAGTTGGGTCCCAGCAGTGCCTCCATTCCTAGAGTGGAGTCCGCTGGGCCACCTCCGCAGGGCTGGTGTCTGGGGCCTTGGGCTGCCTTGGGTTGCATCTGCAGCTGGGTGTGGTTCTGAGTTGTGTGCAGATCCAACCTATCACCTCGGTGGTTGCCTTTGGGAGGCCCGTGAGCAGGGGGCACATGCGCAGTTTTGAAGAGGAGGAGTGAGTTGTGTGAGCTGAAATCAAGGCCCCCAGGATGAGCTCCCAGAGTGGCACCCTGAGCGGACTTGCAGTGTTCACAGGGAGACCTATGGGAATGTCGCACAGGTCCCTGAGAGCACCTGAAAGGGTTCACTGCTGGCTTCCTCTCAGTGAGCTGGTGGCCATCGAGGGCTGATGGGCAGGGCTGGGGTGTTGGGCAGGGGCTGCCGAGCTGTAGTGGTTGCTTTACTCTGTGGCTCCTCTGCTTTACCCATAGCTCCCCTCTACCTCCGGGCACCTCCGGGCCACTGCAGGGCTGACTGCTGTCCCACGGACTGTGATTCACAGGGTCAGTTCTGCACTCGACTTTGTTTTGTATGTAGATAGGGACATGTGTGGCTGTTGGCTAGGGACACATTCCGAGAAGCCAATTGTTAGGCAGCGTTGTGTGGTGGCAGCATCGTGAGCGGCTGGCGGGAACCTGAGTGGCCTGGGATGCTTCTGTCTGCCTCTGCGCAGTTATGGCACCGGCGAGGCGTTTGGTGTCTCAAGCAGGAGAGGCTATGGGGCCGGGGTCGGGGCCGGGGCTGGGCTGGGGCTTGGGTAGCACACCTGCCTGTCACACATCGGCCCTGGGTTCCAAAGCCAGTGTGATGTTGGTTAGAAAAGGGTACCGGTACCGGGAGATTAGAGCCGGGAGGCCAGTGTGGACTGGGGAGCCTTACTGGAGCTCCATAGGCAGGTGGTTGCTTTGGGCGAATGAACATGACAGCCCAGAGGTGACACTGCTCAGACTTCCTGGGCCACACTGAACTGATTAAAAGTAAGGAATTAGCCTGAGCTTGTCCTAAGCTTTTACTTTGGAAACTTACCAATTTCCTTTTTTTCTTTAAATGTGCAGCATCAGGGGTTGGACCCAGGGGTTCATGAATGCTAGACAAGTGTTTTTTTCCTGGAGCTATACTTCCAGCCCTTGCTTTTCTAAGTAGCTTTTATTTTGAGACAGGGCCAGTTTGCCTCGGCTGGCCTTCAACTGGCAAATCCTACATCGGCCTCCTGAATAGCTGGGACTACAGATGTGTGCCACTGTGCCCTGCCTTAGTTTTAACTCGGTGGCTCCTTTGTTTTTCTTTTCTTCTCTGTTTTTCTTTCTGTTTTTGATTGTTTCGAGACATCTCTCTGACTTGCTATGTGATTTAGGCTAGTCTTGAACTTAGCCCAGGTGGGCCTCAAATTTGCAATGACCTTTGTGTGTCAGCCTTCTTAGCACTGGGATTATCAATGTGTACCATTGTGTCCAGCTCTTAGCTCATTGGCTCTTTTTTAATAATGCAGCATAAAATGTATAAAAATTCTTTAATACCCTTAAGCTGTAGCTTTTTTCTGTTGCTTGTTTTACTTTTTAAAGAAAAGAGTGGCACACAAATGCACAGCCTAGGCCCGCGCAGGGCCTGTGCCTCCGCAGCAGGGCTGCCCTTTCAGAAACAGGCCCGCTCCTTGAGTTGACTATGCTCCATGCTCTTCTGTATTAACCGAAAGCCTTTGGGGACTGCAGCCCCATTTTCTAGGTTGCGCGCTTATTTTCCTGTTCTTCAGTGCTGGGCATGGAACCCAGGGCCTCGCACAGGTTAGGCCACTGCTCTGTGCTGTGGACATTTCTTTTCCCCGACTGTAAACAGGGAGTGTCTCATGCGAAGACTTGGGAAGCCAGGCTTGCTAGGCAGCAGAGTGCTCGTGAGGCGGGAGAAGGTGTGGGAGCCAGACTGCCCCTCAGCATCTGAGGCTTCCTCCGCAGTCTCCTTTCTCCTTGCCTCCTCCAGCCATGCTCTCCGTGTGCAGCAGGAACAGGATGGGGAACTCTTGCTGGGTGTGAAGTGCACTGTCTTGGTGTGTGGCTGTGTGAGGGCCTTTTCCTTTTCTTCCCTGGGACCTGTGTGTGCTGGGGAAATGCTCTACCCCATCTCCCTGAGGTTTTTTTTTGTCTTTTTCCTTGTTATCGGTACCAGGGATCGAACTCACGACTGCCTGCTTGCAAGACAGGCACTTATGCCGCTGAGCTAAATCCCCAGCCCCCCTCCCTGAGTTTTCTAACAAAGATGTGTCATGAGGGTGCAGGAGCACTGGCAGCTACACAAGCGGCTTGGAATGAAGTCAGCCCTCCTTCACACCCTGCAGTGTTCCCAAAGTGTTGAGCAGAGGAAGGAGGGCTGAGCTGGGTTTTGAAGCTGTTATTTTGGGGGCAGAGTAGGCTTTTTGAGACAGGGTTTTGCTATGTGGCCCAGGCTGGCCTGGAGCTCGCAGAGATCCTCCTGCCTCAGCCTTGAGAATGCTGGGCTTTGGGTGCACTGCTGGCAGGCTGCTCATAGAGTACTGCTGTTTTCCTCTCCCTCTGACAGGGGTGTAAGGCTCTAGCAACTGGCTAAGCTCCAGGGCCACTCGCATCTGGCCTCCCATCTGGTGGTGCCTGCAGCTCCCTCTTGTGGCACCATCCAGCCACAGGCTGAATCCTGTGTGACAGCTACTTAGAAAAGAACACAGTGATTGCAGGAGCCCGTGGGACTTCCCTGGTTGTCCCTAGATGATCTGTTTAGTCCCTGTTGAAGATTTGCCAGAAATACATGTTCTTCCTTAGTTGAAGGCCCAGATCCTATGATGCTGGCTGTGGCCCTTCAAGAGTGTTAGCAACCCAAGTAGCTAGGACTGTAGGTGTGTGTCACCATGCCCAGCTGCAACTTGTGTTCTCATGTGGTCTTAGCCACAGAAGTGTTCTCATCTGCACCTTCTATGGAGGCGGCCCGCATGCAGCTCATAGGAAACACTTAATAAGACTGTTGTCTTCTGGTTACAGAAACCCCTTGGCATCAACAGCTGTAAAATAAAGCCTCCTCCTTACACACTTCAGATAATAGACATGTGGAATGATGTCGCTTGTAGTGCTGGCCCGGGGCTGGCCAGTGACAGTCATATAGATGTTTGCAAACTTTTTTTTTCTTTTTTTGAGATAGGATCTTCTCTGTAGCCCAGGCTGTCCTTGAACTCACTATGCAGTGCAGGCTGACCTTGAGTGAGCCTCCTGCCTCAGCCTCCCCAGTGCTGAGATGCCAGCCTGGGGTGTACCAACACACCTAGCTTGTTTCCAAGCCAAAATCATTTTGGCCATTGTGTAATACAGTCCTACGAATGCTGTTTGGTACTTTTACCTTGCTTTGGTTAATCTTTTACCATAGCATATGTTTTAGTGATTGTTTCCTAAATGGTTCCTAGGCTTCCCTTTTTCTTGCGGCGATGCTAGCAGTGGAGCCTAGGGCCTTGTGCGCCTGGCCGCTGTGCTGAGGGCTGTGAAGCTTCTGCTTGTGAGAGGCTGTCATCGGTTCAGCCAATTCCTTTCTTGGGTGAGTGAGCTGCACAGAACTGTGGCTCTTCTTTTGACACTGGGTTCTGCCGTATCACCTAGGCTGTTCTTAAAGTGGGGTTCCAGTTAGCCTCCCGCCTCCCGCCTCAGTCCCCTGCTGGTGCCTAGCCTTGCCTCCCCACGTATGTAGGTTCCCCATTTCCTTTCTGATGGCTGGAGACAGCTGCCGGCACTGGCGCCCTGGCACCTTTGCTGCTCTGAGGTTGGCACAGGGCCAGGAGCCTCAACCAAACTGGACTTGCCTGAAGTGTAGTCTCTGGGGCTTGCTGATGAGCACCTGTGTCAGGACAGGCTCCCTGGTGACTCTGCGTGCCCGCCAGGCGTGTTTCTGGATTGTGTCGTGGGGCCCTGCTGCCTGGATGTGGTTTGTTGAGGCCCATGCTGGTTAGGAGGCACGGCTTCCACCTCCTTGTGCACTGGATCACCATGCTAGGAGGCTGTGAGGGCGGCCATGGGCACGCCATGAGCACGTAGCACTGCCGGAAGTAGAGGGATAGGTTAACCCACTTAACGGTGGCTGCAGCTTGGCTCTTGTTCTCCATGACCTGCTGCACATGCTCTCCAGGCTGGACCCCTGCAGCCAAGGTTGCTGGCACACACTGTCATCTCAGCTACTTGGAGAAGGGTAAAGCAAGAGGGTCACAGATTTGAGGCTAGCCGGAGCTGTACCATGAGAACTTGACTCCACAAGATCAGTGACTACACCCCAGCTAGCCTGGGCCCTGTGTGGCCCTGCCAGTGGCCAGGGCAGGGTTGTACTCTGGGAAGTGGTGCCCATCTTAGGATTGTCCTGGGGACTTGCAGACCTAGAGCATTAACCCGGCTGAGTTCTCACAGCAAAGGGTGGAGTGAGGAGCAGGGCATAAGTGGCCTTTGGCATGCACGGCTTCACAGGAAAAGCTCTAATTTCCTTGTTAGGTGGGCCTTTGGAAAGGCAGCAGGCAAAGTCAGGGAGGCCGGGCCCAAGGCTGTTTCTCACCTCTAACTCACCTGGCACACGCTTTGCTGTTGTTTTGGTTTTGGAGGTGAAGTCTCCTGAGTCCTAGGCTAGCCTCCTGCCTCAGCTCCATGCTTCACCAGCAGGGTAGCATCAGACAGGTGTTTTCAGCCTGCCCAGCTGCAGATCCCCTGTGGGCTGCTTTCTTCTGAAAAGGCCCCACCAGGCTCCGGGCATGGGAATGGGGTGGCTGCAGAATTTGCATGTCCTGCCTGTTGGTCTCAGTGTTGAGAGGGTGACAGCACTAGTGTCCTAGTTCCGTCTGTGTGTGTGGAGAACAGGGACTCACCGGGTAGTGCCCGTTCACTGGAGGAACTCCAGGCTTTGGGAGACTGTAGCTGAGGTTAAAACTAGGGCCACAGGCGTGCTAGGGAAGTGCACCTATCACCGAGCCACACCCCCAGATCATATGCGCTCCTGCCCTGTCCCTCAAGACGGAACCCAGGGCCTTTGCATTGAGTCCCCTCCCCACTCTTTTTATTTATTTTGAGACAGGGTCTCCCTAAATTGCCAAATCACCCAGACTAGGCTCAAACCTGTGATCCTCCTGCTCAGCTTCCCAAGCTCCAGGGATTGTAGGCGTGTGCCGCCATGCCTGACTTCAATTTTATTTGTTTGACTGATGGATCGACCGACTGATTTTGAGACAGGGTCTCACCATGTGGTGTAGGCTGGCCTTGGACTCTGGGTGACCCTTCAGTCTGTGCCTCCCGAGTGCTGGGATTGTGGTGTGCAAAATGGAAAATGAAATCCTATCGTGTTGCTCTAACCATCTTTGACACAGACCTTCCCAGGCCTTGTGCACATCTTCTAACAGATGCTGCCACATGTTAGGCACGGTGGATTCCAGGTGCGAAGTTCATTTGCAGGTTGGAGGGGCCTGTTGGAGTTCTCAGAGGTGGTTATCAGCTGTGCTGTGGGTTTAGACCTAATGCGCTTTGGCCCCTGTGTGGGAACTTTTCCTCTCAGAGTCTCTGCTGCTTTAGCACCACAGGACGGAGCCCTAGCTACATCTGGTCATTCGTGCTTTGCAGTCAGTTCATCCTGAGGCTTTTCCAGGACAGCAGCCTGTCCTCAGCCTTCTTGTGTGGCTGCCAGCTCCCTGGGCTTCTGGTCTGCTGCCCTGCTGCTTCTGCTGTGAGCAGTGGCAAGCTCTCCGTTGGAGGGATTCTGTGCATGCCGTCCCCGTGGGCATCTCTCCCATCTGTGTCAGGGTGCTGTGCAGGAGGTGGATAGCCAGTTGAATGGCTCAGTAGCACTGTAGCCCGCTCAGTGTTGGGGTGTGGCACATGTGGCACAGGGAGCCAGAGGCAGTGGGGCCATGGTAGAGGCAGTCGAGGGGTGTGGGGGTCCGAGGCCAGGCAATAGGTACTGGCTGGTGGGGACCCTGGTTTCCACGGGGAAAGCTGTGTGTAGAGCTGCCCACAGGAGGTGAGCTAGGCAAGGCAGAGGGAAGAAGAGCCCCTGTCTGCGTGCTGGAGAGGAGCAAGCTTGGGAAGGCCTGGTGGGCGGCCCTGTAGCTGGGGTGGGTGGGCAATGGCAGAGCCTGCACACTCAGATGTGCAGGAGGCTCAGGGCACCTTCTGCAGTCCTCGGGTTCCTCCAAGTGTGGGATCCCCTTCCTTAGTCCCTTCTGCTGCTGTATACCCCCTGGGCCTGTGTGGTCTTTAATGGCAAACCTGTCTGGGAACCTTTCAACACGATCTCTGGGTGGGTACATTTCAGTGTCCTTACGGGTTTCTGCCAGTTGGGGCCCAGGACATGACCTGTGACTATCTCTCCCTCAGCACCCTTGGGACCGACCTCTGCCACCACCTTTGTAGAGCCCTGCAGGAGCCCGTCCCTCTCGGACCTTCATGACGCACTGCCTTCTTTCCAGCAGCTTCCTGGTGTACAGGGCTGTGACAACGATCGTGTTTGTCAAGGCCCTTTGCATGCTGTGCCCATGGGTCATCCAGCTCTCTTCCTTGTGCTGCCCTGGGTTTTCTGTAGGGGCTGCTCTGAACTCCTGTGTTGCTCACTGGCTTGTGTCACTGTCCCCAAAGGCTCTAGGCACCCTATGGCAGCTGGGATGCATGGAGCTTGGTGGACTGGCCCAGGGTGGGGAACTAAGCTCTTTCTTTTTGTGTGGAGTAGTTAGTGCCAAGGGCCTGGCACCTGAGACCAGGTGGTCTCGGCTGATGGTGACTTGCCAGACTGCCGTGCTGGGCTTCCAGGAGGTGGCAGTGTATGCACACATAGGTCTGCTGGTGCCAGCTGCCACAAGGCTGGCCTGCTCTGGTGCCACTGGGAAACAACTGGCAGGGGTCTCTATTTCAGGAAAAGCCTCTATGTGCTCTGTCCTGCGAGGCAGATCCGAGTCAGCGTAGATGGAGCAGCACTGTCCTCTTGCGTGGTGTTCTGAACATCTGCAGTGCAGCTCATGTGGCCGAGACCCCAGCTTCCTGCTTTGCTGAATTTCCATTTAGGTAGTAGGGATAGTGGACAGCACAGGTCTAGCTCTGGTTCTCAAGTACCACCAGCCCTACCATCCCAAGGGACATCTGTCACCACTGGGGGTGGTCTGGCTTGTCACCATCGGGAGGAACTCTGTTAGCACCTTGTGCGCAGAGGCTAGAGGTGCTGCTGAACCCCATACAGCACTTGGTAAAAAATGTTGTGACTTCTGGAGGTTCCTTAAAAAGCTGGAATTAGAAGTCCCAAAAACGTTGCGACAGTATGTTTCTGTGCTGAGACTCACCCTTGGCACCGCCCTATGACGAGGCTGGGACCCAGGGTTGGCCATGGAACAGAGATGTGGACTGAGGGTGATAGCCTGGTGCTCTGGCTACTGCCAGGAACCAGGTGGGCCACAAGCATGTCTTTCAGTTTGCCGCTGTGACTCCCAGAAGCTCTCCGACCTCCCTCACTTGCTCCCTACAACCAGTGCACCCCTAGACTGTCAGCTGCTTTCAGGAAGCACACCAGACCCCCCCCCCCCAGAGGCTGGGCGGCCGCTTTGGGAAGCGCCACAGCCATACAGAGAGGCACTTGGGCAGCCCTAGCAGGCGAGCTACTTTGGGCTTTTATTCCAGACTTACCTCCTCATGCCGCACTGGGCCGCAGCCGCCTGTGTCAGCACTGTACTTTGCCCCAGTGCTTTCCTGGCCATCCCTGGCTTTGGGTCCTTGGTAAGACAGCTACCTCATTCTCTCCTCAGCCCCTGAGGTGTGTCCACTGCGTGTTCTTGGCCAGATGCCTTTGGGGTCTCCTGGGCTGTGGCAGTACGGGATCAGCAGGTGGCGCTGTGGCACCAGGGTCAGCTTGCATATCACTGAGGCCAAGAGCCTGTGTCACACATAGCCCTTGTCAGTAGGGGTGTCAACTCACCTGCAGGCCTGCGGTGTCCGCATTCCAGGGCCGGCCACAGGAGGTCTCAGGGTGCTCAGACCTACTGCTGCTTCCCCCCTTGTGGCTAAGCCTGCACAGTGGCGAGACAGTGTTGGTGACAGGCCCATGGGCCGTCTCTCCCTCTTGCTGTGCTTGGCACTGCTTCTCGAGAATCCAGAAAGAGATTCTGTTTCTCCTGCCTTCTCTTGTTTACTCAACCTTTCGTAAAAGCATGATAGCCCTACTCGGCATCCAAGAACATCTTACCCAGAAAGCCGAGTCGGGTTCAGGTATTTGGGGCTGACGTGTGTCTGCCAAGGACACATCTGCCTTTGATTACTTCTCTACTGGCCTTTCCCTGTGTCATTGGACCCCAGGCCATGCCATCACTGACTGCCAAGTGCTGTTAGAAAATTGGGGTGGCATGAGTTTTTGCCTATGCCCTTTAAACACCTCAGAACTGTTATGTGAGTGGCAGTCCCCAGGAGGCATAGCAGGGAGGCCAGAAAGCTGCGTGGTGAGAGAAGGGCGCCGTGATGGGCACAGCTGTGGGCTGGCCTGGGGGACCCGGCAGACCCCTTGGAGAGCTGTGCACATTTTAGGGGCGGGGCGGTGGGGGGGACTCTGGACATGTCCCATGTGGTGCAGGCCAGGGATCCTGCTGGCAGGGGCGGCCCTGAGGAAGCAGGCTGGAGACAGGCTGGCGTGTGAGTGGGCCCCAGCTCGTGCTGCTGAGTTGCCTTTCCCACGTGCCTCTCAGCTGTTGCTGTAGCACCAGCCTGGCTTGCTCACCACCGTGGGGTGGAAGTGGTGCCTTCCCTGGGCTGTCCCATGTTTCCTCTTGCTAGGTAGGCTGGCAGGGCTTGTCCCTCTCGGAGCCAGGCCCCAGGCGGACAGGGTAGGGCAGAAAAGGCAGGCTTGGGCCCAGCTAGCAGCCTCCAACGTGTCGCCTCATTTCCTAGGAAGTGCTTCCTGTGCCTGGCATGGGAAGAGGGCACCGGGAAGGTCCCGTTTCTGGGTGTTAGGTATGGGGTGGAGCTGTGAAAGGCATGGGCCTGCCTGGTGGCACCATGGCTTGAGAGGACTGACAAAGGGCAGGGCATGGAGCCTGCATGGCACTCTGGTGTGCACTGGGCCCTCCATGAGGGTGCCTGAAGATGTCTTCAAAACAGACCTGGCTGGCACATTGGGAAAGGGTTCCTTGTGGAAGGTAGTAAAGCCGGGGAGTGTATTCTGGGGACAGCTAGGACAGTTACCTGATGATGGCATCCCTGCGTGCCTGGTTGGTTGGGTTTGTCTCCCCCAGGGTGGATAGGAATGCCACAGGTCACCAATAGGCAGGAGGTGTCTGCAGGTGACTTCTCAGAGTTGATGCGTAGTACCCCATCCCATGGCTTGAGCTGAGGAGCAGGCACAGTCCAGTCCAGCTTGTGTGGCTAATACCACAGCCTGGATGCACTGGGAAATTGTGTGGGCAGGAAGGGAAGGCCTGTTCAGGACAGGCTGAGTTTGGAGTGTAGGGACATCTAGTAGCTGGCAGTTACCCACAAGTGCAGGCAGCAGCTGAACCCTATTGGGGTGAGGGGGGGCCAGATGAAAACAGGATGTGGAGCAGAGCTGTGGGTACGGGGGACCTGGCCCACAAAGTGATGGTCCAGAACCTGCTTCAGGCAGGTAGGAGAGACAGGGTGGCGCAGAAGGGAGCTGTCCTGCCCTCAGCTGAGCAGTGGGGGTGTCTTCCCAGAGGCTCGCTGGGGTGCCCAGCAGGTGAGGAGTATCTGCAACAGTAGGCCAGACGAAAGGGAGCTGGAGGCTGGGACTGGCCTGTGCTCTGGGGTGGCACCAAAAAGAGGGCCATGCCTTGCTGTTGCCAGTGCCCTGGCCGTGGCTTCCTGGCCACCAGTGGCCTGCATGGATAGCCAGGTGATAGCCCTGGGAGCTCCCCAGCTGCTGGGTCCCTGTGCTGGCCACACCACCCGATGGCATGCCTCCCCCCCCCCCCAGCTGGAAGGAGGGGCTTCACCCTGGTCCACGGCAGGTCTGGGCCTGGCCCACTGGCCTTGCCTTTGTCCAGGCCCCTGCCAGTCAGCTGGGTGGCCTCTTGCTGCCTCCAGCAGCACCCAGCAGCACTTCCACCTTCAGGGCTTGCCCAATGGGGCCAGGCTGGTGGGCAGCAGGGCTGAGACAGGGAAACCCGAGCCCCGGGCCACGAGGTCTGGGCCGCTAATTTTAGAGAGCACATGTCATTGGAAACTCTCCACTCCTGCCAGGAATCCACAGCCTGGCTCTCCCCGTGCCGCCAGGGGCCCCTGGGAGCTTCTCCCCTGACTGGGAACTCTGGGGGCCTCTCTGCCCTGGGGGCGTAGCCAGGAGGGGCTCTGCCATACCTGAGAGCCTGGCCAGGCCAGAGGCAGTTCCCGCTCTGCTGTCCGCACTGCCTGCTGCCTGGCTTGCAGTTGGGAGCGGTGGGGCCTGGCGAGGCTGGGAGGCAGCTTCATGTGTTCTGAGCAAGCACTTTCCTTGTAGAGCCATGGCGCAAGCAGATTTTCTTCCTTTTTCCTGACCTGAGCCTGTGTGCCAGGGCTGTACCCGGCCCCTTCGTGGTCACCTTAACAGCTTAAGCAGTGCTTGTCCTAGGGCTGCAGGGAAGAGCCTCCCAACTGTCCCTGCCACTGCTCAAGGGTAGCATCTGCCCCAGCTGTTGCCTAAGTGCCCTAGTTCTCCCATGTGTCCCCGCTAGCCCGAGAGGGCCTCTGCTTGAGTGTTAGTGTGTGACAGATGCCCGCGTGGTACCGCGTGACCAAGGCACTGAGTAGGCGGCAGTCCCGGCCATGGGCCATGGAGGCAGACACCCGAGTTACAATTGCAGCCGTGTCTGTTTCCGGCTGTGGACTCGGCCCTGTCACTGTCCCCTGCCAAGCACCAGTTTCCTCCTCATTAAAATGCGGGCAGCAACAGCAGCTGCCTCCTGAGATAGATAAGAGGGTCTGGCTGACATGTTGTAAGTACCCACATCTGTCAGCCACTGTTCCACTGAGGCAAGCCTGGCCTCGCAGGCCGGGAGCGGTGCTGAGGCTTGCCCGGTGCATCCCGGCCCCAAGGGGAGAGTGCTGGTGTTCTGGGACCTCGTGTCCCCGGGCTCTTGCTCCTAAGCCCCGCACACACCACCTCTGCGTGGGCATGTGGGGGCCCCACCTTGCCCAGGTATCGGCAGGCCTGGGCTGCAGGCAGGTGGGCAGGGAGGGGCGCGGCTGAGACCAGCCTGCCAGCCAGGTTGCCTTCACCTCTTCCTTCTCCTTCCTGTAAACAATTGCAGCCTGCTTAGACGCCTGGTGACTCTCATCTCCCAGCAGGCCACACTGCTGGCCTCCAACGAAGCCTTTAAGAAGCAGGCGGAGAGTGCTAGTGAGGCGGCCAAGAAGTACATGGAGGAGAATGACCAGCTCAAGAAGGTGCACCCCGCCTGCCCAGCTTCCTCAGGGCTGTGAGACTGCTGCCATCCTGCAAGCTGGGGCGCAGGGTCTGGTGCAGGCACAAAGGGGAAGTTGTCCATGGGAGTGCAGTGGGGGGAAGTGGGTGTGGCCACTGCCAGTTAGTCCCCAGCCCTGGTCAGAGTGAGTCCCTGGTAAGCTGGGACCCCCGCCTCTTGGGTGAGACCCCTGTTCGTACCCCTATACCACCAATGCTATATCCCTGTCGTGGAAGGCTCTGCCAGGGAGCAGGTAGGGCCTGGGTTGTGGGCCCGTCCTTGAAGACCTGTCACAAGAAGCGAAGTGCGGGCCAAGCTTGGAAGGAGACAGATGGATTGGGAGTTGCAAGTGGGGTGCAGCTGGATGGGCAGGGCAGGTTTGGGGTCACTGGCTGCAGTAAGCAGCCCGAGCCAGGGGTAAAGGCCGCAGTAGTCACTTGGGAGTGAGTGGCAGAAAGCTCTGCCTCCAGATGAGGTGGTGAGCTCCATGGGGCAGCTGAGCCTCACCGGTGAGGAAGGAGGCAGGGCCTGCAGCCAGGGCAGGCAGGGTGTGTGGCTTGTGTGCTGCAGCAGGTGGCCCTGCTGGCCCTGCCCTGGCCCTCGGCGGCTAGCCACATCCTGGCCTTTGCTGGGAGTGAGCAGTGGCCCAGTTCTGTGTTGACATGTCTGAAGCGGTGAGTGCCCAGGGCAGCTTGAGGAACTGCAGCTCGGGAAGGCCTGGGCTGGAGCCTTGCCTCCCTCCCGCCCGCCCAGTGACCTGGCCCGTGGCACTTTTCCTAGGGGGCCACTGGGGACCAAGACAAGCTGGAAAGTGGGGATGCTATATCGAAGGTGGCAGAGGAGAACCAGAGCCTGAAGGCCAACCTGAAGAAGCTGGAGGACGAGCTGGCCGACTCCCAGCAAAGTGAGCCCCCCTGTGACACACCAGGCACAGGCCTGGTGGCCTTGCCCCTTGCCAGGCACAGGCTTGGGAATCCCCGAGCAGCCCTGGAAGCTGCCTGTGAGCATGGCAGGGAGTGGACAAGAATTTGAGGTGGTTTTGTTTTGGAAAATCTAAACTGGCTCTCCACGGCCTCCCCACCCCAGTCGGCATGCAGACCAGCCTTGCTCTGAACTGGGATATTACTCTTAGTCTCTCACCTGCAGCCTCACCAAAGGTCACTCCTGCTGAGAGCCACTTGGGTTTGCTCAGCAAGGGGGGCCACTGGACTCCTGTGTCATTTGGCTTCACAGAGCAGTCTGGTCCTTCCCGGGCATGGGGGCTGCAATGGCAGCTGGCAGCATTGGAAACAACACAGTTGCACTCATGCAGATTTGGGGTGCTTCCTCCCGTTTTAGCCAGTCCCAGTCTTCCCATGTCTTCGTTACTTGCAGAACTTGAGAAGGCGGAGAATGAGGTGCTGGCCATGCGGAAGCAATCTGAGGGCCTCACCAAGGAGTACGACCGGCTGCTGGAGGAGCACGCCAGGCTGCAGGTCAGAGCCCCGCTGTGGTGGGCATCGCGAGTGTGGCCCTGCTGAGGAAGTTCCTCGGTGCTCTGGGCCTTCCCTTTGGCTGGCTGTCTCTGTGTCCCATGTGGCTGAAGGTGATGGTCCGCAACCTGACCTGGTCGGGCTGTCCCGGGGTGACCAGAGGCACATGTGGTCAGGAAATCAGCTCATGTAGCTCATAACTGGTGACCCCAATTTGGGCACTGTGGTGTGGCGGGGGAGTAGGACACCTGGCATCAGTTCTCTCTGACTGCCACGGAAGCCCCGAAGAAAGAGGCCCTTGCTGCTCCTCTGCCCCATGCCATCCTCCCAGGCCAGCACTGTGCAGGGTGGAGGAGGCGGTGACACACCCCTGGGTGGGCTTCCTGTACCTTCACAGGCCGCGGTAGATGGCCCCACAGACAAGAAGGAGGAGTGATGAGTGACACCGCCCGCTCCCCTGCCTGTGGCCGACCTGCGCTTGCCGCTCTGGGAGCCCAGCTTCTTTCTCCCTCTAGTTCTCCCTCCCCTCCACGGCTTCTAGCAGCACCCTGGTCCACCGCAGACTCCCGGCACCCCAGCGGGGCTGAGTGTTACTCCTTGTCTGGTCTGCGGGGCCGCGGGCCGCCTTCCCTCTGGGAGTGGGGGGCCCTGGGCCCCACCTGCCCCCACTCGCACTTCTGTCGGTCCTGCCCGAGCTCCCTCCTTGTGCAGGCCCGCTGGTTTTCCCTGCAGGCAATAAAAGTTGTGATGTGATGTGTCTTCGTCCTGTCCTCTTGCCTGTTCGTGATGACTGAGCCTAGGGAGGGCCCACCGCCTTGCTCTCTGGCCCCCCACCCTAGAGGAGCCCGGCTGCCAACCCCCCCCCCCCAGGGCGGGACAGGCCTGCCTTTGTGGCTCTTGGGAGTGTCAGGCCTGTCAGCCTCCCTGGGGGGGAGCTGAGAGAACCCGCAGAACTTCCTGGTGGCAGACTTGCGGGTGCCTGCCTGCCTCTTCTTTTTTTTGAGGTCGGGACAGGACGGGAGAATGGACTGAGAACGTGGCAGCAGGCCACGAGTCACTCCTTGCCCCGCCCTCTGAAGGTTTGCCGCATGACCTCTGACTAATGCACAGGATGGAGAGGAGACTCGTCCTTGGCAGTGACCTAACTCTGCTCGGGGTGGAGCAGGGCTGTGGGGAGGAGTGCCACAGGCACAGGTGTGTGACATCGAGCACCAGCCCCAGAGCCTGGTACAGGGCCTGGGGAGCAGTCCTAGCCGTCAGTACCTGACCAGGGGGCGGGCACACTTTGGGCCTCTGGGAAGTCTCGGAGCCCAGGTCGAGGAGTAGGTAAGGTGTGTCTCTGGGAATAGGGTAAACCCTGGTGCCAGCGTCACTGGTGGGTGACTGGCGGCCAGCTGTGTGTTCCTGTTCCTGCCTGCCGTGTCTGGGCCCCAGTCCACCACTGCCCCTTGCTTCCAGTCATGTTTCCCCACTCGTCGAGCACTGCCAGCTCCTGGAGAGGCCCTCCCCTGTCACAGCTGTCCGAGAGCTGGTGCCCATGGGGTTGGAGAGCAGCTGGGTGACGCCCTCCACTTGCTGAGGCCTGGGCCTGTCTGCTATTCCAGGAAGTGTTTCAGGATTACCTTGGGCCTCCTGGGCCCGCGTGTCTCCGTGCCAACCGGGCTAAAGTCCAGGCCGCTTCTCCTGCTCTTCCTCCCTGGCAGGGCCAAGTCCCTCTTCAGCCTAGCATTTGGGGGATCCCAAGACACAGACAAATGGGGTGGGGCTGGAGCACTCCCTCATTATACTTGGGGTGGCTTGAGGGGCGAGATTGCTTGGTGTTTTTTGGTTTTTTTTTTTTTTTTTTTTTTGAGTATCAGGGCTCAAACTCATGACCTTGTGCTTGCCAGGCAGGTGCTTGTGCAGCTGAGCTAAATCCCCGGCCAAGACCACTTGTTAACTTTGCTTCTGTGTGGTCTTCTGTGATGTCATGACTTCCTGTGTCTTGAGTAGCATCATGACAGGTGGCTTTGCAGGGCATCAGCCCGGAGGCAGAGGAACATTGGAGTGAGCAGCCAGGCTAGGGTGCCGGCTGAGAGCTGGGGCATCCTAGTGTGTGCATGTGATCAGGGTGGGGTGAATGGGTGGCAGTGGGGGGGAGGGTCAAGTGCATGCTCAGGAGAGGCAGGCTGGGCATTGGGGAGTAGTCAGCAGGCCTGGGGTGAGTGGACTGTCGGTGCCGGGGGCCTCCTGCCTGCCCGGGGTGACCGCTCCCCCTCTGTGCACCAGGCCCCGACAATGGCCACCCTGTGTTGCATGGTGTCCTGTCCTTGGAGGCCTCTTTCCCTTGCTGCGGTAGGAGAGCGTGAGTAGGCACTCACGTGCGTGCTTCTATGTCTACGAAGGCACTGACATCAGGTGCCGGAATTGCTGTCAGTGTCCCCTCCTCCTGGCACCCACCACTCCCCTTTGTTTAGGACAGAATGTAGCCACAGTTTCGCCTTTTGTGCTTAGCTCTAACTGAGCATCATTGACCCCAAGTAGCTTTCCTAGGCTCAGTGACATCCAGTAGTTGGATGCACCCATCTCCTGGGCTGTTCTGCTGTCCATGGACACTGGGACCCTCGAAGCCTTTTCCCTGATCCTGCTGTGGCCACCCCTCTGTCCCACAAGCCTGTGTCTTTCCTGTTCCCACAGTCCTAGCTCCTGGCCAGACTTTCCCGTGTGTTCACCTGCCAGCTAGATGTCTCCACTTGGATGGCACTTCCAAGACGATGCAAAGCCAACTCAGATTATTGTCCCCTCTGGTGGACCTGACGTTGCCATTCTTCTAGTGGCCCAGACCAGATGTCTGGTGTCCTTGACCCTTCAATCCTGCATCCTGGTCCCCCACAATCCCTTCTAGTCCCTTTCTCAAAGTAGAACCTAATGGGAAACTGCCTCACCTCTTGACCCAGCTACCACCCTGTTCCTCTACCTCCCTCAGATCTGGGCAGGTCACCTGCTCAGTGATACACATGGGGGACCCTGGGCTCACCTGGAGCTTGCTGACCCCACTGTAGCCGGCTCAGGACAGTGCCCTGTGTGCTCCTGCGATGGAGGCCTCACTGTACCCCCACACCCTCCCCGGGAGCAGACAGCCGAGCCAGCTTTGGAAAATGACGTGTTTTATTGCTATGTTTGCAGTGGCTTTTTAGCACAGTAAGAACGTCCCTGCAGGCCCGAGCCCTCCCCAGCCCCGCCCCTTGGCTTAGGGCTCCATGTAGGGGAGCCCTTGGGGGCCTCCTGGCCGCCTTGGGCTTGACGGGACACGGACGTGGGTTAAAGCTGCTACACGGAAGACTTGAGATGCAGAAAGGGCATCAGCCTGAAGCTTGGTGCAGGGAGCCCAGCCCGGCAGGCAGGGTGTGGCCAGCCTGAGCGCCAGGTCCGGGTGTGTGGCCTCCTGCCCCAGACCTGGGCCTGGGTCGCGCACGCATCCACACGAGACTTGAGACTCGCACGCTCAACGGCTTGAAGCTTTGTTTTGCCTATGAAAATTAGATCTATAAATTCACACTCCTTGGCTGGGGACGGGCAGGGAGGAGGGCTTCCAGGGAAGGGAGTGGCGAGGGGGAGGGATGGTTTGGGCTCTTCTCTCTTTAGAAATATACAAGCAGGAATCTCACACTCAAGTTTTTATAAAATGTGCAAAATACAAGCCTCCTTTGCCAGAGGCACCGTTTACATCTGATATTGGCCTTCGTTAAGAGACGGAGATATATGCGTCCTGTACCCGAGAGCACGTGGAGGGGAGGTGGCGATGGCCATGGCCGTGGGAGCCACAAGTTCCGGGTTCTGTCCTCGCCAGTTGCTGGCAGCCTCTCGAAGCTTAGAACAGCCATAGGGAGCGGGGACTGGTCCAGCGGAAGCACTGGCTTCTTCCTGCTGTCCCCTCCCCTGCCCCCTCCTCTTCCCCAAGCTGCCACTGCTGCTGCCTAAAGAAGAGGCCACCTGAGGTGTCACAGAACAGAGCCTCTGAGGTGGGCCTGGTGAGGAGGGAGCAGTGGGGGAGGGGACCAGCTTGGCTAGGGTGGGGAGGAGAGGCATCTATTTTTGGTGGGTTGTGATATTTTTGGCGTTTTATTAAAAATGGAAAAAGTTGTTTTAGTTAGCACTCATGGTGCACCCTCCCCTCCCCCACCCCTGGCAGCCCCCGGAGTGGCAGGGAAAGGCAGGCCCCCCCAAGGGGTGGCTGGGGCTCAAGCAGGGGCTGCTATGGCTACCAGAGGGGGAGCTGGTGATGTGAACTGGGGTGGCTGTCACATGACACTCTCCACCACGACAACCTTGCTGCTTTCAGACACTGGGGTCAGGGTGGTCAGGCCCCTGACGTCCGCATCCTGAGCTCGGTACTCCAGGTGGTGGAGGCCCCAGACTGGCTGGGTCAGGTGCTGCCAGCGCTGCAGAAGAGGAGAGGAGAGGAGCAGGTGCCTGCGGGCTCTCCTGGCCCTGCCCCAGTCCCAGCTCCGGCCCCGGCCCCGGCAGGCGCCCAGTGCTCACCTCGGCCATGGTTCCCTTGGCCCGGAGGAGGCAGCCCAGCAGGTGCAGGGGCACACACAGCATGGACGAGAGCGCGAAGGCCCAGCCTATGGCCTCGCCCCACCATGGGTACACGTAGGTATTGTTGTAGACCAGTGGCTTGTAGTATACCACATTGAAGATGAAGATGCCCTGGGGGGGAGGCCGCACATCAGCTGGGCCCGCGGTGCCCCTCACCCGCCTGGCTCCCCCGGCCCTTACCATGCAGACCAGCGGCGTGAAGAAGGACCAGCACCATTTCATCCAGGGGCAAGGCCGGTACCCAATCATGCAGGCGATGTCGTCCATGAAGCGGTCAGCTCCTGTGCGGGCGGCGGCAGGGCCATACAGCTGCAGTCCCTGTACCCCCCACACACACCCTGCGTGTCCCATCCCCCCGGGCCTGGACCTACCGTATACCCAGGCCACCACCACGCACTCCCAAAAGGCCTGCCACAGTAGTGTGGTGCCACTGGCGGAATAGTAGTCGAATAGCTGGAAGACGTACATCCCACCCTGGAGGACAGAGCCAGGTAAGAGGCTGACAGCCAGGGGCCAGACCTCAAGGGCAACTGCATCCCAGGGCCACTCACGTCAGTCACCATGGAGAGGTCAATGACGAAGCAGAGGGCACAACAGAGGGCCACGGAGATCTCCCTTTGGAAACGGAAGTAGTAGGAGGCCGGGAGGAGGTCGAGCAGTCCGGTGATGAAGCCTTCCACACCTACAAACTGTGGCAGGGCAGCTCAGGCCCGGCCCTGCTCTGCCCTGCCCAGCCCGGCCCGGCCCGGCCTGGCACCTACCCCAGCGCCCGCCCCAGCTCCCAGCCTGGAGCTGCTACGAACCTGGCTGTCGAGCCCGAGCAGCAGCAGCATGAAGAAGAACAGGGCAGCCCAGAGCGGGGCCACAGGCATCAGCGTGACGGCCCGGGGATAGGCAATGAAGGCCAAGCCGGGCCCTGGGGGCAGAGGAGCGGGGTGAGACTGGCAGCACGTGCCTGCCTGCCCGGGGACACCCCAAGTCTGCCGGAGACGCTCACTCTTGTTGTGCCTCCAGACCAGGGCCCTCAGCAGGCCCCTGCAGTGCCCCTGCAGTGTCTAAGCCACCACCATCTTTGTCACCAGCGGCCACGGGCAGGGGTAAAGCAGGAGCCCAAGGAGACACTCCCTCTGCAGCACTGGGACAAGCACCTACCACCATGCAACCCCAGGGGCGGGGGAAGGGCCCCAAGCCCAGGGAGAACAGGGCCGTGCCATGCAGGGCTGCTCCATGCCGGCCTGTCTGGCCGGGGGGAAGTCGGCTGTCACTTTTCAGTTGCCATCTGCATGTGGCAGCATGCCACGCACACAGGCCAGTGCTGCTGCCCTGTAAGCAGGCCCAGGCAGAGGCTTACCTGACTCCGCCACCTTGGAGATGTGCACGCCCTGCTCTGTCGCCATGAAGCCCAGGATGGAGAAGACCACGAAGCCAGCAAAGAAGCTGGTCCCGCTGTTGATGAGTGCCAGGATGATGGCGTCCCTAGGGGCAGAGGGGCCTGGTAGCATCTGGCGTTCCCATGGGCAGGGTGTGGGGTAAGTGGGCAGTGGGCAGAGGACCCAGTGCGACGCCTACTTGTAGCAGTTGTTGTTGAAGCGGTTGTAGCTGCCCAGAGCTGTGAGCGCCCCCAGGCCAATGGCATAAGAAAAGAAAATCTGGGTCCCGGCGTCTATCCATACCTGTGGGAGGCACAGGCACAGTATGAGGGCAGGGCCCCATGGCATATCTCGCCCTGCTCCCAGCCTGCCAGGGGGTGGCTGTGCCACTCACCTGAGGGGACCCCAGCTTGGACCAGTCCGGCTTAAGATAGAAGATGATGCCGTCCAAGGCTCCGGGCAGCAGCACCCCGCGCACCAGCAGCACAACGAGGACCACGTAGGGGAATGTAGCAGTGAAGTACACGATCTAGGGGCCCAGGTGACTTGGTGGGGCACTGCACCCCACCTTAGGCTCAGCCCTGGAGCTCCCCATTCTGTCCCCACAGAGCCAGGACTCCCCACCGAGGGAAGCCAACAGCAAGGTCAGCTCAGGAAGGAGGGAAGGACAGGGCTACGACAGTCACCAAGGGTCCCATTTTGGCAGGGGAGTGGCCATGGGCAGAGCAGCATGGCCTAGGGGCACGGTCACAGGTCTCTCTGAGAGGCTGCAGGCCCAAGCTGCTCATCCTCAATAGGGAGGTGGAAGGCCTTAGCAGTCCAGGACTGTAACTGGGCCAGAGGCAAGAGAACGAGGGCTGGCCGGGGCCAGGGGCTCAAGAGAGGGGGAGGGACAGGAAAGGACCCTGGGAATGGGGCGCACAGGAATCCTGCCCTCTAGGGACCTGGTCGTCCCACAGCTCCTGACCCACTGTCCTACTATGTGCGAGTGCCTCTCTGCTCTGTGACAGGAAGCCCCCAAGGAAAGGCAGGACAGATGCCTGTAGGTTTCATCTGGTGCTCAGCTCAGACCGCCATGACTCAGGCAGGTGGGGCACCAGGGGACCCAGGGAGGAACAAAACAGGAGGCTGGGGGCGGGGTACCCACTGCCTGGCCTCTGCCTTTGGCATGGGGGTCTACTGGGCCCTGGTCTGGGTGTTGGAGAGGACTACCTGCCCAGCACTGCTGCGGGGGCATAGTGGCCTGGATCTGGGGACCTCTCCCTTTCCCCCTCACCCTGGTCCTGTCACCTCCTGGTGCCGTGTTGCCCCCTGCAGAAGCACAGGGCCCCCAGGTAGTGGTGCCCCCATCCTCCCTCTGGCAGCAGTACCTTCCCTGTCGACTTGACCCCCTTCCACACGCAGAAGTAGACCAGCACCCAGCAGGCCAGCAGACACAGGGTCACCTCCCAGTTGAGGTCCCCGGGCACCTCCAGCCCAGCTGAGAGCCGCAACACTTTGTTCCTGGGGCAGGACAGAGGGAGTGCACAGTGAGGCTGGGAAGGCCTCCATGGGTGTGGCCCCTCTGTTCCGTCCTGCCTACCCTGTGCCCCTGACCTTCTGGAGGTGGCAGTAGACTGCTGGCCTGCTCCAGGACCATGGGCCAGGACGCCCCCACACGCAGTCCCCAGTTCTTAACAGGATGAGGTGACAAATGCCACTGAGGAACAAGGCCCACCTCAGCCCTAGAGAAGGGCAAATCCCCAGGGCTGGACTGCATGTGGGGTGGGGTGGGGATGGGTGGAACAGGACAGATTGGGCTTGGCCCAGAGGCGCCTGACTTACTCCCAGAACTCGATGACAGGGGACCGGCGGTCAGCAAGCTGGTCACATGTTAGGTTGGCCAGGCTGGCATTGGCACAGTCTTCATGGCGGAATATCTCCACGCAGTCCCGAGTGTTCCAGGTGTGGCCACATGTGGCCCAGGGCAGGGTGGTGGTGAAAGACTTGACCAAGTAGTAGAAGCCCCAGGCCAGCACCATGATGTAGTAGGTGTTGCAGTAGAAGACGATCACCATGGAGGCATAGCCCAGGCCTGAGGACAGTGGGCTCTGGTCCCTGTGGCTTCTGTTTCTGGCCACCCCAGGTCACATCCCCTCCCAGGGCTGCTCCCTGGCCAACTCCTAGCAGCCACATCCTCCTCTCCTACCAGAGCCTTCTCCATTGCATGCCTGAGATGTGCAACTGCCCCAAACCCCGCCTGGTATCCTGAGCAGGCCACCTCCCTCACGTGTCCCCTGTACTTCATCTCCTCCGTGCATTGCTCCTGTCCCCCTCGTCATATCCTTTGCTTGTCCAGCTGCACATGCTGGTACCTGTCCTGGTGCCACTGCCATCACAATGTTCAGCCACTCTGGGGGCCTGCACGGGGACAGGGGACAGCTCCCTGAGCAGTATGTGGGCCTGGCAGCTTACCTTTGAAGACGGGACAGATGTTCCAGACGTTGATGCTGCCGGCCTTCATGAACTGGCCCAGCGAGATCTCCAGGAAGAAAATGGGGATCCCTCCGATCAGGGCGATCAGGACATAGGGAATAAGGAACACGCCTGGGGGAAGCATAGGGGTCAGGGGGACCACAAGAATATGCCAAGGTGGCACCCTGGGCCGGGAGGGAGCATGACCAGACCCCTCAGCTGCTGGCTGAAGCCCCAAGGCTCCCCACGGAAGGGGGATTGGTGGGTCCCTGATCTGCAAGGAGGGGCTAGGGCTGGCCCTGTTCCCTGGCTGTGGTGACCTGCTGGGCACGGAAGACACGTATGCACATGCATGTGGGCCATCCCTTGTGCTGCAGCTCCTGGAGGAAGCCAAGGGCACGTGCATGTTATCATGTGCGTGTGCTCCAGGGCCAGGGCTCTTGTTGAGACAGGGAGGCCCTGACTGCCCTGCACTCTGGACGGTCTGGGGGGAGGCAGTCACCCCCTGATGCCCTGTTGCTGTGCAAGGGCAGCCCCAGGCTTAGAGAAGGGGATGCCCCATGCCGGACAGAAGGACAGAGGGACGCAGGGGCTGCTACAGCCCCTGCTGCTCCTCTGGGCTCCTCTCTGACCCCGCCCTCTGCCTGCTCAGCTCCATGACCAGCCAGGTAGCCAAGCTCCTGTCCCAGCATCCTTCCTGTGCATGACCTTGGGCAAAGGCCTTTCCCCTGGGCCTCAGTTTACCCCCAGTGCCCAGTCCCTTCCCCTCTCAACAGGCAGGCCTGCTGCTTTGCAGTCACAGGACACATGCGTGTCCTCCGATTGTTAAGCCGGGCCGGGTTGGCGGGCAAGGGGTGTGCATGTAGTGTCGGCCGGTGGCGCCAGGCGGGCCAGGCCGCAGGCTTCCCAGTGTTCCAGGCCCGGGCTAGAGGGGAAGGGAGGGGGAGGAGGGCACGGGGGTGGGACAGAGTGGCCCATTGTGTGTGTGTGTTCGCGTGTGCACAAGTGGGGGGCCACACAATGTGCTGCTTGTGTGCCCAACCCTCAGGGGCAACCAGGACCTCACCTCCCCTTGGTTGTCCCCAGGGGACAGGCCCTTCCTACAAGGGGTCACTGGGGGAGCCCTGGTCTGGGCTGGGGGGTCTGAGGAAGCCCTCCTCTGGGCACCATGGGACTGGCCGCTTCCCCCCACCCCCAGGCACATGACCGGGAGGGGGTGGAGACCCAGGCAGTTGAGGCTCAGACTGCTGAGGGAGTTAGGGGTGCCCGGGTCTCCAGGTGTCCTGGGGGCCTCCCCACTCCCTGGACTTCGCCCTGGCTCCTCCCCAAGGCTCCTCCCCGACCTGGTGGTGGGCAGGGGCGGGCTAGGGGAAGGGACCCCGAGGTGGGCTGCACGGTGCTTACCTCCACCATTCTTGTAGCACAGGTAGGGAAAGCGCCACACATTGCCCAGGCCCACAGCGAAGCCCACGCATGACATGATAAAGTCCATCTGGCGGGTCCAGGTCTCCCGTGGCGGCACAGCCAGGCCGCCGCCTGTCGCCCCCAGGCTGGCGGGGCCATCGCCCTTGGCCGGGGCCCCATCTGGCCCGGGCGCGATGAGGGGACCCTTCTTCTCGTCGCCGGACACGCTGTAGATGCCGTTCTCCGTGCTCTTCTTCGCCATGGCCCAGGAGGGCCGGCTGGGCCGGGGGTGCTGGGGCGGCCCGGGTGGCGGCGCCTTGTGGGGGGCGGGCAGGCTACTGGGGGCGCCGGCGGCACCCGGGGGAGAACCCCGAAGGCTCGGGCCACCCGGGGGCCTCGGGGACGGCCGGGCCGGGGAACGGGGCGGCGGGCGGGTGGGGTGTGGGACGGGGGCGCAGTCAGAAGCAGTCCACGAAGCACTTGAAAGTGAGCCTGAAGAATCTCATGTGTGTCGGGGGCCCGGGGGCGCGCGGGCTGTGGCGGGGCCCGGCCGGGCGGTGGCGGCGGCTCCCGAGGCTGCTGCCCGCGACTCGGGTGGCAACCGCAGCGGCGGCGGTGGCAGAGGCGGTTTGCTTTGCCCGAGGCTCAGCCTAGCGGGGCGCCGGTGGCATTGGGCGCCCGCTGTGTGCAAGCGGCGGCGGGAGCAGGGGCCTTCGGCCCTCGCCCCCTGCCCCCCGCCCCGGCCTGGGCCCAGGCGGCTGTGCTGCGCGCCTGCGGCTCTGGTGGCTCCGGTGGCTCCGGTGGCTCCAGCAGTGGGCAGTGGTGGCTCTGGTAGTGGTGGCGGCGGCGGCGGCGGCTTCAGCCGCTCTCAGGGCCGCAGCGGACTCAACGACTTGCCACTGCGCTCAGGCTGTCCCTCTCCTCCCCAGCACGACCGGCTGCTGCTTAAGAACCGGCTCAGGGTGATGTCACCATCGCCCCACCCCCACGACCGGGCCGCTCCCCTCCCCCACAGCCCTCTCGCCCTCCCCGTTACTCCGCCTACTGCCTGCCGCCCGCCTCCCGAGGAGACGCCGCCGCCTTGGGGAGCGGGATGGCTGCTACCTGGGGCTGGGCCAGCCAGAGCGCGTCCCCCGGCGCCCCCCACCCGCTCACCTGCGTCGCTGGCCCGCCCCTCTTAGCTCTAGGAGCCTACGCCCGGGTCTCCTCCTCCTAGGCAGGACTCTCCCCTTCTCTCTTCTAGCCTGGACGCTGCACTCCCAGGGGCGCGCCCTTCCCTGAGATCCCTTGCCGGGTCCCATCTGTAGCCCTGCTTGGACCCTCGAAGGGGATGTGGGATGCGGGCTGCTATGGCCTCTTTCTAGCAACTGGTGGTGGGGCTCCACCTCTAGGTGTGCTCAGAGGCTCAGCAGATGTTCAGCTGGAGAGCTGGGGCTCTGCTCTTGGGGTGATAGAATCTACAAGTCTCCAAAGTAAGTGGAGCCTGCCTGGCTGAAGGGGAAGGCAACACTTCCCCACTGAGCCAGACAAGGGGACTCCTGCACTATTCCTGCCTGCTGCAGGGGAGGGCAGGGCAGGAACGGGGTAAGGCTGCCCCCTGCTGATGGGCAGATTTGCTTGAGGACACAGTGCCCCAGGTTGGCCCACCTCCTCAATGTGAGGACCCCAGGCTTGGGAAAGCCAGACTGCAAATCCTGGGCTCATTGTCTGGGATAGGAGTGGAGCGTGCCTGCTCCCAGCAGGCCCCAGATGGTTCCCCCAGTCCTGCTAAGATAAGCCCTCTGGCAGCTTTAGGCAGGCAAAGCGGTTCCAGCCCCGACCAGATTGTGCCTGTGAGGCGAGGGCGGGGCTCCTAGCCTGCCACCTCAGGAGCCCATGGGAGCATCAAGGGGCCTGCTGTGCCAGGCTTCGGAGCCACAAGGCTTGTCAGAGGTTCCTCACCTGGGTCTTCCCTGGCCCCATCGAGAACCAAGGCAGGCGCCTGCACAGGTCTCAGGGGTGTGACCCAGGCAGCCTGGACTGGCTGGAGCCTCCCAGGGAGTGAGGACAGAGGGCACTTCAGACAGGACAGATGGGAATCCCATGGCATGCACAGCTTAGGGACAGGGTGGGGCTGAGATCCGACAGTGCCCCAGGTGAGGACAGAGGCCAAGCAGGGCCACAACTGGGAAGGGGAGGGGGAGGGAGGACTGAGTGGGAGGGATGGGACCCTAAGGGACTTGAGAAGGATTTGGGTGCGCCCCGTGGTGACACTGCCCAGTGGTGACACTGCTATGGTGACAAGAGCAGGGCTGGGAGCCAAGGGTGGGGGCTGCTGGGTGGGGAAGCCTGTGCCAAGGTCAGTGCATGAGCACGAGGAAGCCATCACCGTGGGAGAGGCTGCCAAGGGACAAGGAGGCTGAGCTGACCTCTAGGGCTCCTGGGGCCCCATACCTGCCTTTGTCTGGCAGTGACACCATTTTGTAGGTCCCCAGCACCCCGTGGGACACCCAGGGCCCCTCTGAGTCTCCCATGCCAACGCCCCTCTGTGCAGGGCCTGGGGGCCCTTAGCAGCCCTGGGGACCCCCAGGAGGCCCCTGTATGTGCTTCCTGTCCCTTTGGCTTCTTTCTCAGGCTCAGACAGAGAAAGCCCAAGAGTCCTCCCAAGGGGAAGGGATGAGGACTCCTTGCTCAGGTCCCCTCTGCCTCCTGCCAGGGCTGGCCAAGCCCTACACTCTGGCCTTCACTGTCTAGAGGAGGAGTGTGGGCGGAGAGGGGCTGCATCTCCAGGGCTTGGCACAGTCTTGCCTTGGCCCTGAGGGTCATCGGCTGCTGGGGGGGGGGCAGCAGGTGACCCCTCCTGGGGTCTAAGCTGATGACCAGAGGCCCTCACCCCTCACCTGTCCATCCAGGCCCAGGTGTGCTCACAGCAGCAGGACCTGTTCAGACCCCAGGTGAAGAGGTGCTGGGGGAGGGGTGGAGAGCCAGGAGGAGGTGGGGAGACCTGGGGAGTCTTGGGTAGCAGCCAGCCTGTGAGCAAGTGAGGAGTGAGCTCGGCAGCCTTTGCATACAGAGGACCTGGGCAGCTGGAGAGAGGGCAGAGCCACCCCTCTGGAGGCAGGGGCATCTGGTGCAGTTCGCTTCAGAATTACAATGAGCTGGGAACAAAGGGGAGGGTAGGTCCACCTGGCAGGGCTTTGTGCTCCCAGCCCCTCTGGGGAGGGGGCAGATGGGGCTGGGGTCAGGGGTTGTGGGGCTGGGGGTACAACACAGAGGCCTAGGGCCCACTGAAGGGCAGTGCCTGCTCACATGGCCCCTCTGAGGGGTGTTTATCTTTGTTGTTGACATTTTGTATACACTTTCTCTGTGACTACTTTTCCATGTGCAGAAAAATGCAGACATTCGACAGCGTCACACAGCCCACCCGCCCCGCTGTGGCCTCGCATACTGGCACAGCGCATCCCTTCCTGCGCTGCATGAAGCAGTAGCAGGCCGTGGCTGTTAGGTAGTGCTTGCAGCTGACTTGGCTGGCCTTAGCCACTCCCCAGGGATCGTCTCCTGCCCAGCATCCCAGTGGCCATCGTGTCTCCACAAGCTCCTCGGTCATTGTTTATGTTGGAGACAGGGTCTTGCTATGTAGTTCAGGCTGCCTTTGAACTCACTATGCAGTTCAGGCTGGCTTCAAACTCATGGAGTTGGTGAGCCAGACAGTTTGGAGGCGGGCTGGTTAGGTGGAGACTGCTCATCTCCTGAGGACCTGACTCTCTCTAACATCAGCGTGTGAGAGGGAGAAAGCGGACGAGAGAGGTCACTGATCCTAGCAGGGTTTGTGCTGTCAGCATAGTGGATACTGTTGATGCTGACCTTGATCACTTAGCTGAGGCGTGAATGTCAAGTGTCCCCACTGTAAAGTGACCTTTTTTCCCCTTTTCCATGCTTACTCTGGAGAGAAGTCACTGTGAAAGCCACAGTTAAGACAATTTAAAGCAGGAAGCGCTCAGTGTGGCTCATAGTGTCCAAGCGTTCAGTCCATGGTCAATGGGCACCATTGCTTTTAGGTCTGTGGTGAAAAAGAAACACCACGGCAAAAAAAAAAAAAAAAAAAAAAAAAAAAAGAAAAAGAAAAAGAAAAGAAAAGAAAAGAAAAAAGAAACACCATGGCAGAGGACACGACGAAGGGGTCAGAGAGGAAGCTCTCATGATTGAGTCACCTCCCAAGGCCCATCTGCTGTGAGCGGTGCTGCACAGGGCCCGGCCCCAAACACAAGAGCCTTGGGGAACACATCCTGTATGACCATCACAGTCCGCTTTCTATTGGCAAACAAGGCCTAGACAGCCAGCTTCTGGCCAGGAGGGGTTTGTGTTAGCTGATGGTGTCTGTCCATACAGTGTATGGTTGGTGACCCTGTGGCCTGCAGACCTGTAGCAGAGCAAAGCAGCTCACCTGCAGCTGGGAGGCAGAGACCAAGAAAGGGGGGTCATAAATTTCTCTCAAGGCCACACCCCAGTGACCAGACTTCCTCCTGGCAGGCCATGCCTCCTAAAGTCTCACCACTTCCCAACAGCACTATGGGCTGGGGACCAAGCGTTCCACACATGGGCCTTTAGGAGACATTTGACATAAAACCTAAGCAAGAGGAGAATAGCTCTATACAGCCATCCATCATTCCTCTGTCTGTCCTTCTGTCCATTCTGTCAGCCAGCCAACCAGCAGTACTGAGGATGGAACCTGAGGCTCTTTTCATTTCTTATTTTGACACAGGTTCTCTCAAAGTTGCCCAGGGTGGGCACATAAAGCTTTCCATCCTCCCCAGTGGATCAGAGTAGAGGAAACAGAAACAACCCCAGGCACATTCAGCTATTTGATATTTGACAGTGGGGCCAGAAACACACACTGGAGGAAAAGTAGCCCCTTCAGCAAATGGTGCTGTGTGCAGAGGTTGAGTGTAGACCCATAAAATCTCATGTGCACCAAACTACAATCAAAATAGGGTGGAAACTCTAAATGTTAACTGGGCTTGCCTATAATCCTAGCACTAGGGAGGATGAGGCAGGAGATCACTGCAAATCTGAGGCTAGCCTGAACTATATATAGTGAGATCCCATCTCAAAAAAACCTCACACATTAAAAAAAATCTAAATGTTAAAACAAATATTTAATCTGCTAGAAAACAAGATAGGTAAAACTTGAAGATATAGACCTAGGCAAGGATTTTGTGAATAGAGCCCTAAGGCACAAGAAATAGCACCAAAGCTGGGCATGGTGATGGGAGCCTATAATCCCAGCATTATAGAGGCTGAGGCAGGAGGATCTCTGTAAATTTGAGACCAGCCTGGGCTACAAAGTGAGCTCAGGGTCACCCTGAACTGCATAGGTAGATACTGTCTCAAAAAGACAAAAAAGGAAAAGAAATAGCACCAAGAACCAACACATGGGGTCATGTCAAATTAAAAGCTTGCACAACAAAGAAAAAAAATCAACAGAGTGAAGAGTCAGTCTATAGAATGGGAAAAGATGTTTTCCAGATATTTCTCAGAATATTAATATCTAGAATATAGCGAACTAAAAAAAGTTGATCCACCAAAAAGGCGCAATCAAAAAACAGGCAGGTGAGATGAATAGACATTCTCAGAAGTACAAATGGCCAATAAATCCACGAAGCCATGCTCAGCATCTCTGGTCATTGGAGAAATGCGAATCAAAACATCACTGAGATTCCAACTCACCCCAGAAAGAATGGCTGTTGTCAAAAAATCAAGTAACAACAGATACTGGCCAGATATGGTGATGCACACCTGTCGTCCAAGCACTAAAGAGGCTGAGACAGGAGGAGGCTTCCTGAGAGTTCGAGGCCAACCGGGCTACATAGCGAGTTTCTAGGCCAGCATCAGCTTCCTAGAGAGACCCTACCTCAAAACAACAAACACATACTGGAGGGGCTGCGGGGAAAAGGGTCCCTCCTTGGCTGCGGGTGGGCGCATAGACTGGTGCAGCCACTGTGGGGGTCTGTGTGCAGTCTTCAGAAGACTCAAAGGAGAAATTGCACTTGCCCAGCTGCCCCCTTCTGGTATCTTCCCTAAAGGGTGAAGACATCAGCTCATAAGAGCTAACGCTTGGAAGCAGCCCATGTGTTCATTTACAGATGAACGGAGAAAGAAAGTGTGGAATTCACACACAGGGAAGCACTACTCTTGTATAAAGAAGGAAACATTTAGTCATTTGTAGGAAAATGGATGCACCTCGAGATCATGACGCTAACTTGAATAAATCCAACCCCAAGCCTCAGTATCACATGGTTCCCCTTCTAGGAGAAGCTGAGAGTAGAACTAATGCTTTTGTTAGGCGGTTCAGTTTTGCTATGCAGTTCAGACCGGCCTTGAGCTAACTTCCTAGCCCTGGCTGACCTCCAGCTCACAATGATCCTCCTGCCTCAGCCTCCGGGAGCGCTGGGATTACAGGAGTTTGCCACCACGGCTGGCTTTATTTTGAATTTTTGGTTGTTTCAATACTACTGGAATTTGCAGTTGAAATTTTGTTTCTTTGTTTTGAGACAGGGTTTCACCACCCGGTCCGGACCAGTGTTGAAGACATTCAGTGAACACGCCCAGTGGCCTCCCTTTGCCCTTGCGGTGTTCAGGCAGCAGTTCCTGCCAGGGGTGGGGTTCAGAGCGCCAGCCCTGCCCTCATGGCGCGGACACTTTGCCAGCCAGACAGCAGCACCCACGCACACTCCTTTAGCGTTTGGGACTTTTCCCCACACCCCTCCACCCTCCAAGTTGGACCTTCTTTCCCTTCTCAGCCCTTGCCCCTGCTTGCCCTTGAGGCTGCAAGGACATGCAAGCGCCACCATGCTCCGCATGCTTCTCTCCTCCTTCTCCTTTGGTGTCCTGTCTCTACTGAGCTTCCCCCGTTATCCGAGATTTTGATCTCTGAAACATCTACGGGTTGGCATGGTAGTGTGTGCCTGTAATCCCAGCAATCAGGAGACTGAGGCAGGAGGACTGTTGTGAATTCAAAGTCAGCCTGGGCTACATAGCAAGACTCTGTCTTAAACTAGCAAAGAAAATGAACAAAAAAGATGTATTATGTACTTGAATTTATTTTGCCTTTTTGAGACAGGGTCTCAGTGTACAGTTCAGGCTGAACTTGAGCTCAGTTTGTAGCCCAGGCTTGTCTTGAATTTGCAAGAATCCTCCTGCCTCAGCCTCCCGAGTGCTGGGATTACAGGCATGAGCCACCATGCCTGGTTTGAGTCCTTTTGTTTTTGATTCTGAGTCAGGGCCTCAGTAAACCACCTAGGCTGGCCTCATGAAATCCGTGATCCTGCTGGGGCGTGGTGGTACACACCTGTCACCCAGCACTCGAGAACCTGAAGCCAGGGGATCCCTGTGAGTGAGGCCAGCCTGGGCTACAGAGTGAGTTCAAGGCCAGCCTGGACTGCATAGTGAGACCCTGTCTGAAAAGCAACAACAACAGCTGGGGATTTAGCTCAGCAGCATAAGCGCCTGCCTTGCAAGCTTGAGGTCATGAGTTTGGTCCCCGGTACAAAACACCACCACCACCACCACAAAAACCTCACATTCCTCCTGCCTCAGCCTCCAGAGTAGCTAGGATAACATATGTGCACCTCTGTGTCTGGTGCTTCTAAGATAGTTTTATAGTTTGGCATTTTATTTTATTTTTAAATTTTTAGTTTGTCTTTTTGAGACAGAGTTTCACTATGCAGTTCAGGCTGGCTTTGAACTCCCAGTAATCCTCTTCTTGAAAGAATCTTGCCCTAGGCCGGACACTGTAGCCAGTAAAATCTTAGAGGCGGAACCAAGCAGCTCCATCTTCCCCGCCCCTAGGAATTTACCTGTGGTGCGAAATGAATACCAATGGGCTACCTGTGCATCAGGAATGCCCCTTAGGCTCCACCCCAAACCTAAGCTACATGTATGCCCCCACTCCGCGTGTCCCACGGAGAGATTGCCAGACCCCGAAGGGACAGGGGATCTCTCCCTGCATTCTTTTTGTGTGTGTGTGTGTAAACTTGTATTTGATCTCCCTGCATTCTTAAAGGTCATTAATATTTCATGCTTCTTATCTTTTCAGCCGCGCCAAAATTCTATCACCTCTTGCCTCACTCAGCCTACCAAGTGCTGGGATTATAGGCGTGTGCTAACATACCTGGCAAATTTGGCATTTTAAATTTATTTATTTACTTATTTATCTTATCTTTTTGAGACAGGGTCTCACTATGCAGTTCAGGCTGGCCTTGAGCTCACTTTGTAGCCCAGGCTGGTCTTGAATTTACAGGGATCCTCCTGCCTCAGCCTCCCAAGTACTGGGATTACAGGAATGCGCCACTACACCTAGCTTGGCATTTTAAATTTAGGTCCAAGATCCATTTCAAATCCTTTTGCCTCAGCGTCCTGAGGGCTGGGATTACAGGCGTTGGCCTCAGATTAATTTCTATGGAAGGCGTCCCCTGAAAGAATTTTGGGAAGTTCTGTATCCACTACCACGACACAGTACATACATGTGTTTTGAGGTTGACACCTGTAATGTCTTCGCACTTGTCTGTGAAGGCAGCTAAGTTAGTGGGAGTCAATACAGAGAGGAACTGGCTGTCAAGGAAATCAGCAAAAAAATTAAAACGTCAGAATAGTGGCTGGAGGTGCATTTGCAGAAGGCCAGGGCTCAAGATGGAGGTGGGAGGGCCAAGCCGGCACGCGTCCCTGAGCAGCGACTGAAATTATCTCCTCATCGGTATCACCCTTGGTACAGGAAACCAGATAGGCATCAGTCACCCAGGTGGGTAACCAGACCATCCAGACCCATCCCATCCCCAGAATGCCTTTGTTCATTCCATGTACCCTTGCTGCGTGACTCACTTGCCCATTGGAAGCATGTCAGCTAGGCAACCATACTGGTAATCTTATTGGTTGGTTATAGTTTAATCTCGTTATTTTGCTTGTTTCTTTGTTTTTTGAAATAGGGTCTTGCTTTGTAGTTCAGCCTTGAACTCATGACGACCTTCCTGCCTCAGCCTCCCAAGTGCTAGGGTGACAGTTGGGGCCACCATGCCTGGCCTCACTCTGTGATTCTGTACCCATGTCAAGATGTTGATGTAAGAAGCACTCTTAGGGAAATAACTTCAGACCCCCTTTTGGGTCCTTTCCTGTCTCTCAGGCGCTCTTCCTCTCCACAAATCTTTCCTGATCTTAACCTTTGTTGTTCCTTAGAATTCATTCTTTGATTGCAGGGGACACAAACTTGGGAATTGGGGGTGTCTGACATCTAGCAGGTTGGGAGTTATATTTTCTCCTATATGGGTCAGTAAAGGCTGTAATTTGGGGGGGGTACCAGAAGTATTAATGTAAAACGAAATCTGTAATGCTATTTTCTCTTTCTTTTCTTTTTTCTTTTTTTTTTCTTTTTTGTCTTTTTAAGACAGGGTTTCACTATGTAGTGCAGGCTAGACTTGAACTCACTTTGTAGCCCAAGATGGCCTCTAATTTGTGACAATCCTTCTACCTCAGCCTCCCCCGTGCTGGGATTGCCATTGTGTGCAATTGTACCTGGCCCCTTCCTTCCTTCCTTCCTTCCTTCCTTCCTTCCTTCCTTCCTTCCTTCCTTCTTTCCTTCCTTCCTTCCTTCCTTCCATTTTTCTTCCTTCTTTCCATCTTTCTTTCTGTCTCTTTCTCTCTCTCGCTCTCTCTTGGTTTGAGACAAGGCCTTACTATGTAGTTCAGGCTGGCCATTAACCTCACTATGCAACTCAACTTGGCCTTGAACTCATGGTGATCCTCCTGCCTCAGCCTCTAGCGTGCAGCTAGTTTTCACATGAGGCCAAGGACAGGGACATAGCTTGTGAGTGGGTCCCACAGCCCTGCCTTACTGCTGATCTCTTTCGGGCCCTTAGTGACTGCAGCACAGTGATGAGGTCCCGTGCAGAGCGCTGTGCTGGGGGTCCACTGTCCATTCCCATCGACAGACTGGAGCTGTCTTACTCCCCCTTCAGGCTTGTTTCTGGTGAGTGGTTAGTTACCTGCAGCTCTGGGAAACAAGTAGCCCTCACGACTGGCACCGTATGAGGTCACTGGGTCCCTCTGCCACCCTTTCCAATCTCACGGTTCACCAGGTGACCTCGTTTGAGCAGGTGAGCAGGTGCGGTTGGGTCTCTGGAGCCTTCCTCAGAGGGCCGGCGGGAGGGGGGGAGCGGAAAGGCAGGAGCTGAGATTTTGTTTTGGGGTGGAGCGCACTTGTGACTTGGTGGAGGCCTGTGGTACAGGCCATGGGGACATGCTCCAGCCCCAGTGAAGACACCAGGCTCCCTCCTAGAGGGCCGCCGGAAGTATGAGACCTCCTTCAACCCCATGCATGCAGGTATTTGGCCCAAAGAGAAGGGGATTTAGGCAAGGAGTGAGCTGAAGCCCGGCTGCGGTGGGGGTAGAGAGGCCTGTGTGGGGACCTGACCGGTGGGCACAGAGAGTGGTTTAGGCACTCCAGGAGGGCACCCAGCTGGCGGGTGGAGGGAGGCCACAGAGGGCCGAGCAGTGCCTGCGGCATGCATGGAGTCAAGCGAGGCCTGGGAGCCTCCAGTCCCATGTGTTCTGGTGGAAGAGACCGTGGGCAGGGGTTCCAGGTCGTGGAGTGGTGGAGGCAGGGTCCAGGTACAAGGGATGGCAGTTGCAAGGGGGAAGATGGCCTGGCTGGCCTGGCCACCGCAGCGGCTGTGTGAGCAGAGGCCCAAAGGCAGAGAGCCATGGCAACAAGTGGGAGAAGAGACTTCCTAATGTGAGTCCCTGGTGGTGCAAAGGCCCTGAGGCCACTGAGCAGGGCTAGGAGCAGCCGGCCCTGGGCCAATTGGCCAGCAGAGGCAAGGAGGGAAGCAGTTGCTCAGGGATTGCCTTACAAGGAGCCCTGCAGCGCCAGGGCCACAGGCTCCTTGGCCACCACGTGCTTGACCAGCAGCGGCCGCGGGAGCATGCGGAGGGTGCGGGGTGGTGGGGCGCCACTGGAGGCTCCGTGCGGCAGCCACTGAGAGTGGTAACACTCCGGCATCAGCTGCAGGTGGGCACCCGCCTACCGGGGCCAGCTATCGCCCCTTGCACACCTGTCACGTTTGGAGCGCCCCCTGCCGGGACGCGCGCGGCGCACGCAGCTCACTACACGTTGGCCGGGATGCCGAGGTCGCCCACTCTCACTAGGCGCCGAGGGCCGAACTGCAGCGGGGCGGCCCGCCGCGCGGGTGGCCATGGTCGTGACAGGTGGTCGTGAGCGGGGCTACAGGTGCATTCTGACTGGTTGGTGGCCTGGGTGGCTCATGCCTGCCTGTGGGAGCTGTGCAGCCGTGGAGGAGCCAGAGGGGGAGGGGTCTGGGCTTTGTCGGTGGGAGGTGGGCCAAGGGGCGGGGTGGGGGCTCCCCTAAAGCCCTTGCAAAGCGTGAGCCTCTTGGCTCCGATGTGTGGAGTTGAGGGGTGGACCAGCGTGGGTCGCTGTTGGGGTGCAAGGCCTCGGGGGACAGGGAGGAAGGAGGGGATGCGGAGCCACCTCAGTGAGAGGTGGCTATGGGGGAGGGTCGGCTCAAGCCGGGCCAGGAGGGGGCTCCCGCCGCCGGAGGTGGGAGGTGGGAGGGCTGAGGGCCAGGGCAGAGGGCAGAGGGCCAGCTCTCCCTGGGGACTGCTGCCCCCCGCAGACATACTGCTGCTCAAGAAGCAGACCGAGGACATCAGCAGCCTCTACGAGATTGAGATCGAGATCAAAATGGGGGAAGCTGGCCTCGTGAGTGCGCGGGTCTGGGTGTGCCAGTGTGTGCCCACGACACTTGCGCAGCCATGGGATGGGGTGTGGGTGTCTCTGGGTGTGTGGATATCAGTGAATTGAGGTGCGTGGGTGTTTGGGTGTGTGAAGTTTGCCAGTGGATGTGAATGTGTGCACGTGGGCGTGTGCATGTGCCAGGGTGGGGGGCATGGGGCCTCTCCCACTCCTTCAGCCAGAAACCCCCCTTCCTCTCCCCCTCCCTTCTGCCTCCTCCCCTCCTTTCCCCTTCCCTGTCCTAATTTGCACCCCCACGCCTCCCCATCTGCCCCTGCACACCTCGTGGCCCTCAAGTGCATCCCAAAGAAGGCATTGCACGGCAGAATGAGATGGCCGTGCTCCGCAGGTGGGCGCGGGGGTCTGTCCCACCCTGGCCAGATGGTCCCGGATGCCTTGGGCACAGAATGGCAAGCCCAGTGGGGAAGGGATGAGAAGAGGCTGTCCATGGGCGTCCAGGCCCAGGTGGCCAAAATGGTTTTCTGTCAGCCACCCCAACACTGTGGCCCTGGAGGACGTCCATGAGAGCCCGTCTCACCTGTACCTGGCCATGGAGCCGTGAGGAGCCTGGGAGTAGGGTGGGGGGCTGGGCAGTGCAGGGGGAGCCAGCGCCAAGGGACTGCTGACCCCTGCTCTCCTCAGGGTGACAGGCTGTGAGCTGTTTGACCACATCATGGAGCGGGGCTCCTACGCCGAGAAGGACCCCAGCCACCTGTGGGGCAGGTCCTCGGGGCTGTCTCCTAACTGCCTGGGCATCGTGCATCGATACTTCAAGGTGCTGTCCACAGTGCCTCTCCACAGAGCCCGCCCAGGGCCCCACCCCATCCTGATGCTAGGGCTGCGCCAGGCTGACCCCTCGTGTAGCCCAAAGACCTCCTCTGTGCGACCCTTTTTGAGGACTCAAAGATCATGATATCTGACTTTGGACTCTCCAAGATCCAGGCCGGGAACATGCTGGGCGTGGCCTGTGGAACCCCGGGCTACATGGGTGAGCAGGGCACATACTCTGAGGCTGCCTGGGGCTGGGCGGGCCAGGGACCCTGGGCAGCCGAGGGGCTGGGGGGCTGTTGCCCACTCCTGGGGCTGCATGGTCCGAAGCTGGTGACAGTGTGTTTGTTGCATGCATGCCATGTGTGGCGTCTGCCTGTCTGTCTCTGGCCCCCAGACCCAGAGCTTTTGGAGCAGAAACCCCACGGTAAGGCTGTAGATGTGTGGGCCCTGGGTGCCATCTCCTGCATCCTTAGGATGTGACCACCGTGAAGGCTGGACTCCTGTTGGGTTGGGGAGGGACGGACAGCCAAATGACTCATCTGTGGTTGCCAGGCTGTGAGGGTACCCCCCGTTCTACGATGAGAGCGACCCCAAACTTTTCAGCCAGATCCTGAGGGCCAGCTATGAGTTCAGCTCCCCCTTCCGGGATGACACTTCCGAATCGGGTGAGCTTGGGCCCGGTCCCAGCCCTGTGTGCAGGAGGGGAGGCCACCGCTGGGAACAGTGCTGACCAGGTTCCCCTGCAGCCAAAGATTTCATCCGGCACCTTCTGGAGCGAGGTCTCCAGAAGAGGTTCACCTGCAGCAGGCCTTGCAGCACCTGTGGTGAGTTCCGCCCCTCGAGCTGTCCCGTGGCCAGGGGCCTGCCTTATCTCTAGCCTTTCCCAGGATCTCTGGGGATATGGCCTTGAATAAGGACATCCTGGGCTCCGTCAGCGAGCAGATCCAGAGGAACTTTGCCCGGATGCACTGGAAGCTCATAGGGAGACGCTCCGGGCTGCTGTGGGCCTTAGGGTCTGGGGCTGCATCGGGGCACGGCTGCCCCTGCCTCCCCCCACTTCCCGCATGGAGCATTCAATGCCGCCTCATTCCCGTGCCACATCCATAGGCTAGGACAGAGCCCGGATGGCGAGGAGACTACAGGGCAGGGCATGCTTCGTCACAGCCACCCTGGCCTGCAGACTGGCCGGCTGTCAAGTGGTGATACCCGAGTGTGTGGGGCTGAGAGCCAGGTGGGATGGAGCCCACTGGCCAGAGGGCAGAGAGGACGGGAGTAGCAGAAGGGCAGAGAAGGCAGGTGGGTGCTCCTGCGACCCGATAGTGCGTGGAGACCACCGGCTCTGGATCACCTCTTTTTCCTCCTCCACCCTAGGTGGCTGCCGAGGCCGAGCAGACTGACCCTCTCTCCCCACCTCCTTCCTGAGGTTGTCCCCAACAATAAGGACAGCATTGAGGAGAGAGAGGTGTGGTGTCCTGGTCCCCCGGGGTATGGATGTGGAGGAAGGGGCCCCACAATGGACCTTGCTCTCCTAATCACCCCAGAACTTCCTCCAACACTCCAACCCTTGCCAAACAGGCCACTGTCCACCAGGTCGGCTACCCAAGAGGTCTGAGTGTGTCCAGCATGAGGGCTGTGGCAGGAGGATGATGGGCACTTTCCCCAGGGGCCCTTGCCATGTCCGGGTACCCAGGGCCCACTGCAGTGAACTCGGGGACCAGCGGGGCTTGCCGGGGGGCTCAGGCTCAAGTTGAAGCCAGAGGGCCTGGCTGCCACCGAGGAGAGCAGCAATGACCCTGTCCTGTCGAAGTGGAAGCAGGGACAACTACTCTCTGTGCTGGCACAATGCCACAGCTTCCTGAACCCAGAAATCTGAGGCCACCTGCAGGCCACTCCACGTGTCCGATGTTGGACCACATAGCCCAGTCCCACCCTGGGCCAGGTCTCTCTGCTCCTTTGTGGGGTCCCTGCTTGCCTTGCCTGTGGGTCACGGTCGGTTGGGCCTTGGGTGTGTGTCAGGTCCTGGGCATGGGTGGGCGCATCAGAGGAGGTTCCTGCCATCAGCAGAGGGGACTGGGAGGGGCGTGGTCTCACCTGGATGACAAGACCCCCTGTGCCTCAGCAGGGGCGATCCCGACTCTGCAGTTTGGCCTCCTGCCGGCAGGGGGCACCATGACCACATCTTTCGACCGCCCCTGGCTACCTCTGGACCTTGAAGTACTTGGGGAAGCGGCAGGCAGGGACATTGTCAGGAGAAAGATTGGGGTCACCTGCAGTTGTGCCTTGTGCCGTCCTGAGGGCAAGCAGGCTCGGCTGAGTAGGTGGGAGAGGGCCGGTGGCCGGTGGTGGAGCCCCCCTGACACTATCTGGTGAGGTGCTTGGAAGCGGGATGCAGAGTGGGGCGTCTTTCCTGGGAATTGAGGGGCACCCCCACACCTGGGACAAGCAGAGTGAGGCCTGGAGCACGCTTGTGGGCGACAGGGGTTTCAGGAAAGCTGCATCCGGAGGGCCACTCTGGGACAGGTGGCCATGCTGAGTGGCCAGTGCGACCATTTGTCAACGAAGTTTTAAGTAGGGTGGCTTGGAGAGATGGTGACGTGGGTTTGATGTGCCAAGTTGGAGGTGCCTGAGGGACAGGAAATAGAGACAGAGCCCCTCTTTGCAGGTATGCAGCCAGCCTTACAGACAGACAGAGATGCTACAGGCAGCACTCAAGTGAGCACTTGCTATGTGTCTCTTGCTGGTCGGGGCTGCGCATAGTTTCACTTGAAACTCCTCTGAGAATGAGATAATTAAAACCTCATCATTGTTTACCCTTCCACATGGGGAAACTGAGGTATGGAGAGGCTGAGACCACACAGCTTGTAGTGGGACAAACATCTTCCTGCCTGCCCCAGTACCAGTGGTTTGTGGCCTGGGACATAGGGTGGTGTGGGGTTGCGTCCCACCTTTCCTTCTGAGACTGCAGTGTCAGTGTGCTGGGGGACCCACCCTGGGTTTCGGGGTGGTCCTTGAAGGTGCTCTGTCTGCCTCCAAGTCCCATCCAGTGGGGACTAGGGTTTTTCCTATGGTGGGAGGGCTGCGATGGGTGGCCCAGAAATGGTGCATGTGGGATGCAGCTTGGGGGGGCTGGCATGGGCATGAGGGAGTCAGGGTGCTGCCAGGACCCCAGGAGAGAAGCCAGGCAGTGGCTGAGCTGGCGCCACAAGCTGCACAGTCCTTCCTGCCCAACACTGTTCATGTCCGTGGTAACGGTGTTTGCCACTGAGCTCACCTTTCCCCTGGGCGCCCCAGCTCCACCTTTTGACTGCAGGCTGGCAAGATCAAAGGATTGGGTGCTTTGGAAATCGTGAAGAACCCCAATTTGTAGGGCAGCTGGGAGAGGAAGTGGCTATAGAGAGCGTGAAGAGACCTTTCCAAGAGGGGACCAAGGAGCCACTGAAGCCTTTTTTTTTTTTTCCTGATACGGGGAATCAAACTCAGGACTTTGTGCTTGCCAGGCAGGCACTTGTGCCATTGAGCTACATCCCTGGCCCTGAAGCCTTTTAAGCAGGATGCAGATGACACTGGAATTTTGCTTAAGAATGCTTTCAACGTGGGAGTGGTAGCCCTCACCTATCATCCCCACCCTAGGAAGGGGAGGCTGAGGCAGAAGAATCTCTACCAGTTCAAGGCCAGTTTGTGAGATCTTGTCTCCCTACCTCTTCCCCTCAGAAGTGCTTCCTGGTATTTTTTGGCCCTTTCTGGTCCCTCTTGACAAATTTTAAATCCACACACTCATTTGTGCAGTTCTCCTCCCTCACACCCCATTGGGGTTCTGACAGCCCTTCTCATCCTGCGAGCCAGGTTCTGCTCTCACAGGGTCCCCTGAGTGGAGGCCAATTTCTCCTTGTAGTTCTTTCACCTGGTGCCTTATGTAATTCTAAGCTATGTTATTAAGAGCATGCGTGTTGACAACTGCTATATATTTCAGGTAGGTTGAGTAGTGACAGGCGCTGGTGCCTCGCACTCCTTTTCACTGCTCTGCTTTGTCCGACAGTAATCACATAACTATACCTTTTTGTTACTATTTGCCCGCCATATCTTTTTCCATCCTCTCAAACTTAAAAGTTTTTTCATTGAAATGTAATTCACATACTATGAAATATACCCTTGAAAATGCAGTTTGGTGTTTTTTTTGCGTATACTTATGGAGTTTTGCTACAGTCTCCAACCTCTGATTCCAGAATATTTTCATTACTCCAGAAGAAAACCAGGTACCATTAGCTTCCCATGACCACTGCTCAGCTCATGGAAGCTACTAATCTGCTTCCTCAGACCCGTGACAGTTTCCTGCCTCAGCCTCCTGAGTCATGGGATGGCGAGCACACACTGCGTGTTCAGTTTTTAAGCACTGTGTTAAGGATTTGCGTTTGTGTGCTCACAAAGGGTGTCAGCATGTAGTTTTTCTTGTGACATATTTGGAGTTAGGGTGATACTGACACGGAAAGTGTCCGTACTTCTATTTTCTCAGAGTTTGTGATGGATTGGCTGTTATTCTCTAGTTAATTTATTGAACACATCAGCGAAGGTGTGCGGTGTTGTGTTTTTGTGCTAGTTTCAAGTCTATGCTGATTTCTTTTCCTTTCTCTTTCCTTTCCTTCCTTCCTTGTTTTGTTTTTTGTTTTTTCCTTTTGAGACAGGGTGTCACTGTGCAGTTCATGCTGGCCTTGAGCTCACTTCGTAGCCCAGGCTGGTCTTGAATTCCTAATGATCCTCCTGCCTCAGCCTCCCGACCCCTGGAATGACAGGTGTGCACCACCACACCTGGCTGAAGTGTATTGTTCTATATCCTTACTAATTTTCTGGGATTAAAATTGAAAGAATTGTTGTGCCCTGATTAACATGTTTTGAAATTTTGTTGTAGTTTTTCCTGTTTCTCTTCTTTTTATCCTTGAAATAAAATGGATTTTAAAATGAAGAAATTGAGAGGTGAAAATTCAAATCACAGTTGGATATTTCAGTGCCACATTTTCAATGATTGATAAACCTAGACAAAGTCTCAGGACGTCACCAAATTGCCCAAACTTGTGATCCACCCACCTCAGCCTCTCAGCATGCTTTCTGACTGCTTTCTTTTGTGTTAAATGTCTTAGCATACCATTTTATTTCCTGTGTTTTTAAATTTTTCTTTTGACACAAGATCTTGCTTTGTAGGTCAGGCTGTCCTTGAACTCACAGCAATCCTTCTGCCTCGGCCTCTCACACCCCAGGAGAACAGGCATGTGCTGTTGCACTGGACTTAATTGTGTGTTCTTTTGAAAAAATAGCAATTTTCAGGCATGGTGGTGCGCACCTGTCATTCCGCTCTCAGGAGGCTGAGGCAGGAGGATCATCAAAAGTCCAAGGCCAGCCTGGGCTACATAGATTCTACCTCAAACAGTCCCCGCCAACACAAAAAAGAAGAAAAGTACTGAGAATTTTGTTTCAGTTTTAGGGATGGAACCCAGCGGCTTGCACATGCTGGGCAAGTGCTCTGCGCCAAGCCACAGCTCACCCTGTGTGACTTTTATCTTAATTCATTTATTTATGATTTTTGCTGGTCTTCATTTCTGGGGTTTTTGTTTTCTTTTTTGAGGCAGGGTCTCACTATGTAGCCCAGGCTGGCCTTGCACTCACAGTAATCCTCCTGCCTCAGCCTCCCCAGTGCTGGGATGACAGGTGTGCAACCACATGCAGCCTAGCCTTCAATTTTTAAGGCACAACTGCTGCATGTAGAGGTTCTGACTGATAGCATTGTTCTTTTTTCCTGCTTGCTTTCTTCTTTCCTGTAGTGGCAGGGATTGAACCCAGGGCCTTTGACAGTAGGTGAGTGCTCTGCCATTGAGCTTCCCCAGCCTTTTCCATTTTGAGACAGGGTTTCACTAAATGGACGAGGTTGGTCTTGAACTTGTGATCCTCCTGCTTCAGCCTCCTGAATCTATGGGGCTTTGACTGTTACCCCACTGCCTTCTGGCCACCATCTTTTCTGATGAGAATTTAGATGTCAGCTTGACTCTGGTTCTCTTCTGCATGGGTCATTTTTCTATTCAAAATCACCTTTGACTTTATTTATTCATTCATTTCTGAGACAAGGTCTCATTTTGTGATATAGGCTGGTCTTGAACTAGCGAAGTCCTCCTGCCTCAGCCTCCCAAGTGCAGCCAGATAGAATGGCAGCTTTTGCTTGAGCATATTCGCCAGTGTTCCCTGCATCCCTCTCCGTCTACTTTGCAGCATCTCTTCTTTCTAGATTCCACAGGACAGAGAACACATGCGATTTGTGATTTTTTCATGTAATTTTTCCCCCTGCAGTATGCAATCACTGGTGTCACTGCTAAGATTGTTTTCTAGTTTTTAAAATATGTGTCACCTGGTTTAAAATGTTTAGCTTGAGCCAGGTGTACTGGTGCACACTGTGGTACCAGCACTCTGGGAGGCTGAGGCAGGAGAATCACAAGTTCAAGCCCAGGCTGGTTAACTTAATGAGACTCTGTGCCCCAAACTTTGTGTTTGTTTTGCTTTGTTTTTTGAAACAGGATCACACTCTTCTGTAGTCTAACCTGGCTTTGAATTCATAGTGTCCTCTGTCTCCAATGTGCTGGGATTATAGGCACGTGCAAAGGCCCTGGGTTCCAGTCCCCTGACTGCTGGCCACCTGGGACAAATTGCTCCTAGGACAGTGCCACTCCAAACTCAGTGGGTCCTTTGTGTCAGGGCAGAGGATTGGCTGCTCTCCACAGTCATCAGGGCAAGCAGACCACAAGGGGTGGACACAGACTCAGGCCAGGGTGCCACATATCTCCACCATCCTTACCCAGTGCCCCACTGCCAGTTCCTGAGCCTTCGCCTGCACACTCACCTGGTTTACCGATCTGAAACGATTCCCTTAGCAACTTTTTGCTTGTTTGTTTAGTGGCAGTCTTCTGGCCTCAGCCTCCGAGTGCTGCCGCACCTGGCTGCTCTCATCAATGCCATCAGCTTTCTAGTCGCTTTTTGCTGGAGATTGTTTGCCAGGAACCGAGTTTGGCCACAGTCAGAGTCTCACCCTTCCCGCCTCTTTTTTGTCCCATCCTTTTGATGACTCTCATAAACAGCTTAGAGCTAGCTACTTCAAAATCACTTGAAGTGAGTCAATATCGAAATGGGCCATGATACCAACACTGGGAGGCTGAGACAGGAGGAGTTCAAGGCCAGCCTGAACAGTGAGCTTGTTTCTTCTGCTTTTTTTTTTTTTTTTTTGGTAACAGGACTTGAACTCATGACTGCACTTGCTAGGAAGGTGCTGTGCCACTGAGCTATATTCTCAGCCCTGAACAATGAGTTTGAAGCCAGCTTGGGTGACATAGTGAAACCCTGACCACCACTACCAACAGCAAAAAAAAAAAAAAAAAAAAGAGAGAGAAAGAAAAGCATCCACCACCCCAGGAGCGCCAGTTCTGTTTCTGGTTTCTGGTTTCTGGTGCTGGATTGTGGCTGGCTGAGAGTCATCACACCTGAACCGATGAACTAGAGGAACCAGCATGGGCCCCTCCAGGAATGGAGGTCATAGTACCAGCCTGGCTGGTCAGGATGGGACCTCTAGCTGTTGAGGGGGGTTGAGAGGGAGCGGCGTGGTGCCAGATGCCATGTGGGCCAGCAGAGTTCAGAGCGGACCTGCAGGAGCCCTGCCAGGAGTGCTCTGGTGACACTCAGGGGACCGGGCACAGGCTCCTGACAAGATGGGTCTGAAATGTGTCCCCTCCAGTGCCCTCAGCATATGATTCCCAGCATCGAAGATCAGAATCGGACACCAACTGGAAGGGCCCCAGGGGGCGCTGTCCAGGTAGATATGGCAGGGGCCCTAGAGCGATGGCGCCTGGGCTTCAAATAACCAGGCTTCTGTGCCAGGGGTGCCAGGCTGCAGGGAGCTGCCAGCAAGGCTGGGGAGGACCAGGACTGGAGGATGTATAGCATCTCTCCTACCTGGGCATTTAAAAACAGAACCCAAACAAAAAACCAAACCGAAACAGACACAGAGCTGTATTCCAGTTCTGCTAAGACAGCACACTGTGAAATCATACACCGTCCAACGTAAGTATGATGTAGGGGCTTAGAGACGGGTTCGCTGTGCATCCCAGGCTGACCTGGACCTCGTGGTGAGCGGTGACCCTCCTGCCTCTACCTCCCGAGTCCCCAGATGAGGTGCACCACCATGCCTGGCTCTTTGCGCGCTTGTGCCCTGGAGGAGTGTGTGTGGGCAGCACGGCTCCTGGTGGAGGGTTGTGTCCGCCTCAGCTGGGCCTGCTGGGCTGTGTTTGCTCTTACACAGCCTGTCCTCCACCTTGCTATCTGTATGGGCCTGTCACACTCTAAGCAAATCTGTAGGAGAACTGGCAAATAAATCAGCACCCAAGCTTAAGGCCTCATGATTTCTCCTACGTGACAAACCTGCTGCGGGAATAAAACAGCGAGGAAAAGATAGCTAGTAGGATATGGGAGGAAGAGGACAGGAGATGGAGGGGCGGGCAGGAGGGGGACGGAGGGGCGGGAGTGAGGATGTCTGTGCATGTCCCAGCTCCCCGCGGGGAATGCGGACATTGGATCCTGCAAATGTGCCCTGATAAGAGTAGAAATTTAGAGATCACATGGGCTGAGCACTGAGGCGCATGCCTGTCCTCCCAGCACTCAGCTGACTGAGGCAGGAGGATCGCTACGAGTTCAAGGCCAGCTTAGGCTGTGCAGCGAGACCCTGTCCCTCCTCACCTCTTTTCTGTGGGGTGATCTGTTTTGTGCTCTGATTTTGTCATAAGGCAATGTCACTAACATTTCTCCAGGTTGTCACCTCAGAGCCTCCTACTGTGTAGCTCAGGCTGACCTCAAGCCCACTGTGCTGGGGTGACACCTTCCAGCTGCCCTCTCCTCTGCCTTGTCACCCTGGCAGAGGATGGCAGTTTCACAGTCCCTCCAGTGACAGTGAACACAAGGTCCCAGCAGTGCCCGAGAGCAGGAGACATGGAGGTCCTGGCTATTGCTTCCGTTTTCTTGGAACTGCCACATGCCACACTTCGCCAACCACACTGGTCCCACCCCGACTCCCCAAGGTGCTCGGGAAGCAACCGGCCGTGCTCTGGTATCTTAAATAAACTGTTTATTCAGGAGGAATGATTAAAGAAAGCAATCATAATGTGGATTACAAAAACAAGCGCAGCCCTCGCCTAAGTTCAGAGGTGACAAGGGACTGGCAGCCCCAGGCCAGGCGTGTCTTCGGTGCATGACCCACGTGTCTGCAGCTCAGCCCCTTCCCCACCCCTGAAACCCACCACGACTTTCATCCTTTGTCCTCCCTGCCCTTGCCAGAGACCCATCTCCCTGGGGCTGTCCCAAAGGGCTCCAGGGGCCCCCTAAAACTTCTTGGGGAGGAGGACAGACAGGGTGTCAGATGGCTTCCAGCCGGAAGCCACCCAGAAAGGGTCTGGTATTCATCGGAAGGTCCGAGCCCGGGTCATACAGGCAGGGAGGGTCTACACTGGTGGGAGTGATCGCCCCTCCCTATAAGTGGCCACTGGGGACTGGGAAAGGTCTGGGAGCAGGTCCCTGGAGAGGAGGAGGTGGCATAGACAGTCACCCAGAATGGTCCCTTGGTTAGGGAACCCCCCAAGAGGAAAGTAACAGTCGCAGAAAAGGCAGGTGCTGGAGCATGGGGGACAGGCCAGTGGGCCCGGCTGGCCCCTAGGCACATTTCATGGGATTCCCATGGCTGTCCCAAGTGGGTGGAGTGGCTGTACTGTGCCACCCTTCTGAGGTATTGAGCTCTCCCTCCCTCCAGCCCCCTGTGGCTGTGCCTCCCCTGCCCCTGCCCCTGAAGGTGACTGAGCATCACGGGGCAGGGGGGCAGGGGCAGCCCTCGGCCCCTTGGGGCCTTATGTGGCATCCAGCTCGAAAACCCCATCACTGGTGGGAGTGGTAAAGAAGGAAGGGGGGTCGGAGGTGGCAGAGTCCTGGCCCTGCGTGCGCTGCTCCTGCAGGCGCAGGCTGCGCTCGAAGTCCAGCAGCTGCCCCATGAAGTTGAAGTTGGGGGAGATGCTCCACTTCTTCCTCTTCACCAGGTCATAGGCATCGTTGAGGGACAGGTGGAGCTTCTGCATGAGGTAGGCCACGGTGACAGTGACAGAGCGGCTGACCCCTGCCAGGCAGTGGACGAGCACCCCGCAGTTCTGCGACAAGGCCTCATCTAGACAGGGCAGGACGGGGTCTGTAACCTGGGCACAGCCATGCCAGGTGGAGGGAAATGGGCAGTCCTCGAGGGCCAGGTAGCCCTCGGCCTACCCTCCCCCACACGCCATCAGGGAAGGGGGTAAGGCCAGGTCGGGGGTGGCAGTGAGGGGGCATGGACTCACCAATGAATGTGATGGCCTCCGGAAAGAACTGGGACAAGTTCTGACTCCAGTGGTCCGAGATGGGGATCTGCTTGTAGTGGAAGTCACCATTCTTCTCGAAGAGGTTCGGGAGGTTAGGGGTGACATTGAGGATGTAGCGGATGCCCAGTTTGGCCAGACTCTCCAGGTTGGCCGAATCTCGGGCACAGCCCAAGTAGAGGTTGGGCAGGATCTGGACTGGGAAAGAGGGCATCGGCCCCACAGGCGGGGGCGTGGTGCTCTCGGAATCCAGGCCACAGCTCATGGAGTCGCGGTCAGCCTCGGCCTCAGCATCGGAGCACTCAGAGGCCAGGTACAGGCCACCTAGCCCCACTACAGGCATGGGGCTGGGCACTGGCGCCAGACTTGCGCCTGCCCGGTTGCTGAGGCTGCTGACGCTGGTCTCACACAGGTGGGGACACTCAGCCTGGAACCTGCTGAAGCCGCCTGCACGGAAAGAGAGTGCCATTGACCACCTCCGGCTGTGTACTAGCAGCAGGGGGTGGGGGGGGTACCATGGAGGTCTGTGAAGGTCCCCAGAGGAAGAGCTCGAAGCTGGCAGCTGCATGGACACCGGGAAGTGTGGGTTCAGTGCCTGCTGCAGCTGCTGGACGCCTGAGTCACTGGGCTGGGTGGAGGGGCCCCGAGAGGCCTCGGAGCCCCAAGGCTTGAGTGGGGGTGGGGGTGAAGGCTGTGTGGTCGCAGACATGTGTGGTCAGCTCAAGAAGGGACAGTCAGGTGTGAGTTCGCTGCCTGAGCCACCATGAGGCGGCATAGGAGACAGTGTGATAGTTCCAGTCTTCAGGACAGGGCTGGGGCTGGGGGGGCCTGTATACCTGACACTTTCTATGTTTCTCTGTCCCCAGTGCAGCCCCAAGGCACTTTTCTGGTGATCAACAGAGTGGAACATGGCGACGGCTGGCTCTGGAGCCCGCGCTTAGCCTCTGAGGACAGGAGCTGATAGGCCCATGGCAGCCCGCCTGTCCTGCACCCCGCCCTCCTCTCCGCCCCTTGTCCTGCATGGCTTGTCCAGCAGTCCTTCTTGGACAGCCTGATCTCCTGCTACTGGCCCAACTCCCTGCCCCACGTGTGTAGTCCAAGCTGCCCTCAAACTCGCTGGGATCCTCCTGCCTCAGCCGCCTGTGCACAGTGCCACTTGGTTCTTGAGCATCCTGTGAACAGGCCAGCCAGGCTCTGGGGATTAGGGGTAAAGTGCATGCCCAAGGTCACACTGCAGCTCCCTCCTCTCAAAGCAGCCTGGTTTGCAGTCCAGGAGGGAGGCTCCCCCTCCCACTTTAGCCATAGAAAGTTGGGGTGCCCTGGGTCAGCCGATCATGCACCCCCGGAGGGCCCTGCTCCCACCTGTGTGTGCCTCCACTTACCCTGGAGATAGTAGGCCAGGTAGCCTTCTTCGCGCAGCTTCTGCAGCAGGGTGCCCAGCACCGAGTCGGCCTCCCACTCCTCGGTCTCGGCCTCGGTGTCCCCGCGCCGGCGCCTGCCGCCACCCTGGTCGTACAGCAGCACGGGCGCGGGCGGCGGCGGCTGCAGCGGCGGACCGGGCAGCAGCGAGCGCACCGACAGGCTCCCCCTCCGCAGGCGGCGCAGCAGCAGCGTGGGCAGCGCCACGCTCAGCGCCCCGCCGATGCGCGCCGCCTCGTACAGCTCCCGGCTGCGACAGTCCAGGAGCAGCAGGCGCGGGCGCGGGGGCGCCAGCTCGTGGCGCAGCCACAGGCAGGAGCGGCCCAGACCCTCCATGGGCGCACTTCGCGGGGCACCGGGCACTGTGGGGAGACGGGGAGCGCGACGCGCGTGAGGCAAGCCCAGGGTTCCCGCGCCGCGCGCCGCCCACGAGGAGGACACCCAGCGGGGCACCCCAAGAAAAGCGCCCGAGCGAGCACGGGGCGCAGCTCGCACTGCGGCCGGGTGCAGAGCAGCGCAGTCTCCCGGCAGTTGCTCCTTGAGTGTGAGCGTCAGAACTCGGGCATGCAGGACAAGAGGGGCGCTCAGGCAGGGCCTGGGCGATGCCCCTCGGGGCTGACCTGGCTCCAACCCCCCTCCCGTCCCCCGAGCACAAAGGGAGAGAGACCTGGCGCGCGATTCGGTGGCAGACGGCCGCCCGTGGACCTTCTGGCCACGGCTACTGCGACGGCAAGGCGCGGGTACCGGAGGAAGTCCCAGAGGGCCGGAGTGGCGCGGGGCTGCGCGGCAGGCTCACACGTGGAAGCGGAGCCTGAGGCGACGCGTCCTGCACCGCGACCCAGTTTGCACCCCAGAGCGCCCGGTCGGACAGGAGTAGCAGCCCCGGGGGGCGGGCCGGGGCGGGGCGGCGGGCGGGCTCGGGGCCGGCCAGCCAACGGCGGCGCGAGCCAGAGGGTCGGGTGGGCCCTCAGAGTGGCGGGCTGAGCCGCAGCTTCGCCAGGGCGGGATGGGATCAGGGCAGAGGCCAAGGGCAGGTTGGGGGCCCAGCAAGGGACCAGTTGCAGCTACTCTGGCAGGCACCGGCTTGGTCAGTGGAGGGGGGAGGGGACAGGGGACACTAAGGCTGAGGGCCCCTGCCCCATAAGTGACTTCCAGCAAGTCACTCAGCCATCCCCGCCCAGCCTAAGTCCCTGCCTGGACCTTGGCGGCCGCATCTACATAATGGCCTCAGCTTAGGCACTGCTGGATACCTCTGAAATGGCCCTGAAATCGAGGAGTAGAGGAGGAAGGGCGGACTGGAAACCTGCTGCCTCAGGGCCCAGATCTTTGCCCAAAGCTGGCACAGGGCACCCGGGCACCCGGCGTGAGCCCTGCTCTGTGTGCACAGACCAGGCTGAGGGACCCAGGGGCTCTGAGCACCCCACCCCAACCCGGACACCCCATTCTATCACACTCTACTCCACCACGTCCTGCTTCCCTCTGGCCCTGGCCCTCTCCACCCAGGCAACCCCTGCTGCCCCCTGTACTGGCTCTGGGCTCGAATCCCCAGGCCAGTTGCTGTCACAGCCTGAGTGCCTCAATCCACCCTCCTCCGTGCCCTGTCCTATGTGACATCACACATTCAACAGGGGCTGGTGGCTTTCATGCTTTCCCTGGACACAAGTGATGGACAGGCAAGACACTACAGGGTCTCTGCTTATCTGGCACTTCCAGTCCAGCAGGGCAGATGGACAATAAGCCAAGACACCAAGTGAGATACGGGGGTGATAAGTGCTCAGTGGGACAATGAAAGGAGGGGTGAGAGGAGGCTTCTAGAAACCCCATCTGGCCATGAGTCCTTTTTCTGCCCAAAGCCCAACAAAAGCAAATAACAGTGTTGAAAGAAAACATAGGTCGGATAAGATAAAGCTCATACAAAAAAATCAGAAGGTTAAGACCCTGCAGATAAAGGCTCAGGGATTTAAGAAGAGTACACGCTGCATGAAGGAAGGAATGTGATGGCGTCAAACATGTTTGCAGGAAATCCAACCCAGACCCCAAGACGGAGGGGGAGGAGGGGGAGGAGAGTGAAGATGGTTCTGTGCATGTAGCGGCTCCCCGCTGGGAGCGGAATCACCATGGACCCCAAACCACTAATAAAATTGAAAACTAGGTAACAACAACAAGGTAACACTTCCCGCTTATTAAACCGTAGTGAACATGCTCCAAGCGTGGCCGCCTAGTGTTTTGGTGGCTTGCTGGAGACCGGCATGTCACCGTTGTGTTTTGCTGTTGGGTTCTCATCTGGGGGGGCCTTTCTGGAAATGAAGCTGGCAGTGTGCACCAAGAGCTAGACGGAAAACCTGCCCCCTCAGCCACTTCTGCGAATGTCCCCTGAGGATTCAGTGAACGCAAGCACATGTATGAACACTGACGGCCGCCACAGGACATCCTTCCAGGGGTGGAAAAATGCCAAGCCACTGCAAGTCCAGTGCCTAGGATGGCTGTTGGCCGTCTGCACGTCCGGAAGCGTGCAGCTACCCAAGACACCTGCAGTGAAGCCAAGGGAAGACGCCATGACAGAGTCAGGCCACCTCTTTGGCCTTCGGTCACCTCCTCCCTGCCTCCTAAGCCAAAGGCCCAAGGTTCGCTTTTGGCCTGTAAGATGGTCCTAATGCCTGCATGCGAGGGCTGGCCTGAGTGGTGCCTTCTCCCTGTCCTGCCTTTCTGGTCGAGCTCTTTCTCCAGGCCCCTACCCAGCCAGGGCCCTTTCTTGGCATGCTCCTGGAAGAGCCTCTGCCTTCTAGCTCTCAGGCTCGCCCAGCGTAGCTGCCACCTGGCCATGGGCACCCCACCTGATGGCTGTGGCTGTGGGTGGGACTTTGGGGGTGGGCAGTCACTGAGGATGGGAGAGGCAGAGTAGTGTGTCGGGTGAGAAGCTGGAGAGGCCGTCCCACCCACCCTACTGTGGAGGTACTGTGTTCGGGTCTGGTGCCTCTGCCCCACTCTGCTCTCTGGAGAGGGCTTCCGGAAAGAGAAGCCTGGATCTGGGCTGGGGATGTGGCTGGGGTTGGAGGCCAGCTCCGCAGTGGGGAAGCAAAGGGAGGCCCAGACACCAGCGGCCCTGTGTCTCCCAGCTCCTGTATGGTCCCCTTGGCTGGTGGCCCTCCCACCTCGTGCGACAACGCCTTCAGGAGTGAGGGGTGAGGGGCAGTCAGTCTCCAAAGTCACTGCTCTGTTGCTGGTGCCCGCAGCACCAGCAACAGGACAAATGGGAACCTGTTGCCACCTCCGCACTGCAGGCCCGAGTGCCGCCAAGCCCGCCTCCACCCAGACCCCTGCCTGCCCCCCCCCACCCGGGTCCCCCGCGGCGTCCCGCTGGCGCTCTGGCCCCGCCTCCTGGCCACTCCCCGGGCAAGCGGCCAAGCACCCCGGCCTCGCCTGGCCCCCTCCGGCGGGTGGAGCCAGGCGTGCTCTCGGCTCACCGCAGGGTGGGCGCTGCGCCCACCGCTGTGCCTGCCGGACGCCCTGGCTTCTGCCCCCTGGAAGCCTCCGTCCGGACGCCTCCGCAGCTTAGCGGTCCTGCGCGCTCCGTGCGCTTGGTGGACCCTGTGCCGCTCGGGAGCACCCCCCCCCCCCCGCACCGTTCCCGCCAGGCCAAGTGGCTGTCACGGCTCGCCCGGTCACATGGCTAGGAGCGCAACTCCCAGCGACAGCGTTCCTGCCAAATCCAGTGTCTTTTTCCACCAAATCCACTTCCACTGAGGATGGCACTCTGCTTTTCTCGGTCGGGGTCCTCGCGGGACTGGCAGTTCCTCCAAGGCAGGGCCGTGCATATGCTGACCCCATCCCCCAGTGCAGGCCCTGTGCCCGACCCTCGCGGCGCTCAAGGAAGAAATGCTAGTTAACAAAGAAGGCAGGAATTAATAAAAGCAATTGCTGCCCTGGGAGCCCGGGACAGTGCAGCTCCTGCTTTTCCCTCCTGCCGTCACTCTCTCCTCCCAGACACGCAGGAGCACACGTGCGCGCACCCCTACTCGGAGATGGGGACACAAACGGTGCACGCGGGCTCTAGCCCTCTCGGAACCAGCCCGCTGCATGCGTGCCCAGCAGTGGGCACCTCTGCGACCCCAGCTGGGCCTGCTGCATTTCACTGCCTGCCTCTCTCTGTGCTTCCCCCCCCAAGGCAGTCCCTTGAGCCCACATCTAAGTGCCATACCTTGGGCCTCAAGTGCTTCCTTTATGGCTTAGGGAAGAGGTCACCCCAGTCCCCGGGAGGCTCAGGAGCTGTTTAGGGAGGCACTTGGCTGGCCCCAGGCTGGGAAGCTGCCGTGAAGGATGGCTAAAGGTGCTTAGCGGGGATGCCACCGGACGACGCTGCAGCCTCACAGCCCGCGTGCCAGGTGCAGGGGGAGTGGTGGGAGGGCCTGGCGACGCGGGGGGGGGGTGTCCAAGGCTACTCGCGAGGGGGTGGGGCGGGAGGCTGGGCGCCTGCGATGGAGCAGGTGTGCTCATGTTGGGGTGTAGGAGTGCGTGCGGGGCTGCTGGAGCTGCCTGCCAGCGAGTGGGGAGTGTCAGCCACTGGGGTGTGGGTTTGTGTGGGGACTTGGCTCCTGGAGGGGCTGCAGTGTCTCTGACTGGGTCGTGGGCAGGCGTCTGCTAATGGGCAGATGGAGAGTTTGAGCTGGTGGGGGCACGCGAGAGGAGCCCTGTCAGCGCAGAGATCATAGGGCTGGCAGGCGTGTGCGCGCCTGGGCGTGTCCTGGGGCGTGGCTGGGGCCAGAATGGGCGTCAGTGTGAGTTGGGGACAGTGGTGAGGGATGTGCACTCTGGCGACCCGGTGCGTGGCTTGCCCGCCCGCGAGCCTGCCGCTGGTGGAAGTGGCCGCGGCTCGGAGATGCGCGGCAGGGTGTGGGGAGTCCAGGCGGTGGGGCCCAATTGGTCTTGTGAGGGCGCGCGCTTCGGCCCCACGGGTGTGCGCTGGCAGCACTTGGGGATGCAGGGCGGAGGATCGCACGTTTCGGGGCGGCCAGGCCGGGTGGGGGTGGGGTGGGGCCCGGGGCGCCGCGTGCTCAGCTCACCTCCGCCGGGCTCAGCTCCCGCCCCGGCTCCGAGCTTGGCGGCCGGGAAGTTCCCGAAGCTCGGGCGGCAGGCAGCGCCACTGCCACCGCCAAATGACAGCAGAGCCCCAGGCAGCGGCCTCGCCTGGAGCCTAGGGGCCGCCGCCGCCGCCGCTGCCGAGGGAAACTCCAAATCCCGCCTCCGCCGCCGCCGCCGCCGCCGCCTCCTCCTCCCCTCCCGTCTCGGTCTTCTCCGCCCCCTGCCCAGGAGGGGCAGTGTCGCCGGCGGCGCGCGGGGAGGGGCCGAGGCCTGGCCGGCGTCTCCCTCCGCCTCGCGCGCCCCTACCCTACCCGCCTGCCTCCCACCTGCCAGCCTCGGCCGCTGCCTCCTGGCGCACCCAGCCCTGGGCGGGTGGCGTTGTCTCGGAGTGGGGTGGGGGACCTCGACCTAGGCTGGGCCTGAGCTAACCCCCTTCGAAACCCCTGCTTGCAGCAGAGGCCAAGACCGGGGACAGCTTGGCCTCCCGGGCGGCCTCCCGCTCCCATGATGGAGGGGGTGTAGCTGTCTGGGTGCTGCCGCCCCCTTGTACAGTCGCATTGTCCCGAGTCGGATTTTAGCTATTAGGAATAGCGTGGGAGCTCCAGTGCCTGGAAGGGGTGGAGCCAGGACACTGTGGGAGGGGCTTGGAGTCAGCGGGGATTGGGGTGCAGGCACCAGGGTCTAGCTGCTCCCCCTACTCCAGCCAGAGGTCACAGACACCCCCCTCTCACCTCTCCGGAAGTCTGAGGACATGCTATTCCGGGGGGGGGGTACCTGTGGCAGCGGCTCTGATGCAGGGGGATGCATTGGCCTCCGGATGAGTGCGTTCAGAGGTCTTGAGCCACAGCCATAATGGAGGGGGGTGGCAGTGGGGACCTAGGGAACCTGCCATGCTAGAGGGAGGCACACTCTCTCCCAGGCAGTGGTGGCTGGAGTGGGGTGTCCCCAGCTGGCTTCTCTGCCCAGGGAGAGGCTGGGCAGGGCTGGCACGCCAACGATGGAGAGGGAGTAGCAGAGGGAGGCCTGGCCGTGTCTGTGGCAGCTAATTCCCCTGAGTCATTAGCCCTGGAGAAAAGAGGACTGCGGCAGCTTTGTTTGGTGCCAAGTCCTGTTCCATCCCTGACCCTCAGCTTCCTGGCCTGTGCACCTGGAGAGACCCCATGATCTCAGAGGATCTCCCTGGCTTTGCTGCAGTTCTAGGCCATGATGTGCAAGCCAGGCCACAGTGTGGCCACCACTGGCTTGGTGTGCCCAGCCCACCCTTGGACCCGCATTGCCTTCTTCCCCTTTTCTTTCTTTATTTTGTATTCAATTTGAGACAAGGTCTCACCATGTAGCGCAGGCTGGCTTTGAACTCACTTCGTAGTCCAGGCTGACCTCAAACTTGTTTTGATTCTCCTGCCTCAGCTTCCAGAGGGCTGGGATGACAGGCGAGCATCACCATGCCCAGCCCCTGTCCATCTTCACACCTTCAGCACGAGTTCAGCCCCTCTCCAAGGAGCTCACAAACACTGCATGCTCCAGAGCCTGGACCTTCCCACCCGCATAGTGAGGCCCGCCCTGGGCTCATCCCCTGTGCAAGCCAGGGATGCACGTGCTATTGACAGTCTGCATTGTCACTTTAAAGTTATGGGACCTTTCTTGAGATGCAGACACAGGATAAGAACTGTACCTCGCAACACAGGGCCATTCCTTTTTGTCTGTGGACATGTGACCATGCAGGGACAATACCATGGGGCTGGCAGAGGATGCATGTAGTCCCATGTGTGGCCTGGGTGCCCTGTGGGGCCCTGGAGAAGGTGCCTGGTGGGGTGACTTCAAGACTCCATTTCAGGTGTGCGGCCTGTGTGCTTGGGAGATGCGGGGAAGCAGGCCTCATCATGCCCAGGCTGAGCCCTGTTGGGGTAGATGTAGAACCTTCTCGAAGGAAACTTGTGTGTAATTTGCTGTTGTCGACTCCATCGGGGGTACAGCTGGGTTCCACATCTGAAGCAGGTCCTGTGATCCTGTCTGCTGTGGACAGCAGTCTCAGGGTGAGGCGGCTGATAAGTCTGGCCCTCGACCTCTCCCTGTCTCTGCTCTTGAGTCTATGGCATGGCCCTTCCACCTGGAGCCCCAAGGCCACCTTGTTTCCTTCCAAAAGCCCCCTATGTCTCCCTGAAACCTGGGGGCTCACCAAACGCCCTGCAGGGAGCAAAGTGCATGGGTAGGGGGGTGGGCCTTGCCAGTATCACCAGAATCACGCTCATCCCTGACACCCGACACAGCCTTTTGGCCGAGGACGTCTTTGGGAACAGGCATGGCAAAGGAGCATAGGATCCCCATGCTGGGCAGCACTGAGAGCTGCTGGTACCCTAGGAGTTGTCCTCGAGTGATACATTTGCCCTCTGCCTGACTCACTGTACTCTCTCGGTGCCCTGGGCACAGTCCTTGGGCTTCCTGTCCACAGCTGGGGCGCTGCTGGCCACCTGGGGCTTTGTTTCTGGACAGCTGTAGAGTCAAGCAGGAAGCAGTAGCTGCAGCTGAAGCCGACTGCTCATGTGATGGGCGCACTCAAGGGCACCCCCAAAGCCTACCTGTAAGCACCCTAGCCACACTGGCAGCTCCCAAGGGCGCTGCTGGGATACTAAATAAAACGGCCTGGCCTGCTGGCAGCTCCCAAGCTGCTCTTGCAGTCAGGTCAAAAGCAGGCTAGCTGGAAGCCAAGCCCCAGGGGGGCCAGCACCAGGCAGGGGCCGGTGGGATGCCAGGGGAGAGGAGGGAGAGAGGCAGGTGGCAGGAGAGCCAGCCTGTGCGGCGATTGATTTCTGGGGGCCAGGACCTCGGGAGTCATTACCACCCCATTCTGGGCGGCTCAGGTTCAGGTTCAGTGACTTGGTTATCCGGCCCCTCCGGCCAGCCTTGGGCTCCCGCTCCGCCGTCCTGAGGAGCCTCGAGGTGTCCGGATCCACATTCTGGATGATATAATGCTTTCAGTGGGACTGCACTGCCCACGCCCATTGGCTGGACAGGCAAAGGAACATGAAGGAAGGTGGGGAGGACAGAGCGGCCAATGGCTTTCTGGCTTTTCTGTGGGAAATCAGGGCTGACTAGGGCCTGAGAGGGGGAGCTGCTGGGCATGGTATAGGGGCGGTCGAGGGCTCACAAATGTCCAGTTCTCCTGTGGCAGACCTCTTGCTGTGCCTGGTCCAGGAGGAAGGCCTGATGAGTGGCCAGCCAGTCTTTCAGGCCACATCTCTGCATGTCCTCCCTACACCAGCCCCCGCCAGGAACATGCCTAGCTAGGCCAGCAGCTCATCACGGGAAAGCAGATGGTCTGCAAGGTGGCAGCCGTGGCGAGCCCGGCTACCTTGCTCTCTGGCTCAGATGGCTGCGGGGGTGGGGAGGGGGCTCCTGGCTGGGCCCCCTCCATTACCCTTTCTTGTTGCCCTGTCCCCAAGGAAGGCTGACCTGTAGGCTGGCCAGGCTCCTGGCCAAGGTGGGTCACCCTGAGCATGCAGTGGCCCAGGTCACCTTCGGGAAGGGGGCCAGAGCTGGCTGAGCCAGTGGCCGGCAGGAAGGCTGCAGGTACCCTTGGGGGCCCTGCTGTCTCCGGGCCAGGGGAACCCTGGTCTATTCCTGTGTCACCTGTGTCACCAAAGGCCCTCCTTGCCATCCCACCCTGCTGCGGAGAGCCTGGAAATTTCTGCTCACTCTGGGGATTTTGCCCACCTAAATTTAGGGAGTGGTGATTACTCCTAAGCACCTGCTCCCCACATCCAAATGCTTGGCCTCCCAAGGGTAGAGTGCAGACATGCCACGCTGTGACCTGCCCACTCTGGGCCGGCTCCTGGGCGGGGTGGGGGACATAGTGACGTCAAGACCTGAGGGCCCAGTCACACCTGCAAGGAGGCAAGTGGAGAAAGGGGACAGCCAAGGTCCCCACCCAGGACTAAGGTCCACTCTGTCCTCTGGTCATTCACTCAGGCCATGGAGATTTGCTAAGTCAGTCTCAGGCTACTCAGCTGTCACCACCTGGAGAGTGGAAACAACTGTTTTAGCCAACACAGGATGGGACCCTTGAAGCTGTTCTCTGTGCCCCAGAGAGGAGGGAGGTTCTGAGGGGGGGTTCCTCAAGGCAGTGCAACCGGGTGGGGGGAGGTGTCCCAGGAGCCTTGGCTGTTTCTCCAGGAGCATGACACGACCACCCTTGCACACACGGAAGTCACATGCTGGGGACCTTCGAGCCCTCGGATTTGCCAGCTCTGGCGGTGGATCACCACCTGTGCCTGCTTGTGCTGTGTCCTTCCCTGGTGGCCTGGCCCCGGTCAGAACCTCACAGAGTCCAGCCAGGCTACAGCAGAGGCCCAGGGTTCAGGGAGGAGTCTGTCACCCACCAGAAGCTCTCTGCTGAGCCCAGAAGATCCTGTTGTGTCCTCACAGTGTGGCTCGGCACTAGTTGTCTCTGGTCACCAGCCTGGAGGTCCCCAGCCCACCGAGGTTCTCTTGATGCTGGCTTTGTGTTTGTGGGAGGAGGGATGTGGGGCCTCCTGTGTCCCTCGCCACTAAAGCCCTAGACCAGGTCCCCAACCCTGTCTATACCCCCCTCAAGGCTTCTCAAAGCTACCACGGGCCAGAGGTAAGCCTTGCATGCTTGTCTCTTGGTGACAGTCCCATCTGGCTGTGGGCTATTGGGAAAGGAGGTGACTGGAAGATGTCTTCCATTTCTTGCCAAGCTGCTCTCAAAGGTCCCCTGAGTGTCTTGGGGTCCCACCCTGATACCCTTCAGTGCCTCCCACATAGAGCCCTCTGCCTGCTGGCTCTGGACCACTCCTGGGCCTTCCCGCTCTGTGCCACCCTGTCCCCACCATCACTGGTGGCTCTGATCTGGGAAGGGCAGGAGGTTGGCAGAGGCGAGTGGACTGGACCGGACTTGCGCTTTGTGAGCTGCATCATGGCTCCCCAGCAGTGGCTGTTGTCCCTCTGGTCACCTAGTGTCTGGGCTCCGGGGTTGGGGACTTCATCATTGCCTGTGCCAGCATCACTGCGTGCCCCTGCTGCCTCCTGCCACCATGCATGTTTGCGGCACTGTGTGAACGTGTCTGCCCACTTGCTCAATGGGTCCTCTCCAGTGCCTGGCCTGGTCCTCGTGCCCTGGCCGAGGGCCGCTGCTTCCGGGACACGCCCTTCCCCTCTGTGCTGGCCAGCCATGCGCCTGGCTCTCTTTCCCTACCACTGGCCATGTGTGCCCAATCTCCTCCACATTCCATGCCTTCTGCTCCTCTCCTGGGTGACAAATGTGACATTAGTGTCTCTGAGTGGCCCACTTGTAGCTCATCATTGCCACCTGAAATCCCCATGACATATCGGATGTAGTGTCACACCCTCCTATTGCTGGGTTCGGGTGTTTGCAGTGTACCCCAGTCCCTGTCCACACCCTAGCTGTCCTCTAGTCCCTGGATGACCGTGTGCCCAGCCCCCACCCCACCCCAAGCCAGCCAATTGTCCAAGTCAGGTGCTTGGCGACTCCTCCCTGTGGGCTCCTCAGCAGTCCTGCGGCCTTGAGCCTTAAGCGCGAAGTCCACCTCAAGCCCTGATCTGTCCTGCCCACCGCAGCCACTTGCCCCTACCTCCTTCAGCCTCACTCTGCTTGCCGTGGCCAGAATGTCCCTAGACGCCTCATGTCCTTATTCTAAAGGTCAATTTGGAGGCTCCAGGTGGATGCACATTTTGGGAGCCACTAGTGGCTTCACACAACCCTTCCCCTGCCCCCTGCCCCCCACCCGTCTCTTGTGCTGTCCTGTGGACAGCCTCTGCCTGCCCTGCCGTGCGTCCCGTGAGCCCAACCTTACTTATTGGGGATCAGGCACGAGGTGGCACCTGTCCCCTCTGCCCGGCCCAACCTCCCTCACTTTTTGCCTTGAAGCCCTGGCACAAGGGGGATTCCACCTACAATGACCGCCTGTGTCACTGCAGTGTGCCTGGTGCTGGGCCAGTTGGCTCCTGTGGCTGCTGCCACATGTCACAGTGTGGTGGGCACCGCATCCTCCAGCCTGGTCCCTCCTGGTGAGGCTGCAAATTCTGGCTCCCGCATGCAGGGCCCTGCCTGAACCCAGGGTTCTGGGGCCTCAGTTCTGCTCCCCGCCTTGCTACCAATGGGGGCTGTGAGGCGCCGTGGGGTCACAGCCCCTCCAACTGCACACCGTTCACTCTGGAGATGCCCAGGGAGCCTCAGACCCAACCCTTCTCCTGGCCCAGGGCTCACCTGCCAACCAAGTGGCCCTCGGGCTGGTGGCAGTTCAGGCCCGGGGGTGTCACCGTGGACCTCCTCAGTGTCATCCGGCTGGCCCACAGGTGCTGCAGAAGGAGAGGAGGACCAGCAACGGGAAGGATGGGCTGTGTGACATCTTGTCAGTGGCACACCTCTTTCACAGGTTGTGACCAGTCAGTTGGCCGCAGGGCTTGGTTACTGAGGAAATCGAGACTTGTGTCTATGGTTGTCAGGGAGGAAGGAGGCAAGCGTAGCAGCCTCAGAGAGGGATGGGGTGCTCAGGCGATGGGGACAGACCCACATTTGTGCATGAGGGGCTGGCTGTGGTGATGGGGCTGTCTCTGAGAATGGGGGGTAGTGGCCAGGTCTGGAGACCCATTGTGAAGGCCCCATTGTCGCCACTGTCCTTAGTAGGGGGTGGGGCAGAGAGAGGACAGGGAGCTTACAGGATGGAGGAGGAGGGGGTGTGCACACCTGGAAGCCCACGGCGGGCCACGAACCAGTGGGATGTTGTTCCTCCAGCAGCCCAGCCCTGCCAGTACTTGTATCGTGGGCTTCCGACCTCCAAAATTGGGAAGAAACAGATGTGAGTTGTTTGAAGCTGTCTGAGGTGTGGCATTTTGTTGTTGCAGTTCTTTTTGTTGTTGTTTTGAGACAGGATGTTGCCATGTAGCCCAGGTTGGCCTCCAACTCATGGCGATGCTCCTGTCTCAGCCTCCAGAGCTCTAGGATTACAGGCATGCGCCACTACACCTGGAAGTTGTTGCTTTTCTAACAAACCAACCCAGAGCTTTACTATTTTTTAAATGCTTTCTCATTCTAAAATAGTGCCAGGAGCTGGCCCCAGCGGCAGCGTCTTGTAATCCCAGTACTCTAGGAGGCTGAGGCAGGAGGACTGCGAGTTTGCGGCCAGCCTGGGCAACTTGCAGACTTAGGGAGAGCCCACCTCAAAACAGAGTTGAAAAGGGCTGGGGTTGGAGCTCAGTGTGAAGGTCCTGGGTTCAATCCAGGGCTAGAAAGGACGCCTGTGAAGCAGATGTGTCAGTTTCTGTGCTGTGGATTGTCGGTCTCAGCTTTGCCTGTGCTGCGCTGTGCTAGCTCTCAGATCTGCTCTGTGGCCCATGGGTCTCCCCGTGAACGGGGACCTCCCTGTGACTGGTTCTTGCTGGGCTCTGTCGTGGATGCAGCCTACTCTGTCTGATTTCAGTGCTTTCGAATGAGATGGGGTCCATCGGATTTCCTGTCTAGTTATTTTATCAAGTGTTGAGAGGCATGTTGAAGACTCCAGTACATTTGTGGATTTATTTTTCAGAACTAGAGGTGGAACCCAGGGCCTTTGCATAGAGCCACACCCCCAGCTGCTGTGGTTAGGGTTTATAAGGGAAAAGTTTTAATACAGGGCATATAATTTATAGGATTACTTTATAATATTCACCCAAAGAGTCAAGTGCAGAAGATTGTGGGAGATCTGGCCACACACTAGAGACCCAGAGAATCCAGCCGAGGGCCTAGACCCCACGGCAGTGTCCTGCATGAGTCCAGGTAGAGGCCGAGAGCCCAGACAACGTCTCATGCAAGTGTGTTTCACAGCTCTGCGCTGGGAAGGCCCAAAGGTCAGCAGTGAAAGCCAGGAGGTCTGTGCCAGTGGGGTAAAGGAGCTGTGCCAGTAGGTTGAGGGATCTGCACTGGAGCCAGGAGGCGAGGGTTAATGTAAGGACCAGCGCTCCCTAAAAAGTACCACGGCCATCCTCAGTCCTCAGTGACCACGCGGTCCCGAGCTCCTCCGGTGACAGTGACGAGACCAGCTGAGGTCACAGCAGGAAGCCAGCGTGACAGGCTCCTCCAGGAGGACCAAGAGCACCAGCCTCCCAATTCTCCTTTTATGCTGTTGGCAACAGTCCTCAGGTGGGCCCTCCATGCCCAGCACCCCGCTTCCCACCACACCAGCCCTTTTTATTTTTTATTCTTATTTTTGAGACAGGGCCTTGCTAAGCTGCCAGACTGCACTTGAACTTGCAATCCTCCTGCCTCAGCCTCCCAGAGAGCTGGCGTGGCAGGTAACTGTCATCACACGCAGCTTCCTTTTGGTGTTATCCCGTCCTGCCTCCCGTAGTTTGCAGCTTTGATGTGTGGTACACACCGCCGTAGGACCACCGTGTCCTTGGGGTGGAATGAGCTTCTGTCATGCTAAGTTGTTGAAACCCAGTTATTCTGCTTTTGATACAGATTAGTATTATTGTTACTGTTTATAGTTCTTGTATGTCTGGGCCTGGAGGCACCGCAAGGAAAGGGAACTTGATTCAGAGGAGGTGGTTCTGCTTTCTTGGGCTATTTAGACCCAGACTCGGGAAAAGGAAGGAAAAGGTATTGGTAACTTTGTGAAGAGGTCGCCAATGAAGCGCTTTTTTTCGTGTTTTGAGACAAGGTCTTTCTATGGCCTTGAAGTCACTGTGTAGCCCAGGCTGGCCTCAGACTTGAGGAGATCCTCTTGCCTCAGCTTCCCAAGGACTGTGATTATAGGCATGTGCCACCACAGCTGGAAAAAATAACTTTGTTTCATTTTATTTTGGTACCGGGGATTGAACATATGACCTTGCGCTTGCCAGGCAGGCGCTTATGCCACTGAGCTGTCTCCAGCCCCAAAAATATAACTTTAAAAAACATCAGTAGTTCATAGTTGAGCTTGAAACCAGGTACATGTAGTTAGCTTTTGCTTAGGGTGTTTCTTTCACATCTGCTTTGTATGCTAGTTAGGCTAAGTATGCGTCCCCATGTGGTTCTGTCCTTTGTTTTTTCTTTTTGAGGCAGGGTCTCGCTGTGCAGTTCAGGCTGGCCTTGGGCTCACTTTGTAGCCCAGACTGGTCTCGAATTTGCAAGGATCCTCCTGCCTCAGCCTCCAGAGTGCTGGGGTTACAGGCGTGAGCCATCACGCCCGGCTCCTCTTTGGTTTTGGATGACTGGTATGCCACGGGCAAGCGGGACAGTAGGAAGGAGAGGTCACACACCTGCTCTGCCTCGGTGACAATGCCCATTGCGGGGCCTGCAGGGTCCCCTCTGCTCCCCCATCCTGCACAGAGCAGGAGCTTTCCTTGTGTCACCCCACGCCCAGCGTGGCTCCAAAGCAAGGGTGTGTCTTGCCATGCCAGTATGCACACAGAGGACCCTGCCGGCTTCCTCTTGGGGCCCACATGGTGGCGGTGGCTCCCTAACTTGCCAGCCTATGGTGACCCTGACTGGCAGTGCCCGGGCAGCTGAAGGGTGTCCTGGGCCCATCTGCCAGCCCCCTCACTGTGGCCCTGCTCTGGTCCCTTGTCGCCAGTGCGCTTTTGGTCCCTCTTGGCCTTGGCCTTCCCTCCCTGTCCCACTCCTTCCCAGCCCCTTCTGGCCAGGGCGGAGAAGAGGGGGCAGGGAAAGTCACCCAGAAGTCTGGCTGATGGCAGGCCAGGGGCTGGAGGATGCCACTGTCTGTGTCCCCAGATGTCCTTTCCTGTGGCCCTGGTAAGGCTTGAACCAAGTCCCAGGTGTGGCTCCCGATGGCTGGGTGCTGGATGGGTCCCCGATTTTTGGCCAGCGGCCACTGGGTGGGACCGAGCGGTGGCTCGACAGTCTGGGACCACACTTCCTGCTCTCCTCCTCTGTCATCCTGGGGTCACAAGGCCAGTGTTGCCAAAAGTAGCAGAAACACCAGTTTCCTGCTGCTCCTGGTGGCCCTCTCTCTCCCGCAGCATCAGGCAGACCCCAGGCCCTCGCACCACGCTCCAGCCCAGCGCTCTCCGCTCCAAGGCAAGGTCCTGCTAACAACTGAGTGGCCTGGGTTGGGCTACAACTTGTTGCCCATCTGTGTCTGCAAAGACACTTTTCCTCACTGTCCCATTCACAGGCTCTGGGATGTGGACAGATCTCCTAGGCATCACCACTTAACCCATTGTCCCCACCATGGGTCACACACACAGGCACCCCATTTCTGAGAGCAGCATCTCCTTGACTCGGTGTGAGATGGCTGAGCCCTCCGTCGTGGAGCTTGACATCTGAGGTATAAGGTGTCCCTGTGACAGAGGGGGCCATGCATACAACAGTGGAGGTACCTCCCTTGAGGGACCGGCCGCAGAAGGGAGCAAGGACAGGCCATCAGGAGGGCATGGGTGGGGGAGGGGGTCAGTCAGTGGTCCTGCGCCCTCAGGGACAGAGGGGAAAGAGCAGCGTGTGGAGCAGGTGGCTCTGGTGGCCCCACCTGGAAGCCCCTTGAGGGCTTTCTCTACAGGAAAGGGCTCCGCTGTCCTTCCCCTCCTGTCCCCTCTTTGGAAATTATGTGACCACGTCATGCGCACGGCTGGGCACAGGAGAGCCATGTGCACGTGGTGACTTTTCCTGGGCACGGCATTTTGTTTTCCCAGGAGTTAATGATTGTCCCCTGGCCTGCTGCTGGCTAATCAGCACTGTACTCTCCTCTGGGTGCGAATGTGCTTCTAAAATGTTTGAGCCAGGTGTGGTGGGGAAGGCCTGTAATCCCAGAACTGGGAGGCTGAGGCAGGAGGATCTTTGACAGTTTGAGACCAGCCTGGGCTACAAACTGAGGTCAAGGCCAGCCTGACCGGCATAGCGAGACCCCATCTCAAAAAGACAAAAAAAAAAAAAAAAAAAAAAAAAGATTGGATGCTCTGGGCACACACTAGTCCCTTTTAGGTGGCTTCGGACCCAGCCAGCTGGGTGCAGGCAGGATTGGGGCTCCTGACCCTCTGATGTCGCAGCCCTCAGTATGCAGCTCAGCGGTCCTTTGCGCTTCCTGTTTTAATGGCTCACTTGGGTGAAGTTTCAGACCTAAATTTCACAAGTGCTGGTCGGGCTCTGGGGAGCCTGCAGGATTTGGCGCGATCTTGAGCAGTCCCTCCCTGTGTCGCCTGGCTTCTGCTATCTGCTGCTCTGGGCTGCAGTCTCTCAGTGACCCTTCACCAACTCCTCTGGCCACGGCTATCTGAGAAAAAGCAGTTCATTGTGGAAAAGGTCAAACACAACAAAACTGAAAGGCGGTTTATGAAGTCCCCAGGATCAGGTTGGACCACTTGCCTGGGTTCCATTCGTTCCCCTCCTGTCTGGGCCTGCAGAATTTCACCGACGCGCTCTTTGGAATTTAGTGGGGACCAGCGATGGGGCCTGGGATCCCCCAGCCGCCCAGCCTGGGCATCCCGCTGGCCCACGTGGGTGCTCGCCATGTGCTCCTGCAGTTTGGGCACTTGTGGTGATTCATACAGCCGATGCAGCGACCTGAGCAGGCCACTGTCCCTCAGCACAAAGGCCCGTGGCCTCCCTCTTCAGAGATGTGCTGGGGCTAGACCTGGCGCTTTGGCAGCTGGGGCATTGTGGCTGCATCCATGCATCTTTTTCCAAGAAACAGGCAAACTGTTCCCCACTGCGGCCTCCCATTTCCTGTCCTGCCAGCGCGGGGGGGACAGACCAGTGTCCCCACACCACTTCTTGCCTTGGGTCCTTGAGCGCCCGGCCCTGTGCTCCTCACACCCCCAGAGTCTCCTTAGCCTTTTGTCCATTTCCTAAGTGAACGTTTTGCCTTTTTAACTGCGGAGCCGTCCCCACTTTGGATGTTTCTCTTTAGAATTATTTTGGAATGCTTAGCTAGGAAGAGCCAGTACTGCTATTTCTTTATTTATTGGTACTGAGAATCAAACTTGCAACCTCCTGCTTGCCAGGCAGCTGTGGGTCTCTATGCTACACCCCAGCCACCCTTTGGACTTACCCTCCCCCCTTTTCCTCAAGGATCTGGGAACTTTTTTTGTTTGCTTGCTTTTTTTCAGAGTGTTACTTCATAGTCTAGGCTGGCCTTGGACTCACAGTGATCCTCCTGCCTCAGCCTCCGAAGTGCTGACATGGCAGGTGTGTGCCACCACGCCCCTCTAAAACATGAACGTTTGGTTGTGGGATGATTTTAGTTTTCTGGAAAGGCTCTCGTCTCACTCCCCACACCCCTTCTCTTCCTGCTCCAGGCTCGCACAGTGTTTTCTCCCTGGTGCACTTTAAATCACTTCCCGCAGACACATGGCTTTTCCAGCGCCAGCGAAGGACTGGTACACATCACCGCCACACGTCGCAACTGTCACTTAATGTTGCCTGGCCCCAGAGGTGGCGCCATGTGTCTTCCAGTGTCCCCTCAGGCCTGGTGGGTGAAAGGCCATGATAGCGTCTCCCTTCCAGGGCTCCTGGTGACTTCATCCAGCGTCCAGATCCACAGTCCAGGCTTCCCAGGGGGTTTGGAATCTGCTGTTCTTGTCCCATTTTCTGGCTGGAATTCTAAGGTGGAAGAAATTTTCCTTGCCTATTTGGTGGCTAGGGGACGGATGCACCCCGGGAAAGCCAGCCCGGCCCTCGAGCCCTCTGCCTACTTTCTGGCCTCTGGGAGACCAGGTTGGCATGCACACAGCCTACATGTGGACAAGAGGCTGTCGCCAGGGTTGTGGGGCTTTGGTCCCCTGCCAGTGGCTTCCAGGTGTCCCGGGTGGTCCCAGCAGAGGCACCAGCTCACCTTCTTGCCTGCAGTCCTCTGAGAACTCTGGTTATACCCTGTCTCGTCCCTTTCATTTGGGGGATCCCTTTGGTCTTTTTGACTTTGTCACATTATGGAGTTTTCAATAGAACAGTGTGTGCACACTAGTACACCCGATTTTATCACGGAACGAGCACGTGGCTGCTTGGCTTGGGATATCCCATCCTGCTCTGTGTCCCCACCTTAGGCCTGTCAGTCACTGCTTTTTCAGGTTCCCTGGACAGAGTGGCTGCTGGCTGCTCCCCAGTCTCCTCTGGAGAGAGGCCTCAGTTTTGAGCTGGGCCCATGACTTTGGGATGCAGAAGCCACTTCTGTCCCTTTCCATCAAATGGAAGTCTGGGCAGCACCTTCTGAGAAACTCCTTTCAAAAGGGCTGTTACTGGCCAGGTGTGATGGCTCATGCTTGCAGTCCCAGCACTCAGGAGGCTGAGGTAGAAAGATCACTGTGAGCTCCGGACCATCCTGGGCAACACAGTGAGTTTAAGGCCAGCTTAGACTATGTAGAGAGACCCTATCTTACAAGTCCTACTCTCTAAAACAAAGATGCCGGTACTCTATTTCTCTGGTTTACATCCTTCCTTTGGCCCCCTTTTCACCTCCATTCCTGTGTGCTGGCTGGAGTTGTGGCTGCCATCTTGGGTGAAGAGAATGGAGGCCATACCTTGGGAATTATGGTGTGGCAAGTTGGAAGGACCCTTGATCCCTAGTGATTTCATGGACCGTCTAAACTGGCTCTGAGGGTTTATCTGTGTCATGATGTAGCTGAACCTAATCCTGACTGATAGAAGAGCAAACCAAACATCTGAGCTGGGAGGGCAGTCACTTAATAACACATGGTGTAAGTGAATGCATGGTTACTCCACCGAAATATCTGTGAGTGAAAACATAGAGCTGCTCTTCACCCAGAACCGAGAGCAAAAAAAGCAGGAGTCATTTTGGGTGATCAAATCCAGATTCCTGCTGTCAGAAAGCTGGGACAGGAGATGTTTTTGCACTAAATAAAATATCTTAAAGTGATCTTTTGAAATGCACCAATGAGACGGCAAAAGGAAGGGTTTCCAGGTACAGAATTAAATCAAAGCAGGGAGGCTCTGTGCAGCCTCCAGCCCCAGCCCTCCGGGCACCTGCACTCTGCGAGGACTCCCCCAATTGAGAAATTCATTTAAAGTGGCTTTGGGGTGAAATATTTCCCCTAAACTGTCAGAAGGGGGCCCACATCTTCTCTGGGGGGGACCTGGTGTGTTGGTGCACGCCTGTCACCCCTGCACTCTGGAGGCTGAGGCAGGAGGATCGCCTGGCCTGCATGGCGAGAGATTCTGTCTCAAGAAAAATAAAAACAAAAACAAGAGCAACCTTCTCTGGAGGGACTGACCTGCAGCTGAGTCTCCAGCAGTCCCAATATGAAGTTTTGAGAAGAAAAATATCCAGTCAAAAAATACAAGCAGGAAAGTGTAGCAGAGCACCCTGCCGTGTGAGTGCCCATGGAATCCAGCTCCCAGGCTTGCACACGCCATGCCGCATGGTTGGAGCAGCAGGCTGGTGGGCTTCCCATGTGTGGAGAAATCAAGGTGGGGTGGGAAGCATCACATTCTAAAATCAAGCAAGTAGCCCGTGTCATGGCTCACACCTGTAATTCCAGGACTAGAGGGAGGCCGCGGCAGGAGGATCACTGTGAGCTCAAGGCCAGCCTGAACTGCATAGGGAGACCCTGTCTCAAAAAAAAAAAAAAAAAGAAAGAAAGAAAGAAAGAAAAGCAAAGGAAGCAAGTGTGCACAGTGAAAAACAAGATAATTGAGTTTTAGCATTCAGTGAAGGACTCCATTTGCGGTAATGATGAATTCACAATTCATTGGCAGCTCCTAAAGAGGACAATTAGAAACGGTGGAGAAGTGGCTATGATGGTGCGTGTCTATAATGCCAGCACTGGGAGGCAGAGGTAGGAGGATGGCCACATGTTCAAAGCCAGCCTGGGCTACATCGTGAGACCCTGTCTCGAAACAAAACAAAATTAAATAAATCAAAACAATGGCAAAGCGCCATGCAACATCAGTCCCCAGCAAGCGGAGAAGGCAGGTGGTAAGAAGTGCTGGGCAGAAGGGAGGTGGTCAAAATCTGTGCTCCCAGCTGGTGCGGCTGCTGTGGAAAATCTTCCTGGAGAGCTATGTACCCCACAGGGGAGCTGCGTGGACACTGTGGATGGGGCAGAGCTCTGGAGAGCTGTTCTTTTTGTTTTGTTTGTTTTGAGGCAGGGTCTCACTATGTACCCAGGCTGGCCTCCAACTCACAGTGATCCTCCTGCCTCAGTCTCCCCAGTGCTGGAATTACAGGTGTGCATCACCACTCCTCGCTGATTCAGCAGTTTACAAAGAGCCCTTCCCCAGTGCTTGGGACGCTGAGTCAGGATGATCGTTGTGAGTTGGAGGCCAGCCTGGGTACATAGTGAATTCGAGGCTAACCTGAACTACATAGTGAGATGCTATCTCAAAAATAAAAACATAAATAATTCCCTTCTGCATTCTTCTTCCGCTTTCCTATGTGTTGGCATTTTACTATATATATTTGCTTTATTCTTTTTAAATATTTGCTTCATTCTTATCTTTGTGTATCTGCATACACACACACACATACACATGCAGGCATGCTTCTCGAAGTGTTTTTTGTTTGTTTGTTTTTGGGGGAGGACCTTGCGCTTGCCAGGTAGGTGCTGTGCCACACTGAGCTATATCCCCAGTACTTAATTTTTGTTTGTTTCAAGACAGGGTCTTGCTATGTAGTTCAAATTGGCCCAGAACTCACTTTGTAGCCCAGGCTGGCCTTGAACTCACAGTGATCCTCCTGCCTCAGCCTCTTGGGTATTGAGATGACAAGTGTGGATCACCGCACCTGAAAGTTTTTTTTTTTTTTTTTTAAGTTTTTTGACACTGGGTCTTGATGTGTAGTTCAGGCTGGCCTTGACTTCCTAGGCTGGCATAGAACTCTAAGTGATCCTCCTGCTTCAGCCTCTCGAGTGCTAGGATGATACACATGCACAGCCATGCTCAGCTCCACAATTCTTACAAGATATGAGTTCTGCTGTAGGCAGGAGGGAAGGGGACAACGTGTTGTGTCCACGTACCACCGTGAGTTATGCTCACTTGGTACCACAAATGCATGCTGATATGGGTTCAGAAATATACGGAGAAACAAAGCAAAGTCTGCCAAAGTCTCTATGGGGAGGCAGATGGCCAGCTGTGCCTGAGAAACCCCCAAGCTCTTCCCCGGGCGCTAGTGCTGCCCATAGCAGAGGGGAGGACCTGGGGTCCCCAAACTTGCCCCTGCCCCCCACAGCCTTAGTGCCTGTGTCAAGGGTCAGGGTTCTTCACTGGTACCTATTAACAGCTGCGGCTACCCCCCTTCCTTGGGGATCCCTGCTCCTCCTGATCATGCCCAGCACAGGGATGGCACTTGGGGAGTCTGTGCCAGGGCCACCATGGTGCCACCTGCTGGGGGGTCCCACTCTGCACCAAGGCCCAGTACCCACTTGGCCGGAGACTCAAGGTTACACCCAGCCTAACTCAGGGGCTGCCCCTGCCACCCAAGGCCAACTTGCCTGCTGCCTGGCTGGCTGGATTTGGAATTCAGATGAAGGCGTTTCTTTCCACCTTTTATTCCAGCAGTGGCTTGGGCTTAATCAGGCCTCTAGTGACTAATTTGCCTGATTAAAAAAAATTAAGCATTTGGAAACCAATTCACCAAAGGCCCAGCCGCCTGGCGCTTTTTCTTCCTCAGAGCGCAGGCGGGGCCACACCGCAGCCTTTGGCCTAGTGTCACTCGCTCGCCTGAGCCCTGGGCCCCTCTGGCTGGGGGGCAACTCACAGAGGCCGCCGCAGGCTGAGTGGTGTCAGGTGACCAAGGGAGCAAGGCGGGAGGGGACAGCTGCATCGGGACACACAAAATGAAGGACAAAGTACCTGGGTGGAATGTACTTGTTCGCAGGACAGAGTAACCTTCGGAGGGGGGCTTTATCCCACAGGCAAGAGAACAGAGGAGGACCAGGCTCAGGTCTCAGCTCCCCTGGGGAGGTGCAGGAGCGGGTGATCATGGAGACCCACAGATGTGAGGTGCCTGTGCAGGGCCGCTGTGTTCTGTCATCTGTAAAGGGACAAAGACCTGAAAGAGCCTGGGGTTTAGCTCAGTGGCACAACTGCTTGCCTGGGAGGTGTGAGTTTGTGAGTTCGATCCCCAGTAAGACCTGGGAGAAAATAAGGGCCCAACACAGAGACAGATGCAGGCTGCTGTGGCCTGCTTGGCCTGTGGCTTCCGGGGTGCAGGTCTGCCGCCTATCTTGGTGGCCTGTCCCCACCTGGCCCAGCTGTGGACAGTTCTAGCCAGATTCGTTCAAAATCCTGCTATCTCAGCACCACCTGGCCTCACCTCCCCAAGATTCTGCCCCCACTGTCCCTCACAGTGACGCAGGGAAGGGCTTAACCCCTGCCCCATGAGGGCCCAGCGCAGTGTCACCCAAAGGGGGCCTGCAAGAGCTGGGTGCAGTCCCCGGGACCTGTCTGTTCTGGTTGCACCAACCAGGGCCAGCAGAGGCAGGGTCTCTGTGAGGGCCTGGGCTCCAGACACCAGCGTGACCCATAGGAGGCAGGGCTGCTGGCGCCAAGGGTCTTGGCCAGGGAGGGACTTCGGCCACCCTGGGAAAGGGGCGACCCCGCCCGCGACCTTGGGAGGAGTGGAGCTCTGCCTGCCCCCTCCGGGGAAGGTGGGGGAGGGAAAGGGGGACGGAGGTCAGGGCTCAGTCTCCAGTCCGGCCAGTTCAGGCCCCGGATGGGGAGGGGAAACTTCCGGGGGCCACAAGTCCAGGCTGAATTTTAATCACGCAGAGGGACCCAGCAGGTTAATGGGCAGGGGCAGGGGAGGAGCCAGGGCACACGGGGACCGCATAAACAACTCCTGTCATGCGGTCCCCCAGCAGGAGCACTCTGGAATGGCCCGCCAGCCCACGTGTGTTCCCTGCCTGGTGCCCTGGCTCCATCCTCTCCAGAAGGGGTGGCGAGGAAGGTTGACTGGTGGCCCTTTGACCCCAGGACACATTTCTCACTGAGTGGGAGGCGGGGTGGGGACAGATGGGGTGGACAGAAGCCACTGGGTGGAGAGGGGCTCCCTCGGTAGGCCCAAAGGCAACTTGAGGTTTGGGGGCCAGACAGCCAGAAGGGCTTGGATCCTGGGGTGCAGGGTGTGCAGGCTCACTGTGAGTCCTTGGGCCCCCGAGGACAAATGGGCCCAACAGGGTCACTGTAGCTGCCAAGCTCAGCACTCTGCCATTTTCTGGGTTCCCCAGAGCTGTTGTGCGGTGCTGTTGTGCTCCCAAGAAAACTGAAGCCAGGCGTAGTGCCACACACCTGTCATCTTAGTTCTTGGGAGGTTGAGGCAGGAGGGTTGCCTTCCATTTGAGGCCAGCTTGGGCCACATAACGAGTTCAAGACCAGTCTAAAGTACATAGTAAGATCCTGTCTCAAAAAAGCCCCTCCCCCGGAGCAAATGGCCCTCTGCTAGGCTTCTCCGGCCAGAGAGAAGCTGGGCTCCCCAGTAGGGAAACTGGCAGCCCCTCTGGCTGAGCAATGCGGGTTGACTGTGGTGTGATGTGTTTGTGGCCTCTCTTCATGCCCTGTCATCTAGGAGCTCAAGGACACGTGTGGCCACTGCCCCCCAGCTCTGGAGCAGGGGGACCAAGGTGTCTGCCACCCTCTCTCCTGGCCATCTGCACACCCAGTCGCCACCAGCGTCCCCTGGCAGAAAATGGCTTCCATGCAGAAGGCTGTCTGGTAGCTAAGTGGAAACCATGGCAACAGGAAGCAGGGAGGATATTCCCGTCACCCCGTGGAAAGGGCAGCCTATTTCTGGGACCTGACCCCAGTTATTCACTAGTTGTGTATTTTGCTGCGAATTTCAATTCTGGAGAGAGGCTGGCATGGCGAGGCTGGTTCCGAGGGTGGCAGTGAGTGGACAAGTGACCTGCTTTCCTTCCTGCTCCTGAAAGATTCCCCCTGGCACCAGCCTTCAAGGCCGTCTGCAGAGCTACACAAATGTCCAGCACCAATCTGCCTCCTGTCCAGCAGGAACAGGTGCCGGCGGCTGTTTAAGGGGTGAGTGGGCGTGCGGAGCCAAGATCCCACTGCCCGACCTGTGCTTCCCGGGATCCTGCAGAGGGGGCCTCAAAGGGGACTCTGTGGGGGGTGTCCTCACAGTGCGTGCACCTGCGTGCGTGCAGGGAGCTCTGCTCGCTCCCACGAGTCAACACACTCATCCGAGCCAGCACCAAGCGCGCCCCGCCGTGTGAGAACACACACACCTGCTCACGCGTGCGCGCGCGCGCGCGCTCACACACACACACACACACACACACACACACACACAATCTTCCGCGGGCAGCTTTTGGTGTAGACGGCTCTGCCCCCTAACGGTGGGCTGCGGCAGCACGCAGAGCTCCTGCGACTAGCTGGGACTGGGGTACGGGGTGTGGGGTGCGGAGTGTGGGGTGCGGTCTCAGGAAGCAAGGGGACAGAAGAGCAGACCAGGGTCCTCGCGATGCTGGGTCGGAGGAGGAAGCCTCAGCCGGAGCTCGAGCTCGGGGTGGAAGATTGCAGGGGGCTTCGAGCCTGGCCCTTCTCTCCAGCACCCAATCCTCGCCATTCCCGAGGTTCTACACCCCCAAGAACTTTGAAACGATCTACTTGCGGCAGAATCAGGTGGTGACTTGGCCAAAGGGACTTTGTGGCGCCACTGGCTGGGGCCACAGGAATGTATGCGGCCTGCGCTCTTCAAAACCCCTTGCCTTGGAGGCTTGAATAGCCACAGGGCAGGCACCGTTGAGCAATTCCTAATGCGCTTTGGTTGCAAAACATTCACTGATATGTGCTTACTGCTCCATTATCTGTTCCATTTAGTGGGTCTTAGATCATTGAGGTTGTGCAAGCCGTCAGTCACCATCAGATACTATCAGGCATCTTTATCACCCTCAGTAAAACCCTCTGCTCCAAGCCTCATTTCCCTTTCCCGCCCAACTTTCTGTCTCTGGTTTTACCTCTCCTGGTCTTTTGTGTAAACGGAATCATGATGGCGCGTTGCACGAGCCCTGTTCAGAGCCTTTGTCCCTTTTTAATTGGGTTTTCTGTCTTTTTTTTTTCAGTTTTTGAGACCGAGTCTTAGTATGAAGTTCAGGGCTAGCCTTGAGCTCACTTTGTGGCCCAGGCTGGTCTCCAACTCACAACGATTCTCCTGTCTCAGCCTCCAGAGTGCTGGGATTGCAGGAGTGCAGCACCACGCTGACCTGTCTTTTATTGTTGTATTGTAAGGATTTTTTATATATGCCATCTACAAGTCAGTGATCAACTGTGTGATTCACAAATAGGTTTTCGTTTTCTGTGGGGGATTCTTTGACGTGCAGAACTACTTACTTTTGAAGTCCAACTTATCGATTTTTCTTTTGTCGTTCATGCTTTTGGGTTATCTGAGAAATCACTGTCCCGTCCAATGTCATAGAGGTTTATACCTACTTTCTTTTTTTTTTTTTTTGGTGCCAGGGAGCGAACTCACAACCTCGCACTTGCCAGGCAGGCACTTCTATCACTGAGCTAAATCCCCAGCCCCCTACATCTGCTTTCTTCAGAGTTTTATAGTTGGAGCTCCTACATGTCCGTCCGTGATCCATCTGGGACTGTCCGTTGGTTCCCAAGCTGCTTGCTGGAGAGACGATTTTCTCTCCCATTCGGTGACCATGGCAGATCTCTGTCTGTGTCTGTCCCATTGCTTTGTGCTAAGTTTTGGAATTAAGAAGCACCGAGTCCTTTCACTGTTTTTTTTCAAGACTGTTTTGGCTATGCCAGGGTTATAGCACTGCCGCATGAATTCTAGCACACGCTTGTCCATTTCTGCAGTGTCGGTAGATTTTAATAGGGGTTGCCTTGAATTTGTAGATCAAGTTAGAGAGTATTGCCACTCTAACAGGATTATGTCTTTTGATCAGTGAATAGGGATTTCTTCTCATTTATGTAGATCTTCTTTTATACCTTTCAACAATATATTGGGTAAATCTTTGCCTTCTTTTAAAACTTATTTCTAAGTGGTTTTACTTTTTTTTTGTTGTTGTTGTTGGTACCAGGTATCAAGCTCACAACCTCACACTTGCCAGGCAGGCGCTTAATGCCACTGAACTAAATCCCTGGCCCTTTTCTGGTTTTGAGACAGGGTCTCGCTGTGTAGTGCAGGCTGGCCTCGAACTCATGGCAATCCTTTTGCCTCAGGCTCCGGAGTGCTGGGGTTACAGGTGTGTGCCACCACACCTGGCAGGACATCTTCTTCATTGCATTTGGTTGTTCACTGTTTAGAGATGCAATTGATCCTGCGACCTGCAACTTGGCCGAACTTGTTTATGTCTTGACTAGGCTTTTTGGTGTACTCCTGGGTATTTTTTGCATACAAGATCACACCATCTGCAAATACAGAATTTCGTGTCTCTCTTTCTAGCCTGGTTGTGTTGTATTATTTATCTGCTTGCTGTCACCTTAATATTGTCAGTCTTCTGCCTGTTGCCACCACGCTGTTGCACACGGCTTCCGTCGCCATATCCAGGCTGTCAGTTAAACCTCACGGTCAGGGCAGCAGAGAAGAGGCAGGAAGCAGGGAGGTGGAGCCCCCAGGTGGCTGGGAGGAGATGGGAGAGAGGGGCCAGGCCCTGCCCCTCTGGGCTCCAGGCTGCTTCACCCAGCGAAGGAGTCTGTGCTGATGCAGTCAGTTAAGGGCTTTGAGGCCATCCTGGACAGAAGAGGGGATGCAGGCATGGAGGAGCAATTCGTAAAGATGAACACAGAGCTTGGAGCGACCCTTGGGTCTCCTGGAGCCCCAGGCTCTAAGAAATGCAGGAAGAATTGCTCCCCTAGGACCTGGGCGGGAGTGCAGCCCTACCCACGCTCCGATTGCTGGCTTCCGGCCTCCAGGCTGTGAGAGAGCAATGGTCCTGTCTTCTTTCTTTCTGTCTGTCCATCTTTCTTTCTTTCTTTCCTCCTTCCTTTCTTTTTCTATTATTAGGGATTGAACCCAGTGCCTTCACATTGAGCTACATCCCACCCCCTTTTAATTTTTGAGTTTGAGACAGAGTTTTGCTAAATTGCTAAGTTATGAAGGCTGGGCTCGAACTTACCATCCTCCTGCCCTGGCATCACAGAGTGCCCACCATGCCCGGCTGGTGCTGTTTAAACCACCACCTCTGTACCTTCCTGTACCTCATTTTCAGATGTAGGAAAGTCATACAGGTGCCTCGTGTGAAGGTAGCACGCTCTGGGCCACGGTAATGTGTGCCAATCCATGAATACACAGCTCCTGCCTCTTCACTGGCCATTTGTTTCTGTGGCTGTGCCCTGGCCCTTGCCCCTGCCCACAAGGCAGCCCTCTCGAGTCCTGCTTCCGTAAGTGCTCCCCCCGCCCCGCGCCACCTGCTGTCCACCCAGTGTCCCTCGCCATCGCCATCGTGGATAGAGTGGACTTGAGTCTGTCCTGGGGGGCAGTGGAGGTGCGGGCAGTGCCTTTGGCACCTGGGAGAGGTGGTTTCCGGAGCTTCTTGCTGTGTTCCAGCTTGAGGATCTCAGCGGGAGCAGTACTGTGGGGACAGTCACCATTGGCCTGAGGACAGTAGCTTCAGGCTGAGGCTGGGAGCCTCTGGGCATGCTGCTGGCTGCTAAACACTTGTCAGACACACAGACAATGGGTCTGCTCAAGTCTTCTGCCCTGGCTGGTGGGCTCTGGGGGGTGGACTCCCCAGCAGCCTCCCACACTTGGGACCTTGCCTCCAACCCTTGCCCCAGCTCCCTCCCCAAGGAACCCTGTTCAGCCAGCCTTGTTTCAGGACTTCTAGGAGGGCACCCTCACAGGTCCCTTGTACCTCCTCCTTACCATCAAGTGGCCTTGGGCTGCCAATGTCACCACCTGCCTGCAGCTGTCATCTGGCCTGAGGGCTCCCTGGGCCTTCTGAAACCTCGCAGGCACTGGGCAGCCTGCCTAGCTGCCACCCATCCCTCTGCCTCATGCCTGCTTGGCTGGCCAGGCTGCAGCCACTCTCTGTGAGAAGACTGTGTCTTCAACAGCACGATTGCATAGGCTGGGACAACACCTGAAATCCCAGAATTGCATAGGCTGGGACAACACCTGAAATCCCAGAATTCTGGGAGGCTGAGATCGGAGGGTGGAGCGCTTGAGTCCAGCCAGGGCAATTTAGCAAGATCCTGTCTCAAAATAAATAAGGTAATAATAGTAATAATAATAATAAAGAATGCGGATGTAGCTCAGTGAGAATACCCTGGTTCAATTTCTAGTATCATAAATAAATGAAAAAGCTTTATTTAATAATTATAAACAATTATATAATATATAATATGTAATATTATGTAATAGTTATAATTCATATATCCTAAAATCCATCTATTTAAAACATACAGTTCAAGGGCATACACACATTTATTTTATTTTATTTTTTTTTAAATTTTATTTAAGAGGAAAAAGAGAAAAACACAAAACAAAACAAAGCGGTGTAAGGTTACACATAATACAGAACTACAAAAAAAAATAAATAACAGTAAGAAATCACCTGTTAATAGATTACATATTATCATCTTGGAAATAGTTGCTCAAGTCACAGTAACATTTATTTTTTTAACTTTGTTTTTTAGGTTTGTTGTTGTTGTTTTGTACCAGGGATCGTACTCACCACCTCACACTTGCCAGGAAGGCACTTATACTGCTGAGCTAAATCCCCAGTCTCCATTTTTCACTTGTTTTGAGCTAGGGTCTCACAATGTAGTGCACGCTGGCCTTGAACTCATGGCGATCTTTCTACCTCAGCCTCCTATGTGCTGGAGTTATAGGCATGCACCACCATGCGTGGCTCTTTATATATACACTAAAAACATTTTTTTTTGTCTTTTTGTTTTTAGTTTTGAGATGGAGTCTCACTATGTCATCTATGTTATCTTTGAACTCACTATGCAGCTTAGGCTGGCCCTAACTCACGGCAATCTTCCTGCCTCAGCCTCTCGAGTGCTGGGATGACAGGTGTGTGCCACCATGCCAGGAGTGTGTTTTCAGTATGTCAGTATATTCAAAGTTATGTGTCTGTCACCACAATCCAGTCCAGGACATCTCATCACTCCAAAAAGAAATGCTGTTTCTATGAGTGGTTGCTCCCAGCCCATCCGCCCCACCCTGGGTCCTGCTTCTGGCCCGCACACCAATAGCTCTTAACTCTTTGTGTCCCACTGCTCCTGTAAGTGACCTTGTGTGTGCTCACAGCGTATGCTGGAAGTTTCTTGGCGGAGCTCCTTTTCACAAACCTCAGGCCGCAGAGGCACCAAGTTCAAGCCTGCTGGTCTGGTGTTCCCAGCAGTGAGGACACTTCTGGGAGGCTCCTTGCAAAAAGGGAGCCACACTGCCAGGTGCCCAGCTGGCACTGCTGCTGTGAGCTAGAAGCGATGTTGGCTTGACAAAGGTCGCTCTGTTTGGAGCATGGATGGGCTGGGGAGAAGAGGGAGGCTGCTGAAGGAGACCCTGTGTGCTGGCGGTCACAGTTGGTGGCGGCCAGGTTCCCAGCCTCTGGCTGGGTCTGGCTGAGCTGAGATGGAGATGTGTGCGTCTGGGTTGCAGGTGGTAGGCTACGGAACACAGGAGGTGACAGGGGGCAGGGGCTGGCCCAGCTGAGCAGGGGTCTGGAACCACTACAGAGAAAACAGTGGGGTTCAGGGCCCAGTGTGTTGGGGTCTCTCTGCAGCAATGAGACAGACAGACCCTGTCTGAAACCTGACTTGGGTGCTGTTGCACCCTCCCCGCTAGAGGACAGGAAATTTCCATCCCTCCAAAATGAGCTTTTGTGGGGAGCAGAACAGACTTCACAAACTTGCAGCAAGGCCACTGGAGAACCCAGCAGCCCTCACTGTGGCTTTAGAGACAGAGTGATAAGGGCAGGAGACAGGACCAGCAGGCTGCAGAGCCGCACCAGGGCATGGCCAGGCTGGACAGAGCTTTCTGAAGCGTGAGGTGACACTGGGCTGCAGCCAGTTTCCTCCCTTGAAGGCCTCTGGGGAGGATGGCGGCAGAGGTGGCCAGGCACTCCTATGGCCCTGCTGGGCTCCGCCTGCCCTCTGTGAGCAAAGGCGCTGTTGTGGTTTAGATCTTGGATGGTGCAAAGCTCTCCTGCGTGTGGGAGTCGATCGGATGCTGGGCCACAGCACCCAACGATGGGGCCTTCCACGGACGAGGTGATGGCTGGCGTGCTGTCAGGGGAGGAGGTGGGTGGAGGTGGCCACCAGGTGACCTGGAAGGGTCTATTCTTGCTCCTGTTCCTCCCTGGCCACTGCTTCCCGGCTGCCATGGGGCGAGCAGCTCTCCCTCGCCAGGCCCTTCTGCCTTGGAGCAGCCGACTGTGCACTGAAACCTCTGCTCCCCTCAGTTTAGTGGCAGGTCCTGTGTCCCAGCTTCTCTGTGCTGGATCTTTCAGGAACTCACCGGGTGAGCCCAGGGTGGGGGCCAGGATGATGAGGGATAGTGCTGGCAATGGTCTGGTGAGTACTCTCACGGTGGGTGTGGCCTGCAGTGGGACAGGGGGCGCTGCCCCGAGGTCTGCCAGCTCCAATTGATGGCTGCTGGATTATTCATTTCTCAACCACTGTGCCAGGGCTGCTTGCCAGGAGAGAGCCCTGTGACCCAGGGTTTTAAACACTGATGTGCTCACCGAGTCATTCCCTTGACTCACATTTGCAGGCACCTATTTCTTGTGGATCCTGGGCTCCTCACACCACAAGAGACCCCAGGGAGAAGGAGGGGTTCATGCAGTGCCGTTTAACCGGCGAACAGCACAGGAGGCCAGGGGCTGGAGGGTAGCGCCACTGAGGTGCAGGAAGCATGTGTGTACACACATCTGTGCTGCGCAGGACAGATGCATGATATGTGTGTGTTCATGTATAGTACATATGGAGGCCAAGAGGCAGCAACCTGGTTTCCCAAGGCTGGGGGTGGTGTGGGGTGGCTCTCAGCTCACAGCAGACAGTCACAAGGGTGCTCGAGGCAGGACAGGGGCTGCACACACACACCCCCCCAAGTCACTGCGGAGGAGGGTGGGGGGCAGCAACACTGAGCCAGGAGACGTGAGGCTGGCAGGTGGAGAGGACTGGCATGTTAGGCTGAAGCCTTAGGCTTTCTCCGGAAATGGAGGTGCCCTGGTGTTAGGGAGTGCAGAGTAGCTCAGGTTTCAAGTTCAGGAAGCTCACTTGGGTGGCTTCTGTCATGGGCTGAATGCAAGCTCCTCAAAACATATCTGCTTCCGAATCCCAGACTCAGAGAATGAGACCTGATGTGGCAAAGGATCTTTGTAGATGCAGCCAATATTGGGGTGTGGATGTGAGTTCGTCCTGGGTCACCAGAGCGATGCTAATCCAGTAACGGTGTCCTTTGAGGAGACAGAGAATCCAGAGTCACACATTGAGGAGAAGGCCAAGCAAAGGTGGGGTGTGGAGACATGCATGTGGCATCATGCAGTCACAAACCAAAGGAGAATGAGGCTACGAGAAGCTGGAAGGGCAGGGAAGGGCTGCAGGAAGCACTGCTCTGGCCACCAGCACTGAGACAGGGTGCATTTCTGTTGTCTTTTAAAAATTTATTTTTGTCATATGTGGTGGCACATGCTTGTAATCTCAGCCCTCAGGAGGCTGAGGCAAGAGGATCACTGTGAATTGGAGGGCAGCCTGGGTTACACAGCGAGTTCAAAGCCAGCCTGAAATACATAGTGAGACCCCGCCTCAAAAAAATGTAAATATGGGTCTGTGCCTAGATCCCAAATCTCCCAAATGAGTGCACAACAAGGCCCAAATGAATGAGACATGTGGTCTGATCTTTAGGGCTCCAGGAGGCCCAAAACCCTCTGCAGAGTATTAATTCTGGTGGCTGAGACAGACAGTATCTCTGGGCACCTTTAGTTATTTAAACAAGGAAGAGGTTAGAGTGGAAAATGCAGGAAACCTGAACAGGATCTTGGGAGGGGATCAAATACCCCTCCAAGCAACAGATGATGCTAACTAAGGAAAACTATCCTAGGAGAAAGTCTCCAGGTGGCCTCAGCTGTGGCCTGTCTTGTCCCCCTCCCAGGGATCTCCTCGTTCTCAGTTCAGCCATGTCTGGGCCAAGCCACAGCCCTGCACATGTATTCAGCTCCAACAGCTCCAACATATCTATCTATCTATCTATTATGTATATGATTTATTTTTATGGTTTTTACAAATATTGTTTATTTTAATGGCACTGATGCAAAGTTCATTTAAAACCCAGACCCTGAGCCTGAAAGTAAAAATAAAATTACCATTAGTGTTATGCAGTCTAGACTTCTGCATGAGTTACTCTATTAATTGCTAATGAAAATTAGACCGCTTCTGGGATCTTCTGCCAAGTTTTTTTAAGTCTTAAATTAAAATTCTGTCTCCTGAGTGAAGCCAATTTTGTACTTAGTCCCTGGTCTCACCACACCTGTCATCTTCACTTCAAAACCGATCTTCCTCTTCTTTTGGGCCGGACCCCTAGACATGAAACTTCAAGTTAAGGAAAGGTCCTTTTTCCCACGGTTTGGTTCTCTAAAAAACTTCCACTGGAAGTCATGGTCCTGGAGCAAAGCAGTTCTCAGCCCAAGTACAGGGCCAAGTGGAAAGTCATTAAGAACAATTGCATTGGTTGATTGTACTCATCACAACCTGAAAAGGCACAGTTCTGAAAAAGATGGTTTCTCTATGCATGCGCATCACTTTTAGAAAGGCCAGGACACGGTGAGGGAGCTGAGGTTTGATCACTGAAACCAGCACCAGGAAAATAAACAGTGATGAAGGCTGACCCTTGGGATTCAAGTTACCACGCTTCAGAGAAGACAGGGGTGCCAGTTCTCATTTTCCTTTTGGATACCACATTATGAAAGAAGTATTTTTAAAAAATACAAGAAGATTGAGGCAAAAGAAAAAACCTGCAAAGAATATCTAACCCTTTAAATGACCGCCTGCTTGGTCCTGATCACCTTCAAAATCACTTTTTCCGTCCCAGTGCTTTTGCAGTGTGCTGGTCAGCGGTGCTCTGACGCTTACAAGAAACCCGGTCCCTTTTCCTATCCCTGTTGTCTTTAGTCACTTGTTTTGTCTCAGCAGTCCTAGGACATTAACCAGCTGGAAAGGGGACAGGACTTGGGGAGCACGCCAGGGAGGTGTGGGGTGCTGAGGAATGGGAGGAAGCTGGACAGATGGGGAGGTAGGAGGTGGAGATTTCCAAGTCACCCCACAGGAGGGCTTTACCTCTTCTTATTTCCAGTGACCTCAAATCGTTAACAATTTTCTGACTGTCAGAATGACCCGCGCCACTGTCACTAGCTTAGGAGTCCCTTTGGTGCTCTATGTCCCTAATACCTGATACCCAATTTCTTGTTTGTGGAAGACACGAATGAAATATGGGAGGAGTGCGTGGGTCTGACATCTCAGCGTTCATTCAGCAAACATTTATGAAGCTCCTACTGGATGCCAGGTTTAAATCTGTTAGATTCACCTGGATACCCTTAATGTCTTCATTAGAAAAGGCTCTCTTCGCCTTCCACACAGCACTTCCTTCAGGTTTCATCGGTATGCATGTTCGGACAGGTTTGAAAATCTGGATTGGGTTTTACCAATACTAACGTCTCTCATTAGTGCTAACTGCCCATTCACAAGGCCATGACACCTAAGTCGCCAAAGGGATCTATCTTCGCACCGCCCTCAGTTTGAGCAGTCAGTTTCTGCTGGGGCGGGGAGCGAGTCTGGGATTCCCAGGGGCGGGGCAATCTGCTCCCTGGCTCAACCTTGGGAGTCAGATCCGGGTGTGAGTTTCCCGGAGGCGGGGCGTAAATTTCCAAGAGGCGGAGTGTTCGGGTTCCGAAGGTGAGCAGGCGCACACAAGCCCGGCTCTCGCGCCGTGGGCCTCTGCGCCTGCGCCCGCGCCTGCGCCGACCACGCTCAGCCGGGCCTCCTTCCGTTGCGCAGCCGCACTCGCCCGACGGGGGGGCGGGGCCTGCGGAGCAGGGCGGGGCCGCCGCGCCCGCCGCGAGGACCCCCGGAGCCGGCCTCGGCGCGCCGGGGGCGCTTCCCCCTCCCGAGGAGCTTTTGGGCCGCGGGGCGAGGCCTCATGGAGGCCGTGGGCCCGGAGAGCTGCAGAGGAATCGCGGTGTCTGGGGCTGAAGGCCGGCCAGCGCTGGTGGAGAGGGTGCACTTTCGTGTAACAAGGTTCATCATGGAGGCAGGTAACCGCTGCCCGGGAGAGGCCTGGGCAGAGGCGGGGATGCCCAGCTCAGGGCTGGGGCGTCTGCCTTCCCGTCCTGCCTGACGCGCTGGCCTTCAGCCAGCCACGAGGCAGTCCGGAGATCCGATTGCACTGAAGGGCAAGCAAGCCGGAAGCCGGGGCGCGGTCTGGACGGACCTCCAGTGCTACCATCTGTCTACTCCGAGGGTCATGTCAGCAGCACTTCCTTAATCTGGACCTTTCTGGAATGAAGGGTCCTAATGTGTAGACCTTGACATACTAAAAGCTCTAGGCATCACTTCTTCGTTTTGAGACAGGTTGTGGTTTACTAGTTCAGACTGATCTTAAACTCACTACCCCAGGCTAACCTCAAACTCACAGAGGTTCTCCTGCCTCAGCCTCCCGAGTGTTGTGACTGCAGGCATGCGCACTACACCCAGCTCTTGAAGGACTTCTTAAAGAAACTTACACCATTTGACCTTGCCGTTTGTAGTTGAAGATGCCCTGTCCAATCCCTGGAACATTGGAGTGGGCTCTTATATAGCAAAACAGGCTGCAGATGCGATTATCCTAGATAATTGGGGCGGGCCCATTGTCACCATGCCTGTTCACAAAGGAGGGAGGTGACAGGAGCCACAGGCAGGAGGAGGCCAGGGGGTGACAGAAGCATGCTTAGGATAGGGAAGAAGCCACCCCTAGGGGCTCTAAAAGGAAGGGACATGGATTGTGTTAGGGAGCCTGCAGGACGAAGCCTGTTGGCATCTCAACTTCACCCCCAAAGGGGGCTTCTGCTCAGAGATCCAGGGCTCTTTCAGCTGTTACAGTAGCCACAGGGCACCACTTAGGTAGAAGAGACAACCTGAAGGGTTACTTGTTGACTGATTTCCACCTTCTGCTAGTCTATAGGATGTCATTTAACTTTGTCTGGTTAACCCTGGTCTTTGGAACTGGTTTTAGTTCTGTGACCCAGCATGATGTTTCTCTTCCTTTTCCCTTTGTTTTGCGTTTTTGAAACAAGTAGTGCAGACTTGCACTCATCATGTATTAGCCCGGGCTAGCCTCAAACTTGAAGTGACTCTCCTACCTCAGCCTCCTGAGTACTGGGATGATAGGTGTGTACCGCCACCTCTGGCTCCGTGCAGTGATTCTACGAACCTGTCCAGGGCTGGAGTGGTGCTGGCAAGCTCTGAGCCCTGAAAGGTAGCACTCTGCACGCTGTGGGTTCCAAGGCCCACTCACTTCTTGATGTGTGGGTCTCCTTTTCTGGGGCCTAGCCGTGGCTCAGTGTGCTTTTTCTTCACTCTGTCCATGGTTGCCTTCTTCAGCAGTCACCTGCTTGCTTTTGTCACCTTTTCTGCGAAATAGATATGTGGCAGTGGATGGTCCTTTCTTGGCTCTGGTTTACAAGTTGACAGGCCCTGGGGTGACCAAGTGGTACCCACATCCTTGCTTGTGGGGTAATGCACACCCTGCAGCATCTAGTTCCTTGCCTCCTGCAAGGGTGCCTGGATTTGAACACTGACCTCGGCCCTTGCCAGTACCCCGGAGCCTGGGAGGCGCCTGCTCTGATCTGGGTGGGACTTGCATCCCTGTCCCCAGCACAGCAGGTGGGGAGGGCTGGGCTGAAGAACTCTCCCATCTCTCTGCAGGTGTCAAGCTTGGGATGCACTCCATTCCCATTGCCACCGCGTGCACCATTTACCATAAATTCTTCTGTGAGATCAACCTGGATGCGTATGACCCTTACCTGGTCGCCATGTCTGCCATTTACCTGGCTGGCAAAGTAGAGGAGCAGCACCTGCGGACCCGAGACATCATCAACGTGTCCAACAGGTACTGACATCCCCAGGGCCCCGGCCTCTGGTGCCAGTGGGAGGCAGCTGCATTGGCTTGACCAGGGGCCAAAGTGCTGGCCACAAAGGTGGGAAGGAGCCTGGGGTCAGGAGCCTCGGACTGTGTGGGTGGGAAGCTTGCAAGGCCTCCTGGGGCAGAGATCAGGTCTGAGCAGAGGGAGCTGCAGAGTTCTGTTGGGAGAGCTGTCCAGAGCACACACTCCCAGCTGGGCAGCCGTTGTATTTAGCAGACATGAGAAGCTCATTCCCCACTTCCCACGAGCTGCCGTGGGCTGTGGGCTGCATAGTGGCGCCGCTGCTGGCAAAGGAGGCAGGAGTCCAGCCTCCAGGGCCAGGGGCCTGGGAGACAGCCGAGAGGTTCACAGAAAGTTCCCAGGTAGCACGTGTCATGAACCTTTCCAGGAACTCATCAGGAAAAAAGCCATTTCGTTCTGCTTCTTTATTATCAATCGGGTGGCGAAACAGCGCTGCCCACCCCATCCACCTGGCGGGTTTGTGCTCTCCAGGGAGAGGTTGGGATGGAAACCCGTGTGCACCTGGGGAGGGCGGCTGCAGTCCTGTGCTAATTGCCTGGCCCCAGCAGGGAGGTGCCGCAGGAGGGGGAGTTGTGTGGCACCCTAATTAGGAGTAGGCATGGGGAGCAGCTCGTCAGGAGGGTGAGTCACTGGCGGGGTGCTGAGTGTGTCCTTCGAACCCTGTTCCCGGATGTTTGGGGCAGCTTGTTTAGAAGTGTCACCAACACAGAGCAAGGGCAGAAAGGCCTGGCGGGAAGGAAATGGAAAGCTGAGAAGTCTTTGGCTTTCAGGATAAACATCCTGGCCTAGGCAGGTGGGGCTCTCGGTGCGCAGCTCAATCGCCGGCAGCACTTGGCAGCTTGTTGCGTGATTGCAGACAGTCCTGTCTGGCTAAAACGAGAGCCAGCCTCTTGCCTCAGTTGCTCACAGTCTCCGTGGTACACCTAGTCATGTAGATAAGGAGTGCACCTCCCGAGGGACGCTGTGGACTGTACGTGGGCACCACAGCCCGACAGGGGCGCCCTTCTCCCTGGCTGTGCCAGAAGCATCACCGTCCCTCTCGCAGGTACTTTAACCCAAGCAGCGAGCCTCTGGAGCTGGACTCACGCTTCTGGGAGCTGCGGGACAGCATCGTGCAGTGTGAGCTCCTGGTGCTGCGAGTCCTGCGCTTCCAGGTATCCTTCCAGCACCCTCACAAGGTACGTCCCCAGCGCTGCTGCCAGTGCTGCCTGGGCTCCGAGTTGGCCCTGTGCTCTGTCCCAAAGCCCTTCCCTGCTAGTGCCGCAGGAGCAGAGCCTCGAGCAGCTGAATCAGCCGCCTCCTGCCCGTGCTGGGCTCCTCCGGCCCTTGGGTGCAGCCTCTTCCCGCCTGCCTTTCTCTTGGATGTGAGTGGGCTTTGCAGGCTAGTGGCCTCGGGCTTGCCCATGTGGACGTGACGGGATGCGCTTGGTCCTTCCTCCGCTACAGCCCTTCCTCTTCCCGCCTCCCCCAGCCCTGTCTTCTTCTGTGGTAGCCTCTGTTCTGCTTTCCCAGCCTGGAATTTTGTGTTTTAATTTGTTTTGAGTCCATATAGAGAGTTGTTTGCCTGAGCCGGGCATTTATACCTAACTCGAGCCTCTCTGTGTTCATCCCTTTTCTTGCAAATGGTCTCATTCTGCTTGCTGTCTGTCGCCACGAGCTGGGCTAGGTCAGGGGCTTCCTGCCACATCGTTGTCCCTAGGCGGTGCCATTCTATCCAGCTCTCCCCATGAGAGTAGCTGACGCACTGAGTTCAGTGATACCATTTTCACTTCTGGGCCGTGGAGGTCTCGGGAGGCCATTCAGACAGTGGCTGAGGGCTGGGCTGTAGGCTAGGACCACTGTTCTCTTTCGAGGGACTCTTTAGGAGGTAACACTGAATCCCCATGCAGCTGGAAGGAATAACCCAAAGTGACCCCTGTCCCCTTTGTCCAGCACCATCAGTGAGGCGACTCTGGCAGGTCAAAGCCAGGATGCTGGCTTCGTGTGTATTGTGTTGGCCACTGTGCCGGTGCAGGAGAACGCCAGCCACCCAAGGGCCCTTCTTGTGCTAGACTCCTGATACCTCTGGCCTGGCCTTTGATGTCCCTACAGCAGTCACAGTGAATCCTTGTCACCATCCCGGTGGCAGATGGAAAGAGCGTTGGCCACTGTGACGTGGACTTGCCCAGGCCAGCCTTGAGCCTGGACTGGGACCTGAGTTGCTGGGAGTCTGCCGCCCCTGCCCTTTGTGAGGCCCTTCCTCGGCACACACGCACGGCTCATTGTCTGCACGGGCTCCCGCCTAGATAGGTGCTGCCCATGCTCTGCGCATGTGTGAGTCTCAGGCTGAACCCACTGCCCTGCTGGGGTCCTGGAGAGGCTGCAGGCAGGCCTACTATCACTTTAGCTCCTTGGTACCAACTAGAGAAACCTCTTGCCACTGTCTAGTCCTGAAAGCAGCGCCTCGAGGCAGGTCGGGGTGTTCACTGTTCTGCAGAAGGATTTCCCATGGTGGCCACCATGGGGCCTGGGCCAGAGGGATTGTGGGAAGGATGGCCATCCTGGCAGCATTCCATTAGACCTGTGTGTGGGGGAGTGGGCCCCGCCATGGACATAGAGATGTGTTAAAGGAAGAAAACCTATATATCGTCTGATATATCGTCTGGTCCTTCATTTATAAGACAAAGCAGAGTAGGCTTTTTAAAATATTTAATGCAGAACCAAAAAACTTGTATATGCATGTATGGGTGTGTATTTTTTTTTCTTTCTCCTTTTTTTTTTTTTTTTTTTGAGAAACGGTCTCACTATGTAGTCCAGGCTGACCTTGAAATCACTATATAACTGGGAATGGTGATGCACATGTGTAATTCAACACTTGGGAGGCTGAGGAAAATGGATCACTGTGAGTTTGAGGTCAGCCCCAGCTACATCGTGAACTCAAGGCCAACCTGAACAAGGCAAGACTAGACAAAAAATGTCACTATGTAGCCCAGGCTGCCCTCATAGTGATCCTTCTGCTTCAGTCCCCAGAGTACTGCAGTGACAGGTATGTGCCATCACACCTGGCTTACATTTTTTTGGGGGTTGCTGAACCTGGGGCCTCATGTGTGCTAGGCAAGTGCTATACTACCACTCCACCCCACCCCCTCCTCGTCCTACATAGTTGGGGGCCTGGGAAAGTTGGTTGTTTGGGATCGTGGATTTCTAGTTGCATGCTGGGTGCCCCTGCCCTACCTGCCCATGCACGGGAGGTGGACACATGTTCCCAGCAGCAGTCAGAGCCCCAGGCCTCAGCTTAAAAGAAACGTGGATGGGCCACATGTGGGTTTAGAAGTGGGAAGTGGGCTGGGGATTTAGCTCAATGGCATAAGCCCCTGCCTGGCAAGCCACGAGCTTGTGAGTTTGATCCCTGGTACCAAAAAGATGTTAAAGAAGTGGGAATTGACATGTTATAGACAGAGGGAGAATGGGGGTTGTTTCCTGGTGAGGTTAGCGTGTCACTAATGCAGGCTAGTTAGTGTTATTGTCATTATTATTTTGAGAGTGCTGGGGGCAGGGCTGTGATGAAAACAGCGCTGTACACTGGTGAACTCTGGCGCAGAATAGCCCTTTCTTTGTTAACGTTCCCGGGTTTTCTTCTTGTACAGTAAACCCCTCTGCCATCCCATCACAAAGCAAGGATGGCCTGAGTGGGTTTCCCTGGCTCTGGCCTGGAGAATGGGAGTGGCAGGTGTGGGCCCTTGGGTGGCGGATGGTTTCAGGCAAAGGTAGCCAAAGTGCAAAGGCCCTAGGGTGGACTGAGCCCAGTGCATCCTGGCCCATCAGGAGGCGGTGCAGTTGCTGAGAGAGGGAGGCAGGGCTTTTTCCTCAGTGACCCGGATGTGCATGCCTGCGGCAAGCAGGGGCAGGTGGAGCCAAGCAAGGTGTTGCCCTGGTTGACATGCGTGTCTTTGCAGTACCTGCTCCACTACCTGGTTTCCCTCAAGAACTGGCTGAACCGTTACAGCTGGCAGCGGACTCCCATCTCTGTCACAGCCTGGGCCCTGCTGCGGGACAGCTACCATGGCGGGCTGTGTCTCCGTTTCCGGGCACAGCACCTGGCCGTGGCCGTGCTCTACCTGGCTCTGCAGGTCTACGGAGTTGAGGTGCCTGCTGAGGCTGAGGCTGAGAAGCCGTGGTGGCAGGTGAGGTGGCGGTGCGGTACCCTGGGCCCTGCATTGCCCCTTCCCTTTCACAGACCCCAGCGTGGCACTCGAAGTTCCTTTTAGTCATCTGCACAGTCGGCTGCCAGCCACTAGGGAATGCTGATGGTTTGGCGACGCCCCATCTGAGTAGGCTGGGGCCTGATTTCCCCATCAACATCCACTGTGGCCCTAGAGCCAGATATTACTTGCAGTGTGTGGAGCAGCAGCCCTGGCCTCCACCCAGACATGACCAGGTCACCCCTTATTGCAAACCACTGAACTGACCCAAGACATCACTGAGTCATTCACTTAATGAATTGAGTGGGGATGTTATCAACTGAGAGGTGCATAGATGGGGTGCCATTTGACAAGGATGGATGGAAGAGGGGAGATAGGGATGGATAGAGGGTAGGTGGTGAGATAGATGATGGAAGGGTAGATGGATGGATGAGCTAGATGGTAGGTAGGTAGTGGGTGGATGGGTGAGGTAGATGGTGGGTGGGTGGGTGCAGGTTTGGATGAGGTAGATGGTGGGTGGGTGGATGTTAAGTTTGTGAGCACACCCAGACCTACCCAACCTACGTGCCCTTGGTAGACAATACATTGAAATGTGTCTCAGAGGAGCTCTGTGGCTGGTGGGGCGCTGCTCTGCAGAAAGGTCACATTTTCTTGGCACCTTCTTCTGTGGCCTACTTGTCCTCTACAGGAGACCTGATCTTTCTTTCTCCTTTCTTTCCCATCCCATCCTATCTAGGTCAGGCACACAGGTGGCACTGGGGTATCTCTGATTCAGCACAGCCGTGGCTGCAGGCCCCCAGCCAGATGTGGCCCTGAGTTTGTGTGAGATGAGGGCAGCTGCGTGCGCAGACAGTACTGTGCCAAGGGGCTGCGGCCTCAGCCTGCTGAGGACATCTGGGGAGCGTGGTGGTCCTGCTCCTCACGTGCCCTGCTCTTTTTTTTTTTTTCTGCTAAGATCTTTAGATCCAAAAATAAAGGTCATTTGTATTTCTTTTTCTTTTTCTTTTTTTTTTTTTTGTCTTTTTCCTTTTTATCGGTACTTGGGATCAAACTCACGACTGCCTGCTTGCAAGACAGGTGCATATGCCACTGAGCTAAATCCCCAGCCCACATGCCCCGCTCTAACGTCACCCTTGTTCCTGCTGTCTGCTGGGGCTTCTGTTTTCCTGTGCCATCTTTCTTCCCTAGCCTGTGAATGGCACTTGATAGGCAGCGCCGCCTCTGCATCCCATGCTGGAGTCTCCCAAGGGGAGTACCAGTGGCACTGGCCTGGTGCAGCTGGAAGTGGCCCTAGCACTGCTCAGCCTGGGAAGAAGTTGCCCTTTCTGGTTGGCAGCTGGGTACTCACGTGGCTGTTCTTCAATCTCCTCCTCCTCCTCCTCTTCTTTTGTCTCTTTGAGACAGAGTCTCCCTATGCAGTTCAGGCTGGCCTTGGGCTCACTTTGTTCAGGCTGGTGTTGAACTTGCAATGATTCTCCTGCCTCAGCCTCGTGATTACTAGGATTATAAGAGTGCGCCACCATATCAGACTTTTTGCCCAGCTCTTCTTAAAGACCATAAAACTCAATGTCACCTTTTTGGGATGGCTCAGGGCTGCGTGTAACAGGACCTTACAGAATCCAGAACCTTTTTGAGCAGTGGGGTACAAGGTCAGCCACCTTGGATAAGCCATCCTGGGGGGGCCTCAGCTGCACCCTACTGGGAAGTTCATGGCTGATGCTTTGTGCACGTGTGTGTTTTGTTTTGTATTTTGAGACAGGGTCTTCCTGCATAGTCTGGCCTTGAACTCACTATGTAGCCCAGGCAGATAGCCAGTCATCCTGCTTCAGCCTGCCGAGTGCTGGGATGACGGGTGTGCGGCACCATGTCTGGTGTATCGGATGCTGGAAACACTTCTCACGCGCTCTCAGCTGTTGCTTCTTGCAGTCACTGCCTCCTGTCCCTTCAGCCTGAGAGCCCAGCGCTTCCCAGCTACCAGCCAGCCTGCACATAGGCCCCTGTGGGTTTGGGCTTCAGGAGGTACATCTCTGGCTGCAAGATGAGTGGGGGCAGCAGTGCCAGCAGTGGGCACAGAGTTCCGGAAGGCTCTGAGTGCAGAAGTGCACCTGGGGCCCCCTGTGCTGTTTCCAACAATGGGGAGGGCCGGGTACAGGGGAGAAACTGTAGAGCGCACAGTCCAGCCATTGCCATGCATCCCCACCCATCTGCAGAATTCCCCCGTGTGACCAAGCCCTGTCCCGGGAGACACTGGTTCTCCATGGCTCTGTGTGGCCCCTGTGGATCTGTGATTGTCCTGTGTGTCAGTGTGTTCTTCTTTTTGGATTCATTGATTGATCGATTAGTTTGGCCTCACTGTGTAGTTCAGGCTGGCCTTGAACTCACTGTGTAGCCCAGGCTTGCCTGGAACTCACAGAGGTCCTCCTGCCTCAGCCTCCCAAATCCTGGATGACAGGCACGTGCCCCTTTCCCCAGCTGTCCCTTCCTTGAGAAGGCTGTAACAGGCGGCGCAGGGATGGTCCATCCACACAGGATTCATCTACTCATCTGCGTACATTCGAGGAGCTGCTCCTCTTTGGCTATCAACACTTGGCTTTTGTTTTATTTCTAGCGCTTTGGAATGGTCACGTCTCAGCACGGGGTCCCCAGGACACACAGGTGGGGGCTGCGGAGGGACCTCCTTTCTTAGGAGATTTAGGTGGGGCAGACTAAGGTCCAGGTCTTGCCCGTGGGCTTAACTTTGTAGGTGCCTTGATCCCCTGGGCAGCCACCCTGGCCGCAGGATTGCTGCTTCGCCCTTTACTTCCTCTTGTTGTAGGTGGGGGGAGTTCCCCAAAGCAGCACCACCTCACTCACCGGGGACTCCTGGACTCCACAGACCGTTAACAAAAGGACGCCGTGGTGCAGGTGTCTGAGTCAGGAGCCAGGAGAGGTCAGCGGGAGTGTCCAGGGGCCTGGTGGGGTGCAGACGGCTTGTGCGGGACCTTGTTACCCAGGAGACCCTCAAGCCTCATGTCTGGGGGTTCTTAACAGGGGGGTGGCGTAGGCTTGAAGCATCGAGTGGCTGACACTGGTGGCTTGGGTCCTAGCCACCCAGAGGTCCAGCTGGCACCATGTTGCCCAAGGTGCCTACTTGTGTGTGGCGCCAGCATAGACTGCCTGGCAGGACCCTAGACCCAGTGAAAAAAGCAAGGTACTTTCACCAGGCAGAGTCTTCAGGGACTTAGCACTCCTTGCCTGGGATGTCTAGGAGGCTCAGCCTGTGGCCCGGGCCTGGGAGCTGGTGCCCAAGGACATGTGTGGTCTAGATGCCTCTCGAGAGCTGGCCAGGCTGGGCCCAGGTCCTCTTGGACACCTGTGTCCTTCGGCATCACTCTTAGAGACCTTGAGCTTGACAGAAGCACCATGGAGGAGGCAGGAGCCTGTGGCTTGGGCCGTCTGTCACCCATTCCTGTGTGACCGTGCTTAGCTAGGTCCTCTGTCCTGTCCATCTGGAGTGGTCTCTGCCTTGTGAAGTCTCTGACCAGTCCAGCAGGTGGGAGTCCCCATGTCCCCACCTGCTTGGGACATGCCGAACTGTGCTGGTGGTGGCGCTGGTGGAACACAGAGGCGTCTAATCGGAGCCTGTTTTCCTTCTCCTCCCCAGGTGTTTAGTGACGACCTTACCAAGCCAATCATTGATAATATTGTGTCTGATCTCATTCAGATTTATTCCATGGACACAGAGATCCCCTAAGGCCCTGGCCCAGGCCTGCCCAAAGAGAAGCCCAGGATGGCCGGCTGCCTGGGGACGGTGCCACCATGTTGCTGTGACGGCCGGTCCCCAGAGGACCAGCTGGAAGGACTGGTTGTACTGCTGGAGGCGATGACACGCTGCTGCTGTGACTGTCCCTAGCAGCCGTGGTCCCCATAATGCCGGGAGCCGCACCTCTGGTGGGCAGGCAGGGAACACACAGTGTGCCGCTGCCCGGGTGGCCGCTTCTGCGTTTGTCCTTTGAGAGGACGCTGGCATGATGTCACTGGCAGGGAGGTTGGAGGACAGGTGGGACTGAACCCCTAGGGGTTTTTAAGCCAGATTTATAGAAAGTGTGTCTCGCACTATAGATGGCATTTTATTTTGTGTAATAAAAGGTGACGCAAATCAGCAGACCCTTTTGTGTGACTCTGAAACCCGCGCTGCCCTGTGAGATGCGATTGCCTTTGGAAGGCGCTGGGTCCTTGTCACCATTCCTGGAGGAGTGCTGGAGCTGAGTGGCCTTAGGAGGCTGGCGGGCACCATCCCAGGGCAGCGGAGGTCCTAAAGGGAGTCCAGGCAGACTCCAAGATGCAGTACCCTGCGTGCTGTGCAAGGTTGGGCAGGACACAGCCAGTGCAGGCGTCGCTTCCCACGGGAGACTGGGTCGGGCCCATCCGTGTGTGGCTGGAACCATCCCAGCTTAGTGTTCGCATGCCCCAGAGGCACTTTCCACCATGCGGCCTCCACGCCTGTCTATCTGACACCCACAGCTCCTGGAGCGCAGTGATGGAGGCTGAGAGCCGGGTCCCGGCAGGCAGGGCTCAGGGCAGACCTTGCCCTGCTGCCGCCTGTGCCTTCTGCCACTTAGAATGGACCTTGGTGGCAGATCTTCTCCTTCTGGCCGCCTCACCTTAGTTGCCTATCACTGCCTGTCACTTCCCCGAGTCCCATCGGGCTTGTGCCAGGATACTGATGTGACCTTCCTTGGGCTACCAAGTGTGAGGTCTCCGCCTTTGGAAGGCCTGGAAGGGCTTGGTGTCTTCTGCCTCTGGTCCCGCCTATGCCTCCCCAGGATGTAGCAGCCAAGAGAGGGATTGGGGCGAGCACCCCTACCCTGGCTGAGAGCCCACAGCCCCGCAGAACTCTATGTTTTCTTTCATGGCGATTGTGTGTGAGGCAAGTTCCTCTCTGGGATTAGTTCCCACTTCGTGAATGGAGCGGTTGTGCCTGATGACTGCTATTTTAAATCCCTCCCTGGCCCTCCCTGTCACACTGCCCCCGGGACCCTGGTGTTATTTGTGTACTGGCTGCAGGGCCTGTCGGCTCAGTGCTTGTTGCTGGGCCTGCCTGTGGTTTTCCTGATAACGACAGCCAGCCCATGCCTGTCCGGGCCTTGGGACAGTGCGCACCAGGCCTTGTTCTGTGGGCTGTGAAATTCAAGTCATTGTTTACAGGGTTGGGGGTTCTATTTAGCTGTTGTTTTATTTTGTCGCCTCTGGTTTTTGCTTTTTGTTTCCTCGGTTCCTGATTCCTGTTACCAAGGCTTTTGCAAAAAATAAAAAGAGAGTAAAGACAAACATTTGCATCTCCTTTATTTCAGGTTTCGAAAGGTTAGCAGTGCGACTGCAGTAAGGGATCAGGAACCTGCGGCTCCGAACCTGGGGTGGGACCTGCACATGGTGGTGGTGGGGGAGGCCAGTTCCTGCCAGACTGGTGCCCTGAATTGTGTCCCCTGAAAAACATCTGTCCATATCCTAAGCTCTGCAGCCTTCAGAGGGGACCGTATTTGTAAATAGGGTCTTGATGCACATTACCCAGTTAAGACAAGGCTGGCATCATGAGATGGTGAGGGGAGGGCAGGGCCACTTGGAGACAGGCAGAGCCTGGGGTGACAGGTCTGCCAGCCAAGGAATGCCAAACATCGCTGGCGCCACCAGAAGACAAGACACAGATCTGGAGCCACTGCTGTTTTGCCCTGAGCCTGAGGCTGCGCCCTGCAGGCAATGCGGGCCTCGGCCCTGCCGCCAGCACCTTGAGCTGGGACTTCCCCAACCCAGCAGGGGAGACATTTCTGGTTCTTTAAAAAATGTTGTTTTGTTTTTTGAAAGGACAGCTCACCCTGTAGTGCAGGCTGGCCCCGAGCTCAGCCCCTGAGGGCTAGGATTGCAGGCATGTTGCCGCCATGACCGGCTCTGCTCGGCTCTTTCCCACTGGCAGTCGAAGTCCACCGTGGCAGCCCCAGGATGTCTGGGGAGCCTATTTCCTTTCTCAGCTGCTGCCCTGGCACATGTTTCCCTGTGCTGGTAGCTGTGAAGGGTGGCGTGTGCAGCTGGGAAGTGGCAGCCCATGCAATGAGGAGGACGTGGTGCACGGGAATGAGTGAGGGCCTGGGGCTGTGTTCTGGCTTGGAGTACAGAGGGTACCTGACTGGGGTCCTCTTGCCTGCACTTGGGCATGGTAAATGGTGGTCAGAGTTGTCAGGGGACCTAGCCGGGCCACTGCTAGGCAAATGACTGTTTCCAGTGAGTGGCAGGCTGGGGCCCAGTGCTACGTGGGCATCCAAGCTCATAGGAGCCCTGTGATCCTGGCCCAAAGGTGGGAACCACTGAGTGTCCCACTGGGAGTGATGATAAACAAGGGTGGCCCATCCCCATGTGATACGTCACTCCCTCTGCCAACCCATGCGACATGAATGACCCATCCAAGCCAGTCACAAAGGGACAGTCTGATGCCCTCCATGAGGGCCCTGCTGTGACAGCACTAGGGCCAGCCAAGTTCACAGACACACCTGAGGATGGAGGCTGGAGGCTGGGGCTGCAGGGAAGAGCAGGGAGCTGGTTCCTGAGGACCCTGTGAATTTGGTTAAAGTCTTGAACGTAGACAGTGGCGATGGTGTTCGATGCCACTGGGTGGGGCATGTAGAAATGGCTGAGGGTTGCTGGGTGTGGTGGCAGCACTCCTGCCTCAGCCCCCTGAGTACTGGGGTACTCTACACTCGGCTCATGACGTGTAACTTATTTCAGTTAAAGAAAATGAGTCTACAAGTGTGCTGTGTTTTGGTGCTAAACTGTGTCATCTGAGGGCACTGGCCTGACATTCACTGCAGTCAAGCAAGTCCCAAAGTGGGTCACCTGTCACCTCATGCCCCACAGGTAGGCTTGCCGCTTCTCTGCAGAGGACCCAGCAGTGCAGCAGTGTGCCAGGCCCGTGGCTTCGGCCCAGAGCCCCGAAGGCACTTCTGGTTCCATAGGAGACTCCACCAAACAATGAATCACACACGTTACCCAGACCACGGTTGTAAGAGCCTTTCATTTTTTTTTTATACACAGAAATTTTGGTCTATTCTTTACGTTAGGAAATTCAACTACAGACTTTAAATTAGTATGCATCTGTGGTCTTCCTCATTGAGATATTTTTTGTTCATCTTTGTAACAGGCAGATAAAAATGTAAAACATATTTATTAACTGAACACAGTTGACCAAGCCATTCCGGATAATATAATGCTTAGAAAGAGGGCCTCCCAGTGAGAGAGTCCCTCGGCCTGAAGACTGTACAAGAACCAGAGCGAAAGATCCCAAGTCCACCGCGCCCCTCTGCGCACCCCATGGCCCAGCTCAAAGGCACCCTAGGGACCACACAGGCGACATTGGCACCAAGCAACAGGACACGGCGGCAGTGAGGGTTTGCTCTATCTACAACAGAGGATGGGAAGAAGCCCAGGAGCATGGCTGTCCGCAGGTGACCCCCTCTGACTGACACACGATTTGGAACATGAAGACCCTCTGGAGACGGAGGTGCCCTTCAGGTCGTGGCGGTTTAAACAAAGACATCAGGGAACAATTTACAAATGGGTGACATTCTCAATGTGCCCTTTAGAAAAAAGGGATGGCTTAAGTTATCTGTAGCTGGCATTTTAAAGTGGGATTTGCTTTCAAACTGAAATTCTTTTGCCCAAGATTTGACTACTGCTGCTCAAGGGTGACGCAGCTTTCGTGGGAATGGTGGCCACCAAGCGTGTTTCTGTTTGGCTTTGGGCAGATGCTGGGGAGGCAGTGCGGGGTGCAGGTGACAGGCCTGGCTCCTGAGGGCACCAGTCTGCAGCTGAGCCCCAGCCCCTCTCTTTATGAAGTATGAAGGCCATGAGCTCAGAAGGTCAAGGGCCCTCATGGGCAAAGTGCTGCCCATGTCACTGGCATTACTGCAACAGACCTAGAGGCTTGGCAATCCATGGAGAAGAGGCCTGTCGCCTGGAGGCCAGGAGGACAGTGGCTATTGGGACCCTCTACCTCTGCCTTCTTTGCATTTTCCTCTTAAGTTATCACTCAACCTGGAGAAACTGAGGTTTGTCATGCTGGGTGCCCACACAGCCAGGAGAGGTGCCTGCTGAGAGCCTCTCCAACCTGGGCAAACCTGAGCCCTGCTGCCCCATACCCAGCCACAGTGGGCCTAGAAGAGCCACTGGTGTGATGTGAGTGATTATGACAGCAACCGAATGGCATTGTTCCACACGGCTTTGCCAGAAATGGCATTGAACTCAAGACTGTGTCTTTGTGGCTCGAGTTTGTCCTCTGGATGAGATGACTGGGCTTGGAAGCAAGCTCCCGACAGGTGGCACTGCCCATGTGCAGCAGACACTGGGGTGGTCCCATCAGCACTTCCTGGCATTGCTAAACACGAAAGTCCAGCCAGGCTGCCAAGGCTGCCAGGGGTCTGGAGTCCAGACTGTGCCCCAGGCAACCTCCGGGCTCTTCCTCAACAGGCTCCTGGCACCAGGTGGGCCAGCTCTGCTTGACTGACCGTGGGCACCAGGGTTTGGAGTCCATGCTCTGCTCAGGTGGGGCGGGCGGGGTAGGGTGCCCCCTGCACAGGGTGCTTTGTGTTCTCCAGGCTGTGGGCCACAACACAGGGCTTGCACTAGACATGTCTATGGGAGGGGACCATGCTCATCAAGACTTTAGTATTTTCCTTTGCAGTGATAATTCCATGGCAAGGTTTTTCTCCTCTCTATGCAGGATCTCGAAGTGCAAATGTTCCCCTGGTAAGGCCTCCTGGCCTGGGGCACCCCTCCCCATACCTCCTCCTTGGGTGTTTTGTCAGAGCCAGGCTGTGGCAGCAGTGGCGCAGCGGATCTTGAGGGACATGGGGCTAGGGAGGAAAATGTTCTTGCAGCCTGCGTCCCTGAAAAAAACCTTGCTACATTCAACAATGGAATCTCAAAAGGAAAACACCTGATAAGAGGAATGGAAATATCATGCCAATAAATAGCTCCTTATTCTTGAACTATGCATCTCATCGTGTATATATATGTATATGCATATAGACGCACGCACGCACACACATATATATACGCACACGCACACACTGCAGACTGCGGCAGGCCCTGTGCACTGCGGTGGTCAGTTGTGGTTGTGGGTATGTTTGCAGGCAGCTCCCTCTGGTGGCCTGTATAGGCAGTGCCCCCGCTGCCGCCCACAGGCGTGGTTGCCGTGCCTTGGGTGAGGTGGATGGCTCCTCTGAGGGTGTCACAGCGCTCAACTAGCCCAGAGCTGCCCTGCCCGTGGCATAGCCCAAGCGGTGCCCACTTGACGTAACTGCCGGTAAGAGAGACGCATCTGTAGATAGAAGGTGAGCGTAGGTGTGTTCATACCTTTCTTCCTCCCATTTGTGGAAGAAGCTTCTCTGCCTCATCTTCTCCCTCATCCCCCAGCCCTGCGCCCCGGTCTGGGCTGAGAAGGCTGACGGATTGTACCCTTATCGAATGGATTTGGCTTCTTGCAAATGCCATGCCGAGAAAAGTCTTCAGCCGCTGTAGTGGTCTCCCTCTTTTGCAAGTGTGCAGGCTGCCTTCTGTGTGTGTGTGTGCGCGCGCGCGTGCGTGTGCAACTGTGTGTGAGTCCAAATGTGCGTAATACCGAGAGGAGTCCTGGTTAGAGCGACGTCTCCACGCTGTGGAGCGGGCTCCCGGGCCTGGAAGAGAAGGCTGAAGAGGTAGCTGACTTGGTGGCATGCGTGGTCAGGTAGATGCCGCTGTCTATGGCGTTGTTGTTCTGGTTGGGGGACGGGGGCAGGGCGGCCCGCAGGCGCTCCTCGTTCTCATCCACGTCCGTGTCATCGATGAGCGGGATGTTGTGTGTGTAGTCGTTGATCAGGAACTCGGGCGTTACCATGAAGTTATGGATGGAGCTCTTGGATTCCGGTTTCTCCAGGCCTTCATAGAGCGAGCTACGGAATGCTTTCACCACCCGGATCTGGAGGGGTGGGGGAGGGGCAGGGCGGGGGTGGGTGGGAGGTGGGAAGGCAAGGAGAGGAAAGGAGACAGTCAGTGGCTGGGTGCCATCACATGAGGGGTGTGCATATCCGGGGGGCGATGGGCAGGGGGCTCGCGGGGCTGGGCCTCGGACTTGGCGATAGTACCTGCATGCAGGAAGCGGCTGGCCTAGTTCTCGCCTGCTACCTCCCCAGGCCCTGCCGTGGCCCCTGGGTCTCTGCCCGGTCTGAATTCCAGTCGGGTAGAAACCAGAGAAGATTAAACCAGGGAGAGTGTGGGGAGGGTGGTGTCCTAGTAACAGTCTGTGGCACCCTGTGGGGAGGGACGGGGCCTGGTCCCGGGCATTACTGGCCTCCATGGCACAGCTCTCCCCAAGTTCATCCAGGGACCTTGCCTCCGTCCCTCAGCTCCTATGGCTGCAGCCAGCTCCTGCCGTGCCCAGACCCATCCTGAGGCTGGGACCCTCTTTAACCTCACCTTCACTGATCCCTCAGGTGCGCCCAACACAGCTGACCTCTCACTTCTGGAAACTTCTCAAGGCCCCCTGACATTGCTCTTGCCTGGCTTTATTCCACCTCCCCAGCTGCCCCAGCCCCACCTCCTCCATCCTGCTCTGTGCGCCCCACCCTGCCCTGGCCTTGGTCCCCCACCTGCACAGCAAGGCTGCACGGTCCTTGTGGTGATTGCCACACATGCCACACCTGCCCTGCCCAGGCCGCTGGGTCTCCTCAGCCCCATGCCGCAGCTACGTCACCATCAGATCTCTGCTGCCTGCTCCTCTAGCTTCTCTTACCCCATGCCTTCCTCCACCCTGACATTCCCCAGTTTTGCCATGCTTGGTCCATTTCGAGACACCAGAGCAGCACAACTGCCCCGCTACTGGGCCCTCTGCCCTGGCCCGGCTCACATGCCCTCAAGGGTGGCTTCTGGTGGGCCATTGCCAGCCGGCCTGACGACAGCTGCAGACACAGCCAGCTGCCCTCCCTGTGGGATCCACGGGTCCCAAGGAGCCCCCCCCCCTTATGTGAGGGGCAAACATGTTAAGAGAGCTGGTGTGTTTTCCAGGTCCAAGGCCTGGGACTTGGCTTCTTGCTTTAGATAAGATGCCAGCCAGCTCTGGCCTGAAGGCTAACTCTAGCCTTCTGCCAGCTTTGTAAATAAAGTTTTATTGGCACAAGGCTGCAGCCATTCATTAGGTGTGGCCGTGCTGCTGCTGGGCCACAGGAGTTGCAACAGAGACTGACCTATAAAGCCCAGCTTCGACAGTGAATCACCCTGGCTACAAGGGAACCCCTTTCAGCCCCCCAGAGTGTGGACGGCACAAACCCAGCTCCTAAATCAGTCTTCAGAGTGCAGGAAAGTGAGCCAGAGGCCCCACAGAATCCGAGTTTTCTAGCTCCACATCTGAAATTCACCTGGGATTTTCCTGGACTTGGTGAAGCTACATCTTTTTATTTTCATATTTCTTATTTCTGTTTTTTTTTTTTTTTTTTTTTTTTTTTTGAGTCAGAGCCTCACTGTGTAGCCCAGGCTGGCCTTGAACTCATGATCCTCCTACCTCAGTCTCCCTGGTGCTGGGATGATAGGCGTGCGCCACCATGCCCACCTCAAAGCTGCATCTGCTAGATTACAGATGCTCAGCCACTCTCTCTCAAGCTTTATCCCAGAAAGGTTTTTGAAATAGGGATAACACGTATACTGAGAATCCCTGAACAGTTTTAATGAGGACGGATACAGTCAGCTCAGATGTAGCCCCACAGGTGGGGGCCTCCGGGCCAGGCCTGGGATGTTGCTGTCCGGTGTATCAAGTCACCAGAGAGGGAAAGCTGCACGCAGCTTCCCTGGACCTTCAGTGCATTTCATAAGTTCAACACTAATGTACCCATGACCTTGGCCACACCCTTCTCCTTGCCAGGCCAGTGACCTCATTTGGTCCAGGGTCACATGCTCAGGCCCCTGCTCAAACCTGTCCAATGGTCTCACTGCACCTGGCTGAATTCCAAAGTCCTTCCCAGCAAAGGGCAGCCGAGGGCATGGGGTGGTGCCTGCTCCCTCCCCACGCCTCCACCTCTGCTGTGGCCCCACCCCATGCCCTGGTGCGCCTTGAGTGTCATCTGCTGGGCACAGCCCGAGCAGCCCTGGGAGTGTCTGAAGCCCAGCCCAAGTCATCATGTGTGTTTTTCAGCTGATGTTGATTCAGCGTCCTCCAGCCTATTTCCTCTACTCGGATCTGGGGCTTTAAAAGATGGCTTGACAAGGGTCTCCCCAAAGGTGGAAGGGTGCAGGCAGCTTCTGGGAAACAGGCTCCCTGAAAACCAGTGAATGCTCGTAAGAGGCCCATCCTGGAGGCCTGGCTTGGGGCCTTGGTAGTTGGGGTATCCTGGATGCCACAGGCTGGGGCAGTGTTCCCAGCACTGGGGTCCTGGGCTGAGCTCACAAGCTGTGCTGTCAGCATGGCCCATGCCCCTCCTGTCCCCACTGTCACCTGGGGTCCAAGAGGCCACACTGCCCCTCTCTCTTCAGTGCCTGGCACACATCTCCTGGCTCAGGGTTCTGGCTAAGGTTCTTGCACTGGCCTGCATTGTCCCTTCTCCTAGGGTCAGTTCCAAGCTCTTGCTGGCCACAGAGCCAGACCCTGTTGCTCATCAACCTGACTTGAAACATTCTCGAAGGTGACAACTGGCCCTCTCTGAATGCCACCTTCATGTAATGTAGTTTCTAAGAAATCAGAGCAGTCTGCGGGGACAGGCATTGTGGGCTGGTGGCACTGTGAGGCGATGTTGCCCTGCCGTCTCCGCTGCATCCCATCTTAGGCCCAGGCCCACAGATCCCTGAAGCTGCTGCCCCACTTTCCGTGCTGGTGACCTGGAGGGGCTGCTAGTGCTTTATTTTCGCCAGTGCCCCCAGAAGTCCTCCACGGGGTGGGGTCTGCTGTCAGCTACCCTATCTGTTCTCAGCATGGCAGGCTGAAGGGGACAGAGCCAGGTGCGGGCAGGCCCTGGGAAGGACATGCAGGTACACACAGCTATCATAGCATTCAAAATGCTAAAGGCCATGGTGCACACTGGGTGTTCTACAATGTTCTCCTACCTCAACGAACACTTTCCTGTCCCCTCAAGCACTCTCATGCCCACTTGACCTACTGCTAGAACATTTTCCTCCAGGGCAGAGGTTTGTCTGTGGGGTTCACTAAGAACCCCAACACCCTACAAAATATCCCCCTACAAAATATCAGGGACTCATCTCCCTGGTCCCTGTCTTCCTGAGGCTCTCCCCCCACTTCTTTGTCATCAGCTGGCTGGACTTGTTCTGGAACATTCCCAGTAGGAGCCTCCCCGCCCTAGACCACTGCAGATGATGATGGCTGGCCTCTCTCCTCATGCTTAACTCGGCTGAAATGTCCATCCTCACAGCCTCTGAAGGACACACCCAGGGCCTTGGAGTACCCATCTGTCCTCAGAAGGTCTCCGGTGACGGGTAGGGAGGGGACGTGGCAAGGGTGTAAGCAGGGGGACAAGCAAGGGACCCAGGAGACGCCTGCCCCAGCAAAAGAAGAAAAAGGAAGCGAAAGGAGAGAGAAGTAGAGGCCCCTGAGCCGCGATGGTGACGGGAGCGACAGAAGCTGCCTGCCTGCTTGCACTTCCTCTTCCCAGCTCCTAGCTGGCCGTCAAGCCTGCCGCCCGCTGCTGCTGGGGTGCTGGGGACCCCTCCAGGCCTCCACTGCCTTCCTACCGGAACTCTCTCTGGGGGCAGTGATGCGGCAGAAATCGCCTTTGGCCTCCTTCCTCTCGGTTGGGGGGCGGCCAGGGGGAAGCCCCTTTCCTGCTCATGGGGTGTCACATGGAAATATGAACTCCAGAGTGTCCCCTTTCACAGAGGGACCAAGGTGGACACTAAAGACAGCTTTGTACACACTGGCAAGTTTTATGACAGTTGCCTCCCATCCTGCCCATGTGTAACCGGTGTGCCCGGGACCACAAGAGTCCAGGCTTGTGCTCTGGAAATTAGTAGTTGTGCCCAGGCTGATCAGGTGGTTGGACAAGGAAGGGCACAGGAGGAAGCCCTGCCTGTCATGAGCCTCTGCTCCCAGTGCATGCTGGGAAGGGCTCAGAGTGGGACTCCTGGGGTTCCCAAGCTTCACTGATACGTGCTTTAAGAATTCCCAGGTGCCTGTTTCTCTGTGGTCGAGCCCATAGTTCCAGGAAGGCCTTGCACAGGCCAGGGCACCCCTAGCTTCTCCCAGTGCGGAGGAAGCGGGCCGCATGCTGTCCCATATCTGTGAGAAAAGCCAATACACTGTTCCCAGAAACCCGGCTGGGAGATTCTGTTCGACATCAGTTCACCTCCTGGCAATGGTGCCAATTGCACAAAGCAAGAGGGCTTTCACTTGGCCAGCTGCCTCCCCGTGGGCCTGCATGGGTGCTGAACAGGCTCCAGAGAGCTGAGTCCAAGCTGAGCTGTGGCAGCTCACCTGGTGACATTTGGTCCCATTGGACAGAAAGGCCAGCTGCAGTACATCAGGGCTGTGACTCGTGGAAACACGTCAGTCAAAACTCAGCACCTGCAGGACCCCCTCTGGCACAGGGAATCAAACAGGGCTGCCTGCCCTGTGCTGGGCTGAGTCAGGAGCCAGCCCGTGCGCATTCAAGTGCAGAGGCCCAGGACTGTCGCAGGAGGGACAGGTGGGCTCAGCTGCCAGTTGGGGTGAGAGAGCCATCACAGTGGGCCTTTAGAGAACAGGCTTTGGGGGTGTGGCTGGGGGTGGCTGGGCATGTCTGTGTCCCCACTGAAAATGGATAAAATGGGACCTCCCTGAGCCACCAGAGCCCTCAGAGAGGCTTTGGTGGTACCAGGATGCAAGGCTCCCGTTTCTACCTGAGCTAGTCCCAGCGACCACAACACCCCACCTCCAAGGATACCTGGAGCTGTTGGCACCAAGTGGGGAGATGCTGAGACTCTGGCAGCCTCAGCACAAGTGTGTGCTTGGCTGGGAAGAGGTGCCTGCTAGACGCTCTGGTGGGGAACAGGATTTTGAAGTTCCCTAGTTTTCAGGGCCACCCCGGCCTTAGAGGCTCTGTGGAGACAGCAGTGGCCCTGCACCCTAGGCCAGGAGGAGAAGTAGCTGGGAGCAGGGCGAGGGCACAGAGGCCATCCTGGAGCTGGGAGTCAGGGTTGTAGCAGGTACAGTGTGACAGTGCGATTTGTGGGCTCGGTGCTAGCACCCCTAAGTCTGGAAGCAGTGGAGGATGTGTGCACATGCAGCACAGGTGCTACCAGAGCCCAGGAGCCTGGTCACCGTCTCCCTCCAGCCACTTGCCGCAGGACATGAGGCTACTGGCCTTCTCTCTGGGGGCCCCTTCAGTGTCCCGGGCCTCCTTTGGGGCCTGGGGCAGGCAAAGAGGACAGAACATTGTGCATGGCTGGAACTGTGGCTTTCCTAGGAGCCCCAAGACTCATGGCATGCTTGGGCCTGGCCACTAGCTTGTGACCACACCACTGCATACACCACTACCTTGTGTCTGGGGTGCTCAGTCAGAGCTTTCACCGTGCCTTCCTTCTGAGCAGCTCTGGTCTTCTAGAAAGTTCCAAGGTACAAGGGAGGGTGGAGCTGTCCCTTTTGCCAGACACGGCTGCCTACAGAGCCATGGGCAGCTCCTGGGCTTTGTGGGCACCTGTCTTCCCTTGACTCATAAGATGAGAGTGCTGGGTTCAGGAATTTCTTGGGCCCCCTAAAACTTAAGAGTGGGGCTTGAATTCTGAATCCTAAAGCGATCTGCCATGCAGTGGTGATAGCACAAGCAGCTTCACTCTGTGGCTTCCCGAAGCAGGTGCCCAGCCAGCATCTCCCTGCCCGGAGTCCTTGCTGAGATGCTGCTGCCTAGCGGGATGGGCCTGAGAGGTCCCTGGAACACTGTGCCCTCCCCGGTCCCCTCAGAAGGCCCCAGGGCCCTGGGAGCGGCTCGAGGTGGGTGGAAGGGCAGTGTCCTCCCACGCTACTCTACTTACCACGCTGCAGGGCTCCGGAGATGGGAAGGGAGGGACAGATGGCTGCGGGAGGAAGGAAGCAGAGAGGGGGGAGAGTGCTGGAAGCCAGAGAGAGAGAGAGAGAGAGAGAGAGAGAGAGAGAGAGAAAGAGAAGAGAGAGAGAGAGAGAGAGAGAGAGAGAGAGAGAGAGAGAGAGAGAGGCTGCCCCCAGCCCAGGGCCGCAGGTGCCACCCAATGAGTGGAGACTTGGGATAGGAGTGTCACCAAGGCTGGCCTGGCCCTGGTGGGACCAGGCCAGAGCTGTGGAAAAGGTGTGAGGGGCACGAGATAGGGCCCTGTCAGCTGCCTTCCCCTAAGTCCACAGGTGGGCAGATGGACAGACAGGAAACACAGATGAGAAAGAAAACCATGGAGGGGGAGGACCCCTCACCCATCTTGGCCCTGAGTTCTCAGGAAAGAAGCTGCAGTGTGCACCCGAGGCCTGGCCAAGGTCTGCTGGAGGGCCACACAGTGTTCGGTGTGTAAGTGACCCCGCAGAACCTCCAGTGGCCGGGTGTCAGCCAATGTGTGTGGCCCCCGGAGGGTGGCCTAGTGGGCAGATGGGTAAGCCGGAGAAAGGGGTGTGCGGGCAGGCACGAATGTGCTGTCCCCAGGGTGGCCCTCATCTTTTCCTTAAAGGGCTGAGTGGCCCGAAAGAGTAGTTTAAGCAAGAGGGGTGCCCCCCACTGGGGACCTTTTGCCATTTCCTAAAAAAAAAAAAAAAAAAAAAAGAAAGAAAAAGAAAAAAATGAAAAAAAAAAAAAAAGAAAGAAAGAAAAAAGAAAGCCAAAAGAAACTGGAAGCGTCTGTGATGGGAAGAAGGCGTGGTTAGGGGTGGCGTGGTGGCCACTGGAAGGAGCAGAAAGGTGGCACGCCGGCAGGGCTCTGGGCTCGAGCTCCAAGGTCTAGCGTTTGCTCTTTGAAACCTGAGTTCGTTACAAAAAGTGGGCTTCCCCTGGGGAGAGGGGACTCCACCTGGTTCCCCACATTGTCTCCTGTTGGGGGAAGCGGAGGGTAGCGGGTCCGAGGTCTACTGGCCTTGGCTTTGTCTTTGTGGAAAGATGTAAGCGGTCAGGGAAGTTTCTGCCTATTGGGACCGCCCCGAGTTCGAAAGGTGCGGAAGGGAGGATTTCTCCGGGCTCCTCGGAGGAATGGGGCAAGGACACCCCAGGTCGGGCTGAGACCTGGCAGCCCCGTGGCCTGTTTGGAAAGAGCAAAGGTGCTTCGGGAACACAAGGCAGGGTGGCCGCCCTACTTCTCAGGGACTGGTGACAGTGGCATCCTTTGGAAGCCACCTCTCAAGGAACATGCTGGAAACTGCTGCTTTCGTCCCGAAGAGGTGGACTGGACTCTTCAGCTGTAAACGATGCTGCACACCCGGCAGGCACGTGTCACCCACTCTGGCCCCAGGCTGGGCGCCTCCCTGACCCTCAGCATCCAACGCGACTGAGCGAGCGAGCGAGCGAGACCCCCCTCCCCCGCCACCAGACGCCACCAGACGCCACCGGACGAGGCCTGAGTTCATGAAGAACCGTCAGCACATACGGGCAAGTTCAAGAAAAGGAAATCAGTGGCAGGAGGAGCACTAAACGCGAACTAAAAACCCCAACAAAGCAAAGGACGGCAGGCCTGGCTGTGCCTTGGGTTCGTACATTTCAGAGAATATGGCTTTGGAGAGACGCCGTCGGGTCGGGCGGGAGGGCTGGACGGGGCGGCAGAGAAGGAGCAGAAAGCCACGGTGCGCGGAAATGCAAGACTGGAAGAGAGAAGGCAGAGCGGGGCCTTTGTGTTCCCCCAGATGCCATTTATGAGAGAAAAGGAGTCAAGACTCACTGCCGGCGGCGCTGGCGGGCTTGGCGGCAGAGAGAGTTAGGTGAGTAGGGGTAGAAAGATTGGTTACGTCATGGAGCTGGCTGAGGACCGAAGACCGCCGGCGCACAGCACCCTGAAATGACCCGCTTCTCTTGAAGGTACTCACTACCTCCATCTGTGGGAGAGAAAACGAGATAAAGGTTGGCTCGCACTGCACTCCTGGCTATAGCAGGGGCAGGGCTGGGCGAGGGCGGGGTGGGCACACGGGCACGTCGCCACAGCGAAGCCCCAGCTGGGCCCGCCCTGCTCGCCAGGAGCTGCCAGTGCTTTGGGCTGGGCAGATGCCTAGTGGTCATGGGGACGGTGACACGTGTCGCAAAGAGTCATGTGCGTTCGCGCCACTCGCCAGTCAGTACCTGCATCTGTCAGTACTCTGTTATTCTACTTCCGTAGCTCTCAACCTTTTCTACGGCCCCAACACACCTGAGGGACACGACGTGCCGTTAGGACAGGCTCTCCGGGCTGCTGCTTGCTGCATCCCTGGGGGGGGGGCGCCTTGCACTGGCCCCGCCCCGTCCCGTCCCGCATCAGCCCACTCCACTGTGATATGGGATGCCAGCACCCTGCTTCCACCAAGGAGCCCCCACACACACCAGTGGAGGCTCAGGCTTAGGAAGCCCTCCCTGGACCCACAGGCGTGGCCGCTCGGACGATTCAGGGGCAGAGCTCGCCTCTGCTTTGTCTCTACCCTTTAAGCTTCCCAAAGTTGGAAGGGAACTGAGTCTGCCAAGGTGAGTGCCCTGAGGATAAACCCAGTGTCTCTGTGTTTTGGACTCCACCTTTGACTGGCAGTGGCACTTTGGTCTCAAGATGGGGACAAATTTTGGCCTTAGAGAGGGTAGTTCTGACTTCCCGAGAGTACCACGGAGTTCGCTGGATAACATAAGCAGCGAAGCGTGTGCATTCCTGGGGCTGAAAGCATCCTCCCTGCCTGCCCCACCCACCCCAAGCCCTGCTGTGGCTGAGTGGTAGCCACCAGGTTCATCTGGGTGTCTGACATGGGTCTCGGAAGAAGGCAGCTTCAGTGTTCAGTACTCCCCACCCCAGCCAAAATGCAGATGGATGTCACTTCCACCTCCAATGTAGTGTGGCCAAGTCTCATCACCTTACTCCACCTGCTCAGCACCCCTTCCATCTGCTGAGGACCAGGGGACCTCATGCTGTGACTGTGCACCCTGGGTGGGGTGGGGGAAGGGACGATGGTGGATGAGAGGCCATCTAGGTCTCTTGTGGGGGGTTTCCCAGCTGGAGTTTAAGGTTTCTGGGCTATGGAGATGAGTCTCTCTCAAGGGAGGACTGTTAATGTGGCAAAAGTGACAGGTGATAGGACACATGCCTTTCCTATGACTTCCCCTGGCTCTGCATGGAAGCCCCATGGGATTGCTATCACTGAACACACTGCCACTGCCACCTCCCCTCTGACTGGAAGCCCGAGCCCTAGGCTGGGGGCGAGCTAGAGAGCTCCGTCATATGTACAAGAACGGAAGGCTGGGGCAGGAAGGCCTGGTGCTCTGATGTGTCACTATGGACCCATGGTGAGAGCAGGTAGTGCGTTGCTTAGCAACAGAAAACTTCATGGAGGCCTCTGAAATCTGGGGAACAATCATGTGGTTCATGAAACTGAGAAATCTTAGGAGGGTGCTCAGGGGCAGGCCCAGGAACTTAGGCCTCTGGCTCTCATTGATGACCTTGGGCCGTCCCTTCCCTTGGGGCACCGTTGCCTCACTGCTGAAGCGTATGTGTGTGTGCTGACCGACAGGACAGCAGGAGCACCCAGGAGCCCACAGGCACATGAAACACAACACACACAGATGGCCAGGTCACCACTGACGCCCCTGATGGGGGCAGGGCTGCTGTCCCAGCTGGTGCACAGGCCAACACTGCCACGTGCTGCGCAGACAGAAGTGAAATGGGCCTGTGGGGAGCGCGGTCCTGCTGTGCCTGTCCCGGGCTCAGGCCAGCCCTGGGCTCTGTGGCAGAACTGCAGTCCTCCAGACAAGAGCCCCCATTCCCACCCCAGCTCAGAGGGCTGCTGGAGAGACACAGGGGCTACTTTCTTTCTAACATTCTTAGGTTTAAATTTGTACCTAAATATTTATTTTAAGAAACAAGAAGAAAGTCCCTGCGGCGCACCTGTCCTGTCCTGTGGGAGCGGCTGGAAGCATTAACATCTTGGTGGACAGGAGACCCCAGGGGCTGTCTCCCTCACCCCGGGGCTCCCTCTAGCTCCTGGCTAGGAGAGGCGCTCAGGATACCAGCCCTACTGGTGGAGGCCCTTGGGGTGCTGGACTTCCTTGGTACTGCCTCCCCCACCCCATAGGGGTCCATTCCCTGGCCGTGGTCTTGGGGACTGTGCAGCATTTTGACATGCAAGGACTCAGGGCCCCAGGCTGGCAGGGGGATGGACATGGAAAGGTGTCATCAGGCTTGGCACTGCACACACACAGGGGCCCTCGGCAGCAAGCAGGCGGAGAAGTGTGGTGGCCAGCGTGGGAGCCAGGGGCACAAGGTATTGTCAGGCCTTGTGGGCCACAGTCAGGACTCCAGACTTCACCCTCAGAACAATGGGGACAGCTTTGCCAGTCCGGGGCAGAGTGCAGCATCAGAGGAGCAAGGCAGGGGAGATGTGGAGAGCTGGGTTCCCTGGGAAGAGAGGTCCCCATCATGCCACTGGCTGTATGTGGCAGGCTGGATGTAGACACTGGAGGGGTGTGGCCTCAGATCTGCCCTGGAAATTGTCCAGGCAGACTCCCAAGCCGGACTCAGCTGGGTGTGGCTCTGCCTAAGCTGATAGGACCCTGGTCAGGGCCAGTGGTAGTGTCACCCAGGAGAAGGTGGTCAGGGCCTCGCAGGAGAATAAGGTAGCGAGATGGCCAGGGTCACCTGGGGGCTGCGGGGAGGGGTGAGGCTGCCATATGACAGGGCCCAGGGAACCTGATGGGCCACCAGAGGTTCCTCCCTCCCTCCTAAGGCCATTCCTGTCAGCAGGACAGACCGGGGGCTGGGCAGGAGGTGAGGCTGCCATAGTGAGGGCAAGGGATGATGGAGACACAGACAGAAAGCGAGCCACCAGGGCCACAGGGTCAGTGTCACCCCCAGAGGGTGACCGGGAAGCCGGGAGGATGGAGAGAAAGGAGGCCTTGCAGGCTGGGGAGTAGGGACAGTGTGATGGCAGAAGGCTCAAGGGAAGCATGTAGAGAATTGGCCAAGTGTGGAACATTCTGGAAAGAAGTCAGCCATTGGGAGGCAGGGGCCAAGAGCCGCACAGCTCAGGCACACAGGCTGTTGTGAAGCTTTCTCAAGCGCCTGCTGCTGGGCTGGAGTTGTGGTCATGTGACTACAGGGGCTGTGGCTAGTGGCCTAGTCTTGGCCAGCCCTGACATCTGGGCAATGCCATGTGCCCACAAGCCGGGGCGGGTCCCACCAAGCAGAGCAGATGGCCACTTGTCACCTACACAGTGTCCGTCAGCCCCCGTGCCTGCTCTGGGGCACCTGGCTGCCGAGGTAGGTGTCGAGGAGGCCATCCAGAGCCATGGCCAGCGGCAGGCACGCTGCAGTGGCAGAGGGCAGGCCAAAGCTGCTGCTACTTGTCTGCCCCTGTGTGGGCAAAGTCTCCAGACCAGTGAGGTACGTGGCTGCCTACCTGTGTCTGGATCCGGTTGAGGCCTCGGAACCAGAGGATCTGGCCCCTGCGCAGCTCGCGCTCGGCGTGGTCGATCTCCTCTTCCCCCTCGGCCAGCTCCTCATCGGTCATCTCATCCTTGCCTGGCCCGTGGCCCGCCTCCTTCAGGCACTTGAGCTGGCTGGTGGGGATGGTGGCAATGACCTGAGGGAGCCCCCATTGAGGGACAGTAAGCAGAGGTGACTGTGAGAGCAGGCTGTGGGGGACAGGGAGAGCCAAGAGACCCCACCTCCTGGTGATCTGGGCCAGCAGCCCTTGTGTCCTTCGTTGAGCCCCATCTGGCCAGGGGACCTCTCGGAGATGCTATGGCAACCTGAGAAATATCTCAGGGACCCTGGGCCATTCTGCCTGAGAGGATGTGGCTCACTTGAGACAAAGGGCAGGACTTAGGGCCACAGAGGAGTGGACACACCCTAAAGCTACTTCTACTTGGGAGGCTGAGGTGGGAGGATTCCATGTTTGAGGCCAGCCTGGGAAGCTTAGACCCTGTTTCAAAATGAGATAAAAGGGGCTGGGGGTGCAGGTTGGGGGTAGAGTGCTTGCCTAGGATGCATGAGGCCACGGGTTCCAGTCTCGGCACTGAAAAAAATAAAATAAAATAAAATACAAAGAGGAGCCAGCTGCAGGTGGCGCATGCCCAGCCTGGGCAACTGAATGACTTAGTGGGATCCTGCCTCCACATATAAAGGTGAAAAGGGGCTGCGGGTGTAGCACAGTGCTACGGCAGCCTGGGACTGGGGCTCAGAGAGCAGGCAGTGTGTCCGGGAGCACCAGGGACGCTCGGTGAGCCACTTGTGACCCAGGCTGCTGCCTCCTCATCTGATCACTGTCACCTGCCCCTGCAGGTGGCTTCACTGCAGCCCCCGGTCTGGACACAGGTTCTTTCATTTTCTGCAGGTCGGAATCCTGAATTTCTCGAGACCTTGGCTTGGTCCGGCAGGTTAGTTAGTGGGGAGATTTTAAATTTCAAATCTGTGATGACTTCCCAAGTGGGAAGCAAGTTTGGGCTGCTGTCATGGGAAGAGGGTGGCTTCCTGGGGCTGTGACAGCCCAGCTATGTCTTTTGCATGTGCTGTGCTGAAGCTGTCATTTGTGGCCTTGTCCCCAGGTCATGGTAAGTCACAGGTGTCCCCCAGGTCATGGCAGTATATCACAGGTGCAGGCTCTGAGGCTCCAGGGCAGGGAGTCTGGGCAGGGACGCCCTGAGCTGCCCAAGCCTTCTGAGATCTTGCCTATCACTGGTGTCATAGTAGAGATGCCCGGAAGTGGGCAGGGGAGGAAGCTGAGCAGGAAGACTCACCTGTCCCCAGACCAGCTCCCCAACACCGACGAACAGGCACCAGAGCCACTGTTCTGTGGACAGTGGGGAGCAGCTGAAGGGCTTTCCACCAAACTGGACGATGACAATCTGCAGGAGCGGGGGTGGGGGTGGGTATAGCAGTACGCTCCCAGCCCTTGCCTGCCCACTCGTGGCTGTGCCAGGGGAGGGTGGGGCTCTTCTTTCTGGGCATCCTTCCCTTCAGTCACCCTCAGCAAGCAGCTAGAGGTGGCTTCTCCATACTGACCATGGGCTAGGGATGCCACAACAGACCATAGTGTACTTGGCATGTGGCCTCAGCTCCCCTGTGGGAAGGTGCTAGGTAACCAGCGACTCTGGCTCTGGGTGGGGTGCTGCCATGTTCCCAGCCTCTGCCAGCACCCAGCCTGCAGGCACCCCACACCAGACCCCGGAACAGGAAGGTCACATTGCCCATAACACAAGAGTCAACTGCCTTGGGTCCTGCTCCCTCGTATTCACTGGGCAAGCATTTCCCATAGAGGCGTTCAATCCAGAAACCACCCCCGTCTCCTGAGCCAGGAGCTGGGCCACCAGGGTGGGCAGGACCCCTCACAGTAGCTCCCCCCAAGCCCACTGCATCCCTTTTCCCAAATGCCCCGTGCCACGGCCCATAGTACACTTGGGATTTCTTCCAAGTCAGTGTTTTAGGACCCGCCACCCCTGCCAGGCAGAGGGCTCAGCATGCTGGCCTTGGGTACATCAGGCATCACCAAAAGAAGCTTCTAGACTTCCAGGAGTGAGGAGCTGGATCTGGGGATGGCAGGGCTGGGCACACACAAGATGGACTGCTCCCAGGCTCACAGGGAGGCTGCGCCAACAAGGGCCCTAACCCCAGCGAGCTCACAGGTAAGGTCAGGCCAGCCCAGTGGTGTCAGAGGGCGGCATGGGGACAGTTGTGGGAAACCAGCCAGGGGTTCCCTGCTTTTGGGAATGGAGACAGACAGGCCTGCATGGGGACAGACGGGGCCAGGGTACCCTGGCTGACCCTGCTACCTGGATCCCGAAGGTGCCCAGCACGATGGTGCAGAAGATGGGGTTGCTGAAGATGCCGTCGAAGACGTTGCGCTCGCCGTGGATCTTGCGGGCGTTGATCTCGTTGAAGAGCTGCATCAGGACGAAGGTGTTGAAAATGATGGTGTAGTGCTCGGAGGGCGGTGAGTGCAGCGGCGCGTTCCTCCCGCTGTCAATGTCGAAGAAGAGCTCCCCTGGAGGGCAGAGTGGAGGGGCGGGGCTGAGGGCAAGTGGCCGCCCCTCCCAGCACTGGCACCGGCACCTGCACCGGCACCCGCACCGGCACCGCTGGAGAGGAACCACTGCCGCGTCCCTCTCTATGTGTGCTGCGCTGATGTCGTGTGTGTACCGCACGGGGCCTGGGGCTGCAGGGACAGCAACAGCACCAACTTACCGACAAAGAGCAGTGTGAAGATGATGGTGAGCTGGTAGACGGCGTGGCCCAGGATGTTCTTCATCATCGTGCGTGAGATGAGGGGCTTGTCGCGGCCGTATGGCTTCCGCAGCAGCAGCGACTCTGTGGGAGGCTCTGTCGCCAGGGCCAGAGAGGCAAAGGTGTCCATGATCAGGTTCACCCACAACATCTGCACGGCTTTGAGTGGGGAGTCCTGTGGAGAGGGGACAGTCATCGGCCACCTCACAGGGAAGAACTCCGTGAGGGCTCCATATCCTGGACTTGCACTGCTACGCGGCAGGACATCTCCAGCCCAGGTAGTCCCTTAGGGTGGCAGCTTTTCCTACTGGGCTTTCAGGTTCCTGCCACATCCCTCCTCTGGCTACCTCTGGCAGTGATCTCCAAGCTATCCAAATCCTTAGGAGACTGAAAGCCCCAGCCTGCAAAATGGCCCAAAGACTGGGCCCTCACTGCCTTTTGGGACCACAGTGCTTGCAGTGCTGCCTGCCTCTCTTAGGACAGGAAGAGGCCCACACTCTGAATCTGACCTGCTGTGGAGGTTAGGGTACGGTGTCACTCTGATTGGCTTTGGGATCTGCCAGGGTGTAGGGGGCGAATTGGTGGAACATCCTTGTGAGTGTGTCTGGCTGGGTCACGAAAGTGTGACTTGGGGGTTTATAGCTGGGCCTTGGCCCATTCCCTAGCTGGTGCTGTCCCCTACCCTGCTTCGCCATGCCTTTCTGCTGTGATGCTCCCGTACTGGAGCCAGCCAGCCATTGACTGGGTTCCCCAAAACCACGAGCCAAATTAAACCTCTTTTCCTTTAAGTTTTTGGCGTCAGGTATTGTGACCCAGTGACAGGAAAGCTGACCACTTTCTTGTTATCCCTTCTGAGTTGTTCTGAAAACTTGGCTTCATGGAAACCTGAGGCAGGAGGCTATGGGTCACATGATGCCGTTCTTGGGCTACTTCTGGTACTGCCAAGTCCACACAGAGATCAGGGTCAGGGTCCAAGGGCTGGGGGAAAAGACTGAGTGAAGGCTCTGGGGTGCAGGGTTTCCTCTTGGATGATGTCCTGTGTCTGCTAGTGGGCCAATTCTATCGCATTGTGAATATATTAACACGTGCCAAATTATACTTTCAAATGTTTGTTATGGCAAAGTTTATGTCATGGGAATTAGATATCCATTGTTTAAAAGAAACCATGAGTGTCCAGCACACCCTGGACTCTGGCTGAGGAGGTGAACGAGTTCTACCAAGGGTCAAATGCGGGTCTCACAGGGCCCAGGGGTGGGAAAATGCATCTCCACAGATTCTAGGAATGGCGGATGCCATGTGAGCTGGTTTTTAGCCAGAAGTGTGAAAGGCCACAAATGACTTGAGTCCCTTCATATAAAATGTTCAGACCAGCAGCTCTACAGAGGCAGGGGCCGGGGGAAGGGTGTGCCTGCCAGTGGGTATGCCATTTCCTTTGGGATCCGTGAGCATGTTCTGGAACTAGAGAGAATACTGTGAATATGCTAAAAACCAGCTGAACTGTGTACTCTGCAGTGGCAATTTGTCTGGTATTTGAATTTGATTTCAGAAAAAGAGTCTGCAGCAAAGAGCCTGGTGTGGTGGCACACGCCTGTTATCCCAGCACTTGGCAGGCTGAGACAGGAGGATCGCTGCAAGTTTGAGACCAGAGTGGGCTACATAGCAAGTTCAAGGCCAGCCTGAACTGCACAATGTGACCCTGTATCAAACAAAACAAAACAAGACAAAGCAAAGCAAAACAAAACAAGAGAAAGAATCTACAGCAAAGAAGAAATTTACTCTCAATTGACCCTCAGACCTGAGCTCCCTAGTCAAAGCCCCAGTGCTCATGGGAAGGAGAGTCCCTTGTCCCCACCTGAGTAATGCAGGCGCCTGTGAAGGCCACAATCACAGCCACCACGTTGACTGTCAGCTGGAACTGCAGGAACTTGGAGATGCTGTCGTAGACGTTGCGGCCCCACATGACTGCCTTGACAATGCTGGTGAAGTTGTCATCGGTCAAGATGATGTCAGAGGCCTCCTTGGCCACATCAGTGCCTGCGATGCCCTGAGGGTGGCACACAAACACACACAGAGTGCTCATGGAGCCCTTCCTTGGCGCAGGGAAGCTAGGCTTGGTTTCCCCTCCATGGTGGAGTATGGGAAGGCTGGATGAGACTCCTGGTGGGCCACACTGAACGTGGGCTGACTAAAGGGTGGTCCCTTCCACAAGGTGGGAACATGGCTCACCAGGCTGCTGCCAAGCCCAGCTCTCTGTAAGCCCAGGGCCAGCCTTGTGACAGTGCCTGCTTGGTAGGATCGGGGTTTTACGGGAAGAGCTAGCTCCTTACCAGCAGTAGGGACATGGTACACATTTGGACCAACAGTCCACTTAGGAGCTGACTGGGAGTGTGCACTGGCAGACTGGGGGCACCACTGACAAGCTCCCTGCCCCCTGCTCTCATCTAATGGTGCAGCTTGGCCTGTCACCACAGGTGTCATCACATCAAATGTCCTTAAACAAATCACACACATGTCTCAATGGGCAGATCCCATTCAGGCCCAAAATGCTAGGATGTGAAAGAACCTTCCAGCACTCTGCACCCTATCCTCACTCTCACTTTCGGGCGTAAATCTAATGTCTGTGGGCCACAGGTCTCATTGACTCTGGTAAGCCAGCCTGGCACGGGTGGCCATGACTGGGTTAAGGAACGCCCAAGGGACTAGCAAAGCACACTTCTGGGTGTGTCTGGATGTGTCACGAAGTTGTGAACTTGGGCACTATATTGAGTCCTTTGTGCCTTCCTCTCTGGCACAGTTTCCCTGCTCAGCTTCTTGGCCATCATAAACTAAGCACCTTTGCTCCATCATATCCTTCTGTCATGTTCCATTTTGGAGCCAGGTGGCCGTGGGCTCAGTCCTCTGATACTGTGAGCCAAATGGAGATATGTGTGCTTGTCAAGTTGACAAGGGGTGGGTTGTGACTATTAACTGTGGTAGGTCGACTTGATTGGGCAGTAGTAAAGCACACTTCTGGTGTCTGGGTTGGTCATGGAGGCATGACTTTGGGTATGATACATGGTCTCTGACCACTTCCTCTCTGGCACAGCTCCCTGTTGTGCTTCTCAGTTGCCACTGAGGTGGGCAACCTTGATCCCCATGCCTCCCATTGTGCTATTCCTGTGCTGCAGCAGCTGACCATGCACTGACTCCTCCGAAACCATGAGCCGCATAAACCATTTCCTCCTTTGAGTTGTGAGTGTCAGCTTTTTGGTTCCAGCAATGGGCAGGCTGGCTGACACAGTGGCTTACCATGGCAAAGCCCACGTCCGCCTTCTTGAGGGCTGGCCCATCATTGGTGCCATCCCCGGTCACTGCCACCACCTGCCGCTGTTCACCTGTGGTGCTGTCAATAATCCCTGGAACACAGAACAAGGCAGGGCACGGCTGGTGCCATCCGTAACCAGGGTGGTGTGATTTGGGAGAAGGGACAGTCCTTATACTGTGTGACTTGGATAAATGTCTCCCTCTCCTGGGGTTCAATTTCCCTGTCTGTTTTGACAAAGAGGCAGCCTCTATGGGCCCTTCTTTTTTTTTTTTTTTTTTTTGTACCAGGAATCGAACTCAGGACTTTGCACTTGCCAGGCAGGCACTGTGCTACTGAGTTTTATTGCCAGCCCCTGTGAGCCTTTCTTGCACGGGCACTTTCTATTCACTTGAGAAAGAGTCCCTGGGATCCCTGTTCAAGAAGGACCTTCTAGAGAATTTGCTTCCTTGGATTTATTTCACTGTTTCTAGAAGCAGCAGGTCTACAGTTATGGCCCCTGTCTTCCTAGGCAGGCCCTGGGGACCCAGAGAGTGGCATAGGGTGTCCAGGAGCAATTGTCACAGCATGCAGGGGTGCTGCTGCTGGCCCACAGGGGAGAGGGCAAGAGAGTTCATTTACCTTTGACCAGAGTGTGTTTGTCAGTGGGAGATGACCGGGCCAGCACCCGCAGCTTTGGCCACACCTTGTCCAGCCGCTCCTGTTCTATCTGGGGAGGCACAGGGATGCTGCAGAGCCAAGATGCATGCGCAGGGGTGGGGTGGGGTGGGGTAGGGAGGGAGTGGGGCTACCTCTCCTTTCTCATTGCGGATCCTCCGATTGAACTCCTTCCCCTCCAAGCACAGGAAATCTTCCCCGGGCTGGATGATGCCACACTTGGCTGCGATAGCCCGGGCCGTGTTGATATTGTCTCCAGTCACCATTCGGACTGTGATGCCAGCACGCTGGCATTTGCGGATAGCTTCAGGGACCTGCAAGACACGACACAAGTGGGAGGGGCCAGTCAAGCCTGAGGGGTTTGACACGGGCTGTGTCCCTCCCTGCATCCAGATCTGCAGGACTCTGAGTTCCAGCGAGGCTGGCAGTGGAGCAAGGATCTCTTGGGTGACAGAGGAGTCACCTCCCCAAGCCCCTTGGCCACCTTCCCCAGTTTCTCCCTTCACCACACTGTACCCCAGGGGCCAGTGACAGTTCAGATCCGGCCCTAGTGGTACAAGCAGGGCTGGCAGAAAGCCACCAGAAGCTTTTATGCCTAGCAAGGGAATTATCAGACTCAAGTTTGCAAAGGTCGTCAGGGTGACGACGGGATCACCCAACTCTGTCAGTGTTGTTTTCCAGCTTGGAAACTGAGCCTCAGAACTGTTGAGCAGAGCCAGCTTGCTGGTCACAGCTGGACGGTGGTGGTGTTGGCCTCCCAACCCTGGGCACTTTGCTGGGTCCCTGATGTTTGCCAGGATCCTGACTCAGGGTGGCCTCCCCGCCACCAGCTGGCTTGTGGTCAAGCTCTGAGCTCATCACTCATTTGTCTCCGCTTTTATGTCACAGTATAAACCCTAAACCAGCCAGGTATGGTGGCCCATGCCTGTAATCGCAGTACTCAGGAGGCTGAGGCAGGAGGATCACTGTGAGTTTGAGGCCAACCTGGCCTCCATAGGGGGTTCAAGGCCAGCTTGAACTGTGTAGTGAGACCCTGTCTCACAAAATACAAAAAAAACAAAACATGAAAAAAACAAAACAACCATTTCCCTGGGGAATGAGCCTTCTTCTTGGCGCTCCGGGCTGGGGAAGCAGAGCGCTGCTCGGTCGACAGCATGCCTCGGGTTTGACAGGAAAGGACGAAGACTAGTGGCCGGTAAAAAGCAGAACAGCAGGGCTGAGCGGGGTCAAGGTAGGTTCAGCCCAGAGCAGCCAAGAGACAGTGGAGGTGAGAATACAGCGGTCTCCACTTCAGGCTTGTGACACAGGGCCAGTAATCCCCAAAGCAAGTGGCCTGGGAGTGGCCGGGAAGAGCTCAGCTGCCAGAGGGAGCGCGTATCCTGCACCTGCGTCTGTGTCCAGCCTCAGGGATGCCTTCTGCTTTCTGAGGATCTTGGGGTGCTGCATAAGGCCATGAGCTACTAGTCAGCTCCCATGCCACCCCTCTGCTGCCACCAAGTGGCCATGAAGAGCCTGAGGCCTGGTAGCTGTAGCCCCAGGTGGTGGCATGCCTCATCTGTCTGGGAAGAACTGTCCCTCCTGTTGCTTTCTCCCCAGAGCCTGACAGCACGGTGGCCAGCTGGGTGTCTGTGGCCGTGGCCGGGTCGCACCCTGGCATCAGTAGTGAACACAGCCCTGCCTCTTCTGGTGGCAGCCATTCCATGTCTCCAAGTACAAGTGCTTTACCAGGCCCTCTGGGCTCCCCCAGCACCCCCTGGCTGGCCAGTCCCCCGAGGGTCTGCCTGGTCCCCCCACCTGGCCCTATCACTGTGATCTGCCACCTGAGACTCTCTCCTGGCCACTCTCAAGCCAGAAGGGAGTTGCCCTGATTCCTGGAGGCACAGGCTATGGTGACCTCTTCCTGTCCCTTAGCCACTGGGGGTCTCTCTTGTGGCTTTCTTGTCACTTGCCAGTGTTTGACATTTTCTGAGATGAACACTTACAAAAAAACAATTGCTACTCCCTGCAACTCCCTTGTGTCCACCCATTTCTCCCAGGCCAGGTGTTCCCTGCTTGGGCTCAGTGACCGAGGTATCTTTGGGACCTCAAGGTTGCTCTGCTGACAGTGATCCATAGTCTCTGTTTCAATGTGGTGAGCACTGTCTTGTGAACTGGGTGTCTCAGGTATGTGACCGAGGCATGAGGTCTCTCCGCCCATCCTGATGCCTGCACATTCTACACATTTGCTTTTCCAGCTAAGAGGCAGGGTCGAGGTAGCCTTGCTGCTGACAGGAGGTGGCACTGATGGAGAGGGTCTGGGATGCAGAGAGCTCTTTCTGACTCTGCCTGCCTGAGGGTGTCCCATCTTTAAAAAGCAAAGCCATGAACTGCATGTATATTTAAGTGTATAAGATAGGTAACCATATTACTGAGTTTTATTGGATCATTGAACAGAACTGTTTGCAGTCTCACTGTTTGAATGTCCACTTTATATGCTTTAATTTTGTAACTGGAACAACTATTTCTAAGATGACAATATGTAATCTATTAACTAGTGATTTCCTACTGTTTATTTTTTCTGAAATTCTATATAACTTGTACCCTTTTTCTGTTTTTTTTCTTTTTTCTCCTTAAATAAAATTTTTTAAAAAATCTTCAAAAAAAAAAAAAAAAAAAAAAAAAAAAAAAAAAAGCAAAGCCATGTCAGCGTCAAGGCTGGGCCTGAGTTCACCTGCTCTTCTTCATTCTGTTCTTGTCGGTCACAGCCACGTTACCCTGGTGGCGTCATCTGCTTAAAGATGTCCCCAGCACATCCTTCCATCAGCCCCTTAGCCCCCTGGCCACTCAACTTTCCACAGAAGTCCTGAAGCTAAACTTTTGGGCCTAACCAAACCCTTGTCTGAGATCTTCCCACCTTGTCCCCCAAACTTGTGTCCCCTCAGGCTTCCCCACTCAGTCACCCCTGGTGACCACCCACAGACAAGTAGATGGGGCCTCTAGTGTACAGTTTGCTCCCCAGTTGTGTGGGCCAGAGCCCAGCATGTTAAAGGTGCTCTGATCTTGGGTGGGACAGTCATGTCCCTGGAATGCCCCAAGTCTGTCATCAGGTGCCCTGCCCAGTCTTCCTGGACTCTGGAACTGGCCAGTTTGCCCTACTTATAACTCTGGCAGGAAAACGGTGACAACTGGAAAAGTCAGATACGAGAAAAGTCCAGCCACCACCCACTGGATAAGCCCAGGCTCAAGGGAGTTACCAGGTCAGTGACCAGAAGAGGGGTGGCTACCTCGGGCCGCACGGGGTCTTCGATGCCCACGACGGCGATGCAGGTGAGGTCTCCCACCACTTCATTCTCGTTGTCCCAGTCAGGCTCCTGGCCTGCAGAGAAGTCTCGGTAGGCGACGCAGATGGTGCGCAGGCCGTCACAGGCCATCGGCTCTATAACCTTCTTCACCATGTCATCCCGGTCCCGAGGGCGGAAGCTCCGGAGTTCCCCACTGCTGTTTAAGATGTTGGTGCACCTGGGCAGGGAGGGGGCCGGGTGAGGTGGAGACAGGAAGCAACCAGGGAAAACAGTGCCGATCGCACCAGATTGGGGCAGGGCCTCAGCCATGACTGAGTCCCCCCAAGAGAACAGGGTGTGTAGAAACACATGGACAGGGAGAATGGCCTGTAACTGTAGGCAGAGGGTAGCATGCTGCAGCTGTGAGCCACAGCACTAACGATGACAGCCACCTCCCAGAAAACTGGGGAGGCAGTGAGGATGGGCCCTTACAGCTTCTGGGGGAGCATGGCCCAGTCCATCTTTGACTTTTGACTGACTTCTGGCCTCTGGAACTGAGAGGTGGCAAGTTTCTGTTGTTCGAGGCCACCTGGTTTGGGAACATTTGTTCCTGCAGCCTCGGGACACTCATGTATTGTGGTTGCCCAAGAGACCGGGGTGGCAGGAAGGATGCCAGGTTGTGGCAGGTGTCGACAGACTCCAGGAAAAGCTGAAAGCCATGCGTTTGGGTGGCAGGTGTGTCAGTCCAGGCTCTGATGAGCCTAGGGGATCCAGCCAGAGGACAGGAGTGGTGGAAGAAGGGAGACGGGTGACACACGAACTGGCTGTCAAGATGAGGAACACTCCCAGGAGATCAATATGCTTTCTAGCTCCCTGTTAGGAGGGGAAACTGAGGCAGTGGAGGTATAACCTGCTCATGTTGACACAGTTGGCAAAGGAGAGCAGTAGGACCAGAGTTCAGCCCCAGCTGCAGAGCTTGGGCCCACAGCACTCACCGGAAGGGAGGCATGGAAAGAGGACTGGGCACCTCAATCCAGCAGCCACCCTCAGCAGGGACAGCATCAGGTGGGAGGTGGCTTTGGGTAGGGCCACCTGGAGTCACCCATGCTGGCTGGTGGCCCGGTAAGGGTGTGCTCGGTGAGTGGGTGGTGGGCTTGTGAAGGGAGGAGCATATGGGGGACAGAAAGGCCAGGGCCATGGGTGCAGCTTTATTGATTTATAATTCACATACCACAGAATTTGCCCATTGAAATCATGCAATTCAATGGGTCTTGGGATTTCAACGATACATACACACACCACCACGATCAACTAGAACACTTTCATAGCCTCGGAAAGAAACCCACATAAACTGCAGCAGCAGGGACAGATGCTTGGACTTAAGCACAGTCTTGAAACACAGCAAGAGTGTGAGAAGACAAGTCATGGGATGGGAAGAAATAGCCACAGAGTAGGGTTGGTGTGGATCTAGCATCCAGAATATATAAGAACACTTCCAACTCAGCGGTGAAAGGACAAACGACCCCCCTCCAACATGGGCAAAGGAGGCCTAGGGATGACCACTGAGCCCAGGGAAATTGGCCCAAGATACAGTCCCTGGGGACATGCAAGTCACAACCAGCACAAGTTCCCACTGCACGCCCACTAGGATGGGAAGGGTGACAGGCATAGCAGAAAATAACAAATACTGGTGAAGATGAGAAGTACTTGTGGGTGGGGCCAGGGACAGTGGAGACATTTTGAAAACCCTCTTGGCAGGGGTCTCAAAGATGTAGGCACAAAGTGGCCACATGGTCGGGCAAGCTCATCCCTAGGCGGAGGTGATGGCTAATATGGCAGACAGTGAGGATGCCTCGAAAACTGGCACCAAGGAGTGGAATTGGTGCTGTCACTGGAAACCACAAAGTGGAAGAGTCTGCGGAAGGAGCCCTGGAGGAGTTTGGGGGAGCAGCCTAGAGAAAGGCTAGGGAAAGCAGAGATTCCTCGTGACTCTGGTGGGAGCTCGGCAGCCCCCAGTGCTGAGCAGATGCAGCAGCACAGGTTATGCTGATGAGCTTTCGGACAGAACAAGGGCTCTGGTGGGCAGTAGGCTGGCAGCTCATCCTTGTTGTGCTGTGGCGAGAAAAAACTTGGTGGTATTTTGTCAATGCCCCAAGACTTTATGGGCATCTGGCTCTGAAGGCGATGGACTTATTTATCTAGTGGAGGAATTTCAAGGCAGTACAGTGTTTAGTCGATGGTATGGGTATTGCTGACTGCTTTAAACCAAACTTACTGAGAACTGGGAGTAAGGAGAACAGAGTAAAGAGACTTGGAAAAGTCACTGTTTGGCTGGAAAAGAAGTATACATGATGTTGTGGCTAAGGAAGGTGCAGTTGTAGTTGCTACTACTGCTAAAAAGGAGCTAATCCTTTTCATTTGAAGCATAGGGAAGACTCCAGGGAATATCAGGCTTAGAGAGAAAGAAATACAAATTTGTATGAAAGACTTTCCAGGTCAGTCTTTGGAGAAGAGTGGCCCAGAGTGCCCTGTCCACCCAAAAGCACCTAGGGAATTGTTTTCCTGGGATTATTTTCCCTGTACTAATCCAGGCACTCAGGACTGCAGGAGCCATGGTTCAAGGGGGCCCAGGTGTAGCTCACATTGGCGGCAGATCTGGACATCATCTATGAGACACTGGAGTTTGCAGACATGCACAGCACAAGAGTTATGGGGCCAAGGAGGCTTCCACCAAGACTGCAAAGGAAGGCCTGTGGGGCAGGAGATGCATGGCAGAGCAAAGCTAATCCTGAGGGAATCCATGAAGGCTGCCCCCAGCAAATTTACAAGGGTGAGGCTGTTTAAGTCCTTGGGGGTCCATATCCCATCACAATGTGTCCCAAATGTGGCCCTGGAGTTTTCAGCTTTGATGTTTTCCCTCCTGGGTTTTGGTCTTGCTTTGGTCTGATCCTTCCATGTGACTTTCTTACTTGTCCCCTGTTAGAATGGGAATGTTTATCGTTATGCCAATGCATGTTGGAAGTGTTTACCTTTCTTTTTTGATATTTACAGGTGCTCACAGCTAAGAGTTTGCCTTGAGTCCTAGAGGGAACTTTGGACTTGGACTTTTGAGCAATGCTGGAATTGTTAAGATTTTGGGGACTCTCAGAGATGGACTGAATGTGTTTTTCACTGTGAGGTGGCCCTATGCCTACATGGATCTGGACTATCTCCCAGAGGCCTCTGGATTTAAAGACTTGGTCCTCAGCTTGATACTACCAGGAGGTGGTAGAACTTTAAAAGGTAAGGCCTAACAGGGAGGTTTTAGGTCACTGACTGTGTGCCTTCAAAGGAGGTCATCAGACTATAGTGTCTTCCTCCTTCTCATCCCAGCCACAAAATGAGTGACGTTTTGCGCCACTGCACACTCCCTGCCATGATGTAGTGGTCTTATAATGAGACCGACAGACCATAGACTGAAACTTCCAAAAACTGTAAGCCAAAATAAACCTTTTCTCTTTATAAGTTGCCTATCTAGTTATTTGTCATAGTAATGGAAAGCTAACACAGCGTGTATCCCCCAAGAGTTGAAAATGTGTGTTCAAACAGTAACATATATATGAACTTTCATGGCGTTTTTCACCATAGCCAAACTGTGGAAACAGCCCTGTTCTGTACATGGATGAATGGGGAAACAAAACATGGTCTTCCCTATATGGAGGATGGTATTCAACTGCCAAAAAGGAATGAAATTCTGATATATGAGGACATTATTCTCAGGAAAAAAAAGGCAGACACAAATGCCACTAAGTATATGATTCCATATAAATGGACTGGTCCAAATTAGGCAAATCCAGAAGGACAGACAGCAGAGCAGTTGTGGTCAGGGCTGAAGAGTAACTACTTAATGTATCTAGGTTTCCTTCTAAGGTGATCGAAATGTTTTAGAACCGGCAGCAGAGACAGTTGACATTGTGAATACACTGAGTGCCACCAAACCACACAGTAGAAAGCAGTTAAAATAGTCAATTGCATTTTAGGCCTGTTTTGCCACAGACATAAAGCAAGAGATTTTGTGCACACCCTTTAGCTAGCCCCAGCCACCCAGCCCCTGGCTCCTCCTGTGGCCCACTCACTTTTTGAGCAGGATCTCCGAGGCCCCCTTGCTGAAGAGGCGGAAGCTGCCGTCGGGCAGGTGGATGACTGTGCTCATGGACTTGCGGACCGAGTTGAAGGTGTACACTTTGTAAAGCTTATCTTCTGGGATCTGCTCCCGCACGGGCTGGAAGTCCCGCTTCAGGTCCAGCACAAAGCCCAGTAGAGCGCACTCAGTCTTATTCCCCACTTGACGTGGGAGGGCGCCTTCCTTCTCTGGAGGCTGCAGGGCGAGGAGAGCCAGCATGGCGTGGGGGCTTCAAGCACCCCCGTGCTGTCCCAGGCCCCCTGGCTCCTGCCCAGCTGTGCCTACCACACTGGCAGGACAGCAGGAGGCCCAGTGTGAACCGAAGGGGCCCTGCCCGAGCTGCAAAGTGAGCCTTTGCGGGCCGATTTCCCGTCATTCACCAGGCCCGCCCAGCAGCCAGTGCACCTGTTCATGCTAGGAATGGGAAGAGGGGTGGCCAGAACTCCAGAGGTTCTGCTCCAAAGTTCTGATTTTGTTGTTTTTGTTTTGTTTTGTTCTTTGTAGTGCTGGACACAGAACCCAGGGCGTTGTGCATGCTAAGCAAGCGCTTAACCACTGAGCTACACCTGTAATCCCTCAAAACTCCTAAGGGGGCCTTGCGAGCCCCTTAGATGCTCATGCCATGCCCCCAGCCCGGCCCCTGCCCTCGCCCTGCAGTGGCCCTGCCAGCCTGCCCTCCTGCGCCTGCTCACTAGTATTTTGGTGGTGTAGGCACTGTTGATGGAGATGGCATGGACCAGGAGGTCAAGAATCTTGGGAGTCAGGGCGCTGGGGGCTGGAATCTCCTTGTAGTGGGTGTCTCCTAGGTAGGACTGGACAACAGTCATGCGGTTGGTGGTGAGTGTGCCCGTCTTGTCCGAGCAGATGGCTGTGGCATTGCCCATGGTCTCACAGGCATCCAGGTGGCGGACCAGGTTGTTGTCCTTCATCATTTTCTGCAAAGGACACAGAGGGGGTGGGGGGCACTTGGGTTGTTAGCTTAGCAGGGGAAGGGGACCGAGACATGGTCAATACAGATATGGCATGTGAGTGGCGCTGACAGCTCACTGGGGACCTCGGTTGGCACTGGGCTGGGTGGCAGCCAAACCAAAGGAGCGGGCAGACTCCAGGCCGCTGATGTCCCGGGATCGCTCTCTCAGCTCACCTGCTGGCACGTGGCTCCCCACGCCAGCCTGGCTCTCCCATACTCCCAGGGTCACACATGGCCCCTGGGTTGCTTGCCTTTCAGCCCCTCGCCAGCCACATCCCACTCCCTTGTCTGACACTGTGGGATGGAACCAACTGTAAGCCTCGTGATTACCTTGACAGAGTAAGCCAAGGAGATGGTGACAGCAAGAGGCAGGCCTTCTGGGACAGCCACAACCAGCACAGTGACGCCGATGATGAAGAACTTCACAAAGTACTGCACGTAGACTGGCGTACACTCTGCCAGCCACACCCGGCCATCCACAACAAAGGTCTCGATGACAAAGTAGAGGACCAGGATGATGACAGTGATGGCCGACATCACCAGTCCTGCCCAGCCACGGCGGAGGCGGTGCAGCAGGGAGAAGGAGGGAGGAGAGGGGAGCAGAGGTCAGGGCCACCGTAACTTCAGCCCTGCAGCTGGCTTGAGCTAGCCTGGGGCCTTCCCTAGGACACCCAGAGTTGCCCCTAGTCCCTGGGAAGAAGCCCTGGGGTGCGTGTGTGGGACTACGCGACCTTCCGCATCGCCTCTCCCTGCTCCACAAGCCCTGCCGCCATCCCCGGAGCCAGTGTCCCTGCGCCTGCTCAGTGGCCCCTGGCTATCCTCCTCCAGCTGTCCCTACCTGCTTTCCCAATCTGCACAGCCAGTTTCGTGAGCTTGCCCTGCAGGACCGACTTCTCTTTCTTGGGCACGCTGGCTTTCTTCTTCTCCCGCTCCTCCATCTCCCCGCCCTCCGCACTCTTCAGGGGCTGCATTTCCATGGCAACTGCCCCATCCTGCTTCTTGGCTGTACACAGAGGAGCCCGGTGGGCAAGGTTAGGGCCTAGCTAGGGGAAGGGGTTCTGGGGACTATCAGCAGGGTGTCATGCCGCACCACCCCGAGGAATCGGGGTTCCCTGGGAGTGCGCTTAAATCCAAGCTCAACCGGCCTTCCCTGTGTGGCTGCTTAAGCCCAAGTCCCAAGGGAGGTGGGCTGCTGCAGCACCCTCCTCGTGGGACAGGAAGAGAGGACAGACACAACACAAGGAACTTAGGCACACAGATGCGGTGGCCATTCCCGGAATGCGCCACCTCTCAGTACCTGGGAGCAGAGGCCTGTGGTCTGGAGAATGCTCCTGAAGCTGAGGCTGGCTCTTCTGCCCTGGTGGCATCTGAGCCGTCTCCTGGCTCCTCTCCTCCCACCCGCCTGGTCCTGCCTGGGCCCGCTCCTCCTGTAGCCCTTCTGTCCCCGGCCACCTCTTTCAGCTTCCCTTTCTCCTCCTGGGTGGGGCCCTGGTGCCTCATCCTCGCTGCCTTTGGTGGGGTACAGGCGAGTCCCCCAGCCCTGCCAAGCCCCAGCCTCACACACCTTGGGCTCCCTCCAGGTACACTGCCCAGGGAATTCACATCTGCAGGCGGCGCCCCTGGCGTGGCAGTCAGGGTCCCCAAGCTTACCTTTCTCCCGCTTCTCTCTGGACCCCTGTGCGAAGTGCTCTTGGCACTGTGGCTGTCACCTTTGCACCCTTCCTCCCTGCCCAGAAACCCAGGGCCACTCATTATAGCTTCTTCCTCCCAGAGCCCTCTGGGACATGCCACGCCCTGCCCAGCTGAGCCACTCTAGCCTTGTACTCCACCTCCACGCACCCCCTCAACCCAGGGCTCCAGCCTTTGCGCTATTCCTGTCCCAAATGCCCTGTCAACCTCAGTTTTGCTATGAGCTGCAGTTGGCTTGGTGACCCTGTCCTAGTCCCTGGGTCCCCAGGTGTCTGGGCCGTAGAGCTTACAACTATTCACCTCTGCCCATGGCCTTCTTGAGGGCCAGGGCCGTGCTATATCCCTGCATTCCTGTCACCAGGAGCCGACCACTGATTTAACCTGACATCTCTCTTCAGGCCACCCCCCGTCACCCAGCCACTTCTTCCTGTGTCTCCCAGCGCCCACCAGGCACCCAGGCCTCTGCCCCTTGGATGTTGGCTGTGACCCTGGCCCATGGGCTCGGCTGAAAGCGCACTCACCTGGGAAACCCAAAGGACTAGGACCCAGAGCTTCAGGCAAGTCACCCTGTCTGTGCCTCAGTTTCCTCATTTGGCCAAATGGAACAGGGTGCTCACTCTTTGCAAGGACAAGCTGGCCACCCCCTAGGCAGCCCCTCTGGGCTTCCGGCAGTGGCTGCAGGTGGGCAGCTTGGAGCAAACTCAGAGTGTCCCCTCCACCCTCTGGCAAGGATGGGACCACTCACCTGGCCTCCAGGTGCATTCCTGCTGGCTGTGGGTGGCCCCTCCCCCAGCCCTCCCAGCCCCTCCCCCAGACTCCTGGCTGCCCAGTGGTGGCTTGCATTACCTCTGGTCTGGCTACTGTCCATCGCCCCATCCTGCTGCTTGCCTACAGTGGGAGAGGAATGACAGACACGGAGACTTGAGAACACCCACGTGGCCAGGACACACACACATGCACACAGGACAGCAGACAGAGCTGGGGCACGCACAGTGCAGTGCGGGATGTGGGATGGGGCTGTCACCACCTCCCTCCATGTGGCCATCAGACATTCTCTGGGTGTCCTGAGCAAAACCACTGGCCAGGGCTTTTTGAACCCGTAACGCCAGCCCTAATGGAGCCCAGGCCACACAGGGCTGGGGCAGAGCTGCCCACCCCCTCCAGTGTAGCCCATGAGATTTTGTGCCCAGGTCCCCGGCTGGCAGTGAGCTCTGGGTGTGCACGTGCAGCACTCTGTTGGGTCTCGGGCACTTGCCAGGCACCTCCAAGGCAGCTCACAATGGGGCTTGCGTGTGTACCCAGGGCAACCATACAGGAAGGCCCCCTGAGCAGGTCAGGCTGGTCCCAGGGGACCTGTCTGGGCACAGCAGGTGGCTGTTAGAAGAGCTGTGCTGGACCACATCTCCCTGGCTCTAATTTGGGCAAGGGGGTCTTGTGGCTTGGCCTGCTGGTTCCTACTCAACAGCTCATTAACACTGGGGATCGATCCAAGGACAGACAGGGAGCCAAGCAGCTCTTAGGCAGTGGGGTTGGGCTCTGGGGTTCCCAAGAAGGAAGCAGAACCCCATCTCAGCTGAAGGTGGAATGTGGTTTGGGTCCTTTCTGCCCAAGGCACCTGTGCAGGCTAGAGGGGCGGTTCCCAGGGAAAGGAGACTGGGGAGCACAGGAGACACCCATAGACATAGGATAGCAGCACGGGTGACAGAACAGCACGACAGAGGGTGTGGCCAGACAGGCCACAGAGTGGCACGCAGACAGGGCTGGGAGAGGCCTTCAAGGAGGGAGGAGGCCTGGGGTGAGTGGGTGCTGTAAGGAGAGGTGGCCTGGAGCGGGGACAGCGCTGAGAGAGGCAGGCACCTTGTGGGAAAGGTTGAATAGAGCTGTAGTCAAGAGGGATAGCCAGAGAGAAGAGGTGGCAGGTGGCAGGACCACCCAGGGGGCAGGGCTAGGGTGGCGGAAGGAGAAATTCTGGGTGCATCGAACTCTCCTCTTAGAAGCCAGCCTCCTCCGGGCCCTAAATTGCACAGTCTGAGGGTGCCAGAGAGGGGTGAGGTGGGGGTCAAGTTGAAAGAGGAGGGGCCTAGGACCAAGTTGTGAGAGGCACCAACAGTGCAGGGACAGAGTAGGAGGCCAGGAGCCTGCAAAGGGACTAGGGGGCACCAGGACTGGAGGCTCCAGCAGTCTAAAAGAGGTGGAGCCTCTGGTGTGGAGGTGGGGAGGAGGCCCTCTATGGAAGGGGTTCCCTGCCACTGGCTGTGACCAAGAGGCCACCAGACAGGGCCAGCTATTGTTCCTGGAGAAAGGTCTGGGGACTCTAGCCCAGTGCAGGCTGGCCTGGACCATGTCTATGGCCCACCTAGCCGCCTGTGTACCCAGGTGCCCACTGAGGAAGGACCCTGGGCTGAGGCACATGGAGATAGGGACTCGGTGCAGTAAACAAGTGGTCGCAGTGGGCCTGGTCTCCGGGAGCAGGGCAGTGCCCATGGAGGGAGATGCAGGCTGCCAGGGGATGAGGCCCACAGCAGCCCATGGAGCTGGGAGCTGGGAGGGGGGGAGGGAGGCTGGGGCTGCTAGAGTGTCCTTCCTTATGCCAGCCTGTCCCTGTGGGGCTTGGGGCAGGCAGGCCCAGGCCGTCTGCAGCCTGAGACTGACTGTCCTCTTGCTAGCTCCCTGGTCCCAGGGCCCTGCTGGAGGTCTCTGGCAGGAAGCAGAGTTCTAGCGCATGTGCAGAATCTCCTGGGTGGGAGGCACAAGCCTAGAAATCTCTGCTCCCTTCTCAGTTTGGGCTGCAGGAGAGGCCAGAGCCAGAGAAGTGGCATGCAGGTGTGGGTCGGAGTCATAGAAGTAGTCAGGCTGGGCCTGTGGGGCTGGGACCTGGGAGGGCAGGGAGGCTCTGAGGGCCGGCTCTCCCCAGGAGGGGACCCGCTGTAGGCAGACAAGAAGAAAACGCAGGTGCCCTGGCTGGAGGGCTGCCATCAGCACTGGAAACCAGAAGTTGGTGCCGCCTTACCTTTCTTATCCTTTTTTTCCTCCTCCTCTCCGCCAGCTCCCAGCAAGGTGAAGATGATGCCTGTCTGGGAGTTCACACCAACAGCCGTCACCACCATTCTTCCTGAACCTTCCATGACATGAGTGCCTGGCACAGCAACAGAGATGGAGACAGAGATTTGCACCACCCAGTGGCCGACATGCTCAGGTGCCTGCAGGTCCGCTCTCAAGGAATCCCGGAGGCAGGGACTCAGCACCCAGAAGTCACCAGGACTGTGCTGGCCTTCAGGCTACGCTGTAGCCTGCTTCCTGGCTTAGCAGGGACCCAGAGGCCCACAGAGGGCCAGGTGGTGAGTCATTCATAGGGTCCTCCAGGGGTGACATTTCCTATTGGGTTAAGTCATAACCTTCAGGAAAACGAGCATTGTGTCCACTGGGTCTTCTCCAGGGTCTGGATTTGGCAGGACACTATGCTGTACCCCAGCAAGCTCTCCCCTACTTGGGGCTTCCTATTCTGGACTCAGAGGCCCTGCTAAGCTGGCAGCATCTACTTCCTTACCCTGTGGCTGCAGCTGCCACTATCAGCACCCCGCCCCCCAGTGGCCTTGCCATGGCTCCCCAGCAGGAAGGGCTACTCGAGGAGGCCATCAGTCAGGTGAGCCTGGAAGGTATTTGGGCCAAATGACTTCCAAGTTGGCTCTGTGCTGGGCGGTTGCGAAGGCAGCCCTCACCTGACAGCAGCATGGGGTCTTTGTCAGCTGACTTGCGCACGTGGTCTGACTCGCCTGTCAGGGAACTCTCGTCGATCTTGAGGTCATTACCCTGGATGAGCACACCATCAGCAGGCAGCAAGTCTCCTAAAGGTCGGCACAGAACAGGAGCCAAACACTGTGGGTCTCCAGGCTTTTCTTCCCACTGCCTCCTCCAAGCTACCCCAAGGGAAGTCCCTGGGATCACCTGGGAAAGGCACTTGAGAGCCCTCTTCCATCAGTATCCTCCTTTGGGAGGATGTCATGGTTTAGGTCTAAAATGTCCCCCAAAAGGCTCATGTCTTCTGAGGTTCAGCTTTGGGAAGGTGATAGGTCATGTGGTTGCTACATTCATCAGTGGATTAAAGCATGCATGAGTTCAGTAGGTAAATGTGTTGTTAGGGAGTATGGCCTGGTCAGAAGAGGTGGGTCATTAGCTGAGTGACTTGGAAAAGTATATTCTTATCCTGAGCGCTTCCCTTCTTTCTTTACTTCCTGGCTGCCATGGGCTCAGACTTTTCTGTATTATGCTTCTCCACCATGTGACTTCTGCCTTGAAGCCAATCAACCATGGACTGAGTTGTCTAAAAACTGGAGCCAAAATAAACCTCTCCTCCTTTGAGTTGTGGCTTTTAAGTACTCTGTCCCAGTAACAGGAAAGTAACTAACACAAATTTTGGTACCAGGAGTGGGGTCATGGCTGTGGCTGTACCTGATCATAGGGTTTTAAGAAAGCCTTTGGAATGAACTTGTCTGTGGGAGGAATTTGGAGATATGGACCAGAGAAGACCTAAATTGCTGTAAGCAGCTATTAATGGAAGATTCTGGTCAAGAGCTCAGAAAACCAGAATGCTGGTAGGAAAATGAATCATGAAGGCCAAGCTCAGAAGTTTTCAGATGGGAATGAAGACTATTAGAAAAAACTGGACTACAGACCATGTGTGTTTCATTCTGGCAAATAATTTGTCTACATTGTGTCCATGTCCTAAGACTTTGTGTGATGCTGAACATAAAGGTGGTAAACTAATTGATCTGGTGGAGGCAATTTGAAGACAGCTCAATGTTTAGGCTACAGCATAGGTACTGCTGGCTGCTTTTAGCCTGATTTGCAGTGAAAATCTGAAGCAAAAAGCAGAGTTAAATGATTTGGGAAAACTTGCAGCCTGGCCAGAAAGGAAGTACCTGTAAAGTTAAGAGCCAGGAAATATGTGGTTGCTGAAAAAAGTAGCATTAAAAAGAACCCAAGTACTTTGTATCAGGACAATAGGAAAGGAGACCAGAAGGCATCTCAGAAATTGGCTCACCTCCACTCTTCACACACTCAAAGATGCAGAAGTGTGAACCTTTAAGAAGACAGCCTATGAGCCCTTTGAGAAGGACCACCTAAGGAATTGGTTCTGTGGGATTCCTTTCACAGTGCTGAGCCATTCAGGCACTCAGAGACCTCTGCTGCTGTGGTCTAAGGGGGTTTGGCTACTGCCCATGCTAGTAGTAGACCTTGATGTTGTTGATGTGATTCTGGTTTTACTGGCATGCACAATGCAAGAGTTGCGAGATCATGAAGAGATCCTCTCAGATTTTGAAAGGCCTGGACAGCCAGGCAGTATGCCCCTGAGAGGGAAGTGAGTCAAACTGTGAGAGTAAAGCCGAAAGTACAGTGGAGAGTCCAGGAAACTGAAGATTCCAGGAATGTGGAATTTCTCCTCAAGAAAGCCATAGGCAGTGAGTGCAGCCAGCCCAGGAAAGGCCATATGGGCTGTACCCAGCAAGGCCATAGGAGTGAGGCCGGTCAAGCCCTCGGGAGTTCACATCTTAGCACCCCTTGTCCTGGTGCTAGACATGGGGCTCCTGGACTTCATGTTTGCCCTTCTGGGTTTTGGTCTTGCTTTAGTCCCATTCCTTTCTATCTCCCTATTTCTCCCTTTTGGAATGGGAAGTTTTATCCATTCCAAAGAAAGCACTTAACTTTCTTTTTGATTTCTGCAGGGGTTCATAGATGAGTTCGCATTGGGTCTTAGAGGAAACTTTGGACTTGAACTTGTGAGCAGTGCTGGAATTGTCAAGATTTTGGCAACTCTTAGAGATGGGCTAAATGTATTTCACATAGTGAAATGGACATGAATCTTTTGGGGGCCAAGGGAAGCATGTTATGGTTTAGAACTAATGTCCACCAAAAGTCTCATGTATTCAGAGGAGGCTTTTAGAATGCAATTGGATCATGGGGGTACTATACTTATCAATGGATTAATCCACTGCTGAGTTCAGCAGCTGAATATACTGGTGGGAGGCGGGACCTGGACGGCATACTCTTGCTCCTGGCTCCTCACCTTTCTGCTTCCTGCTGCTACAGGGTGAGCTTCTTTCCTCTGTGACGCCTTGGAGCCAACCAACCATGGACTGAGTCCTCTAAACACTAAGAGCCAAAATAAGCTTCTCTTCCTTTAAACTGTGGGTGTTAAGTATTTTGTCCCAGCTGTGGAAAGTGACTAAGACAGAGGGAGAACCACCCACACCTAACCAGGGAGCAGGGACATTTGCATCCTGCAGCAGTGACGAAGACCTCTGCAGAGGCCACAGGGACAGCCTGATTCCTGGGGCCACTATTGTGTCTCAAACTCTGCCTTCCCCCAGCCTCACACCCGTGATGTCCCTTGTCTCCAGCCCCCTGCAGGTGATGGCACAGGTGCTCCAGAGAAGACAGCCTAGCCGTTGCCTCTTGTCTGGCCCTCTCTTCCTGGAAAGGGAAGCCAGACTTCTTGGAGGAGTGGGTGAAGACTGCTACACTCACCATACTTGACCTGGGCGATATCCCCTACCACCAGTGCGGCTACGGGAACCTGGAGGAGCTGCCCATTCCGGATGACTGTGAACTTCTGCTCCTGCTCAATGCGGCTCTGCAAACCTCGAAACTGCTTCTCCTTGCTCCAGTCGTTGAAGGCTGTAACCAGCACCACACAGATGACGGACAGCAAGATGGCAGCCCCCTCGATCCAGCCGGCCTCCGCTTCACCCTCGTCTTCTGCCCCACCGGACACATTCCCACAGGCTGCACCCAAGGATAGAGCAGAGGCAGAAACATAGTCAGGCCAGCCTGGGCAGGGCCATCTGGAAGCCACCCTCCTCTCCTTCCTGCCCAGACCCCTGGGCCACACCTTCACTCTCCTCTCCAGGCGGTGCATAGAAAGAGAGGCCCAGGGACACGATGGCAGCCACCTCCAGGATGATGAGGGTCACGTCCTGCAGGGCCTCCCACACCAGCTGCAGGAAGGTCTTGGGTTGCTTGGGGGGGATGAAGTTCTGCCCGTAGATCTGCCTGCGCTTCTCCAAGTCATTGGTGTTGTCCGCCAGGCCTGCATGGTGCCCCACAGGGTGGCAGAAGCACAGAGGGATAGGTTGGGACAGGTCAGCCTGAGCCCTGGGCACCGTGAGGAACTCTCTAGATGGTGCCCTGGAACAGGGCATGGCTGCCTGGGCCAAGGACAGTGACCTTTCTGCAGACCCACATGGGAGTGAGCATATGGCCCTCTGTGGCTGTGGCAGGCAGTTCCAGCCCGGGAAGCGGGGCTGCCAGCTTCCTCATGGTACCCAGGCAGCCTTGGGGCCACAGTCGTCCCAATCTCTGGGACCCCCCCACCCAGGCCATGTGCCTCCTTCATCCATTCCCAGTTGATTCTTGAACTGCCTTGTCCTGCCTTCCAACTGTCACTGAAGGGGACTTGCAGGAAGTGACAGTGCCTGCCGAGGAGACCGGACAGGGGCGGGGCAGGGGCAGAAGACCACAGCCAGAGGCTCCAGGAGTCATCAGTCAAAGGGGCAAGGGTGAGAACCGCCTGGTTTCCCTCTCTGAAGGGTGACCCTTCCGGCCTGGGAAGATCTCTCCAGCTCTACACACTGGGACTCCGTCTTCGCAAAGCCCCGTGCAATGACCAGCCCAGTGCCGGCTGGGGCTGTGTATCGGAAACGCCATCAGACTGGGCCACATCCTGGCCTCCATGGCCTGCTCCTCAAGGTTTGTAGGGTGGCACAGCTTGACCTGCACAGAGGCGGGGCCTAGGGGGCCCAGGACCCTTTGAAAGCACAGCTGCTGAGGACAGAGGGGTGGCCCCTGGAGTCAAAGATAGAGGTTCACTTTCCAGAAGTTTTTCAGAGGAGTAGAGAGAGGGAGCATGACATCCAGGAGTACAAAGACACAAACCAGGGGGACCACTAGAGGGGACCCAGAAGAGGAGGTGGGGGACCAAGCTGGCTGGGGAGAAGCAAAGCCCGAGTGCCGGGAACTGAGCTCTGGGCTGTCAGGTGAGGCTCCAGTGTCCGCAGTGACCCCAGGTGTGTGGGTGACAGCTGCCTCGTTCCTAGCGCCTCACCCAGAGCCCACACCAGTACCATCCTCCAGCCTGAGTGGGGGCACCGTGAAGGGTAGGACAGGGTGACCCCATGGGGCCATGTATGTACATGATGACTGCCAAGTTCTGTGGCCTCACCCCCTCAGCTGAGGATGAGTGCTGGAGAGGCTGGGGTTAGTGAGAGTTCTTGTGGCTCATGCCAATGGCCCACTGTCCCTAGGATGCAAGCCAGGGGACAAGGAGGGTGAAGAAGGAAAAATCAAGAGCTCCAGGGGAGACCCCTTGATCCCAAGCAGGCTGAGATACCAGATGGGTGTCAGAAAGCTGAGGGACTGTGCCCATGGCCCAAGCAAGCTCCCATGGGGCTCTGAGCCTGTGTGCATGCTTAGCTACCTTCCCCAGGGGTGAGCGGGGTGGCGGGGATTCCCACCCCTCCTCATGCTCTGCCTCCCGGGCTGTGGCCCGTCCGCAGCGCCCAGCCGCACTGATACCTGGCGGATGGACGGCCTTGAGTCGCCAGCTGGCGTTGCTCCTGCCACCTGCTGCAGGGGCGAGCAGAGAGGCCTGGAGAACAAGGGGGTGCTGACGGGGGCCCCTGGAGAGAACCAGGGTGAGGTCCGGCCAAGGTGGAAGGACTGTAGCCTCATAGTGTCTGCCCTAAGCTAAGTGGCAGCCATATGGTGTTCTCCTCACCCAGAGGGGCCGCAGCTGTGCCTCCCTGCCCCTTCTGGCCTCATTTTGCCCTGCCTGGCCGGCGGCTCAGATTTCTGCAGGAGCTGCATGGAGAGGAACTCCAGTCACAGCTCCTGGGTGGCAGGGGAGGGGCTGCGGACCAGGGACCCAGTTCAAGAGACCCAGCTTCTCTCCTTCCGCTCTGGGAGCCATGAGAATGGGGAGGCCCCAGAGGCCTGTGTCCCCGGGCACCCAGCCCAGGGCCCCCGGGGAAGAACAAAAGCCCATCGTCACTTCTAGAGAGCCCGTGGGTGCCCGTGGCACCGCGTGAATCTGTTCTTGCCTGCTCTACTGTGTGCCCTTTGGTCTTCTCCCTCGGGAGCTCCCTCCCCACCCGGGCACCTGCCCTGTCCTCGGCCTGATTTGCCCTCGCTACTGTAGCAATGCTTCTCCCTATCATCGGCCTTATGGCCTCGGCCTTCCTGTGGGTGTGGGGGTCCTGCCAGCTGCCGCCACCACTCTGTACCCACTGTGGGGGAGGGGCGCCCCTCCACTCCTGAGCACAGGCCTGCCCAGCAGGCTCTAGAGCGGCCTGGGGCCAGGGCACGGGGGCAGGGCTGGCCAGTTGGCATGGACACAGATGGGCTGCCTGCCCGGAGCACAGGCCAGATGCCATTGGAATTGGATTAGGACCACATCGTGTTGGCTCTTAGCTAATCTGCCCTCCTTCCCAGGGTTCCTGTGGAGCACAGACGGGGTGGGGGGGGGCATAGGACCCAAGTGTCGTCCCCCCTGCCAAACCTCTCACTGAGCTTCCTGACTAGCTGAGCGGCTACCTTCAGATGTGCTCCGGAAGCTGCTGGGGTCTCGTCAGAGGTGGAGGGGACAGTGGGGGACAGGCCATGATCGGAAGGCAGAGCCCTTCTCCCAGTGCACACACCTCCCCGACCTCTCCGCTGTCCCCAAGCCCCTCCTGGGCACCCCTGGGTGTGCCTACCTTGCCAAGGCTTTGGCATAGGGCCTGGGGGGGGGCAGCTAAGCCGGCCCTCCTACAGCTCAGCCACTGTATCTAAGCAAGACCAAGTGGGAGGGCTTGGTGGCTGAGCCAGCAGGCCTACCGAGGGCCATGCGGCCAGCTGAGGGGACTCCGGGGAGTGCTCCTCATGGCTCCTGGCACCAGACAGCTCAAGCCGAGGAGCTCAAGAGGAGGGGCTGCTCCTCAGGCCTTACTGGTCCCCTCCTAGGGACCCAGGTGCTCAGAAGGCAACCAGGGGCTGGGCCACCTACCCAGGCACCTGCCCTTCTCTGTGCCCGCCCCCTCTCTGGGCACCAGGCATGTTCCTGAGCTCTGCGGCTGAATCGGCAGGATCCCAGGGGCCTTGACATTTTAAATATTTAACAAGGCCTGACAGGCCGAGGGAAGAGCCGCCAGCTGAAGCCCATCTGCTTCCTTTGATGTGAGAGAGGCCAGAGCCCTTGTGGCTAAATGGCCCTCCACCCTGGCCTCCTCGGAGGCCTCAGGCCTGGGGCGGGGGGCAAGGAGTAGGAGGAGTAAGAGCCTCTGGCGCAGGGCCGAGCCATCTGCCCTGAAGGCATACTGCCCCAGGCTGGTGTGCAGCAGGGCAGGCAGGACAGGAGTCTGTGGGCATGGCCAGCCCACCTCACGGCACAGGGACACCCAGGCAGCCAGCCGGGGAGACTGCTGGTCCCAGAATTCTGGCTTCCTCTGCCAGCCTCGACTCCTTCTTTCTGAAGCCCAGGTGGGGCGAGGCCAGAGCAAGGGGCTCCTGACTGTACCTCAAAACCCCAGTGCGCATGGGCGGAGAGCACGCAGGCTGCAGGGGATGGCCACACCCAGCCCAGGCAGAGGAAGCGAGCAGGGGCTGAAACATCCGAGGGACAGATTTAGAAACCCAAATAGGCAGGGCTTGGTGATGGACGGCATGGGATGCCAGGGTGCAGGAGCAGTGCAGGGTGACAGCCAGGGACAGCAGCACTGGGTGGGCCAAGGTGCCGCCACTGAGACGGGCAGCTGATGACATCAATCAGCACTGGCCGGCAGTGAGCCTGGCATGGGGCTGGGGTAGCCCAGGCAACCCTGCCAGGCCAATGCCAGCTGGGCCAGCAAGGGCTCCAGCTCCTAGAGTCTGGGCCTGGCTCTGGTCCTAGGGTGGTCCCCGCCTCAGAGGGTTCTCTGGCTTCGAGGGTCCCCACCCCAATCCTTCTAGAGGGTGGCCATGAAGCTCCTGGAGGCTGGCTGGGGCGATGACACTGTTGGGACAGCTGTGAGTGCTGCCATGTCCAGTGGGCACTCTGGGCCTCCTGTGCCCCAAAGGACTCGCGCCCCGCACCCCTTCTTCCTCTAGGGGTCCCTCTTGGCTGCACCTTGCGATGAGGATATGGGGGGCCACGTTTCACTCCTCCACCAACAGGAAGCTGCTTGGGGGTTCATTTGGGATCCTCATGTCCCCTTCTCCCCTCAGCTCCAAGGGTAGAGGTACAGAGGAGGGGTCAGGCTCCCCAGGACTCTGTTACCAAGGAGACAATGCCACCCCCAGCACAGCACCTCAAATGTGAGGGCAAGAGGCTGAGCAGAGGTGTGGTTAGGGGGCCTCTAGGAAGCACCCCGCCGAACCTACCCTCGGTGGGTGAAGTCTTCAGCCTCCGGCAGAGCCCGCTGACGTCCCCGTAGGCCTCCTGGATCTTCTGTAGTGCCTCAGCCCCACGGAGCTCCATGAGGGCGCGCAGCTCTGCCAGCGTGCACCCAAAGCCACCCGCCTGGGGGGCCTCCCGCTGCTGCTGCTGCTGCTGCTGCTGCTGCGGTTTCGGGTGGAACTCGATGGAGCTATTGGCCATGTCTCCCATCCTGCCTGTCAGTCCTTGGAGCAGGTGCAGTCTCGCCTCTGTTGCAGCGAGGGACAGGTGGCCGGCCACCTGCAGTCCTGGTGCCCCGTGAGGCGCAGGGGTGGAGCACGGTGGCTAAGTGTGGACACCTGGGGAGATGGAGCAGAAGTGGAGAGTGGTTGACACAGAACTAATAGTCCCGTATTCCAGAACACAGTGCATGTGAGCCATGGCTGGTCAGGGGAGAGTTCACCTCCCAGCTTGGGCCAGTCCGTCTCACCCTCCAAGAGCACCCCAAGTCAGGTGGGCTTGCCCAGGCTTCAGTGCCTTCGGGGGGACCCTCCTGCCACTACCCCCATCCATCTGGGGACCTGGCTGGGTTGGCAAAGGCCAATGTCACCTTCGTGGGCAGGCGGTCCTGGCCCTCCCACCTGCTCCCAGCTCTTACCAGATTAAAGCGTGCCCTGTGCTGCTGGCATGCTCCCAATCCGCGGTGTTCTGCTGGCACCACCTTGGTGCCACACAGCTTTAGGCCTAGGGCTGCGGCAGACTTCGGGTAGCAGCTCGAGCCATGGACAGGGCTCCGGGTCAGGTCTCAGAAACACCCTGCGCACCTGGGAGTCAGGGAACAGGAAAGGAGGAGGCCGAGGAGGGAGAGAGGGAGGAGAAAGGAGATAAAGGGAGGTGCAAGGGGGAGAGACCAGGAGAGGGCACGTGGGGCAAAGCCACGAGCAGCCACAGGTCACCGGTGACTGCCGATACTCTGTACCCCTCAGCACGGCACCACCCACGCCTTCCACACCCTCTTTCCTCCTGATGACAGCGTAGGAGCTAAGGCTGCTAGGCTGCATGGCCTTCCCCTTTTGCAGAGAATCACCAGCTGCAGCCCTCCCCCCCCGCCCCCCGCCAGTGTCCAGTGTCCTTGGCCCCACCCCAGGAGTTACTGGGTCTGATGGGGAAGCCCTGGGGTGCCGCTTCTCCGGCCGGCCGGCCGGCCGGCAGGACTACAGCCTCTGCAGCCCTGCCTTTCGCATCTCCCTCCTGTCTGCTCCTTGTGGGAGTGGCCCCGAGTGCTCCCAGAACTCAACCTCTGGGCACCACGGCTCAGCTGGGCCTTCTCGGGAGCACCTGGCTCAGAACAGCCCTCTTGGAAGTAGAACTCAGTCATCCGTCAGGATTTCAGACCGAGGAGCACCCATGCAGACACGGAGTCCCAGAGCCCCGAGGAGAGCACAGAGACGCCTGGACGGCCCAAACGTGCTGGCCAAATGCATGGCACTTGCTTTCACTTGAGCCCAGAATGTGGGAGTTGGGAGCAGCACAGCCCTCAGGAGGGAACCAGTCTCTGGGAAACCAAGGGTCATTCGGAAACATGTCCCAGCCTTAGACCTCTGGTGTCAAGGAAAGGCATACATGCCTATGGCACACAAAAGCAAGTTCCCTGGTGACTTGCCCATGAGGTCTGGAGGGACACAGAAGGTAGTTTAGAAAATGTCCACCCCAAGTGACCCCCATTTTAAGATCTGGAGTGTCTAAGTGTTAACTTTCTGGAAACCCCACCTGTAGTGGCCTTTGCTTTTGGAAAATGGTGAAACCAAATGGTGGACACAGGACTGAGCCACTCTCTCCCAGCCCTCTCCAGCCCTTTCTTCTGGCTGGTTATCTCACAATACTCACTGGCCTGATCTGCTGGGCACAGAGGGTGAACAAGACTACACTAATTCCCTCTCTGTGACAGAAACAAGGTCAGGGTCAAGGACCAAGAGCCATGAGGTCTGAAGGAGGCCAAGCGGTGAACTGAGGCAAAGGATGCGGGCTTCACTGGCAGCCTGAAGCCACGGGTGCCACCCAGTGCACTCTGGCCACCCACGTGCTACACAAATCCCTGTGCTTCTCTCCAGCATGGGGAACTCAGGCTGACCGGAGCAAATGGTGGAGCCAGGAGAAGCTGGGTCTGCTTCTCTGCCAATACTGCCCGTGCGATGGCCCCCGAGGCCTTGGCCACCCGCTGGGACTCTGCTGTAGATGCTACCAATGCTGTCCTTGGCTCTCTCCAGACCTCCAGCCTGAGCCCCAGGACCTGGGTGCCACCATCAGGTGTGGGCTCTGTCCCCACCCCTGCCACCCTGCCCCTGCTGACTGCCTGAGGGTGCATGGGTCCAGTGTGGCAGCGCGGGGGCTGGCTTTGGCTCACACAAGCTCTCCTTCCTGCTAGCAGGTTCTGGGCCCAAGGCTCTGATGTTCCCCCCTACTCTGCGCACAGCCCCTGGGCACCAAGTGGGGACTTGTGTGTCCCCAAGTAAGCTGCCTAAGGGACTTCCCATGGGCTCCTTCCACAGGGGAAGCTTGAGGGGACAGTCTGTTCCTTTGGAGCACTTCATCTGCTCCGCCTCCCCCAACTGTCCTCCTTTAAACAAAGGTGTGGGGGAGCCTGGGCCTGGCTGGGGACAGCCTGGACCCACCAGAGATGCCTGGGGCTGCAACCCTCCCACCTCTGTGGAGCCAGCTCCATGCCCATACAGAGCCGCTCCTCGTCGAGCTGTTCCCAGCCGCCGCGCTGGCAGCGCCGTGGCTGAGCGGACCCACGGTGATTCATGCTCAGGACACTGGGCAGGCAAGCCAGGCTGTGTCCGCTCCCTGCAGCTAGAGGGACAGTGTCCCTCAGGTGACCCGCCACCATGCTGCTCTGAGTCACCAGCTCCCCGCTTCAGGCACCATCACCAGAGACACAGAGTCCCCTCCGGGCCCTGCCATACCCCCGTTGCAGTCCCCCAGTTGATGAACTAGATGCTTCTCCTGGCTGTGTCGGAAGGCCACCGCCACTCTGCTGGGCCACATGGCTTGGGGCCCTGGCTGCACGGCCTCCTCTGGTCACTACCTGCTGACCTCCAGTGAACTCCTACTCACAGTCCCAGAGAGATGTCCCCAGGAGAGCCTGGTGGTTTCTTCACTCGCCACGATCGATAGCTGCTGGCCCACTCCCATCTCGCTCGACTCGGTGGCATGGTCCTGGGGGCCGTGTCTGTCCCACTCACTGGGCTTGGCTCTTTGGGATGCACGGTTATGGAGCTGGCAGGAAGCCCCCATGCACTCAGCCCCTCTAAGAGGAACGCAGCACTCGGGAAGGTGGAGGACCCTTGTCCGGACAGTGGGGCACATGGCGGGCTGGGGCGGGCACTGGCTTTGTGAACTCAGACTGCAGGGCAGACCAGAGCCATGGGTGAAGGTGGGAACTGCTGCAGAGAGTGAGTGGCCCGGGCTTTGTCCCCTCCCCCCAAGTTGTCCCCACACCTGGCCCGTGGCCTGCCTTGGTCTGAACCAGGATGGCAGCCGTCGCTGAAGTGGAGAACAGAAGCCACCAGACCTAGGGGTTCCGCAGGCCTGACAAGAATTTCCGGCCCGGGCTGCTTGCCGAGAACAGCCTGTGGGCACCAAGAGGGCAGGGACAGGACCGTCTCTGCGCTCTTTCATCTTGCAGACTTTAATTGGCCTAATTGAGTTTAGAACTTCCACAGGGGGGCACCTGGACCTTCCAGCATGCACTGTGGACTGGCACAGATTGACCAGCACAGTAGGCGGGGTGACAGCAGAGATGCCCTTGCTGGGTGCCTGTCAACAGGTTGCTACCTCAGGGACAGAGGGGCTGTTGAGGGACCCTGCCTACATCTGGCTGGCCCTGGCATCCAAATGCCTCCTCGACTCTTCCTCTAGTGTGCTGTGGTCACTTGGCCAGAGACAGAGCCCGTCCTTCTGTGACGGTCTCTCTCTCCCTCTCTGGCCATCCTGATGGGCTTCTGGGCATGCCCACCACCCTCCAGGGAGCTTTGGAGTTCCTGAGCGAGGGGCGCCTCCATCCCCAGGTTCTCCTCTCGAGACCCCACTCCTGACACCAAGCTTCCAGCCGTCAGCATCTGCAGACACCGACACCTGTGTCTCATCCCTCCCTGCGCCTCGCAGACACTTACTTCCTCCTGGGAAATGCAGGCCCAGGCAGGGCTGGAGACACCAGACACCCAGCTCCTGTTTGGCCTAGGCCTCCTGGCCAGCCTTCCAGGTGGCCTGACGTGAGTCACAGCCACCCAAACTGGGACACCCTTGGCAATTCCCCAAGTAGCTTCTCTGGCAGGCCTTGGCCACCTGCTATGTATGTGGTGACACAGCCTCACCTTCTCAGGGACAATGAATTGGGGGAAAGGCTACCACTGGCCCTCACATTGGCACTCGAGAACCCATCAGAACTCACCCCGTCCTCAAGTCTGGAAACGGCCCTGCCCCCCCCTCCCCCGCCTGGTGTCCACCAAGTTCGTATGGGCATGTGTCCCCACGCTGATGATGGGACATTTGTTACCAAGTGCTGCTGCCTCCTGGGGGTGGACAGAGTGGCTGCCAGCAGGAGCAAGAAGCCAGGAAGTCCTGTCCCAAGTTGCTCCAGGGTCACTGGACCCTTAGGAATGAGAACATCCCCTGTCTCTATCTGGATGTGGCATCCAGGCCACCACAGCCCAGGGGCCATGTGGAAGGCGAGCCTGGGTGCCCAGTGACAGATGAGGGCACATGCTCTCCACCTCCTGGTGTCCATCGTCCTCGCACTAGCGGCCTGCCGGGCAAGGCTTGCCCTGGGCATCCCTGGAAATTGTGGGCCCAGTGGAACAGAGGGAAGGGCACGCCAACTGCTGCAGTCACAGCTGGATACCGTCGGTGGCCCAGCGCGCACCTGAATGCTGGGCACGGCTGGAGACCAGTCAGGAGGCAGGGGCCTGAGAAGGCAGGAGGGAGGGATGCCAGGTGGGGGGAGCGGTGTCCTTTCCTGTGCTCCCCTCAGGAGACCTGCTGTAACCCTTGCTCTCTCACATCCCCCCTCTGCCATACAAGACCCTTTCCCTGTTGCCCACCCCTGCTTGATGCACCTTGGTGACCACCTAGGAGGGGACAGAAGGGTTCCAAGGACGAGGCCTGCATGCAGCCAGGGAGGGGGAGGGAAGGAGTCAGGCCGAGAGCAGCCTCATTAATATTTCAGAGGCACCGCACTGCAGCGCAGCCCGGCCCTCTCAGCTCTGCCACTGGTGCTGGGTGCTGGGCGGAGGGCGGAGGGAGCAGGGAGCGCGGAGGATGGGAGAGGAGAAGGAAATAAAGCCAGAAAACAGATTTAAAGGGACAGGCTCCCCGCCCCCTGCCGCTCCGTGCCTCCCTCCCCTGTTCCCGGTACAATCTGTGCGCACACCGAGTGGCTCTCGAATGCATGCTAACAGCTTTGGGCAAAAACAGTAACAGCACAAAGTGTCCAGTGCTGCCCTGACACCCCTGCACCCCGTACATTCCCACCTGCCTGACGCTCTGCCCCCATGCCAGGTAGGGCCCACCGAGGCCCAGCTCCACGCACTGCCCCTTCCTGCTAGTCAGTGTCGGGCCCAGGAGGCTCTGGAAACCCCAGGGTGGCAGGAAGCAGAACAATACCCAAGGCCAGCCCTGCATGGGCTCCTCTGCAGGGGACTTTAAGTGCTCAGTTCTGCCAGACGTGGGGCACATACCTGTCATCCCAACACTCAGGAGGCTGAGGCAGGAAGATTGCCAGAAGTTTGAGGCCAGCCCAGGCTACATAGTGAGTTGAAGGCAGGCCTGAACTGCATAGCAAGATCCTATCTCAAAACAAAAGTTATTACTACTACTACTGGTGCCTAGCCCTGGTTGGGTGTGGTGGCACACATCTGTCATGCCAGTACTCAGGAGGCTGAGGCAGGAGGATCCCCATGAGTTAGAGACCCACTTGGGCGACATGGTGAGTTCAAGATGAGCCTGGACTACATAACAAGATTCTGTCAAAAAACCCAAAAACTAAATAAATAGGGCCAACCATAAAGTATGGGCAAAGTAGCATGGCACAGGAGCCGGCAGTCCCACGTGCAGGCGTGCACTCCACCCCCAGGAGAGCGGCAGGGACTGCGATGGACGCCTGGGCAGCTGGGTGCACAGGGCGGAGGCAGCCCAGGCCCCACACGCGGAGAAAGGGGCAAGCAGATGGCACCCGACCCTGCAGCAGGCCATCACTCAGCCGGACAGCACAGATGGCCCTTGGGGACATGACACTCGGCAACAGGAGCCAGGCACTGAAGGACAAATCGTGTCTGATGGCACTTCTGGGGGTCCCCAAGGTAGCTGATCAGAGGCAGAAGGGAGAGTGGCCGGTGGGCTGGGGCCAGGGGCCATGGGGAAGTGGCACATAACAGGGACAGACCGACGTCCCAAGCCACTCTGTCTCACTCCCTGAGGTCCAGTCAGCTATGAATCTGCCCAAGGAACACACTTCCTGCTCAGCTGGTGGGGCACCTGATTAGGGGGTGCAGAAAGAGTGTGGCTGAACCAGCTTCAAGGTGGGTAGGTTCAATTTACAAAATGTGCCTTGGGGGTGCTGGTGAGCCCCAGAAGGTTCTGGCAGAGACTGTGGACCTGAATGGTTAAAGGGGTGTCTGCCATCTTGGGAGGGGCTACATTCTCCCAACTCCTGTGCTGCTACGTGTGACCATCTGGCCAACTGGATGTAAGCAAATGTAAAAGAGATGGTGGCCTTCGTTTCAAGGGAAGGAATGTGTGCTCCCTCCTTTCCTCATTCCAGCTGGTTGGGATGCTGATGTAATGACAGGAGCTGCAGCAGCTACCTCATACCATCTTGCACATGGAATCCACAGTCAGAGCCCTGGGAAAAAGAAACCATTTGACATTGTCCCAGAAGCAGAATGGGGAAGGTGGGAGCCCAAGGAGACAGCAACATTCCTATCGTAGCAACACCAGGCAGTGGTGCCAGGGGCACAGCTACTCCGGCCGTGCTCCACAAGCTGAGCCGCAGTCACGCTCTCTCTTTCCCTTCTGGCTCTCTGTGGTCACCCCATCATGGCTTCCCCTCCCTCTGCCTGCCCAGAAGCCCAGGCCAGCTGGAGCCCAGAGTTCACTGCTGAGGCCAGAGCACTTTGCTTGAGCAGGGCAGGACCCACATGTCCCAGGCTCAGGGTTGTCTTGAGCTTGCTCGGGCTCCCCACTGTGCCTGGCTCCACTGCCACCCAGGTGGTCCCTGCAGTGCTGGGTGGCCCCAGGCCCTGGAAGGAAGTGGGAAGCCTCTGGCTGGCTGAAGCCTTGAAAGGCTCATGACAAGGACCACAGCTGTGTACGGAAGGCGGTCTGGTCACGTGTCTGCTGCGGAGACAGAGCTGGAGAAGGCCTGGGCCAGGTAGCAGGAGCTGGAGAAGCCAACGGCAGGAAGCATACTGACACTAATTATTCAATTAGGCGAGCTGTGTGGTGGCGGTGATGCGACTGCATTGCAGCAGGGGCACAACAGGGCAAGGGGACCTAGAAACGCTGCCACTGGCTTCTGTGTAGGAGGCCAACCCACAAAGGGGCCGAGACCTCACATCTGGGTTCCTGTCCCCCAGCCCTGACTAGCCTGGAACAAGAAGTACCCAAGTCTCCCAGCCTCCGCCAGGTTCCTCTCCCAGAGCCCGCTGCAAGGGCCAGAAGCGACCGAGGCCCAAACAGGTAATTCAGGACATTACAGGCACCCGGTTGCCCTGGGGGAAAGTACACCTGAGGGCTGAGTCCTTCCAGCCAGAAAGGGCAGCGACTAGATGACTGAGGAGACTGTGGGGATGCACATGTCCTCCTAGGGAGCAACGCCCATGGAGCCCCATTCTAGAACCTGGTGGGGGCGGGGTTGCTGGTTTCTGGAACCATCTACAATCTTTGGGGTCAAGGTCAGGGGCTGCAGCTGTGGAGGCTCCCACCCAGTCTCTGCCAGAACCTTCTGGGGCGGGACTCACCAGCACCCCCAAGGCACATTTTGTAAATCGAACCCACCCAGTCACCCCTTTCGTGACTTGGCTGACTCACTCAGAGAGCCAACCCAGATGGAGAAAGAGCTAATCAGAACTGTCACTGTATGGGGGACCCCAGGCACCCGAGAGGGGGGGGTCCAGAAGTGCCCTTTCCCGGTGCCAGGCCACTCTGAACCCCCAGGAGAGCCCCCGAGCATGGTACTCTTAGCATAGAGGATGGCAAAGGTGCTGGGAATGGTAGAGGCCAGCTCAGGTTGAAGATGGGAGCTGAGTCTCACTGCCTTCTGTGACCCAGAAACAAAGTACTGGTACCACTTCTCCAGGTGCCTGAGACAGTGACAGCAGCAGAGCCAGTGGCCAATGTGCCCCCAAGAGAGAGAGGGCACCTCAGGAGATGCAGCCTAGGGAGAGTCACCCAAAAGGGTACCAGGCCTTGTTCTGCATCGGTGCCAATCCACACCAGCTGTGGTGGCAGGACCCAAAGGTTGCCGAGGACCTGGCTGCAACCTGGATCACCAGAAGAAGCCTGGTTACACAGAGTTCTTGCAGGCTCTGGGTGCCCAAGAGAGTGGAGAGTCCTGCAGAGGCAGGAGGGTGGCTCTGGGGAGACAGCACCATGAGGGTCCAGGTAATCCCTCTCCGTGTACCCACAGGCCATCAGGGACCCAGTGGGGCCCTTCCACCAGTTCTGTGCCAGCCCCTGTGCCCACGGGGCCAGCGAGCCAAGGAGGAGCTGGTGGCAGCTGTAGGGGTCACTGGAGAAGGCTCTCTTGGGAGGGTAGCAGAGTGCACCTCCAGCCCATCCACTCCACTGCCCCAAGGCAGTACCCCTGCCGCCTTGCCCCCACCTTTGCTGCTGTTTCCTCCTCCAGACAGGAGGAAAGGGGCCTAGAGGACAGTTGGCACCCCGGAACTGGCCCTGCCCAACACCTGATCCACCTATGGTTACAGTTGCGTGTGCCTCTCTGGGTCACCTGGAGAGGAACAGCCCATTGCTCTCCTTGGCTGGAGGACAGGTTGTTCCCTGAGACAGGTTTCCAAGCATGAAGGCCCTACTGCTGGTTGTCAAGCTATGTGCAGATAAGTCATGGATCAAGGGGGACACCGGTCTGGGTGACAGGGACCCTGAGCACAAACCCTATCCCCAAGGCCACCCATGCCTCTCCTAACTCCAGGTGGCAGCCATGGCCACCACCTCCAGGCCTCTGGCCCTGAACCAAGATGTGCTGTGTCTGGTCCTGGACTCTCTGTAGAAGGCTCAGGAAAGATCCTCAGTCCCTGCACCTGGGGAACTGTTTGGAAGCCTGGGATTGGCCAGAGGCGCAGGAGGTGGGGTTGTGCACAAGTTCCTCCCCTCAACATGATTTCAGATTGGCTGCTCTAATCTGGCCCCTCCCCTCTGTCGCACCTGTGCTACCACCACACCCCTGGCCAACCAGGCATGTAAAAAGTCAGTTCAGCAGTGAGCCTGCCACTGTGCGTCTCGACCTGGTTTCAGATTTGTGTCTTGATGCCAAGGCACAGAGATGTCTGAGTGCTGGGACAATCTGGGCACCAATGATGTTCCCAAGTGAATGGGCAGATAAGTCATGGACCAAAGAGAAAGAGAAGCCCATGCCCTGTCGTCTGCGGTAACCATCACTCAGGATGGAGATGGCCAGGTTCTGCTATCCTGGAGCCATTTGGATATCCCCAGCTGTGGGCCTTTGACCACAATGGTTTCCACCACCAATCTGTGCAAGGCAAACCCACAGTACCCCCAGACAGCCCACCACCACCTGTCCCCCTAAGGACACACTCATTGCTAAGGAACTCCAGAGATGCGCAGGAAATGTGTCACCAAATGATGAAGACAGGAAGAGAGACCTGTTATAAAGGAGCCAGGAAACAACTGATTTGATATAGGAAGTAAAGATGTGTGTTAGCAACCTGGCGAAGGGTGCACCTCGTATCTCCCCAAGTTGAATTGCCTTTGCATAGAACAGGGTTCAGCAGCTCCAGCCCGAGGGCCAGGTCTGGCAGCCAAGTGTGCATGTGAATAAAGTTTTATTGGCACACGGCCACACCCATTCATGTAAGTATCATCCATGGCTGTTTTCACGCTACCATGGAGAGCTGAGCAATTTAGACAAGAGCACAGGGCCAGCAAAGCGGCGAGTGTTGATCACCTGGCTCTTTGCCGAAGTTGCTGATCCCCGGGTTAAAGATTTAGCATCTCGAAAGTGCAAACCACACATGCGCACGTGCACACACAGAAAACCCAGAAGCTCTCCAATGTCTACAAGAAATCACCAAAGACGGCGGCGAAAACACGTCTATCTTCTGCACGAAAACACGGTAAGGCAAGAACAAAGAGGTAAAAACACCGTTTGCAACAAACGCGTTGAATTGCTGCTATGTTTTGCATACGTGATGTAGTCAAGCCGAGGAGAGAAGCGCTAAGCCCTGGTAAAGAAGGTGAGGAATAGGTAATTGGCTAAAAAAGAAGGATGCCATTTAAAAACAGAAACCCGGTGGCTGAAGTAGGTGCTCTGTGGCCTTGATACCTAGGGTAGCGTCGCCGTATGCCTGAGGCCTTCTGGAGAGCCCTTTGGCAGGATGCTTCCCGGGGAGAGGCGCACGCGGCACCCGGGCGCTCATCGTGGCCTCCTGTGGAAGGGTGAAACAAATCTGGCAGCCCGCGTTTCCAAAAATAGCCAAATAATTAAGCGAATTACAATCTCTTGAGAGAATATTATTCAGCCATTAAAAATTGTAATTACTGAGGCCGGCCCTGATCCATCTTGGGTGCCTGATAAATAACCGTCAAGTTTTTTCCTTGCCTGTTTTGACTTCATGCTTTATTTTGGCAATAAGTATTTCCTGGCTTCACAATCTTTAAAAAATTAGACTACATCCATTTGGAAAAAAATGTTCATTTAGGAAGGGATTATATTAATAAAGAAAATGCTTATGTGAAATAAAAAAATAGATTACACAATTGAGCCCATGGTATAATTACAGTAATGTGAAAATAAATAGGTTTTGCTAAGAAAGGGAGCAAAAATAAACCAACAAAATGGGAATGCTGGCTTGCAGTTTGGTGGCAGGACAGAGGGAGGAGCTCGTATGTCACTGACTTTCTGTGTGTTAGGGGCTTTCTATAAAGAGCATGCATCAGTAGGAAGGCACAGACATTGTTAAACATCAATCTGGGCATGGTGACACGTGCCTGTCACCCCAGTGCTTGGGAGGCTGAGTCAGGAAGACTGCTGGGAGTTGGAGGCCAGCCTGGGCTACAGCGTGAGTTTGAGGCTGGCCTGAACTACAAGGTGAGGCCCTGTTTCAAAAGCAAAGAAGAAGGATGAGAAGGCAGAAGGGGAAAGTCAGCAAGACAGCAGCAAAGAGAACGCCTCGCCTCGCCCATCTTTGTGCCAAGCTGCCTGGGACCCTCCTCTGCTGCCCCCTGCCAGGCTCCTCTTTTTGTGCCCTGGAAGTGGGCAGTCTGGGCTTTGCCCGCAGCTGAGGCCAGCCAAGGGCAGGCCCGGCATCCCGTGGCACAGCAGGCTGTGGCCTCCCTTGCCTGACCCTGTCTCCAGGAGCCGACCATGGGACAGTAGCCTGGGGTGGCTCTAAAGTGGGGCCAAGCAACAGACCACTCTGCGTGACGGGACGGCTCTCTGTGCATTAGGGCAGCGGGGCCAGGACTGTTCAGGGCTGAGTCTGGGGCCTGAGGCCGGGGACAGCGGCCTGGCACTGTGGCCTCCGCACAGCCAGCGGTGCTCAGCTGCACACTTAGCAGAGCAGCACAGAGGACACGGATTTTCCACTCCCTCCAGGGTGTGCACAGGGCCCTCGGATGCACAGTTGGATGAGTGAGATCTGACTGGCCACCTCTGACCACAGGGCACATTCATCTACCCAAGCCCAAGCCGGTGTCTTGCATTCCCACTTAGCAGGTGCTCAGATCAGAGCCCGAGCAATCATGGGACATGTCTTCAAATGTCCCTGAGTCCCTAAAACTCCTCCTTGAGGAGTCAGCCTTCAGCAGCTATGTGCCCCCCGGCGGTGGGCTTGTGAGTGGCTTTGGGATCCTTGTGAGGTGCCATGGACCGGTACACTTTGGAGTGGTGGAAAATTTTCTCCCTGTGTCACCCAGTGTGGTAGCCCCCGATGGCTACCAAGCATGTGACCCATGTCAGTGCGACTGACAAGGGAAATGTGTGATTTCACTTTTGTGAATTGCTGCCTATAGATAAAGCAGCTCTCAAAAGTGGCTCATGAAACATTTTTACTTTTTTTAAGAGACAAGGTCTTGCCGTGTGATCCAGGTTAGCCTCGAACTCATTGAGATCCTCCTGCCTCAGCATCCCGAGTGCTGGGATTACAGGCCTGTGCCAGTATGCTCAGCCATGAAGAAACTTCTCACCAAAACAGAACAGCTGCCTATTTGCTGAGGGCCCACAGACAGGGCAGAAACCAGCTCAGGACAATCGGAACGACGAGCACTCTGCAAGGACATGGGCGGCAAACCTCCCATGCAAAGTCTTGAGTCCTAAGTCTCAGCCTTGCTGCCCATGCCCAGGTTCTGCCATCCATCAGCTACACGCCCCATCCCCCTCCTCCCTCGCCCTGCTGCCACGTGGCTCGGACCCTTCTCCCCAGGCCACTCCCAGGCCAGTCGCCAGCACGGCCCACCCGACAGAAGGTGCCCAGGCAGGGGAGGGCCTTCCAGCCAGGCAGTCACTGGCCAAGCCAGGGCTGGGGAGAGAAGCCCAGCAGGGAGCTGGGAAATGGCAGGGGCCAGGAAGAGCCATCTGTGATACTATACGGCCTCTACTTGTCTGCCCAGCCCAGGATGCCAGCTGCAGTCACCAAGACAGCCCTTGTCAGTGGTGCTCACAGGTACTGAGCCCCTTCGTACGGGTCCCCTGAAGGGGTCAGACCGATGACTTACTGAAAAGTAAATCGTTCTCTAACCTGCTCTGCATGGGCAGAAGTCACCTTTTATCCTTTCTCTCAGTGAAGACATGTGGGTGGAGACACCAGTGTCGCAGCTTCTGAGCTGTGGGGCCTTCCCAAAAACTGTCTCAGCAGGGACCCTGGGCAACCAGTGTGGGCACACAGCGCTCCCTCCTGCCCCGTTCAGCACACACTTTTAGGGGCAAACTTCTCCAGATGCACGAACCAGACTCAGGAGCCTGGTGGCCCGTGTCCCTGCCCCGGTCCGGTTTTGCCACCTACCAGCTGTGGATCGGGAGCCAGTCAACTAACTCTCTGGCCTCCGTATGGCTGGCTGTGATGGGGGTACATGCACACCTGCCTCAGTGGGCTCCTGCTTCAGGTACATGAGGGGACATCTGGGAAGTGTTTGGAACAGAGCCTGGCAAAAGTGACTGCCATTATTACTGTCACAATTGACGTAACCCATGATGGTGACACCCACGAGCCATTAGTTTAAAATTACAGGGGTTCAGGTGCACTCAGTTCTCTAAGGCAACAGAGCAGGGGGGCCACAGTCCCAGGACACTGAGCTCCCGCAGGCCACACACTGAGGGGCTCTGAAGTGGACCCCCGCCCCGAGGCGGCCCCCTCTGACTCACAGTCAGGGTCGCTCCTGAAGCCGCCAAGTGCACCCCCGCCCTCTCTGCCTCTGGAGCAGGGAAGGGACTTGGCCAAGGTCATGAAGACCATCGGGCACAGAGCTGTCACCAGTGCTCGGAGCTCCCGTTGCTGGAGCCTGAGGTGCCTCTCTAAGTCTCCTCTGTCCTTTGTCCCCCCAGGGACCTGCTGTGGGCGCTCTCCCGGCATGCTCCTTGCTGCTGGGGGCTTCCCTCCCCACAGGCCCAGCTCTCCTGCTGGCTCTGTGCAGCACCCCTTCCCACGCCGCCCCACTTCCATCTGCCTGCCTCACCCCCTTCTGTCCCTCACTCCAGCCACCTGGCAGTGCTGGGCGCGCACCGGGCTGTGCCGATGAAGGCCAGCCATGTCCTTGGTCCTCCTCCACCTTGAGGTGAGGCGGCGGGGTAATCAATGGGCTGGGACCACAACTGCCCAGCCCCTGCCAATTGGCCTTCTTGCTCTCCCGCTGAGACTGCAGGGGCTGAGCCCCCCCCCATGCTAGGCTTCAGTCCCCTTGACTCCCTGCTCTGCATGCATCCCACCTCCCTTCTCCAAAGGCCTCCGTTTCTTCACCTGTGAAAAGGGGGGTGATGCAAACAGCAGCTCACTCATGTGGTTGACATGAGCCCAAGATGTAGGGGGTCCAGGAATCCTTATTAAGATAGCTACTAGGATGACCCCTTGCATACACACACAGGAGTGTCCCAGCCATGTGCTTGACATAGATGGGCCTCCACCCATGCTCTCAATGGAATGCTGCGTCCTCTCCCCTCTTGAGACCTCAATGATCCCATCTGAAAAATGGGGACAGAAATCCAGGTCTCACCTCTCTTTTTGGGTGAGTCTGCAGATTCTGTGAGGTCAAGGTCGTGAATGCACCACCCAGAAACCAAGAGGCCACTCTGCTAGGCCTATGCCAGGCACTCAAGCAGCCCAGGCTGGTCCCTGCTTTCAGCTGCTCAGGGACTAGAGAGGGGTGATGGCCAGAGATGAGGTGACAGAGCTGGGGGTGAGTGGAGGAGGAACAAGCCAGGGGCACCTGCCAGGCTGGTGCCCAAGCTGTTGGTAAGGAGCCAGGGGAGACTGTTATGAGGCCAGCTGGGAGCAGGCTGGGCTTGACCCCACAGCAGGCAGGGACCCACTTTAGATCAGCACCTTGAGGCCTTGCCTCTGAGAGACAGAGCCGCCTCACTGTGTGGTCCAGCCCTGGGATGAGGCCGGGCCCTACTACAGGGTACTGTGGCCCTGCCCTGCCTGGAGGCCAGTGATTGGAATGCTCTCTGAGCTCCCCCCAGACCCTGGCCCAACTGCTCTGCCCAGGCCCTTGTCCCCACCCTGTCTCCTAGCCCTGAAGCGGCTGCAACAGGCAGGGACCAGGTCCCAGAGAGAAGAGCGGTGGCCTAAGCTCCCAATCCAGAGCCCTGGCCGGCGCTTCCATCCCCGGGAACCCGGGGCCTCCAGCAGAAACCTTCTGGCCAAGGTCACACAGGTGAAGAGGGGCAGAGCTGTTCCCCAAGGATGGAGACACAAGTGTAGCCAGGGCACCGGGTCCATGCCAGCGGTGGGCTCGGCGGGCGGCTCTGTGGGCGTGCAGGGGACAGTGTGGGAACGTGCGAGGCGGAGGATGACACAGTACGAGGGCGCAGGGGGAGGGGTGCTGCGAAGCTCCGGGAAGGTGCGTGCGCACCGGCGACTCCCAGCCCAGGCCCCGAGCCCCCTCGGCAGCCCCCGGCGGCCTGGTTCCCCAGACTCGGATGCGCGTGCGCGCGGGATGCGGGGCGCTGGGCGCGGGGTGCGGGTGCGGGGCGCTGCCCGTTGGCCCCGGGGCCCCGGGGTGACGCGCGGCCGCGGTGCCGCAAGGACACGCAGGCCCGGCTTTGGGCGCAGGTGCCTCGGGAGGGGACCTGCGTCCCCCCACCTGCCGCCGCGCCGCTCGCTGGGCCGTCCTTCCGCCCCCGCCAGCGCCCGCGCCCACCTCGCCTGCGCCCGTGCGCCCTGGGCACCACTTACCCAGGCATGGGCACAGCCACCACCGCGGCCTCGGCTCTGGCGGACGCTGTCGCTGCGGAGGGCGCCCGGGGGCAACGATAACGATCCGTGTTAAAGACAGAACGGCCCAGGCACGGGGCGGCCTGGCCAGCAGCGCGGAGTAGGACCCTCTTCGGGAGCGAGGGCTGCGGCGAATGCTCCCCACGCTCCGCACCGGCAGCAGCGGCAGCGGCGGCGACGCGGTGCGCTTGGCTTCAGCCGCAGCTCTGAGCACGGAGGGAGGGAGGGAGGGAGGGAGGGAGGGAGAAAGGGAGGGGGGGTGGGGAAGGGAGGGAGCCGGTGTGGTGGTGGTGCTGGTGCTGGTGGTGGTGGTGGTGGTGGTGGAGGAGGAGGAGGAGGAGGAGGAGGAGGAGGAGGAGGAGGAGGAGGACTAAGGAGGAGGAGGAGGATGGGAGAAAGGAGGGGGCAGACAGTTGGGGGAGGAGAGAGCCTGAGACAAGGCTGGGGGTGCACTAGTGCATAGCACAGGCCGCAGGGCTGCAGGCCCTTCTGTCCTCAGGACACTAGTGGTGCCTGACCTTCCTAGCCTGGCTTTGCCCTGCAAGGGCACTGGCCACGTGGGGGTGGGTGCAGCTGTGTGGCACCTGGGAGTCGGAGAAATCACCTGGAGCCATGACAGGGACACCAGGCTGCCCTACCTCTTCAGAGCCCTGTCCTCTAGGTGTCTTTCCCCAGCAGCAACATGGGGGGCGGAGCTGGGGCTGATGGGGAGGGAGCCTGGGGTTCCTGGACCCAAAGTGGACTGAGGGATGGCGGCCCCCTGGACCTCTGTGGGACACAAGGTGACTGCACACACATAAACACCCCGAGACAGACCCATGGAATATACACATGCAGTGATGCCCGGCAGCCTGCTTCTTCTGAGATCCCTGGGACCCCTGGAGGGCTCTACCTGTGTTACCCAGCTGGGTAACAGCAGACACCTCTGCCCCCAGCCGCCTGGGGCCCTTGTGGAGGCCCCGGAGGAGCTCTCTGCCTGAGGTGCAAGGAGGGGACCGAGCTTGCAGGAAGGAAGGAACAAGTCTCTGGGCAGCGCAGGGGTGTCCTGTGTGCCAGCTGGGCCTGGGGACACAGCAGGGAGTGGCAGGCAGACAGGGACTGGATGCACACGCGTGGGGCAAGGGCCCCGGAGACCAGAGATCAGACTGACCAGACAGTGCTGGGGTCTCAAGGAAGGCTTCTTTGTGGTGTTGTCACTGAGGCAGACATAGGAAGGACAGGAAGGCGTGGCTGTGCCCCCCCCCTGCCCAGGGAGCTGTCACAGCTCCACAGCCTGCCCCTGCCCTGGAAAGAGCCAGGCTGTGTGCAGTGTGCTCAGAGTGGCAGAGGCTCACTCCCGAGTGCCACCCTGCCGCCACCCTCCCACACAACCAGGGCACACTTGTGTGCTCACCCACGTGGGCCCGCGTTCTCACACACTCATAGATGGTCACGGATCTACATAGCCCTGGGGCGCTCACACTCATGTCCACACTTAAACGCTCAGGGTTCTTCACACCTTCACCCAGCTGTTCACACATGGGCACAGCTATGTACCCACACGCATACTCACACACACCATCAACTTCCACACACATTTACACACCCGTTCACTCATGCAACCTCACACACTTGCTGCCCTTTGGCTGTGACACAAAAGTGGCACCTTGAGTATCCTCTGTAGGGACGGTGAACTGGCTGACCGTGAGGCTGAGGTGGATGGCACCACTGGGCAGTAGGCTGGGCACAGCGGGTCCCAGCTGTTGTTGGCCAAATGGCTACTTGCAGCCCAGGACCAGACAGGCTGGGTCCTCGGAGCCTGTAGCTGCTGTGGGTGCCCTCCCCATCACCTGCTCTGAGCTCTGTGCTGTCCCCTGCCAACTTCTTCTGACCCTGCATTTCCAGTGGAGCCACCATAGGACCCGGGGCACGGTGTGGCATTGGCTCTTTATTGCTGGCTCAGAGGCCTGGGAGTAGATGTGACAGCAGAGAAGAGACTCCCTTGGGGCTGTCACTACCTTCTCTCAGGGACCAGGGAACACACTGATCGTCCCCAGGGCATGCTCACTTAACTGGTGGCTGCTGGCCATGCGGTAGAGTTGACACTGGCCCTCAAAGTCTGGCCTGCTCCCTGAGGGTGTGACACAGGCCTTCTGCTGCAGGGGCAGAAGCAAGTGGGGGAGCAAATCTGAGCAGGGGTCACCTGCTGTCCCCACTTCACCTCTTGCCCTGGCTGGCCTTGCTGCACGACTTCAAGATGGCCCCGGAAGCCAGGATCAGAGAACCAGGGCACAAAGTGTCGTGGAAGCCCCCAGTCCTGAGGAAATTCTGGTCCCCAAATTGTTACTGGCCAGGAGCAGGAGCGGTACCCTTTTTGAGGTTCCTGTCGGTTGGTCTCTGGCCCAGGACCGGGGTGAAGAGGCTCGCGTCCGTGCTGGCCTGCACTCACCGGTTTCTCAGTCAGCAGAGCTTTGCTAGAAAGTTGTTCTGTCTTCTGCCCCAGAAATACTTAGGCAGCCAGTCCCAGGGAAGTCCCTGCTACCCTGTGTCCTCCCCTGCTCTGCTCCTCTCCCACGGTCCCACACCTACACCCTCAGTGCCCTGGGCCTGCCTCCTCAGGGACCCCAAGCCCCCTCTGTCCTGCACCATCACTCTCTGGCCCAACCTCTAGGCCATGTGCCCCCTTCCCTGCTCTAGGCAGTGGCAAGTGTCTCAGAAGACAGAGGCAAGAAGCCCTGTGACAATGGAAGCTGGGCTACCCAGAGCCAGCAGAAGCTGGACCAGGCTGGAAGGGTTCTCTGTTCGATCTTCAGAGTGTGGGGTTTCGGGCCTCCAGAAACCTAAGGGAAGAGGTGTTTGCAGGTTTAAGCCACAGGGGCAGTGCTCATTTGTCATGCGAGTCCCAGGACAGTCACACAGGCCTAACTGGGCCACAGGGAGCTGGAGCGCCACCTTACCAGCCCCGTGCACTGCGACCCTTCAGCTCTGTAGCCTTTGCTCCTGCCCTCCACCTGGCCCTCGGCCCCCCCGCCCCACCCTGGCCTGGGCCTGGCCCACCGCCCTCCAACAAGTCCAGGCTTGTCTAAACCCAAGCAGTGGATTCGGCTTAGGCTCCAGCTGGGCCCTGCCACATCCAGAAGGCACCTGACCTGCACAAGTGCTCAGCAGTGGCCTCTCTCCCACCCCCAGGCCCCTCCAGGGCTGCCCCTTGGCAGCTACCCTGTGTACGGAACAGCTGTCCCCAGGCAAGCCTCTCCCGTGACAGTAATGTGTGTGCGCACGTACGCGTGTGTATCCCTTTTTGTGGGCCGTGTGCATGTCAGTGTGTGTGCTTGCCTGTGCATGGGTGTGTGTATGAATGTGTGCACTGGACTTTGTGTTTCTTTGTACGCATGCGTGTTTCCATGTCTGGGTATGCACTTGCGTGTCCATGTGTATGTGTTAGTGTGTGGCTGTATGAAGTCGCACATCTCTGTATGTGTGTTCACAGGTGCGTGTGCATGTGTGTCTGTGTGCATGCATGTGTTATGCGCTTGTGTGAGTGTCACATGTGGTCTGGTGGCAGCCCCAGCTAGCCCCTGCTCTGTGCTGCAGGCCCCAGGTGGTGCCCCTCACGGCCCTCTTCCTCTGACCTTCTGCCCTGCCGGGCACCCCACTGGCCTCGCAGTCCTGGCCAAATCCCCTCGACCCCAGCCTGCCCGCTCCCTTCCTTTCATTCCATATCCAATCTGTCCCCAAGCTGCAGTGGGCTGGGATGTGTCCCCTTGGCTCTAGATCCCCTGCATGCATGCCTCTGCTGCCCTGGGGCTTCCTGAGACCACACCTGCTACCGGGCATCACCCTCTGTTCCAAGCCGCCTGCATATGACAGTGAGTGTGAGTGTGAGCCTGAGTGTGGGCTGCTGGCTCGCAGGGTTTTCTTTCTTCTTCTTTCTTTCTTTGGTACTGGTGATCGAACTCACGACCTCGAGCTTGCAGGCAGGTGCTGTGCCACTGAGCTACATCTCCGGCCTCAGGGTGGGTTTTCTGTAAATTACCATTGTCATCTACTGGCTTGTGACATGCGTCATAGAGCGAGGCTGAGGGACTCACGCTCACGCTGCAGGCCAAACCACAAGCCCAGGGCGCTGGCCCTGTTTCTGGCCGGCATGGGCACCCTGTGTCCTGAGCTGAAATGAGAGGCCGCAGACTCAGGGAGGGGCTCAGGGAAGCGCACTGGGGAAAGCCAGGCCCGCAGTGCCGGGCTCCGGCCGCCCCTCCTCCCTGCCAGCAAGGGGACTTGACCGTGGCCCTGACTCCTGGTCCCTGGCCAGTGCCTTTGCCCTGTGCCTGCCCAGCTCGGCAGAGGTCGCCAGGCCATGGAGCACAGGCCCCAGAATAGTGCTATGATGCTGCCGAGTGACATTCTATCGCTGGGCCACCACACTGAGCAGTCTACCAGCCTGAAAAGGAGAAACCTGGGTACACTGAGTGTCCCACAGGCTGAGATAAGGGCACGGCTGTGTCCAAGGAGCCGCCCCAGCACCTCTGGATGGCCGGACTGTCATGTAGGTATGCTCACGAGTGCCTGTGCTCAGCTCTCACCCATGGAGTGGAGACCTGGCCTGTGGGGCATAGAGGGAGAGCTGCCAGGCCTGCCTCCGAAAGAAACTGTCTGGGGACCTCCTTTTCTGGGCAGTTGTGTGTCCCTGGTGAGCTAGGTCTTCTTTCAGGGCACCCAGGGGGACTTTTAGGGGTGCCGGGCCAAATCCAGCAGTGTACTGCCTGAGCCCGGGGGCCCTGCCCCTCTGCCCCTTCCTGGGTGGGATCACGGGGATTGTGTACTCTCCTCTCCAGGAGGGCAGGTGACCTTGTGGGCCCACCTTGCTCCTGAAGCCAGCCCAAGGGCAGCTTGGAGGAGTGGGGTCGTGGCCAGTGCCTGGGCCTTCCTCCGTTTGCAGTCTGGGGCCTGGGGGTTACAAGGACTGTCTTCTGAGGGTAGGAAGGTGGCTCCTCATGTCTCTGCTTGGTCCCCCAATGCCACCCCAGGAGCAGGGGCACACAGAGCCATATTGCACAGTGTTTCTTTAATTGAAGGACAACCGACCTCAGAAGCAGCCCTCCTTGAGCTGGGTGTGACTGACACCCCTGCCACAGCAGGGACCAGAAGGCGAGGGGGCGGACTAGCCATCAAGGGGGGACTCTGGTGGCATGCCGATCCTCCTAGGGGACAGAGGGATCACTTTTCCATGGTGGCACGTAGCTGCCTCTCTGGGCAGACTGCATGGGTCTGGCCTTTACCTTCCCATCTCCCTGGGGGCAGAGCAAGGCTGAGGTGCACCTGGCCCCCACTTATCTGAGCAGGGGCCTGTGACAGCAGAGCTAGCCCAGGGCCGAGGGTCAGGGTGTGTGTGTGTATGTGTGTGCATGTGTGTGTGCGTGTGTGTGAGAGAGAGACAGAGACAGAGACAGAGAGACAAAGAAGAGACAGGGAGACAGAGACAGAGAGAGAAAACAAATCAAGTCCAGGAGCGAGCAGGTCACAGAGTCCCAAAGGGAGAAATGTGTCAGGAAGCATGACAGACTGAAGGGGAGGGGACAGGGAGATGGGCCAGCAGAGTGAGGTGGTCACAACAGAGAAGCCCCCAACTTGGTGGCACGGCAGCTGAAGGCTGGGGGGCCTGGAAGCTGGGACAGATGGACGAGGAGGAGGAGTAGGAGGGGGAGGAAGAGGAGGAGCAGGAGGAGGAGGAGGAGGGGGAGGAGGAGGAGGAAGAACACAGGGACTTCCTGTCTCTGTCCCTATCAATACCATTCACCACACACCCATGGGCCGGTCCCTAGAACTGGGGTTTCAGAGTGAACAAGAAGAAAGCTTCTCAGGGGTGCCTCTGGGTGGCCACGGTGGGGGGCAGGGCAGCTCTGAAGCCGAGGGGGCAGGTGATGGGGGCCAGGCCCTGTATCCACCTGCATGCTTGGGAGCCAGGGAAGGCAGCCACTCAGGGCAGGGGACCGTAGGTGGGGGGGGCTTCCCTCTTCCCTGAGCCCGCCTCCAGGACAGCGGGCGCTCTGTTTCCCCAGAGATCCCCACCAAGGCCACCATGGTGGCTGCCGTTGCCTCTACTTTTTGTAGTTGCCAAACTGGATGGCCAGGCGGTCAGTGACGCAGCGGAAGGTGGCAGGCTGCACCTCCCAGTAGGGCACGGGGTTGCTGAACAGGCTGATGCCGTTGTAGTAGGCCCGCTTGACACCAAAGCCCACGGGGCAGAAGTCGTTGACACCCACTTTGGTGATGTTGTTGGAGTGCAGATAGACCACCTGGGGAAAGAAGGGTAGTGCTGGGGCACTTTCCCGTCCCGAGGGCCCCATCGCCCCAGAGCATCCCCTCACCTCTTCTGGCCCAGGCAGGTGCTGTGGGGACTGATGTGGGAGGTGGGGAGGTGGGGAGGTGGAAAGTGAGGTCTGGGTAATGGGCAGCCACTGGCCAAGACTGGGTCTCCAGTGTGTGACCAGGAACCAGAATGAGGAGCTCAGGTGGGGTGCACAGCAAGTGCCATATTGCTTGCACGACGTCTATGCAGGAAAGATGGCACCTTGGGCTGACAGAGAGCTCCTGGTCCTTCCTCAGCTTCCCTCGATGGGGAGCAGAGGAGAAAGCCTTCAGGATGCCCCCCTCTGCTTCTGGTCTTCTGGGACAGTGGACTTCTGGTCACAGCTGGCTAACCCTGAAGCCACTCTCTTGGAGTGATCAGTAGGGGCTTGAGCAAGCCCGCTGGGGGCAGGGAGGCAGCCAACCACTAGAGGGCGCGCTCAGCCCAGCGAGGGCCACTTCACCGCCCCAGGAGCTGCGGCCGGGCTGTTGGGTATGGCCCGGCATGGCAGTGCAACTGTGGGGCTGCATGGCTAGCTAGGATGACAGCGTCGCTACCGTTGTGAGTGGGGCAGTAGGGAAGACTGGAGTCCCCTAAGAGCCTCACGTGTGGAGGGCGACATAGTCCTGGGACTGCGACAGAGGGAGCGGGGACCGATGGTAGGACCCAGAGGGGCCTGTGCAGCCCTCCATGCACAGCCCACCTGGAGGAGCTTGAGATCGGGGAGCCCTGCAGGCACCCGGGACAGCTTGTTGTTGTCCAGGTGCAGCTCCCGCAGGGTGGGCAGGAAGCTCAGGCTGCCATTCTCGATCATGCGGATCTGGTTGTGGCCCAGGCCCAGCCTGCGGATGGGGTGATGACAGTCCTCAGAGGCGGGGGTGGGGGTGGGGTGGGATGGGGTGGGGAGAGTGGGGGGCAAAAGGGTGGAGGCCGCCGCACCCTGGGCTGCTCCTGTGGGTTCCCACCTGTACAGCTTGGAGTAGCGCAGCAGGTCCTCCAGCTCGATAGCCTGGATTTTGTTGTGGTCCAGATGGAGCTCATTCAGGGTCTCGGGGAGATCTGCCGGAGAGGGGGGCTCCAGGTGAATTCGGGTGCTGGGGGAGCTTGGCGAGCCAGGCCCCTGCCGAGTCTGGCCTACCTTTGGGGATACCAGTGAGCTTGGCCTCGGAGATGCGCAGGTAGTTGAGCTTCAGGCCATCGAAGGCTCCAGGTTCAAAGCCGCTGTTCTCCAGGGGGTTCCCGCCCATCTCTAGGAGACAGGCTCTGTCAGCCCTGCTGGGTGTGGACCCTCGCACCCACCTCCTCCTAACCTTGGCCACTGGGAGCAGGGAAGCCAGAAGAAAGGGACACCCAGAGATGAACACGGGCTGCCAGAAGCCATTGATCCCTCTGGCCAGCACCAGGACCTCTCCCTTTCCTCTCTGGCGGCCCAGTCATTGCGCAGCCTCCCTTTGGCTGCAGTGATCACCCACGTTGAGGGTTTGCTGAGAGAGACACCCAACTTTCTTTGAACTGGTTTCAAGACTCTTGAGCTGAACCTTTAAAGCCACCCGGGCTGTAATGCCGGGTTGTCTGGGAGGCTGAGGGGAGAGGATTGGAAGTTTGAGCCTCACCCCTGCAATTTAGCTAGACCTTGTCTAAAAGAAAAGAAAAAGAAGGGGCTGGGGATTTAGCTCAGCGGCATAAGGGCCTGCCTTGCAAGCAAGCAGTCGTGAGTTGGATCCCTGGTACCATTAAAAACGAAAAAGACAAAAAAGAAAATGAAAAAAAAAAAAAAAGAAAAGAAAAAGAAAAAAGACAAGACAAGAAAGAAGAGAAAAGAAAAGAATAAAATGGCCGGACATGTAGTGCAAAGACCCTGGGTTCAATCCCCAGGAGTACCATAAAATAAAATAAAATGAAATAAAACAGTAAAATAAAGCCACCCCACTCCCCTTCCACCCAGCCCTGGGACAAGTGTGTGGAATGTCTCTGAGGTTGCCCATGGCCCTGACCCCTCTGGGCCCATCCTTGTGGAGGGGGTGGGACGTCACCAATGCAGTTCATGTTCCGGAGCCCGCTGAACACGCCCTTAGGCACTTTTCGGATCCGGTTATCGTGGATGCGCAGCTCCACCAGGGAGCTGGGAAGGTTGGGCGGAATCTCTACCAGGTGGTTCTTGGAGATGTACAGCTTCTGCAGTTTCCGCAGCGGGCTGAAGGCCTTCTCGTGGATCTTGGAGATCTTGTTGTTCACCAGGACGAGGGCCTGCGGACCCCGGGTAATTGAGGGAGGTCCCAGCTCCCTGGTCCTCTTCTTCTACCTCCCCTGCCCCTGCCCTGCCCCTCACACTCAGCTGAGCTTGCAGCAGAGCACAGGACAGTGAGCACAGCAAGGCCACCACTGCCCAGCTGCTGTCCCTGGCCTCAATTTTCCCCTGGCACATTGGCTCCAATGAATCTGTTCTTTCCATGTTGCTGGGACCAACTGGTATAAAAAGTGTTCTGTTAAGAAGGTGTCCAAGCTTAGTGAGCTTTTTGGTCTTTGTGACAGGATCTGATTACATAGTTCAGGCTGGCCTTGAACTCACTGTGTAGTCCGGACTGGCCTTGAATTTGAAGCAATCCTCCTGTTTCAGCCTCCCTAGTGCTGGGATGACAGGCATGCACCAACCACCATGCCCTGCTTTCTGACCTGAATGATCTTGGCTTGCGCCCACACACAGAACCCACAGCATTGGGAGCTCCAGCCACCTGCCAGGTCCTGACTTGTTTCAAGCCTCAGCAGTGTCTGGGCCCCTCTTACTTCCCACATGGACCCCCAACTCTCCCCTGCTCCTCAAAGCAGAAGGCAGCAGTGGTCTTACATAGAGGTGTTGGAGGCCTTTGAAGTCATCTTTGCGGAGCTCAGAGATGTCATTGTTCTGCAGGTCAAGCAGCGTGGTGTCTGGGGAAATTTCCTTGGGCACATTCTTCAGTCCTGGGGGTCCAAGCCATCACCCACGGGCACATCAGCCACCAGCCAGCCGGCACGCGCACCAACACAGTGACTCTGTCACAAACCCTCTGTGACCTTCTCCCTTGCTTGCAGCCACCCTGCCCTCCCTCATGCACCCCAGCTGTCTAGGGACTGACCTAGGTCCGAGCACTGGACAACCCGCAGGTGACAGTGGCAGCCAAAAGGACACATGGCACTGAAGGTGGGTGTCACGGAGTCTATGTCTGGGGCGCCAGAAGTGCTGTCGACGCCCGAAGCCTCCTCGTCATTCATGAACAGCCCGTCGTCCAGGGCGAAGTCCCAGAAGCCCTTTTGTTCAAAGGGCAGGGCCTGGCCCAGGGCCAGCAGGGCTGCCAGGAGCCACAGGGGCTGCATGGTACACCAACCTGGGGACCAGGGCAAGAAGGAGCCGTCATCAGCCCTCTGGAGCCCACCTCCCACTCTGCATCCCCAGCGCTTTCCAGGGACAGCCGAGCCAGGTGGGAGGTGGCCTTGGGAGGGCCATGGGCATGCGCCGGCTGATAGGGCATCTCTTTCCACATCTCCTGTCCCCGGCGGGACTTGATTTGTTTTATCAGGTCACAGAGCCTGCTCTGGAGAGGGGGTCGTCAAGGCCTGGAAGAGGCAGTGGAGGGGGGACCAAGCCATCGGCCCCACGGGCCACCCAGACCATGCCCTTCCCAGAGTCTGAGGCTCAGGGCAGTTGGGATACCATTAGCTCAGCTGGGCAACCATGAGTCATTTCCTTCCCTGCCAGAGCCCTCTCTCTCCACCATGCCCACATTTCTCCAAGAGGCCAAGGCACCGGAGCAGGCTGGAGCGAGAGGGACATCCCCTGAGGCCACAGCAGCTGTCAGCAGAGGTCCCTTCTCTCTGCGGTGGGGACCTTGGCCTCCCCGGCTGCCCCTGACCTTCCTGTCTGCCCACGCCCAACATCCTGCAGAGGCCCTAAGTGGGCAAGGTCAGGCTTGCCTGAGACCCCCAGGCTGAGGCAGCGGGGTGCGCATGGAGAGATGCTGCCCGGCCCAAGCATGCCCCAGCAGCCCTCGTCTGCCCACCTCTTCCTCTCCTGTCAGGTGCTGCCCCCCTCCCAGGGCTGCTCTGCACCTCATCCTACCAAAAAAGTCCTAACTTCCTGGCCAAAGCCCTGCCGTGTCCCAGCCTCATGCCCTTATCCGTTAAATGGACAGGTCCACCCTGCTGGCCACCTACACCAGGGTATCTGTGACTGCCTGGGGCAGCTGGATGCCAGGGGCCTCCCGTACACTGGAGCCACCTCATCCCTGTGTCCCTCTCGAATGGGGAACTGGACAGAGTGCGGGTTCTGGAGTGGGGTGTGTGAGGGGGGGTCACAGGATACCCCCTTGCTCCTTGGGGCCCGAAGATGCCCCGAACACATATCTGGGCCTTGCCAGGCTGGCCAGGGGAGCTGGGGACCCTCCTTGATCACCTACTACCTAAATAGTGTCCCATTCTTCCCCTCAGTTCGCAGGCTCTGAGGAAAGGCAGGGCAGGGTGGGCAAGGGGCCAGGACCTGGATGCCAGGGCTGGGGAGGAGCCAGGTAGTGAGAGGGAGGAAGAAGAAGCGGACAGGACAGCTAGAGGCAGGAGGGTTAGAGAACAGGGGGAGAGGGAGGAGCCACTCAGAGGGCATGAGTCAGGTTGGCACCCACGTCCACCTGGGCGGGTGAGGTCTAGGGACAGAGGACTGTTGGCCTGCCAGCAGCCCAGGGTCCTGGAGGTCTCCAGAGGGTGCCTACACCCCCACCAGAGGGGAGGATATACAGGCGCCTGGGGACCAACCTTGGAGTCAGGGACCCTTGAGAGCTGTGCTTGACGTCACAGCGAGGGGTGTCTCAGAGAGGGGTGCAGAGAGGAGCCCTGCCCTTTGCCCTCAGTCTCAGCTGAGGGTTCCCTGAAGGGCGGCAGGCGATGGCACGGGACAGGGCTTGGTGGGCTTTCCGTGGCCAGGAGCTGAAGGGTGGGGGCCAGGTGGGCTTCCCACACAGTCCTCCTTTCCCTCAGAGAACTGGCACTATATCTGGTGCCTAGAAGACCACGAAGGAGGGTGCAGGCCATATGTGCAGGGGCCCCACAGAGCTGAGAGCTCTGGAAAACTTAGGAACTCCACTTGAAGGCTGAGACAAACAAGGCCTAGAAAGAGGAACATACTGCTACCAAACTCCAGCTCACTGGGCCTGGGACTTGTGCCCATGCCTCTGACTGAGTAGGTGTGTCGTGTCGTGGGCAGCCGCAGCCGGTGGGGGGCCTGATGTCCCGGAGTCCTGCAGTCACACTGCAGACCTTGATGCAGGGGCCCTCATGGAGACACGGACACCTCCAGCAAGTACCCCCCACCCTCCCACCCCACCAGGGCCTCCAGAGGCCTCAGTTTCCCCTCAGTGGCCTCCCTGGGTGTGTCCTGAAGCCCCATCAAAGTGCCCCCTGAGCTGTCTGGGCATCACCTCCTCAGAGCAAAGGAAAGAAGCAGTCACGCAGTGAGGCTGGTGCAGGGACCGCAGGTGTGAGTGGGTGGGAAGGCCCGTCTTCTGGGTGCTGCCGCGCCGCTCCAATAGCGCCCTCCTTGTCTCCCCTCTGAAAGCCGGCGCAGTGCTGGGCGCTGGATTGCTCCAGGTCACAGCCAAACAAGACGCGCTGGCAGCCTCCGAGAACATGGAGGGGCTGTGCCAGGCATTCAGGCCAGGCCAAGGGCGGCGGGCGCAGGGCTTGAGGTCTGGCTGGCCCGGGAATGCGCCTGCAGATGTGTGGCTGGTGGCTGCCAAGGAGCTGACGCCGGGCACAGTCTCTGCGGCCTGGGCCCCAAGCCGTCTGGCCCCACTGGGCAGCCTGACCTGAACCCTGACTTGCAGGCCACGGCTCACGGGTCCCCCAAAGGCCGAGTGAGTGTTTGCATGGTGAGCGTGCTTGCGTGCATAGACAGGAATGGGGCCTGGAGCCCCACCCCACCTGACCCAGGCCATACTCTGAGCCTATGGCCTTTGCAATGCAGAGCACATGCCCAAGTACAGGGACCCTGCCCTGCAGGGCACTTGAGACACAGGCTGGACCCAGACATAGGCACCAGAGGCCACCCAGGAGGTGTCAAGATGGCTGGGCGCCTTTTCTCCCCTGCCCCACTCTTCTAAGAAATCTCTGGAAAGCAGCCGGGCTGAGCTGTCCTTCCTGGATGGAGAAACCTGGCCTCCTGCTTGCCATGCACTACAGCCTATGAGGAGGTGGAGGACGCTGTCACCTTCCCAGGATGCAGGGGAAGACTCGAGTGGTTTCTTTATCCAGCTGCCCTTCTCCTCCGCTGTCCTTTCTAACACTTGGTGACAGAGTGAACCGACACTCAGAGCGTTTTCCCGAAACTCCTGGCCAAGGCAACACGGTCATGCCTTGGTTCTCAATTGCTTTGGAACTCGCCGGATTGGGTACTCGGTGCCTTCCGACGTGAAAGGTGTGTCCCGGTACACGTCATTTGTGTGGTACTAAGTGTGCAAGCTAGCCCTTGTCAGTGTCAACTGTCTGGGGACTCACTTTCTCTCCAGCAGAAACGGCATGTTTGGGCCCCATGGTTTTAGGACTCATCAAGCCTCCCAGAACCAACTGATGACAAGCACCTAGGTGCCATGGTGGTCGAGCTGGGACCCTACTGCATCTGTCTGTCTCCCTGTGTTCCCATGTCTCTGTGTCCCTGACACACTGAGCAGCCAACCCTCTGAAGGCTGCGGGGAGGCAGGGCGCAGGTCCCTCCTCAGGAGCCCTGCCAGCCCCTGAGAGGAATCAAGGCTGAGCAGGAATTCACACTTCTGGGGGGGGCAGACAAAAGAAGTGGCCCCAGGGTCGGCCCTCTGCCTCCCCCTCCAGCCTGTGGCAACCCAAGCCCCGGCTGCCCAGAGACCAGCCAGGACCGGATCACTAGCTGCTCCAGAAGAAAAGTGGCAGTGACTTTCAGCTGGGCCCCAGCGCCGCTGCCGCCGGCCCGCTGGGGTCCAGGATGTGGACCAGGAAGGGCTGGGTCCCCACCCCAGAGGACGAGCCATCACAGGGAGGGGCAGTGCCCTGGCCCTGGCTGTGCAGTTCCAAAGGTTCTCTGTGGCCACCCAGAGGCTGGCTGGAGCCACAGTGGTGCAGGCCAGTGTGGGTGCTGAGGCAGCACCTGAAGTCTCAGAGGTACCCAAGAATTCCCCCTGGCGGGGTGGGGCAAAGTGGGCTCCCAGTAGCGAAAAGGAATCAAAGGCCTGGAGGGGGAGGGGAGAAAAAGCCTCACCCCTACTTCCCACTTCCCCACATACTCTGCGCCGTCCCCCAAGGAACCAGGGAAGCTGGCACTTTCTGGAAAGCTAGAGAAGGGCAGAGCTGAGTGACACCACCACTCCCCACCCCAGATCAGCGCAGCCCCTCAGGATCATCCCGACTGGTCTCGGTGAGATTTGCAGAGCCTGCGTGGTGGCACACCCCTGTCATCCTAGCACTCTGGAGGCTGAGGCAGGAGCGCCCCAAGTTCCAGGACAGCCTGGTCAACGTGGCCAAACCCTGACTCAAAACAGGAAAAACTAACAAAGGCCTGGGAAGGTAGCTCAGCTCAGGAAGGCCCTGGGTCCAAACCCCGTACTGGGGGAGGGTTTGCAGGGGGCTCAGTAAGTGGCCCAGGTGTGGTGTGGGCCCGACTGTCCCCAGCCTGGGATCTGAACACGAGAGGGCGGGACCAGTGGGCCGCTCCACCCAGGCCCCAGGGGAGCAGGGTAGGGACAGAGCCAGGGCCAGAAGGACCCTAGCCTGGCTGGCCTGCAGCCCTCCACTTAGGGCTGAGTGCCTGGGGAAAGCCCCTAGGTGCCTGGGGTGGGGTCGCCAGCCATGGTGGGTGGTGGGTGGATTGGTCAGGCGAGTTGGAGGGGACTGCTGACGGCGGGTGGAGCCCCAGCAGGCGGGAACATCAGAGGTCCCTGAGGCTGGAGATCTTGGGAGATAGGACAGACTTGTGCTGCACAGTCTGTTTGGGAACAGTCTCTTTGGGGTGGGAACTCAGGAAGCAGGGCGGTATCCTCCAGCCCTTATGCAAGACCCCAAGGAATCAGAAGTCCCTTCCAAAGGTGCCAGATGCGAACTGTCAAGTGTGGCCGCATCACTGAAAGGGACACTCTACGGCCTTGAGTGACTACAGAATGTTGCTAAAGGAGGCTGTCCTCTTGTCTTGAAAATGTCCCAGAAAATATTCCTTGGGAGGGGCTGGGGAGAGGTTTCCCAGAAAGACGTCCTGCTTGGGTGAGCGGGCAGAGGCTGGCTGCCTCTCTGGGCTGAGTGCAGAAGCTGTGGGGGAGTTGATGCCCACTGCAGTTCTGGCCCTTGGGACTGGAAGGTGGGCCAGTGATGCCAGGCTGCCACGCCCAGTTGGTCACTGGCATTGGGAGGCTCACTGGCCCCAGCCCAGAGCCTGCCCAGCAGCTCTTCCAGAGTGTGGTGATACAGGTGGCTGGTGTCACCAGGAGGTGCTTGCCTGCTTGGATGCAGGTTCCCCTGGGAACTTTCTGGGCCCTTGGGGTGCAACCTTAGCTCCTCTCCATCCAATCATTCTTTACAGGGCAGAGGGCTGGTAAGCCATGGGAGGGTGAGGCAGAGAGGAGCCCCTGAGGGCAAGACCTCTGCATGTTAGAGAACAGTATCCCTAGCCTGAGACATTTGTCCCCACCTGTGACCTTGCCCTACAGGGCCCTAAGCTTTTTGCTTTGGCGGAATGGCCCTGGTCCTGCCTGGGACAGCGAGGGGTGGCTCCTTTCTCCAACCTTCTGGGGCACTTGGTGAACATCCAGATGGCTTTGGACTCTCTTGCTCCCTTCCCTGAGGGGCCCATGCCAGGTCTGTCCCCCAGACCTGATTTCCACCATGACCCTGTCCATTCTGAGTATTGATCTAAGAGGGTTCAGGGGACACAAAGGGTGGTGGCACGCAGATAACCTCACCCAGGGACCCTGCAGCTGGGGCTTTGTGGACCCAAACCTTGCCTGGGAGGCTGTGGAGGCAGTCTGCCCAGATGAGAAAGGACTGTCCGGGCAGGGTGTGTGGAGAGTGTCTGGGAAACTGAGTCTGCCCATGCCGAGACTAGCCTAGGCAGCAGGGGACAGCCGGCACTGAACTTGCAGGCACCTAAGGCCCCTAGCGCCACCACAAAGCCCCAGAGTGAGACTGGCCAGACAGTGTGGTTGGCCATCGTGTGCCAGGGCCCTAGGTAGAACCAGGGTGCCAGCCGCCCACACATGCAGGGGCGGCAGCCACCCCCACACTGCTCCAGAGTCAGGGAGAGCAGAGAGGACAGAGCTGAGCAGCTGAGGTCAGAGGAGACAGGGAAGTGGGGTGGGGGGAAGATCCCTGGAAGGGCATGGCAGTGTTGAGGGGATGCAGGAACGGGCAAGGACCAAGGGGGCCACCGGGTGGCGATGAAGGGGCACAGACCAGGAGCCTACAGTGGGTGCCCTGGGAATGTGCACGAGTCCGAGGGGTGGGAGAGGGCAGAGAGGGGCAGCCTAGCTGCTGCGGACAGCAGGACTCCAGGCTGGGACAGCAGGGACAGCAGGGCTGGTGGGGACAGCACATCTCGGGCATCTCTGGGCTTGTGAGGGGATGGGGGAGCCAGGGGTGAGGAGACAGCAGCGAGAGCAGCAGCAGGCCAGGGCGGGACGGCAGGACAGTTAGAGCTGGCGCTGGGCCCTACCTGGGGGGAAGCAGCCAGGTGCGGGCTGGCCAGTTGGGCTTGGGGCTGTCCGTGTGTCTGCTGTGTCTGTCCGTCGGGAAGGGCCGGCCGAGAGCAGCTGCTGGCTCCTGGGCAGTTGGAAGAGAGAGGGAGAAGAGGCGGTGGGAGGGAGGCTAAAGGCTGGGCGGGCAGGCTGACGTTGGGAGGGGAAGAGGAGGAGGAGGCAGGGAGGGAGGCCAGAGGAAGGAGGGGGCTGGCGGAGGCAGGGAGCGGGAGGGGAGGGCGGGCAGGCCGAGGGGGCAGGCTTCCCGCCCCCTGGCAGCCTCAAAGGGAGCAATTTTCTTGGAGGAGGCTGGGTTGGCTGCACCCCTCCCCCCGCCCCCCAGGACAACTGCTCACACAAGGACCCCCGCCCCGCAGGGAGTCCAACTTTCCACTGCTCATGTGGGGACACTGAGGCGCTTACTGGCACCCTGCTGGGAGGAGGAAAGTGAGAGGGCAGAAAATGGAAGGGGGACAAGGGGAAGGTGGCCTCTGGGTTCTGTTCTGAGCCCGCCCAAGCCTCCTGAGGCCTGGGCTGCCAGGCCCTGTGGGTTTCTGGAAACGTCCTGCACCCCGCTCACCCCAGTCTTTGCCTCCACCCAGTCCCATAGACAAAGGCCATGTAGACAGAGGCTATGGTTGCTGGGGGAGCCCGCATGGGGCAGGCAGGAGCACGCCACAGGTCCTGGGCTCCCAGCTATGAGAAGCGGAGGGGCTGGAAGCTGCTGGGGGAAAAGAGAGTCACCCTCCTTAACTGTCCCTGCAGGCCTCTAGGCCATGATGACCCCCAAGGGGATACTTCCTCTGCTCAGTCTCAGGGGCTCACTGGTGCCTGCCAAGCCCTGGCCGCTTCCTGGGGGCCGTGGTGAGCCCAGCTTGGCCTTCGTCCGTCCTCCTAACTACTAGAGCCACATTGCCTGCCTGTGTCCATCCCTCCCCTGCCACTGGGCTTTACAGAAAAAGGATGCTGGACCGGAGGCTCTGAGACCTGAAAAAGAAGTGGGGACAGAGAGACAAGGTCAAACCCATCTAGGCCAAGGTGGCAGGGGCAGAGGTGGTGGGGAGGCCAGGGATAGCCAGCATGGGGGACAGGAGGGGCAGGGCGGGGGCTGAGGGTCTCTACCCACTAGAGCGGGCTCAGTTGTGGGGTGGGGCCTGGGAGCTCCCACCCTGGGGCAGTCCCTCCCACAAGGGTCTCACCAGGGCCAGGCAGGTTCGGAGGGGGAGAGCTGCCTGCCTCCAGGGGCAGCAGCTGGCTCGGCTGGCGGCTATTCCCCGCCCCCTCCCCGCACTACATTTTCATTTCATTTTTGCCACGTGGGGCTTGGGCCCAGGGCTACGCCCCAGCCCCTCAAGGGTTTTAGTCTTTAAGGTAGACAGACTTAAGCAGATGGGCCTGTTCCTATGTACCAGACCAGACATGAATATACCGCACAAAAACCAATGACGTGAACGATTCTCTGAGGCAGGGTCTCACTATGCAGTCCAGGCTGAACTTGGACTGTGTAGCCCAGGGTGGCCTCAAACTCAAGGCAATACTGCATCAGCTTCCTGAGTGTTGGGATCACAGGCATGTCCCCCGCCCCCACCTAACTGGACATTTTAAATGGGTGAGTTGTGTATTTTTTAAAAAAACAGAAAAGGCTCACATAAAACACGCCTACTGCCCAACACGCTCGTGCCTGAGTGCCTTACTGAACAGGCATGCTCCTTAGGGTCCACTGAGGTGGCACGAGGTGACACCCTGCATGGGGGCCAGAGCTCCTCATTGAAGTTGGGGTACACATCTGGAGCAGTGCTTCCATAAATATGGTTTTTGTGCCTGGAAGGCCCTCGTGCCTGTGGTTTGCAGTCTACAATAAGCTGTAACTGTACGCCCGCCCCAGGGCCCACTGAGTCACTCAGCCTGGCCCTCTAATTTGGCCCTCCCAGAGCAGCCTGGCAGCACCTCGGCCCCTCACCCCACCTGCCCCATTCCTTCCACCACCCTGGTCCTCAACTCTTTTTGCAGTATAGGAACGACCAGGTTCCCTGCTGAAGGGACCCAGGGAACAGTGTGTCCCATTTCTGTGGCAGCTACTGGCGCTCTTGCCCTCTGGCCTCTCAGGGCTGGGAGGAGGCGGGGTGGGGGGCAGGCAGGGTGAGGGAGGCAGGAAGGAAGAGCAGGCATTTCCTGAGGCCCCCAGGCTGCCGAGGAGGAGGCAAGGCACAGCTGTCTTCAAGGGGTGGTGGAGGAGGGGGCAGAGCCCAGCCTTCTTCAGCACGGCCAGCCCACGTGCGACTCGGAGACACCCCGACAGGCCCCGAAGTCCTGGCTTGGACACTCTGCCATGACTGGCCTGCCCCACCTTGCCCAGGTCTCTGCCTGGGAAGCCCCTTCTACTGCATGGTGGCACCAAGGACTCAGCCTGCGCAGGGGCAGGGGTCCTCCTCAGACCTGCGCTGGCAGACCTGAGTAGCTGGCTTGGGCTTCTGGGGAAAGCTGTCCAGCCGTGGGCACCTGTCCTGCCTAGGCCTCAGGCTAGGCTGAGCCCAGAGCAGGTGTTGGGGGGCAGGGGCATGCATGAAGAGGGGCCTGGGGCCGAAACAGGGGTGGAGGGAGGGCCCAAGAGGAAGGGGCTGGGCACAGAGGAGCTCAGCCAGCTGCCACCCTGTTGGCTTCTGTGTGGAGAAGGACCTGGCGCAGGCTGGAGCGTGTTCCCCACAGCTGGCTTGCAGCTGTTTGTACCCTAGCTTCAAAGAGGGGAGAGGCCCAGGAGAGAAGTGGGGCACATGTAGGACAATCTGGGAAGCCCCTGGTCCCTTTGAGTACTCAGTGCTGGCTTTTGGGAAGGTAGGGCTGGGGAACCTGGGAGGTGGCAGCTGCTTGTCCTGTGAATTTTGGGGGCCTGGAAAGAAAGACCACTCAGGCCTGGGCCGTGGGTCCTCTGCCAGCCTCCTGTCCTCTCTTTGTCCTGTTCCTAGCCCCCGTTTCCCTGGTGAGTGGCTGTTTATTCAGCCCTGGTATGACTGCTTCCCTTGGGTTTCGACAGCGTGGGAGCCACGGAGCCAGAGGGGAGGCCCAGAAACAGGAAGGGGTCACAGGGCCGAGATGGGCAGGCGGACACCCTGCTCCCACAGAGCCCAGCCTGCCTGAGGAAGCAGAGCCAGGACCAGGTGAAACCAGGGTGACCCACGGGCAGGCAGGGTCCGGAGGAGGGGCTGTGCTGGGCAAGGCATCTTTCCCTTGGGGTCATCTGCAAACCTCAGCCTCCAGGACAAACGCTCAGCCAGGGACACTTCTGAGTGCCCCTAAGGTTCCTCTTGCTTGGCTGGAACTCCTGCCCCGCCCACTGCCTGCATCCTCATCTTCTGCCCCCACCATTGGTGGCTGAGCAGGGCAGGTGAGCTCCAGACCCACAAACTCCAGAGGGCAGCCTGCCACCACTCTAGTGGCTGGGACACTCCCAGGGACTCTCTGGGTGCAGGGGGAGGGCCCAACATGCCTAACAGGTGGCCAAGGAGGTGCTGGTGAGCCAAGCCTCCACTGCATGGAAGCGTCCCAGCACCAGTAGCCCATGCGTGGCTGGCGAAAGCTGGCAGGCTTCGGGAGGGAGGTTTTTTTGACCTTCCCCCAGGACATAATCACACAGCATCTCTCCCCTCAGGCCAGCAGGGCTATAATTTCAGGGCTTGAGAGGGACTCCTGGGGGCCTAGCCTGTGTCCAGCTATCTTTAGAGGCCTGGAGTGGGTGTGGCTAGCACAGCTGGGGCAGAGGCTGAGTCCTCAGAGCCTGGGAGCCAGAGAGGGGCCTGGGGTACCCGGAATCTTGGCCCCTCCCTTGGACCAGGAGTGCTGCACAGTGCCCTGTCCTCAGCCTGTGGTCTGGGTACCTGGCACAGCCCAGCGTCTCCCAGGTCGTCCCCATGTGCCACCTTGGTGGCAGCGGCTATGAGAGCAGTGGTGGGGACCTGCTGTTGGAAGCTGGGGGAGCCCCGGAACCGGATGTGGGAAAGGCCAGGCAGGAAGGCTGATGGGCATGGGGCTCGGAGCAGGGGTCCAAGGTCCTTTTGAGGTCCCCGGCAGGAGACACAGGCCCAGTTTGAAGGAGTATAAGGCTCCCTGTCCCTTTCTCCCCTGTTGAATCTGTTAGCTTTCTGCACTGGTCCCCACTGTTCCAACCTTTAGTCTCACCCCATCACCTCAGCACCCCATCTTGGCTCCAGGCCCCTCATCCCCACCCTGGCTGCTCAGAGGCCCAACCCTTTGGGGTTATTTCCTGGGCATCCTCAGACGGAGGAACGCAGTGACCACCTGCTTCATGTGGCCCCGAGGGGCTTGTGGCCACCAGGAAGGCAGAAATCACATTTAATCTCCTGCTGGGATCCACCTGGGGATGACCTTGTAGTGCCTGTAGGCCAGGGTGCCTGGCTGCCGACCCTCCCTTCCACATTGTCACAGGTCCGCAGCCCCCAGCTTCTGGCTGCTGGGCCCCACTCCCTGTCCTGAGTTCCTGGATCTCTTTGGCAGTCACCTTACATTAAGGGGGCATCTTCGCTTCAGTGACACCCCTTTGCTAGTGATGACCTGGGGATATGCAGGCTGGCCCCTTGTCCCTGCTCTAGGGTGCACTGATGTGACTGTAGCCCTTCTCCTTTGACCAGGTAATGACCCCAAGATCCCCCTGTAAATCACCCCAATTCAAATCCCTGGCCTCAAGGAAGGCAAGTCACAGAAGGGCAACTCCTGCCCAAGGCTCTGCTATCCTGAGCTAGCCCAACTGGGCAGGGCAGGGTGGTCCTCCTGCCCACCTCTCCCCCTAGGGACCCTTCTTTTCTCCTGTCATGTCTGGGGCGCGCTGAACTCTGAGGAGCCCAAGAGGGCAGGGACTGGAGGGGGCAGGAGGCTATTGCCGGAGGGGCTGAAGTGGTCAAGCTGGGTTGGGGGGGTGAGGGGAGGCGGGGAGCACTGGGAAAACAGGGCTGCTGACCTATGACCCAGCCCAATAGGAAGTGCCATATATGTGGGCCAGGCCCCAGAAGAGAAGGAATGCAGGGATGAGTCCAAAGCAAACACTCCACCAGCTTCCCAGGCCTCCTACCCCCGCCCCTAGTCTGGCCCTTTCTTAGCTGAGGAGCAGGGGAGGGGGATGGGTTGTGGGACCAAGGCAGAACACAGTTCCCAGTTCAGCCCAGCCAGAGCTGTGGTACTGAGGTCTCTGCAAGGGGCATCTTCATACCCTTCCTCCTCACATACCCGCAAAGGCGGGCGCTGGTTCCTCTCCACCCATGTCCTGCCTGGCTGACCTTGCTTAGGGGTCAGTCAGCAACTCCGGTCAGGGGGCAGTCACTGCCTGGTCACCAGGCTGGAACTCCAGGGCCAGGCCTAGGTCTGCACACATCAAGGGCTCAGTCCCCAATAACTGGTTTGGTTTTGTTTTCAGTAGTGGAGATTGAATGCAGGGCCTTTGCACTGAGTTACATCACTGGGCCTCTTTTATGTTTTTGAGACAGGGTCTCACTAAGTGGTGCAGGTCAGCCTGAAACTTAGGATCCTCCTGTCTCTGCCTCCTAGACTGCTGGCATGTGCCACTACACCTGGCTAGCAACATTTCTTTAACCTGATCCCCAGCAGGTGAGCCCTTTGTCCCTGGGCAAGCCACCCAACCTCCTCATACCTTAGTCTCCCGTCTGTGAGCTGCTGGTGGGATGGAGTGGTGGTGGGTGTGCATGGAAGGATGGAAGAGGAAGAGACAAAGGTGTTCCCTCAAAGGTGCACAGCAGTCCCCATCTTCTGGTGGCTCTAAGATGGAGGGCAGGTGCCAGCCTGCACTGACAGGTGAGCCCATCTGTGCTCTCCAGCCCTGGATTGGACACTTCTTGGTGTGAGGCCTTGGATACAGATGGTGCCAGGAGCAACGGATGCCAGCTTCAAGGGGCTTACTGATCAAGGAGCATCTAGAATGTGGCCTTCGACCACAGGACAACGAAGAGCCGAGGCCTGCCGTGTACACCTGGGAAGGAGGGAAGCAGCACAACTCAAATGAGATGCATTTATTCTGTTAAATACAAACCAGTGCTCCCCTGCCCCTGCCCCTGCCCCTGCCCTCTGCTAGCTCAAAAGGGGCCTCCATTGGTCTGAACGAGGCGGACACTTCCATACAACAGGGGCTGCTAAATCCTTCTCCTGAAGTGGAGAGACCAAGTGCCCCTCCACTTGTGGGCAGGGGCTACAAGCCCTCCTCCCCTTGCTGGGGCTGGAGGACCATGCTGTGGCAGGCTCAGATGCAGGAGAAGGCTGCAGGCGGGATGTGGCACCGGTCCATGAGGTTGTTCTCCAGGTGTGTGGACATGAGGTTGGAGTCCTAGGCCTCACACGTGTCACACATGGAATTCAAAGGCACGTGTCTGTGATGGGGGTTACAAGGCAGAGCAGGGGAGAGAAGTGCCCAACAAGCAGGGGCAAGCACCCCACAAAGAGAGAGACAGAGACGACAGAGACAGAGACGGAGACTGACAGAGAGACAGAGAGAGAGAAAGACAGCGCTCCCAGGGTGAGCAAAGCGGTAAGATAGCGAACAGAAGCTCCCAGCACAGCCACGGACAGGGACACAGGGACGCAAACAGACTGGGGAGTGGGCGGACCATCGCCCCACTCCCGAGGCTGCCTCCTCAAGGCCTCTGGGAAGGTGGGGCCCTATCTGATCCTGTTGTGGTTCAGTGTAGCACCTGCAGGTCCTTGAGGCCCAGGAGGCCACGTGGGATGGCCTGCAGTTGGTTGTGGTCCAGCAGCAGCTCGGCCAGGGAGGTGTGTGGGCCCCGGAAGGACGAGGCATGGATGCCATTGGCGCGGAGCTTGTTGTGGGATGGGTGCAGGAGCTCCAGGCTGGGCTTCATGTGCGTGAGCACTTAGCCGGGGACACGCTGGATGAGGTTGTGGTGCAGCACCAGCTGCTGCAGGCCCCGAGGCAGGGAGGAGGGCACGTGGGCCAGTTGATTGTGGGACAGGTCGAGGGTCTCCAGCTTCCTGTGGGGTGTGGACACAGGTGCCAAGGGAGTGCTCTAGGGCCCACACCCTGAATCTGGGCACCCAGGGCCACACCCCTGACAGCAGCTGCCATGGCTCCCAAGTCAGGCCAGACCCTTCACAGCTTCTGTGGCCCGCTCTGTGCCCTGCAGCCTGGGAAGGAGGGATCTGGCCTGGGCCTTCCTTGCACCCTGCAGAGCTGGTACTGCCAGCCCTGGGGTGGAGTTGGGGAAGAGAACCCTGTCCCAGGATTTCCTGTGCCCTTGAGCTTGACACCTGTCAGACATATGCATAAAGTCCGTCCTGTGTGAGCCCTCTCCTGTGTCCCTTCCGCTCTCCTCTTGTCCTCTCCCTGCTTAGCTAGTTAGTCTCCAATCCGCCATGAGTTACAGGGCAGGGAGGGACACATGCAGTTCCCAGGGGGATCCCGTATCCCTGGGTGTCACATAGTGCACGGGGATACCTGGAGGTTGATGGTGACTTAAGTTGCCACCTTCTGTGGGGCCACTGTGAGCCCCTGGTCATTCCATGTAGATCGCTGAAGCCCTGACCCCAGCAGCAAGAAAGCCCCAGTCCCTGCAGGTCTCCAAGGACAGAATGGGTCAGAGCCAGGAAAATGACTCCTTTCAGTGACAGTGACATCCCCCAACCCTTTGGGCAGAGGAAAGTCTTCGGCAGCACAGGACAGGGCTTGACTGACAGCCAGGCCCCACAGCAGTGGGCAGCCCTCCCAGCTGCCATCAGCTCTCCTTTGCCCCCTTGGCAAGAGGGGGAGAGGAAAAAGGAGCAATCAGACCCAAGTGTCCCGCTCAACTTTTCCTGGAATATGGGTGGGAGGCTCCTGTCCCAGGAAGCCGGATGAGGCTATCTACGACCCCTGCTTCCAGCCTGCCCCGATCCCCACTCCATGCCCACCCTGTTTGGGTGGTCTCTGGATTTCACTAGTCCTCTCCCCACTCCCCACTTCTTCCAGGACTCTGGCCACTGTGGCAGCACCCCCACTCAACTGTCCAGATCCAGGGAGTCATCCTGGACTCTTCTTGGAGTGGGGTTAATGGTGGCTGCTCAAAGATATGTCTGCATAGGCCCTGGGAATGTGACCTTATTTGACAAAATGACCTTTGCAGATGTAGCGAAGGTTGGATGCGGATATGAGCTCATTCTGGGTTACCTGGGTGGGCCCTAAAACCAATAACAAGTGTCCTTTTAGGAGCCAGAGGAGCCCGAGAGACATGAACAGGGCAGAGGCTGTGTGGTGACAGAGGCAGAGATGAGAGTGAATGAAAATTTGGGGGCTACCAGAAGCTGAAGAGCGAGGGAGCATGGCCCCTTCAACACTGAGATTCCAGATTTCTGGCTCCCAAACTGGAACAGAATCCGTACCTTTGCCCTGCCTCCTCCCTCTGTGTCCCTCTCCACAGCACATGGCTTCCTGGGTGGGAGGGACATAGGGAAGAAGACCTCGGGAGTCGGCACAGTGTGGAGGGGCAGGAAGGGACTGGGGCCCCTGTGAGACTAGGCCCAAGCAGACAGGTCCTCTCAGGAGCTCACAGCTGCATACCATCTCCTTGGCCTCCATGTGCCCGTTAGGGTGGTGTCCCATGCCAGGGCACTCATGGCAGGTCGATCCAAGCCCGGGGTGCCAGACAGTCCTCCTGGAGCCAGTTGTTGCTGAGAACCAGCACACTGAGGTGGTAGCAGCCACTCAGTGTGTGCTCAGTCACCTCCTCAATGAGGTTGGTGCCCAGGTACAGCTCCTACAGTGGGGCAGGGGCCAGCGTGAGGGCCTGGCAGCCTGGTCAGGCTGTGGCTATCTGGCCCCTGCTGCCTCAGATGCTCTCAAGGGACACACCAGAGAACACCACCAACGGGAGTGGCCTTCACAGGGGCCTATGTGGCTTCAGAAGGGTGCCTCCAGCTGAGGAGAGGCCTGCTGGCTTTCAGCCTTGTGAGCTACACTGGAAAAACTCCCCAGCTGGCTGCTCTGTGCACTGCTCATTTGACTGTAATGACACCATTTCCTGTTATGGCACTGTCTAGATGTCCCCCCAAAGCCTCATGTGCTCATAGGTGGGGCTTTTTCGCAGGTGGCTGAGTCTAGGGTATATGTTGCTGGGATTGATTCATGGTGCAATGCTAGGATTAAGGGCGCTAGGGTTAAGGGTGTGAGTGCTGCCTGGATAAGAAATCAGGGACAGAAAGTGTCTTCTTGTTGCTGGTGGCTTGCTTGCTTTTGCTGACTTCTGTCTGCCCTGGTTTGCCATGAGTTATTTTTCCTTTGTGATTTTTCCTTCCCATGGCTCTGCCATGCCACCCTGCCTTGGAGTCAGCCAACTGTGGTCTGAAACCTCTACAAACTTTGAGATAAATAAACTTTCCTTCTTTAACTTCGGTTGTTGGGTATTATGCCTCGGCAATGAGAACAATAACTGAGAGATCTCCCCATCCTGGGGCCTCTCGGCTCACCTGCAGGGAGGCTGGCAAGCCAGAAGGGATGGCCCGCAGTTGGTTACGGTTGAGCCTCAGGTAAAGCAGCCTTTGGAAAGGCTGGAAGGCCAGGGGGGAGACATTCCCATCATGCAGCTGGTTCCCTTCCACCTCCAGCGTCAACAGTTGACTGAGCCCTGCGGCATGGGTGGTGGGGCCTGGTGAGCCACCCATGGCACTTCCTGGTCTGTACCCCATGTCCACCTCCCTAGCTGCCCAGCCCCCAGCCTCAGGGCCAACCTACATCGTGCACCCTGGAAACTGCTTTGCTGTAGGCTCTGCAGGAGGTTGTCGCTGAGTTTGAGCTCCTGCAGCGAGGCAGGCAAGGCTGGCACCGTGGTCAGTGAGATCCCATCCAGGTTCCGATGTTTCAGCCTGGTCAGATTATATGGGCAGAAGAGTGGCTGGGGTCTGGGTGCTGCTGGTCAGGGACCAGGCCTTCCTGGGCATAGCCAAGAGACACCCGACTTGGTTGCATTTGTGGCTTGCTAATTCCCATTGGAACTAGGCCTATCTGGGGGTTGTCCTTTGCTCCTGCATGGCACCCAGGAGTCTGTGCTATTCCCCAAGTCCCAGCCACAGATCATGAACCCTAAATCACAGAAGCTCTCTGCACTGGGTGCTGTGCACAGCACCCCCCACCCCCAGGCCTGGCCCCCAGCAACTCCACCCTGCTGTCCAGTGGACACCCTGGGTCATCCAGGACTTTCAACCCCTTGAAGCCCAGCCTCGGGAGAGAAGGCAGAGAGGCCACAGTGTACCTTGAAGGCATGAGGGTGCAGGCCCCGGCTGTCCAGTTTGTTCTTGCTCAGATCCAGTCATTCCAGGTTGGGCAGCCCTAGGAAAATGTGTGCCGAGATTGTGGTGATTTCGTTCTCTGTGCACGCACGGGCAGCCACATTCCGTGCTCCCTTCCTCCCGCCCTCTGCCTTTCTGGACCTCTCACTGCCTTGAGGCCAGCTCTCTTGAGCATGTTGGATCAGGGCATCTCCTCACCACCAGCCTGGGTCCCAGCAGGTGGGCCATGCTCGGTGAGGTGGGCAGCCTCAGTGGCCGTCCAGCCATGCACCTTTCTCACCCCTGCTAGCGACTGGGTGCTGGAAGACAGGGGCCACCCACCTGGCAGGGAGAGTGTGGTCAGACCAGGGTCAGTCAGGGCAGGGACATGCTTCATCTTGACATTGCCACAGGCGACAGCTGCCTGGCCCAGGAGGCACGAGGCCTGCAGGGAGGGCATGGCCTGCTCTGCGGTGCCCAGGCCTGCAAGCCCAGGCCCATGCCCCCACCTGCTTCCCAGCCATTCCCGCCCACAGCCTCTGCTGCGCTCCTTCTGCTGGTGCTTGGCCCCTAGCCTGGATTGGTAGGAGGTCCCTGGAGGAAGAGAGAGGTGGCCCTGGCCTGGTCACAAGCAAAAAATGACTTCTGAGGGGCAGGGGCAAGCTAGGAAAGACATGACTTTGTGGGGAACCCTCTTGCCCCACATATGAGGGCCCTCAGCTTGTGTGCACTGAGAATGGTGTAGAACCTGAGTGACTGATGACACTGTGCCTGTCCTGGCCAGTCCTTACCTTTGGGGAGCCTTCTGGGCTTGAGGCCCCTTCCTTAGGTCTCCCCCTCTGTGCCCAGCCCCTGTGCGGGTGACTCCTTCCTCAGAGCCGGCCCTGGCTTGACAGGGCGCTCCGGCAGGGAGTGGAGGGCCGGCCAGGCGTTCTGGTGGGTCTCTTCTTGGAGGTAGGCTGTACCTGCAGCCAGTCCAGATGCCAGTCATCTGGCCTGTCCAGGCTGCTGGTGCTGGCGATGGGTTGTACCTGACCTGCAGAGGGAGCCAGTGTGGACCAAGATGTCCAGGACCCCTGTTTGGCAAAGGACCTGGTCTTCTTTCCCCAAGTCACCTTGCCTACCTCAAAAGAGAGGCAGCTCTTTTCTGCTGCTGGGTGGTATTGAAGTCCGTTGGGACCAGGTACGGGCTGACCTTGCCGGCTCAGGGGACCTTGGGTCCTACTTCCCTGTGATCTCCCGAGGGCCCCTGAACATGGGAGCAGGGCATTGCTCCAACATCTCCCAACCCCTGTGGTGAGCGGGGGCCTCGAATGTGCCTCCTGCTGACAGTTGCTGGGCAATGGAGGGGCACTGCTGCCTGGCACCATTTGCTTTTGGAGGTGGCCACCCCTATCTGCTGAATGGCCGAGTTGTTGGGATATCCACAAGGCTGGAAGTCACCTCGAGAGGCTGTCAGTGACATCAAAGGAGGGGTGATAACCTTAGAGGCCTCCCCTGTTTCTGGAGCTAGCATCGGTGGCCTGAACCCACCCAACTGCCACCACCTACTGGGCCCCTAGGCCTCGGCTGGAGCCACCAAACACAGCACCAGCCTATGAGACAAAGGCCACACCTGTAGTGCTCATCCAGCGGCCTGTGAACCCGGACCTGGAAGCCACCCCCAGTCCCTACCTTTCCCAGCCTCCTGGGATTTGTCCTGTCCTAGTAGGTTTTGCAGAGGCCAGATTGACTGCAGACTCAAGCCCGATCTGTTCTTGCAGGCCCTCTCCTGGTCTGCCGAACCAAGGCCTCCCAGATGCTGCATCCAGCCAGGGCTCTAATCCGAGGGCCCTGGGTCCTCCCAGCCTTCCTGGGTGGGCTCATCTCAGGTGGGCAGCCTCCAGGGGCTGGCTTTCTCCTGTTTGCCCTACCCTGGGAGCATGTGTTCGTAGGCGCCAGCTACTCACTGTCACTGGAGAGCCTGGGCAGCAGCCGCGAGGTAACCAAGCCAGTGGCAGTCGGCGGGGCTGTTGGCTTTCTCAGGGGCAGCCCTTGCTCTGCCAGGGTTCTCCAAGAGCAGCACCCCACCCAAAGAGCCAGGATGAGGAGCAGTGCACTTCTCATGGCCCCTGTGGGCAGGCCGGCAAAGGACACAGAAAACTGGGCGCGGCAAACTGGTGGCCGCGTTGGGTTGGGACACACAACAGTCCTGCACCCAAACTCCTGGCCCCGCCTGCTGCACTTGGAGCTGCCCTCCCCTAGAAAGACCACCTTCTGCCAACCAAACGCCTCCCCAGGCCTTGCCCCCAAGTCCCCTCCAGGCCTGTTCCCACCTGATGCTTGGCCGGCCCATGCTCGGCTCCTCTTGCAAGGCCTGCACTGATCCTCACTGGCCCAGGCCCAGGGGCCCCATGAATGCGGCTCTGTCTCTGTGCCCTGCAGGCCTGTGAGGCCCACCACAGAGCGGAACGCCCACTACAGGTCGCCAAGAGAGGGTCGGGTGCTCAGGCTACCCGGGCAGAACCTGTGAACCTGCCAACTGTGTGGGCTCCTGCCTCGGGCACCCGTGGGAAGCCTCCCAGCTCTGGGGGGAAAGAGAGCATGTGGGCAGGGCAAGCAGCAAACTCAGACTCCTGGCTTGCAAGCCCCCGGCACTGGTAGGCACTGATGTGCCTGGGCATGGGGCTGGCTCTGCCTATGGCTGGGTAGCTCCCATCCCTCCAGGCCGTTGCTCTGTCTTTTGTAAAATGGGGGCAGTCTGGGCATCCGGAGTCACCTGTCATTGAAACGTGTGTGCACTAGGCACTGCTTGGGTGAGGCCATCTCACGGGTGCCCCCTGCCAGCTTGGCTAAGGGTCCAGGCCCTGGACGTGACGATGGCAGACACTGCCCAAAGGTCCCTGTGCTCCCACACACCCTGAGTGGGCACAGGGCCCCTGTGGTGTGGGGTGGCAGGAGGCGGGGCCGGAGGGAGAAGACTGTAGATGGATTCAGGGCTTGCAGGCCAAGAAGTGGCTCACAAGCCCCCAAAACAGCCTTTTCAAAGGCACCATAGGCCCTGCTCTGGCAGCTGGCTTGGATAGCGACCAGGTTGTCCTGAGGCTCCAGCCCTAAAGCCAGCACTGAGAGCTGTGGGCTGCAGGGGTGGGACTGGCGTGGGGCACTGAGCTCCCCACACCGCTCCTGGGGCCAGCGCTGAGGAAGCTTTTCCTACAGCTCTGTCCAGTGTTGACTTATGTTTGGACACGATCTGAAAAATGAGTTAATTGTGGGCAAGGCTTGGGTGGAGGGGAGGGGGTGGCAGGGTGGGGCTCCCCAGCTCCTTCTCCATCTCTGAGGGGGGGAGCTGGGCCAAGTCAAGGTGGGGGGAACCCCACCAGGTACTGTCTTGCTGAATCCCTTGGATCTGGGGAGCAGCAGGGGTACTGTGCACAGGGAACGGTGGGGAGCACTGTCCCGGAGAGTCCCCGGTCACCCCAGACAGGGTCCACAGCCACCTCTCCGAGCCCTGCGTGTGCGGCTCTGGTTTATGACCTGAGTTTGGGACAGTGCCACACACAGACCGGAGACAGAGACCGTCTGGGGAATGAACAAATGCCTTGGAAGCCAGGGATGAGGCCACCGTCTGACTGTGCACCCTGCGGGTGACAGGGGATGGCGCAGCTCCGTTTTTCTGCTGTTGCTGTGTGGAGCTGGGGGAAGGGAGCCCTTAGGCACAAGGGACCTGAGATGCTCCACAGAGACAGCCCCAATCCTTCCACCCCAATTTACATAGGAGAGATGGGTGGAGCTCATCCAAGCCTCGGCGCCTCATACCTCCTGTCCAGGGGCCCCTGAGCAGGGGCTGGGACACTGCGTGGAGCGGGCCTGGAGGTGCCCAGATGGGAGTCAGCGCGCTGCCCTTCCCCCTGCCTGCCATGGATTCTGAAATCCTGGCCCCCTACCCATTTCCCCTGTTCTTGCCGCTCCCCCGGCGCTGACTAAACATCCTGCCATCTGGTTCCCATTAGCTGGGCTGGGGGTGGGGGGAAGCCTGCTCCCAGGTTTCTTTGGCATAGCCAGCCTAGAGGAGGGAGGGATCCCCGCTTCTGCCCACCTAGGCAGGAAGGGGCAAGCATGGGGGCTCTTGGTTCCCCGGTTCACCCAGCCCCATCCTGGCTGCCCCCTCTGGCGGCTGGGGGGCTCTGCTAGCTGCTGAGCTGGGTGGGCACCTGGGAGCGAGTGGTGCTCGTGTTGCCTGCTCTGTCCTGTCTCAGGGTGCCTGGCCATCTCGGGGACCTGGAGGAATCAAAGAGCCAGCCCATAGGAAGCTCAGCAGAACCTGGGATTCCCAGCGAATTTCGGCATTGTCCGCCTTCTCCCCTTCCTCAAAAGCTCCAGAGCGGGACTCTGAGAGCCAGGCAGGGCCCCGGGCCAGCACTGATCCTGAGCCGGTGTCTGCAGTGCAGGATGGGAGGGGTGCTGGGATTTTCCAGGAACCAGGATGAGGCCTGGGGCTTGCTGGAAAGAGCTCTGTCATGGACTGGCTGGCCGTGTGATCTGTGAGCAAGGCTCCCTTCTCAATATGGTGCTCCTTAGAAAGTTCTAGAATCCTCAGAGGGGCAGCCAGAAGATGCTGCCCTTGATGATCAAGGTCGCATTTAGCTGCCCACTCCCTAGACTCTGAGGGTCCTTTGAGCTGCACAGTTGAGAGGTTCCCTCCTAACAAGGGAGAACTGGATTCTTGGTCCCTGCTAGTGACAACATAGGGACTCCATCAGCAAGAAAGGGGCTGGTCATGGTGGCTAGAGGGAAGGATGCTTTAGCAGAGGATCAGAGGGAGACCATGAGGAAGTGAGCCCGGCAGAGACATGAATAGAAAAGATGGTCATGCAAAAAGAGTTCCGTTGCCGTGCAAAAAGAGCTCTGGTGCAGAGCCCTCAAAAAGGAAGGCTAGCCCATGCAAAGGCCCTGAGGCAGGAAAGAACTTGGCCCAGTTTTAGCTGTACAATTCACTGTATTATAAAAGGTTCTTTGGGCAGTAGGGTGGAACATAGAGTTATTGGGGGTATGAGGACAGAGGGAGGGAGCCAGTGTGGCAGTAGTGCGGCTGTCCAAGCAAGAGATGACAGTGGCTGTCCCAGGTGGAGGGGTGGAGTAAGGACTGCATGGGGAGCGTGCGCCAGCCTCAGGGTGACCCATCATCTTAGGAGCCAGGCTGCAAGAGTGGTTACTGGACTGCCTGGAAGGCAGTGCCATGAAAGTACGTAGGCTTAGGGCCAAGGCACGGCCAGGGAATCCTGTCGTCTGCCCAGGACCCAGAGCACTGCTTTGTACCCACTACAGGCCTACTACTCACCAGCCCTCCTGCCAGAGTCCCTAGTGGGACAGTTAGTGGGACAGTGGGACAGTGTTTCAGTAGCCTGAGACAACACCCTGGGGACTCCCCAAGGAGAGGAAGCAGGCCCATCCTCGAACCTCCCACATCGAAGGGAGTTTGTCACCCGGCGCTGGGCCACTGTGTGCCCATGTGGACAGATGGCTCAACCTACATGTGCGTGCAGTGAAGCTCCTGTCGGCAAAGGGGCGGGGGCTCTCTCCCCTTGGAGATTTGACAAGAAAATGGCCCAACTTTCCATGCCCCCGTCCTGTTGCCAGCAGCCCTTCCCTAGAGGAAATGCATCTTGTTCTAGTGCCATGGAGACCTCAGAGGATCTGGTCCCAATTACAGGGCTCTTCTGGCAGATGGTTTTGGGGTTCCAGGGACAGCAGCCCATTTGGGTCTGACTCAGCCTGGGGCTTTTGTGCCTGAGACCCAGTATGCAGAGCAGGAGGTAAAAAGAGGGAGAAGGAAGTCTCTGCAGGGACAGGAGGGCTAGGACGAGGTACAGGGGTGTCCTCGGGGGTGCCTGGAGCAGGTGACCTGCAGGAGCCACGCGGGCAGAGGCTCCCCGGGGCTGGGTGGAGGGGCAGGGTCAGTTGGCACGGGGACCCTTTCCCACCCTGCTTCCAGGCTGCAGTTCCCCTCGTCCCTGCCCAAACTGTGGACTCCACTTGACCTCCTTCGGATGGGCCACAGGCATCGGACAGAGCCAGCCAGGCACTGGGCTTCAGGCTGCCTGGGGGAGGGGGCTGATGGGCCGAGGGCAAGCTTGGACCCCCTCCCCAGTCCGGCAGCCTCCAAGCGGGCATGTTCCCATGCCAGAACTGGCGCCCGCCTCTCCAGCTTCAGACGCATGTGACTCAGCCCGGCAGCCTTGCCAAGCCGTCTAGACCCGAGCGTCTCCCTGCGGAGGGGCGATCCCGCCGCCGTTTCCTCCGCTGACGGCCAGGACGAGAGGAATGGGGCTGAGCGGCCCCGCCACCCACGCCATGCAGCGTGGCCTGCTGCGCTGCAGACAGGGAGTGCCCGCTCAGGTGGGGGTGGGGGGCCCTGCGCAGCACACCCAGAGCCCAGCACACCCTGCATTGGTAGAGTCCGAGGCAAGGGGACAAATGAAGACTTTAGTGGCTGTCTCTCCCTGCCTCCATGCCGGTTCCCACCCCCATGATACTGGTGCCAGGTCCCACCCAGGACACGTGCCATTGCACACAACCAGGCCCTGTCCACACCCGCCAATGCTGGCTAGGCCCCAGGCACCTCACTGGCCCTAGGTGAGCTACACAGTGTGCTCTTGCAGGGGCCTGTGGCCTGTGGCCTGTGGGGTGTGATAGTGGCATCCCCTTGGTTCTAGATGCCTCTCAGCTGCAAGGAGTGAGGGTAGGGCCCAACGGCAGGAGGAGACCCAAGGTGGGAGGCCCATGGGGTGCAAGGGTGACCCTGCCTAGGGCTTCCCTGGGGGGGTGGCCTTTGCCCCAACATAGGGACTTGAAATGACAGGAAGAGGCCTGTGGCAGTCTTCCCGCATCCTTGAGTACCAGGGACCTCAAAGGCGGACACCAGGCTTCAGTCAGCTCCTAGGCTGGTTGCCTTATCCATCTGGAGTTGGGACCGGGGGCCACCAGGCATCCCCAAGCCCGCATCCATGGTGAGCCCACGTCTTCGAGCCCTACAGTGGTAGCTGTGGAGTCCCCTGGCTTCACGGGACACCAGGAGTGCATGCTCGGCCTCAGGTAGGGAAATGACAGCCACACAGAGAAAGTCAGAGTGCTTCTTGTTCCAGGAACCCTTGGGTCTCAGATCCCATGTCAAAGTTTGGGGTCCCTATAGCCTCGAGGCTCTTTCCTGTCTTGTTTTGTTTACCTGCCCCCCTTTTCATGTTCTCCACTCTTCCCAGCTGCATGAAGAGGGAGACTTTGTGAGTAGGCCTCTGGCTGGCACAGGAGGCGTGTGCTGGCTGTGAGACCTGGGTGGATGGCTGGCCACCAGCTCAGGGGCAGCGGGGTCCAGGTAGGAGGGAAGAAGGAGAGGTAGGGGGAGGGGCAGAGGAGGGAAGAGAGGTGGGGAGAAGACAGTGCGGAAGGAGCAGGAGGAGGAGGAGGAGCAGGAAGAGGAAGAGGAGGAGGAGGAGGAGGAAGGGGCAACCCCCTACTATGCTTGGCTTGAAGAGAGGCTGAACTCCAGGCCAATCTCATGTCCACCCCTAAACCACTGACAAGATAAGCGTCTGCCACAGTCAGGATTCCCATGTGGATGTTCGCCACAGCCTGCTTAGGTCACAGGCAGGGCCATGGAAGATGATTGTATTATGGGGCCCAGGGCTGACTTGCTGTTCCGAGGTAAGGCCTGGTAGGAAGAGGCGGCCATCAAGGTGTGGCCTGGGAGAGTTTACCTCTGTTCCTAGTGCATCCTGGGCTCTCTGCTTCCTTGCTGCCGGGCCAGGGCCCTCTGCTGCGCCATGCTGCCTTGGAGCCAGCAGACGATAGACTGAAACGTGAGCCAAAATAACCTTCTCCTTCCTTAAACTGTGGGTGTCCGGTATTGTGTCTCATCAATGCAAAAGTGACTAAGATGCCACATACTTGAATTCTCCCCCTAAACTCTCAATCTCTCTCCATCTCCCCCCATATATATATTACACACACGCGCATGCACACACACAAACACGCTTTCTTCCACTTTCCTTTTTTTCAGAAGCCTGCATCTGCTGCTCCGTCACTACTGGGGAACTTTTGAGGTGAGGAGGGTGGGATGGAACAGGAACTCCTGGGGCTTCAGCCTCCGCCATCCAGGGGCTCACGCACATGGAGCAGAATGGATGCAGCAGGAGAGGGACCCCTCGGGCTTCGGCTTCCTCTATCAGTGTTGTCTACCCAGGAACTGCAGGCTAGGGTCTGCTGCATAAGGCAAGCTGGAGCGCTCCAAGACTTTCTCTTGTCCTGATGCCCTTTTGGTCCCACGACAGTCCCCTTGCTGTGAGGCAGGGCACCAACTCTGTGAGTGCAACTGCTCAGCCATGCATTTCTGAGCCCACCGCTCAGACGGAGGGGGCTCAGATGCCTCCACCACCCACCAGCCCATCTTTGACACTGTGGGGCTCGTGCCTGTCAATTGCTCTCATTTTCCAGCTCACTTGCCAAGCACTGACACGTGGCTAAGGCCCTGGTGGGACTCATAGCCAAGTTTCCCCCACGATCAGGAGAGTGGCTTGTGCTGCATGTGATGCCTGCTTCTGTCCAAGGCGCTGGTCTCCCTGTGCAACACCTCCTGCAAGTTGAGGAGTCCTCCAGTGCTCTTCCAGGCTCCTTCACAGTCTCTGGGCAGGAATGCCCCTTAGCGATGTGCTGCATCCCTCCTGCCCTGCAGACTCACCCTATCCACACACCCCTACCCACTTCGCTGGGCTTATACACCTCCCCATCTTGGGGGAGGCAGCCAGTTGGCATTTAGACAGTGCTTTCTGGGAGAAGTGCTTCCTTGTGTCGAGCTTGAGTCTATGTTTCCAGAAGCTTCTACCACTGGACCTCTTGGTTTCTCCTCCCTGAGAGGCCCATCATCTTCTGAGTGCCACCCCAGCCTCCAGACTTTCCAGCATAGGATGCCTGGGAGGTGCCAGAACTTGGGGTGTGCGGGCAGGGAGGCTGCAGCCTGCTGCTGGTCTTCAGCAGCTGCCTCTAAAAGCTGGGGCAGGCCAACAGCTCTTCTACACAAGGACATGGCCCCCACAACCTCTCTAGACAGTGTTTGCCCCTGGGCCCTGCCAGTTCCTCTGGGTCCCACTTCATGCCATAGACAGAGCTGCTGAGTTGGAGGAAAGAGTGCTTAGTGTACTAGCTCCTTGGAACTGGGTGGAGAAATGGGATTTTCTTCCAGAACACACAGGGGCTGGTTTCTTCTCCGTCCTCAGGAATAGAAGATGGGGCGGGGGGGGGGGGGAAGAGCCACACTGCCGTGGTTTTTTCCGTCAAATTCCCTAGTCCTAGGAAAGATCCACAAAAAAACCCACAAGAATTTGAATGTCTGAGCTGGAGCTGTGACTGAAATGAAATTTTCTACAAAGAAAGGAAGAAAAACAACAAGAGAAAGAGTAAAAACAAAACCCCAGCAGCCACCCAAAGCCCCTTCCAACCTCCCTCTCCCGGCAGGGCCCGCCGTGGCTACCCCATGAAGAGTAGAAAGGGACCTTCCTCTCGCCTCCCTCC